>NW_028322249.1:5030315-5659104 GCF_059928025.1 Delphinapterus leucas | reverse complement strand
GGGGACGGACGGCACTTACGTAGACCGGCAGCGGCCACGGGTAGACGGCGGGCTCGGTCCCCAAGAGCGACTCCAGCCTCAGCTCCAGCTTCTCCCCCATGTCTTCGCGCGCGGGCCCCGCACCGCGCTAGTCTGGCGGTTGGGGGAGGGGCGCGGCGCCGCCGGCGGGGGCGGGGCAGGCGGGCAGGCGGGAGGCTGAGGGGGGCCTGGTCTGGGCCTCAGCTGCCGCCGCAGCGCTCCCGTCCGACCCCCGGCTCCCTCTTTGTGGTCACAGGCCCGGGGCCTCCAGCGCTGCTGCGAACTCGGGCCGGCGTGAGGCGACCACAATGAGCCGGGGGCCGGGCTGAAACACTCCCGGCACGCGCGATCCGCCCCGTGGACTCGCAGGCTCGCACGCACGCACGCACGCACGTACGCACGCACGTCTTCGGCTGCCCCTGGCCACCCTCACCGGCCTGAAGTGGGGACCCGGGAAAACCCCTCATGGACAGTCGTGGCGGGTTTGACTCCCGACCTTGACGTAGCGTGACACACCCCCTCCCCCCCCCAATAAAAGAAAAGGAGCATAGGAGGCAATCTCATACATTATTGATAAACACATACAAAGACACTATTGGTACAAAACTATTTCTCCATACAGCAACTTTGAATTTTAATAATAAATACATATATGTATCAAACATTAATAAAAGAATAAAATTATCCAATATGAGTACATTTGCTCTTGTTTTGCAATTAGTTCCAGGATTCTATTTTAGATTACTACTTCATATCTGAGAGAGTTGGGTGTGTGTTTGGTTTTGTGGAAGCTGCACTGTGCTAAATTTTACCTTTCTTTCTTGAATTAAATGGCTTTTGTTATCCCTTGGGAATACTGAAGACAGCAACAGCAGATTACTACCTACCAGTGGAAAAGTATAAATAGCAATTTTAGCCACTAGTGATTCTGAAATTGCCCTTAACTTTGTCCTTATAAAAATGCTCCAAGAATTACGTTTTGCAAATCCACAGATTTACTATCCATATTCAAGTCATTTATGTGGAGAAAGAATGTAGCCAGCCTTATCAGTAACACAGGATGTTACAGCCATCAAGCCATCAGCCACTGAAGCCACACCCAAAGCCGCACCCTGAGGGGATTCAGGATGGAGAAAACAGGATACTGGCCCTAGATAATTAAAGTGCAAATCAAGGGAATGATTTCCAGGAGACCAGATTCTTGCATCTCACCATATATGGAAAAGTGCTACATTTATTAACTTAAGATGTCTAGTTTCTTTAATTAACAGTAATCTTTTGATGTTCCAACTACCTGTCTTTTTTTTTTTTTTGCAAGAACCTCTAAATACCCTGTGCCCTCCCTTAGCTCTTCAGAACAGTCCCTCAGAGCTATCTGAGAGGCTGTCTCCTGATTTCAGTCCTCAGTATGTCTTCCACATAAAACATAATTCTCAACTTCTAGGTTGTGCATTGTTTTTCAGTCAACATTTAATTGTATGGCTCATGTAGGTACTATGCCTAAATGTAATGGGATGAGCTGTAAATTATTAAAACTAGATAAATCCTGTCAGCTCTACCACTAGCTGAGATCCAGGCTTTCACCTCTGGATACCTCTGGCAGATATGGGGTCTGTGTTGGTCTTAAAATTATTCTTAGAATAGTGGGGACTCATTCATTCTTTCAACACATTTTATTGCTTATATTCTATGTGTCAGTTACAGTGCTGGGTCTTGAAATACAGAAGTCAACACACGAAAATACAAGGATAAAACACATTTTCTACCATATTAACTTTTTTCATTCATCAATTCATCCCTAAATCATTCAACACGCATCTTCTTATTGAATACTGATGAGGGGTCAAATGCTATGCTAAACACTCAGTATATAGCTGCAAACGAGATGGACAGGCCCTGATTTTGATGTCACTACTATCTTTTGTCCTGCCATATAATGGGACAGCTTCATTATTCCCTTTACCCTAAGTTTTTATCACAAATTGCTAATGAAAATAAAGCTGTTAGTGGAGTTTCAACATGCATAGGTAAATGAGAACACAGAACTCCCCTTTCTCATGTCCCGTTCTCCTCCTTCTAACTCCCTATGTGAAGTCACTTTGTGCCAAGGCCAAGAAGCTGTGCCCCAATAAGAACCAAGCTGATTTCCTCACACTGACTGGGGCTATTGCACACTTAGAAGGCTTGATGCTTAATTTTGATAAGCAACTAGAAGACCATGGAGACAACCTATAAAAATGATTTGTCTTGGGAGAAAATACTAAAGAGGGTTAATGTGCTGTTCCACATGTCTAACCCCCTGGATTAAACCACAGGCACCAAGGTCACCAAGTGTACTTGGCAACAATGAGCTAATAATAAAAAAAGCATCATACTGTTATTGTATTCATTTTCCCCCAAGGCGCTCTCTGATAAACACCACAACCTCTAAGAGAACTGAGAACAGCTTCCTTGTGGGGTAGGTCATATAATATATATGCATCTTTTTCCAAGCAGTTAAATCATATCCAGCTATCAGCACACCTTACTTAAGGCGATCGTAATGTATGAGATTAAATGTTCCTACCTGATCGGAAAACTTCTTGTCCTCAATTCATTGGCTGTACTGGATTTTTTCTTCTTGGGTCAGACCTTCAGACTTCTACCAGAAATCGTTCCTTTGGGGAAACCAGGCCTTCCCAGAAACTCAGGAAACTGAAAGGGAGACAGCAAGAGAGAAGGAAATTATTTGGACACATAGACCTCAATTGTTTGGTTTTAAGTAAACGTCCAAGCAAACATCTTCTAGATGGTATAATAACTTTAGGGAAATTCACGGTTTATAAGTTTGGGTACTCATAAACTGAACATATTATGATAAGAGTACAGGTTGCATTTTGTGTCTTCAACTCAAGCAAAGGCTTCAAAAAAGGCCCAGTTATCCTTTGTTCATTAAGACACAAAGAGAGGGCGAAAAGGGCAAGTTTCGAAGTCTTTTTCTTTACAATTTACTTCCTTTCTTCAGTCTTCAACAAGATCTTCAGGAAATTAACTTTACTAAAGTTAATTATTCATAAAATAAACATAGGAACCTGCAGAAGACTATTTCACAGAGACCTGTAATGTACAATATCCATTGCATACATGCACCATGAGCTTGTCTTTTCTAGCACTGGCATACACAAAACTCTGTGTGTGTGTGTGTGTGTGTGTGTGTGCGCGCGCGTGTGTGTGTGTGTACACGTGTGTGTCTTTTTCTGTGATGGAGCCATAGGGAGAAAATAAATCTATTGGCTGCAATTCAGTGATGTACGAAGATTTAAAGGTAAAGGAGAAGGTTACATCAAGTGAAACTATAAAGTCATGAGGTTGTGGTTCCAAAATAATAACAATAGCAGTCTTCTGTAACCAAGGGAGCAGGCTCCTCAAATTATAGTCACACCTGTTAGACCATCTGCCCATACATTTCACACTATCATTAATGGAAAACAAATGGCACTGTCTCTCCTTCCCTTTATCCATTGGCCATCCTCATATGAACTCTTTTTCTCTTCAAGGTCATGCTCTTTCCTATCTGTTTAAAAATATTAGGATTTAGGAGGAGTGATACGTAATGTGCCGTGCCTTGGTACTTGTACCAGTGACGGCTCTGTAAGGAGCACTGGGTTGTTAGGAGGCTATCAACTGAGTTCCCCTAGAAGCAGAACTTGAGGCGATAATTTGAGTGCAAACTGCTCATCTGGGAGGTGCTTCCAGAAAACTCAGAAGTGGAGTGGGAATTGAGAATGGAGGCATGGAAGGAAGCCAACAGAGGTGTATTACCGAATAAATTACTCCTGCAGGGAACTGCTGCCAGTACTTCAGGCGAGTTCTGTGAAACTCTACAGAACATGTCTCAGAGTTATCCCAAGAATCGGTGAGAAACTTGAAGTACTTATCTTCCAGTCCCCTCTGTCCTTGGTTGAAAGCTACACCCAGATACATTAACTCCTGTACACTTCTGGCCTGCCCTAAGGTGGATAATTGCAGGCGGCAGCATGATTCTATCAGCATATACTGGAATGATGAGTGCTGGGGAGATATGAGTGGAGCATCGAAACCATCTAATACAGTCGGGGCAGGAGATATTAACTATTGGCTTGAAAGTCCAAATGGATAACCTTAAATTCCTGGGTTTATGGTTTTACTTTGAGGTATTTAAGCATGATGTATGAGTAAAAATTTCCTCTGTTAAATCAAGTTTCAGGTCCTAACTCCCTAATCTTCTGGAAAACTGTGGTATCTTTTAACAGATTTTTGAAAAGTAACATGATTAAGATTTCAAATTGACCATTCATTCATTCACCACACATTTATTGAACACCTAAAGTATGTCATGGGATAAACTAGGCACCAGTGTTACTGTTACTAAAATCATTATAGTGCCACCTACAATTCAATGTATTGTGACACTCAAGTAAGAAAATCCATAGTTACCGTAAAAGATATTACAGAGTGCTATAGGAAGACACAGTAAGACCTTAATTCATGCTGTGGACAGTAGTATATGGGCGATATCAGTAGGGCTTCCTGTAGAAGGCAATTGAAATGGATATGTAACATGAAGGAAGGGTGAAGTTTTGAGGAAAAGAGAAGATAAATTCACAGTTGCCAGAAAATGAATGGTTAAGGATCAGTCCAGAAAGGAGTTCCATTCATAATCAGTATAAGAAATGCTCACTAGGGCTTCCCTCGTGGCGCAGTGGTTGAGAGGCCACCTGCCGATGCAGGGGACACGGGTTCGTGTCCCGGTCCGGGAAGATCCCACATGCCGCGGAGCGGCTAGGCCCCGTGAGCCATGGACACTGAGCCTGCGCGTCCGGAGCCTGTGCTCCGCAACGGGAGAGGCCACAACAGTGAGAGGCCCGCGTACCGCAAAAAAAAAGAAAAAAAAAAAAAAGAGAAATGCTCACTGGCGTGTAGAAAAAGAAGACAATGGAGAGGGGGGTAGAAGCCAGATCATGCATAGTCCATGTATGTATAGTAAGTGCTATGGTCTAGTCTTTGTGTTCCCCTCCAAATTCATACGTTGAAATCTTAATTTCCGTAGCTGATAGTATTAGTAGGTGGGGCCTTTGGGAAATGATTATGGTATTAGTGCTCTTATAAAAGAGACCCCACAGAGCTCCCTAAGCTCTTCTGCCATGTGAGGATACAATGAGAAGTCTGTGATTCAGAAGAGGGCCCTCATCTGACCATACTGGCACCCTATTCTTGAACTCGCAGCCTCCGGAGCCGTGAGAAAAAAAATTCCTGGTGTTTGTGAGCCACCCAACCTGCAGTATAATCTTACAGCAGCCCAAAAGGACAAAGAGAGTTTGGATGTGAGATTTTACTCCAAGAAAGATGGGAATCCATTGAAGGATTTTACCTGGTAACTTAGAAGAGAGAAAAGTTTCATAACACAATCAGGTACTTTTATAAGAAAAATCTGTTTCTTTTTCAGAAAGATCACTCTGGAAATACTGTGACTAGATTTTTGGAGAAGTCTGATGGCAGGCCCGGATATAGAAAGATGAGTTGGTAGTCCATTAATATAAGTCAAACAAGAAAGTGGATATAAAAAGTGTGAATTTGTGGCTGAGAGTTCTTTTCTTTTACTACTTGAAAAATGTTATGTCAATGCTTCTGACTCCATAATTTTAGACAAGAAATATGCTGTCATTGGAATTGGTTTCTCAATAAGTGATGCATCGTTTCTGCCTGTCCACTTTCGAGATTTGTTTTGTCTCTACTTTTCAGAAGTTTAATTATGACGCGTCTTGACAAGGATACCTTTGTGTTTTTCCTCTTTGGATTTGCTCAGATCCTTGGATGTGTGCTTATGTCTTCTAAAAAATTGGGAACGTTTTAGTCATTATTTCTCTGAATACTTTGTCAGTCCTACGTGCTCTCTGTTTTCATTCTGGAACCTTGATGATATGAATGTTAGTGCTTTCGTTACTGTTTACAGGTTCTTGAGATCCTGTTCTTTCTCCCATCTCTACCCCTCAGCCTATTTTTCTCTGTACATGTGGTACATTGTATTGATCTCTTCTAAGTTCATGATTCTGTGCTTTGTAATCTCCACTCTACTCTTGAGCAAAGTTTTTGGATTGTTGTATTTTTCAGTTCTACTGTTCTCATTTGTTTTTATTCTTATAACTTCTAGTTCTTTGTTCACATTTTCTATTTTTCCCATTTCCGTCAAGGAACACATAATTGCTAATTGAAGCATTTATGTGACAGCTTATTTAAAACCCCTGTCTGATAATTTCAATAGATGTTTTATCTCAGTGCTGGTGTAGGTCTATTGTCTTTTCTCATTTATTCTGTGATTTCCTGGTTCTTGGTGCCATGAGTATTTTTCAATTGGATTCTAAACATTGTGAGTTATTATATGACTCTGTATCCCATTTAATTTTATTATTACTTTTTAGAAGGAAGTCATCCTATTGGAGGTGGAGTATGAGGACTGGGGGGTTACGTACAGATTTCCACTGGGCCCTACTGTCAAAACCCCAGCAAAAGTGGGCACTTACATTCTCTCACTGCAGACAGATCAAGTAGAAGTTCAGCTATCCTACTGACCCTTCTGACACCTTCCCCCCAAAAGTGGGAACATTAATATCATTCTGTTGCCTTTTAGTAGGAGTGGAAGTTCATCTCCCCAGTAGATTTCTTGACACCAGGGGAGGGGAGAGGTGAAGTGTTTGCTGTGTTTGCTGTCCTTCCTCCCACTTCATTCCTTCTTGTTGATGCCGGGTGTGGGTAGAGGGTCAGCTACCTGCTGGCCCCACTGACACCAGGGTAAGAGGAAGAGAACTGCCAACTAGCCCTGCTTGTGCCATCTCATTCTGTCTTACTGCCTCAGGACGGTTATGGGGATTCAGCACCCCATTGGGTCTCACTGACACCATGTGTTGGGGGTTAGTGGGGTGCCTACTCCCTCCAACCTGTAACATCCTATTCTTATCGATGTCAGGGAGAGACGGAGGCTAGGTCCCACCATTGGACCCCACGACTGTGTGAGGGCAGCCCAGTGTTAACTAGCCTGTCAGGCACCACCTTTGAAAGTCTCTTTGCTAATGCAAAGGGGTGGAGGCTCAGCTCACCACTGCACCACACTGAAACAGCCCTGGTGGCGAATCAGAGCACTGCCTCTTCTGGAGGGCAGGAGTGGGGTGGTGTGGAAGATCAAATCGTAGCTTGGCCCAACTGAAACCACAGGACATAGGGGATGGGTGCAATATTCCACTGGCACTTGGCTCGAGTAGTGTGTATATTATTGCCCAAATGGTTTTCTGTCTTTGACAACCCCTTTCCTCATACCTTGGCTAGGGGGAACGGGGGTTTTGTGTTTTCTTTTTTGAAGCTTTTTTGTCTGTTGTTCTGTTGGTGGTTATTGATTGGGGGTTCCTGTAATACCCTCTCCAGGATGTATGGGAAGCAACAGGAAACACAGGGGACTCATCACCATGTTATTCCTCAAGTCCCAAAGTCCCTAGTTAAGTCTGCCTTCTCATTTCCACCTTTCAGTGTCTTCCTATGTTTGTCTGTTGTTATGTTCAGGGTTTTAGTTTTAAGTGGAAGAACCTGGGAGAAATGGGCTACTTCATCTTCTTGGAAGCAGAGGTCTGGAGGCCTATGGATGTTACAAAGTACTGCTGACTGTAAATTAAAATTTGATGATATACACCTTGCCCTTTAAGAATTCTTCTGCTAGATGATGTGGCTTCCCAAAGTAGCTACAATTTGATTTTCATACTTCTAAAAGTCAAGTGTTTTGCCGCAGTTGAAATTTAAAGATAAGCAAGAGATGAGGCTAAGATGATCTATGTGGTAACAGATTAAAGTTGGAAACATCAATATACATTCATGCTTAGCTTAATATTGCTTCATATTACCTTAACACACATGGTTATGTAGAGAGATACTTATAGATATGTCCATATACGTGGGGAATGTACACACATGTTATCTCTTTGCTCTGTCAGCTGAGAAGATCTAGAAGCAATGACATCCGGGCAGCAATTAGCACACCCCACACCCAGATCCTGCTGTCTAATGCTGTTCTCCACTAAAAAGACCTAGTTATCCTTGAAGAAATAGCTGATTCTAGGACTGGGGCAGTAAATATACAAGATTTATATACAAGGCCATCTTATAGTGTCAGAAAGTAAGGAAGTTCCAAAAAAATATATAGGATGGGGATACCTCAGAGTGGCGCACGAGCCACTGAACTGAAAAGAGTTCACAAGGGTCAGGACTAGAGCAATTTGAGGAACAAAGTAACTAACGTAGAATTAGATTATGACCCAAAGTATAAAATAAAAATCCGTGAGTTCTTCTGATATAAATAAATAATTGGATACATAAATAAATGCGGGAGAATAGATAAATCTCCAGTGCAAAAGAATTCCAAATAGTTTATGTAGTACTCCATCTTAAGCATAACTCTCTATTCCTTAGTTGTGGGCTGAGCATATTGACTTCCTTCCAAAAAGTACAATATGGAGAAGGGAAAACAGTAATTTTACAATGGAGAAACCTGAAAAACACTACCTCAGCCTGGTGATCAAGGTCGACCTCAGCATTCATAATGCATATTGATACTTTGTACACTTGATGTGATCTGACAAAATAACCCTTCTACTCTTGTGGTCTTCCTCCCCCAAACACATAATCCCAATATTATCATGAAACATGCATCAAACAAATTCTAGTAGCGGGCATCCTACACAAGCCTAACTACTCAAAATTGCCAAGGTCATGCAAGGAAAATCTGAGAAGCTATCAAACCCAAGAGGAGCCTAAGGAAACATGGCAACTAAATGTAATGTGATGTTTTGGATGAAATCCTGGAATAGAAAAAGGACATTAGGTAAAAACTAAGGAACTGGACTAATGTATGGACTATAGTAAACAATAATGTATCAATATTTGTTCACTGATTGTAACAATGTAACATACTAATATAAGTTGATCGTCACAGAGGGAAATGGGTATAGTGTATATGGAAACACTTTATACTATCTTCTCAATTTTTCTGTAAAATTAAAACACTTCTAAAAAATAAAGTCTATAAAAACGTTGTGTTTTCTTGTTTTATGATTATGTGCCTGTATTTCCTAATAAATATGTAAATTTGCTTTGCCTTCCTTGATACTGATATTAAAGAAAATACTAAGTAACTCTGAAAGAATTTGTAACTCCAATTTAACAAGCAATAATTCTGGGTATTAACTTTTTAGGAGAACCCACTGAATCAATCAAAGCAAATTGTCTTTAAAGGCTGAATTTCTTTTCAGTGTTTAATCTTTTCTATGATTAATGCATACCACAAGCATGGTTCTCTTTCAAAGGGCAGAAAACATTGCTTGTAGGCAAGGTCTAAAATACAGTGAAATATTCATGTATGATGCTATAACAACTTTAATGTATTTTATGTTTTCAAAATGATGAAGTGTTATTTCAGTCAATAAAGTATTCACTTTTATACATTTCCTACCCACCTTTTCCCAGAACACCCACAAGGAAATGATACTATCATCTGATATTAGGCTCATCAATTTAAATTGGAGTTTTTGGTAGCTGTGGTTGCCAACGGTACTGGAATGTGTGATACTTTTACAAATCCTCTCCATGGCAAAATCTGATCTTCACAAGGTACATCACAGTACGTGCCTAAGGCCAATGACATAGAGCTTTGTAGCTAGATTACCAAGCATTTTACTTAGAGGCACAATAGAATGTAGAAAAGGCCATTTCTCCTTCTGTCTTTTTCTGCTCAAAGGTCACTCACCATCTCAGAAGTTTTCCATAAACTCAGACTATATAATGTCACTTAATGTGAATGTAGCTCAACATTCTGTTTTAGTACAGCTAATCTCACATTATTTTATTGGTCCTAAATATGTAAATCATCAGCAAAGTTTTGTACTTAACTTTTTTTTTGGATGTGGACCATTTGTTAAAGTCTTCATTGAATTTGTTACAATACTGCTTCTGTTTTATGTTCTGGTTTTTTGGCTGCGAGGCATGTGGGACCATAGCTCCCCGACTAGGGATTGAACCCACACCCCCCTGCATTGGAAGGCGAAGTCTTAACCACTGGACCGCCAGGGAAGTCCCTGTACTTAACTTTTAAGAATAATTAAAATAAGCTATTCAACACATTTTTCCTAAAAAAAAAAAAAAAAAAGTAATTCTTCTTAGGCTGGCCCTGGACACATACATGACTTTGCCATTTTTTCCATGGATTATTTTCTTATCTGTTCTACTGTGTCACATTTGTTCTACCTTCTCAAAAAGAAGCATTTAAAAATTCATCTACGCGTTCATGCATTCATACATTTATTAAATAAATCTACTGAACACCTACATACGGCACAGAAAAGGAGGCAGAAAACTAATCTGGGTTGCACAGAAAGTAATGAACTCAGTTAAAATTTTTGGTGAAAACAGGTGTTACTCAATCTACTGGAAATTACATTTCATTATGGGGACTCACACACTCAAGGAAAACCAAGACCTAAATAATAATAAAGTAATAAAAGCACTAGCCATTTACTGAGTGCCTGCTTTTACCTGACTCTGAAACTCTAAAATCATTACGGATGTTTTGAGGATTGTCTGATATAATTGCAATTTCTATTTTACAGATGAAAATAACAAGGTTCAGAGACATTAGGTTACTTGCCTAAAGTGAAGTGGCCCAGAAACTACACAACTGGAAATTGAACCTTAGATTTCATAATGCCAAAATCTGTGCTTTTAATCACAATGTGTGTGTGTGTGTGTGTGTGTGTGTGTGAGAGAGAGAGAGAGAGACAGAGAGAGAGAGAGAGAGACAGAGAGAGAGAGAGAGAGACAGAGAGAGACAGAGAGATAGAGAGAGAGAAAGAGAGAGAATGTGTTTAATAGAGAACTTCTGAGAAATGGCAAGAAAACTGCCAGGTACCCATAAAACAATAATTTAGGAGCTTCTTACTATACAAGTAATTGTTAATCATATGGCTGAACTAAGGATCTCTCACTTTTGAACTAAGAAATCAAAAGCTTCCAGAAGTTGAGTCTAAATTTTACACTTACATAAGATACTTCATACAGAATGCTAAAGTATACTAACTAAAGAGTTCTGAAAATACTGGAAGCATTCATACTAGTATGATTTCATAATGTGGATAATAGAGGATTTAAGAAATTGGCAGATGCAACTGCAGACTCATTTCTTATCATTTCTGTGAAGGGCAAGATAAATCAATAAAATGAGAAAAATGAAAAAAGAATGGCTAGCAATTTTAGGTAGTTTGCTTCATCTCCATACTAGGAAAGACTAAGCAAAAAGAAAAAACTTCTCGAAATTTTATTTTGAAAGCACCTACAAGTGTATATGGTCTTTTTATACCAAATAACTTGGAATTATGGACTGTCCAATAAGTCTAATCTTCTCTGATGATAAAATTGCTGGCTTTATTTGAAACTATGAAATGAAAAGTGAGGTAATAATCAGAAATTCTTAAGAAAAGGAGTAGACAAAACAAAATTCTAAGAGTTGTGTCAAAAAATATTTTGAAACGAACATAAAATCCCCATTACTGGTACAGAGCTTTTAAAACTTTATCTTGGTTTTAAGCTTTAATAAATATTGATATGTTTACATAATTACTGTCATAAGGAAGACACAATTTTAGGTCAGCTTTCTTCATTCTTTCTTTATTAAGCATTATTTTATTTTGCTCCATCATCTTGTAATTATAATATAGTAACTGTGTCACTTTCTACTAAGTGGATATAATTTCCTAAACTGTTTTCCTATTCTTAACAATTAAAGGTGTTTCCAATGTTTTGTTATTACAAATGACATGACAATGAGCATCTTTATATAATAATTTTCTGGATTATAAATTATTTATCGGCATAAGCTTCCAGAATTAGAATTAATGTGTAAAAAGCTATTAACATTTTTATCTTGCTAGACATTGCCAAATTACTTGTCAAAAGATGGAACCAAATTATATTGCAAAAATCTTTGCCAACAGAAAACATTATATACAATTTTTGATTTTGCTGAATTATTAAGTTGGAAACCTATGTTCCATTTCTTTGAATTCTTTGATAACAGCGTGCTGCTGCAGGCTGCGAGGGCAGCCATGTCCATGAAGGCTCCCCAGAGTTGGAGCGGGGAAGTGGAAAAAGGTAAAAAAAAAATACTAATTGTATTTTCCCTCGATTGTTATCTCTCATTCTTTTCTGCCTCTGTGTAACTTATATCCAGGTAGCTGGAGAAACATCATGTGGCAGGGAAAATTGGTATTCCAATAAATTAATAAACACCAACTTCAAATGGATTTTCAAGACTGGAAATATTGCTCTGACTTACAGTAAGTTCTTTCTAATTCTCCTTAAGGACTATTTTCTTAGAAGCTTTCCCTACCCTCCTCAAATTTTCCTCCATCCTCTCTACTTCCTTCACTCTGGGCTGGTGAGGCGCTTCCTAACTCATTAGGAACACAGAAGTCAGTAAATAGTCCACTGCCAAATCCGTTAATTCATTAGCATTTGCATTGATCTTTGTATTCCCTTGCACTACAGGAGTTCAAGTTCAAAGGCCACGTGCACTACAGATAGCATTTCATTTTCTCTCATCTTCTCAAGTACTTCACAGCACTGCATTTTCTACAACCCATCTACTCCTTATGAATGATTCTTGCCAAAATTCAACCTCATTCTAGACTAGTAACGCCAACTTAAAATGTTAAAAACTATACGTGTAACACGAAAGCCTCCCTCCTCCTCTAATCCCTGCATATCTTCTTTAGCCAATTCATGTCTGAACTTTTCAAAATTGTTATCATCATATATTGTTTCCATTTCCTCACGTCCCATCTACTCTATAATTTACATCCATCTGACTTCCCTCACCGTAATCTCTCTGCCCACTGTCCTGAAATTTTACTTATGAAGGTCACCAGCGATCTCCATGTCAGTATAGCCAATGAATAGTTTTTGTCCTATTTCTAGGCTCTTTCCTTTTTTAAAAAAGAAAAAGAAAAACAAAAACCATTTTTTTTCCTCTATCCTTTCACACTCTCATCATCTTCTGTCCTGGTATATTTTACTGGCTTTCCGTGTTTAATCTGATTTCTAATATTCTATGAGTTTCCTTTATCTTCAGTGGAATAAACCACTATATGAAGGATTATTCTCAACAGTTAGTTCTCATAATAACAGTACTAGTAGCAGCAGTCAATACTTCTATAATGCTTATCATGTGCCAGACACTATTCTAAGACACTGTTTAAATACATATATATAGACACACACACACACACACACACACACACACACACACACATGAAGTTTTCCTCCTCATAGGCGTATGAAATAAGCCGATTATTATACCCATGTTACAAATGAGAAAACGGAGGCAATGAGAGGCCAAGGTCACATGATCAGTACTTGGTGAAGCCCCGCCTGAGTTCATGCTGGAACTTTAGAGGAGACAAGTTAAATAATGTCTCACAGATTGGCCTTAAAAGTGAGCAACACTTAATTAATGACTTGTGAAAGTATCAGAAAAAAAGGGGACATTTTAAATTGAATGGGATCTACTAAGTCATGGATCAGTAACTAAGAATGACTCTTATTGAATGAAATTATTTTTCATTATTCTTTTGAAAGAAGAATAATCTTGTGTTAGTGTTTCACAGTTTTTTTTTTCATTCACATATTTATTCTTTATTAGACACACATTTCCTACACACCTACGTGCCAGTGTCCGCTGCAAGCCTTGGAAGCAAAAAATTACAAAGTCCCTGCTCTTAAGCAAATGTCCAGTGGTGGAGGAAGACAGAGTCAACGTGTAAATAAATGTTGTACAGTGACAGAAATACGACTGGACAAAGGGATGGAGAGGCACTGAGGAGGCAGGTCTCTTTGGTCAAGATAGTAGTGGTGGCGTTTGAACCGAGACCTTAACGATAAGAGGGAAATTGGTCTGGGTAGATGGATTAGCCAATCTAAAGCTGGGAGAGCAAGAAGTAGAGCTTGTTGCATCTGAGGGACTGAAAAGGACAACTGTGCCTCGAGCCCCATGAAGGTCAGGGAAAGATGTAGTAAGTGACCAGAGCACATGGTCCCTGTGAGCCTGGCTAAGTAGTTGAAAATTTCATCTCTTTACAATAGATAGCCTTTAGAGGTTAGAAGCAGTGCAATAATAGCGTCTGATTTGTGCTTTTTAAAAGACTACTTTGACTGTTGAATGTCCTACAAAAGCAAAATACCTGTGTCTCTATGAAGTGCAGATAGTAAATTTTAAAAAGCCCAATGAGCTCATAAGCAGTTGGTTGACTAACTGTTATCATTTATCTTAACTAGACTTCATTAATAGAAGCTTGGTGACCTTGGGGTCCTGGGACATATTAGATTAGGGCAACCCAGCTATTTTCAAATAGTGTGATTTGAAGAATCCTTGAAATTGTTAGGGTCCAGGAAGATTATTTTATTGCTGGGGCTGGATGGGAAGTTTAGAATAAGAAAGGAAAGTATGATGGCTGGCTTCCATCTATTCTCCCTTTCTCTGGGAGAAATGATGGTGGGGTGACTACTTTGCTGTTGACCCAATGCTTCAATTTCAGAGCTGGTTCAATCCAGTAACTATTTGCTGAACAACTATTATATGTTAGGCACCCAGCTGGAACTGGGAATATAAAGAGAATAATTAATAAGAAAAGCAGGTATTACTAACAAGAGACAGGCACTGTGCTAATGCTTAACACGCACCATCTCAAGTTACATTAATTTACACACTAACCATATGAGGTAGATGCATTTATTATACCATTTTCCAGGTGAGAAATCTAATCCCTTTAAGGGGCTTAAGTTACTTCTCCAAGGTTACACAGCTAGTTAGGGGCATAGGCAGTATTTGGACTCAGGTCTGGTATCAGCACCAATTCTCTTAGCCATTATGCTCTCTAAGGACCTTACTTGAGAAGTTCAGATTATACATATATGGGTACAACCAACCCTAAGACCATCTGGCAAAACTGGCTGCTTGAGAAGTCCTGGATTTATGTAAGATGCTCTTGGAATGGAGAAGATCGTGAAGGAGGGTCCCCAAAACACACTCTCTATACTAAGGGGCAACAGAAGAGAGAAAGAATTAGCCTACAGCAGTATGATATTGAGGACCAAGAAACAGTGTTTCTCTCTTTTGTGAACAGTTATTAAATTATTTCTACTTCAGAATATCAGAAAGAAATCACAGGACTATGGACAGTTTGCTGAGCCACCCTATCTATCTTAGCGTGAATCCTGGCAGGTGTAGAGCTCATAGTATGACCCTGGCACCTAAGTGTAGTTAAGTAAGCTTTCATTTTTCTTCGGCCTTAAAGCAAAGCAGCTTTCTGATAGGTATAATTTAGGAAAGTCTTCCAAGAAAATAGTTAAAGTCCACTTTAAATATCTCAGAGAAAAGCAATTTTGCAAAAGATCTATCAGCAAAAGCAAGGCCAAACACACCAATTATTTAGTGAGACTTGTATTGTTATATCATTGCTCATGTTGTTTCTTTATGCATTTACCTGGAAGAAGGCTTTTAATGTTCAACAATTCTCAAAGAGATAAAGACCCACACTGATGTGCCAGAAAGAGCTTTGCCCTGGAATTAGATCAGTTTAGGTTTGGCTACTTACTAGAATTAGGTAACATTCTTAATCTTTCTGAGCCTGTCTCCTATCTGCAAATAGGGATACCACTATCTATTACAGAGGGATGTGGTTAAATTAAATGACACATGTAAGTGAAATATATCCTTCCAGGCTGAGAACATACCTAGTAAATGTTAAGTGATCTGCAAATATTCTGCTTTCTTGAAACGGATGAAACCTGTTATCATGATTTTAACCAATGGTCTAAATATCAAGACAATATTTAGTTAAAAGTTATAGTTGTTCTTTCACTGTCCATCTGCATTTTAACATATTCTAACATATTCTCCTTGATAAATTGTGTCCATATTAGTAACATTTGTCATTTCAGCTATTACTGTTCATATGTTTAAAATATTTCAATGTGATATAAGTCGTTACTCAAAGGGATGCCTAGCTGGCTTTGTCAAAGATTTATTTTAAGTAAAAATAAAAGACTCATTTTCACCAAGTTTGACTGAACAGTGTATTCATTAACTGTATGAACTTTCTGGCCAACCCAATACAGTAGCCAAGACATGGAAACAACCTCAGTGTTTTCTTGTGGATGAATGGATGAAGAAAATGGGGGTGCATACAACCTACTATTAGTCAGCCATGATAAAGAAGGAAATCTGGCTATTTGTGACCACATGGGTGGGTTTGGGGGGCATTATGCTAAATGAAATGTCAGACAGAGAAAGATAAATACTTTATGATCTCATATGTGAAATCTAAAATACTGAACTCATGATAGAAAGAATGGAATGACGGTTGCCAGAGCTGGGGGTTGGAGGTGACGAAAATGAGGGAAGATGATCAAAAGGTAAAAACTTCTAGTTATAAGACAAGTGAGTAATGGTGACGTAATGTACAGCTCGGTCACTACAGTTAACAATACCGTATTTTATGTTTGAAAGTTGCTAAGAGAGTAGATCTTGAAAGTTCTCATCACAAAGATAACATTTGTAATTATGTGAATTAAGGTTAACTAAACTTATTGTGGTAATCATTTCACACACACACTATATATATTAATCATCACATTGTACACCTTGGACGGATACAATATTATATATCAATTAAATTTAATTTCCGTCTGGCCCGTCATTTTCCAAAGGCCACTCAAGATCAGCGGACAGAACGCCTCCTCTCCAAGTGTCCTGCCAGCCCACCCACTCAAGATCAGAGGGACAAAATGCCTCACTAAAACAAAACAAAAGAGAAACACAAAAAAACTGGAGAGAGGGAGGAAAGGGTGCCCTGAAAAATAAAAACAAATTTTAAAAACTAAGTACGTTGACAGAGCTAAGAATAAGCTACCAGGAAAAAGAAACCCTACGTGTCAGATCCTAAAGTACAGAAGGGCAAGCCCGCCGGCAGTCCAGGCCCGGGGGGACCGGGGTCCCCAGCCCTGCAGAGCCAACCGCAGACCGGCTCAGGCGCCCCTCGGAAGCGCGGGGTCCCCGCGGCCGAGTCGGCGCCCCCGGCCGGCGCCGGCTCCCCTCTGCCCACCCTGCGCGCGGGGGCTGGAAACTGCCGCGGAGAACCACGGCGGGGCGGGAAGGGGGGCTCCAAAGAGGGTCTGGCGACTCGAGTCGCTCCGTTTCTCGGTGGGCTCAGCGCGCGCCGTGGGGGAACAGGAGCGGGGGTCCGGGAGGAGGGGACGGGTGGCACTTACGTAGACCGGCAGCGGCCACGGGTAGACGGCGGGCTCGGTCCCCAAGAGCGACTCCAGCCTCAGCTCCAGCTTCTCCCCCATGTCTTCGCGCGCGGGCCCCGCACCGCGCTAGTCTGGCGGTTGGGGGAGGGGCGCGGCGCCGCCGGCGGGGGCGGGGCAGACGGGCAGGCGGGAGGCTGAGGGGGGCCTGGCCTGGGCCTCAGCTGCCGCCACAGCGCTCCCGTCCGGCCCCCGGCTCCCTCTTTGTGCTCACAGGCCCGGGGCCTCCAGCGCTGCTGCGAACTCGGGCCGGCGTGAGGCGGCCACAATGAGCCGGGGGCCGGGCTGAAACACTCCCGGCGCGCGCGGCTCGCCCCGTGGACTCGCACGCTCTCACGCACGCACGCTCCCACGCACGCACGCACGTACGCACGCACATACGCACGTCATCGGCTGCCCCTGGCCACACCCACCGGCCCGAAGCGGGGACCCGGCAAAACCTCTCAGGGCCAGTGGTGGCGAGTTCGACTCCCGACCTCGACGTACCGTGACACAACCCCTCCCCCCCAATAATAAGACTATAATTCCTATTAAATATGACAGCTGGAATCCCGGCTTCTGTTCACAAAATTGCCGTGTATTTAGCCTATGCTAGGCACCAGACCGCGGACGCTCAGTACTGGCCAAAAAGGAAATGCCCTGCCCTCATAGCACTGCCATTTTAATTGGAATAGTAGTGACAATGGTCAAGGGAGAAAATAAAGTGTCATCATCGCCACGGGGATGGTTAATCTCATGTGCGCACTGCGTGGGGCCCCGGCAACCACAAACATTATTCCAGATGTGGCCAGGAAGGGATTTTTCAGAAGAGATTAACACTGAAATTGGTCCACTTTGCGTAAAGGAGGAACGAATACAAGGAATTTATATATGCAGTACATATATATTTTTATTCTACATGCTTTTCTATGTAGGTGTATATGCGTGTCTATATGTATGTACGTGTATGTATTGCATATATTATATGTGTATGTATGTATACTGTATATATACACACCTAAATATCTTTCTATGTGTGTATATATGTATGATATAGACGTACCTAGGTGTGTACATTGCATATGTTATACGTATGTGTACATACTGTATATACACAAACGATGCATTTCATATGTGTGTATGTATAGTGTATCTGTATGTGTCTATTGTATATATTACGTGTATATGTGTGTATACATACTGTATGTATACAAACTATGCATTTTATATATGTGTGTGTATATATGTATTTGCGTATTGTATATACTATATGTGTATATGTCTGTATGCGTACTGCATATATACACAGCTGTATATTTTTGTATGCGTGTACATATGTACGTGTGTGTGTATATACACACACACCCTATGGATTCTGTTTGTCTGGAGAACCCTCACTGATACGGCCACTTATGACAATTGAGCACCTGCTCTTTGCCAGCCAGGGAGCCAAACGCTTGTCCTTTCTGTGTCTCCCTTAAGTGTCACAAGTCCCGGGAGGGAAGGTGATGCCGCTCCTACCAGTTGAGGTGCCTCAGGGACAGAGAGGTGCACAGGGCGGGGGGCTGGAGCCTGGTGGAGCCCAGGTGCAGTTCTAGCAGCAGTACAGCCTAGCAGTCCCACTTCCCCGGGTGCCTCTCACAAAGACGCCGAGGGAGAGACGGGGTCTGAAGGAGGGGATGAGGAAGCTTCCGTGGGTCTGCAAGCCCAGACCAAGGCTGACTCGTCAAGGGTGTTAGAGGTCAGGACTCTGGTTACCCTGGGGATGGGGTTACACAGAGCCATTCCCATTCGGAAAAAGTATCCATTCTGCTCTTGTTTGTATGTTTACCCCCCTCCCCCAAATCTTTTAAAAACAGATTCTCTTGGTTGCTGGGAGCACACAAGGGGAAGTCGTGTGTGAGGGGGTGTGATCCAGGGGACAGGGAGGATAAGCCCCCCCCTCGTAGGGCCGGGAGTGGCTCAGCTTTGTGAGCTAAGGATGGCCTGCGAGGTCCCAGAGAGAAGGGTCCCTGCTCCGTCCCTGCTCCGTCCTTGCTCCGTGCACCCCATTCCCAGCCTGAGAAGTCCAGAGCCCCCCGCCCCCGCACACACACACACACCAGGGAGGAGTGCCAGTCACAATGGCTCCCAGGCTCCGGCTCCAGGGCTCCCGGCACTAGGAGCTATTTTCAGCTTTCATGCCCTAGGACACGGCCAGAGCTATTGTCTCCGGAAACTCTCTGTCTGTCTCTCGCCCGCCCGCCATCCCTCCCTCCCTCCCTCCTCCGCCTTTTCCCCTCCCGCTCCAGCTGTCCTGCCCTCCACCCTGCATTTCTACACAGGGTGGCTCACAGACAGCTGCTCCCCGTGCCCACCCGCCACCATTCGATGGATGTCAAAGCAAGCCCTGGGGACTTCCCTGGAGGTCCAGCGATTAAGACTCCGAGCTTCCACTGCAAGGGGTGCGGGTTCAAAGCCTGGTCAGGGAAATAAGATCCCACATGCCGCCCAGCACGGCCAAAGAAATAAATGAGTAAAAAATAAAGTTATAGTGATGAAACAGCCCTAGTGGTGCAAGGATGGGACGTATAGCTCTATGGTAGAGAATAAAGGTCCAGAAACAGATAGATGAGAACTTGATATGACAGAAAGTGAGGAAATTAAGGAGTTTTCAATAAATGGCATTAGGACAATTGCATATCCATGTGGGGAAAAGTAAATTAGAAAAAAAGAAAACAAGCAAGCCCTGGTCAGGTGTGACCTTGGGCCCAGGGCCATTGGCACACGTTGTCGTGTGGGACGTTCTTCCTTAGACTCCTCCCTCCCTCCTGTGTCACTGTCACTTCCTCCAGAACCTTCCTGGACTCCCCTACGCAAGCCCGGGGTGTGCCCTCACCCGCCCACCCTGGATCACCGGAATTCCAATCCTGGCCCACCCTTCCCCGCCAGGTGAAGAACTGTGCCTGGTCAGTAAGACCGTAGAGGTCCTTGGCCATTGCTATTGCAGTTGGAATTGTTACTGTGTTTACACAGGGTGACCAACACCCGCCCCCACTTTGCCCAGGACCGCTCAGGTTTGAGCGCTGGAACTATGGGGAAACCCTCATTTCTGGGGAACCCAGAAGGCTGGTCAGCCTATTTAGGATGGATCTTTCACTTGATATCCCAATCCCCGAGAGCCAGAAAGGGAATCTCCCCCCTCCTTCCATGGTAACCTTCATTCATTCATCCACTCATCCCTTTATTCAACTCCTTTATTCAGCAAGTATTTATGAAGCATCTACTACATAGCAGACACTCTTCTAGGTGCTGGGGACAGTAAACTGAGAAGGTGTGATTTCTTACGTGGGGATGATGTCTCGGAGACCACTGCAGGGCATGGGAGGTGGGAGAGGGAAGGGGCAGTTCTAAATGCAGGCTCTGACGGGATTGGGGCAGACCTTGCCCTAAGCCAGGCTGCTTGCTTCAACACAGCTGTCCTCACCCAGGGCCATCCTGCTTCCGCCTCCCCCAGTTCTTCAGTGATGTCTGGGGAAAATCTGTGGTTGTCACAACTGGGGGGGAGGGGACCCTGGAATCAAATGGGTGGGGACAGGGATGCTGCTGAACCCCACACAGTGCCCAAGAGGGGCCCCCAGCAGAGAATGACCCGCCCCAAATAACCCCAGTGCCATGGGGGAGACCCTGCACTAATATTATTCAGACCCGCTGGTGCCCCGAGATTCCTGCACAGGCTGGGACTCTAACCGGGTCACCTCTGTATCCCGAGGTGACCTAGAGTGGGGCAGCCAGGAGGGCTGAGTATCAGGGATGAAATGACCAATCTCTGTGCCCACTCTCCCCGCCACACCCCAGGGTCGATGGCCTCTATCTCCTCCCTGTGCAGCTAGCTTTTCCCTGAGCCATTTCTTCTTGTCAAGGTCCCTGTCGCAGGTTGTGTTCCCCGAAGATGACGTTGAGAGCAAGGATTGGAGCGCACGTGGTTGATGTGAGACGTGCAGAGAACAGATACAGCTGCCATAGGGTCCCGCAATTCCACTCCTGGGCATAGATCTGGAGAAAACTCTAATTCAAAAATATACATACACCCCTGGGATTTCCCTGGTGGTCTAGCGGTTAAGACTCTGTGCTTCCAGTGCAGGGAGCATGGGTTCCATCTCTGGCCAGGGAACTAAGATCCCACATGCTGTGTAACAAAAAAATAAAGAAAGAGAGAGAGAAAGAAAGAAAGAAAAAGAAAGAAAGAAAGAAAAAGAAAGAAAAAAGAAAGAAAGAAAGAAAGAAAAAGAAAGAAAAGATACATGTACCCCAGTGTTCATTGCATCACTATTTATAATAGGCAAGATGTGGAAGCTGCCTAAATGTCCACTGATGGGTGAGTGGATAAAGAAGATGTGGTACATATATACAATGGAATATATTCAGCCATAAAAAGAATGAAATAATGCTATTTGCAGCAACGTCGTGGATGGACCTAGAGATTATCATACTAAGTGAAGTAAGTCAGAAGAGAAAGACACATATATGATCTCTCTTATATGTGAAATCTAAAATACGACACAAATGAACTTGTCTACGAAACAAAAACAGACTCACAGACATAGAGAACAGACTTGTGGTTGCCAAGGGGGAGAAAGAGTGAGGGAGGGTTGGATTGGGAGTTTGGGGTTAGCAGACGCAAACTATTAAATATAGGATGGATAAGCTACAAGGTCCTACTGTCTAGCACAGGGAACTATATTCAATATCCTGTGATAAGCCATAATGGAAAAGAAAAAGTTTTATTTATAGGTTCCATCCCTAACTGAGCTGGCCCATCCCCTCCCATGGTTCTAAGTGCAGCCCGAGGCTGCAGACTTCCCACCCTGGTCTTCAGCTCCAGAGCAAGCCACCTGCAAACCAGCCGCATCTTCCCAGGGGCTGGCAACTCTCCTTTGCTACTGATTCCAAGACACATCCAGATAGCACAAATGTGACCATGAAAACAAACTCAGCCATGTTCAAATCAGGGAAATAACATTCTTATCTCTGTTTAGTAGTTGCTTAATTTTAGAATAGCTTAGAGTTACAAAAAAGTTGCAAAGATCTGTACAGAGTGTACAGAGTGCTGTGGACCCCCGACCCAGTACCCCTATTTCCAACACGTTAGTACTTTAGTACGTTAGTACGACATGCTTATCCAACTAAGGAACCGAGATGGATACGTTATTATTAACTAAAGTCCACACTTTATTAGAATTTCCCTAGCTTTCCCCTAACACCCTTTTTCTGTCCCAGTCTCCTCTGGGCTGTGACATTTCTCAGACGTCCCTGGGTTTTGATACCTTGAAAGTTTTGAGGAGGACTGGTCAGGTATTTTGTCCCTCAATTTGTTTGTCTGTTGGTTTTCTGATGTTTTTCTTATGGTTGGGCTGGAGTTATGGGGTTTGGGGCGGAAGATCCAGACAGAGATAAAAATGTCATTCTCCTCAGGTCACATCGTCAAGGATACACACCATCAAGGATACACACATCAAGGATACACACCATCAACGGGACTTGTGACAAACAATTTTACCCTTGATCACCTGGCCAGTAGCGTCTTTTTTTTTTTTTTTTTTTTTTTTTGCTGCGTTGGGTCTTCATTGCTGCACACGGGCTTTCTCTAGTTGCGGCGAGCAGGGGCTCCTCTTTGTTGCGGGCATGTGCTTCTCATTACAGTGGCTTCTTTTGTTTCGGAGCACGGACTCTAGATGTGCGGGCTTCTGTAGTTGTGGCATGGGGGCTCAGTAGTTGTGGCTCCCAGGATCTAGAGCGCAGGCTCAATAGTTGTGGCCCACGGGCTTAGTTGATCTGCGGCACATGGGATCTTCCCGGGCCAGGGCTCGAACCCGGGTCCCCTGCATTGGCAGGTGGATCCTTTTTTTGTTTTCTTTGTTCCGTTTGGAACCAAAACTTTAATCCCAAGGAGTCTCACAAAACATATTACAGATGACAGCATGAAAAAAAAATTGCACAGTAACTCAAAGTTCAGCTCTACAATATACTCTTAATCTGGCAGGACATTGGTGTCTTGATAATCTCAACTTCCAAAAAACTTTACAAAGAGCTATGTATTCATGTACAGCAATCACAGAGGGGACTTATGACCTAACTCAAAGGTTAACTAACTTCCTTGAAACTTCTTAGATGCTAAACTCACTGGACAACCTCTTGTCCAGTGTGAAGACTAGTGGAATTCTTAAACCTCTCATCTAGGGTAAGGGTGCGGCTTTCATTTCTACCTGCTGGCTTGTGTTCACAGTACCTTTTAAAGACTGCTTGCTTGACTACAGCTGCATACCGTATCCCAGCTACAGAAAGTCTTTTTAATGTTTGCCAGTGTTGTTTCCATAATAATAAACATCACACTTTAGGTGGGCAGGAGTTAGAGTTTTATTATCAGTCTAGGCAAGACCAAAAATTCAAAGCAAATTCAATTCTGCTTAAGAGAACATTGTAAAGAAACAATTCTTCATATTACATGCCTCATATGACCCATTTCAAACCACAGAGAATGACACCTTTATGTGTCACTGTCCCAAGAGACAGACAAACGGGAACAGCTAAAACATTTAAAAAGTGCATCAAGCTTCGGAAGTCTCAAACGAAACTTGAATTTTCTGTACATACTCCTGTCAAATGAAGGTATTTCCTGTGCACCACTCCTCTTGCAAAGTGGTCTGCTATTTCCTTTCATTTGACCTGGATCGGCTAGGAGACCTAGAGAAAGATCGGGACGGCTTGCGATTTCTCTCCTGGGACAGTGATCTCTCTCTTCTCCTATATCTACTAAAGGGACCTGCTCCGGCTGCGGGAGAAGCTTCTCCGTCTTGGAGATCTGTGGTGAGGGGGAGGACTCCTCCTCCGATAATCATCTCGAGGGCGACGACCCCAAGAAGGAGGCGGCCACGATTTCGACTTCTCCCTTCCCCATTCGACAGGTCCACTCTTACTCGGCAGCCACAGAGTGTTCTCCCGTCTACTTCTCAGACAGCATCCGCTGCATCTCGGGGATCTTCATTTTCAACAAGAGTGAAGCCGGGAGGGTTTTTAGCAACCCACACACTTCGGAGTGGTCCATAATATCCTAAAGCTCCTTCGAATTCAGTCTTGTTACCACTGTTTCCAAGACTCCTTACATAAACGTTCCAGTCCAACGGACAGGAATCCCGATGCAAGACCCTCCTGGCTCCTGGCTTTCATGGGCCACAGGGTGATCCCGGGCCTCTAAAACCTGGCAGCTGAATCGGCTCGCACAAGCTGGCCTGTGGGGATGCTTTTCTCCCTATGTGTCCAGCCCGGGGCCATGCTGTCTAGGCCCGACCTCCAGGGTGACAGGGTGAACCCCAGGTCCCTGGAGCAAACACTCAGAGCCCTGGTGACCAGACTCAGGGGGCTGGGGCGGCAGCTGGACATGTGTGGCCACCCTGGTGGTGTTTGGCCCCATCTGCAGTTCCAGTTCCAGCTGAGAAAGAGCCTCGCTGTGTTATTTTCTCCTGGTTGTGTAAGGATCCCCGGTGTCATTTGACAGAAATGTAGATGGTGTGTTCTTTCTCTCTTTTCTCCCTGCTTCCTCTCGTCCCTCTCCTCCTCCCTCTCTCCCTCTCCCTCTGTCCCTCTCTCTCTTCCCTCTCCCTCTTTCCTCTGCGTCTCTCTCTTTCCCTCTCTCCCTCCCCCCTCCCTCTCCCCCCTCCCCGTCCCTCTCCCTGTCCCTCTCCCAACTCCCTCTCCACCTCCGTCTCCCCCTTGCTCTCCCCATCCCTCTCCCTCTCCCCTCCCTCTCCCTCTACCTCCTCGCTCTCCCCCGTCTCTCTCCCTCCTCCCCCTCCCTCTTCCTGCCTCCCCCGTCCCTCTTCCCTCTCCCTCTCTTCTTTCCTCTCTCCCTGTCCCTGTTTCCCTGTTCCGCACGCTCTCCCTCTACCTCTTTCCCTCTCCCTGTCCCTCCACCTCCTTCCCTCTCCGGAGAGGGAAGGAGGTGGAGGAACAGGGAGAGAGAGCAGGAGAGGGAGGGGGGAGAGGGAGAGAGAGGGGTGAGAGGGAGAGAGGGAGAGAGGGAGGGAGCGAAAGACCGTCTCTCCCTCCCTCCCTCCCTCCCTCTCACTCCCTCCCTCCATCCCTCTCTCCCTCTATCCCTCTCCCTCCCTCCCTCTATCCCTCTCTCGCTCCCTCCCTCTATCCCTCTCTCCCTCCCTCCCTCTCTCCCTCTCCCTCCCTCCAACTCTCCCACTCCCTCACTCCCTCCCAGAGAGGGAGAGATAGAGAGGCAGAGACAAGGGAGAGGGAGAGAGGGAGAGGGAGAGAGGGAGGGAGAGGGAGAGGGAGGGAGAGAGATATGGAGAGGAGAGGGAGAGGGGGGGTGAGAGGGAGATGGAAAGAGGTCTCTTCCTCCCTCCCTCTCTCCCTGTCCCTGTTTCCCTGTTCCGCTCTCCCTCTCCCTCCACCTCCTTCCCTCTCCAGAGAGGGAAGGAGGTGGAGGGAGAGGGAGAGGGAAAGAGGGAGAGGGAGAGCAGGAGAGGGAGGGGGAGAGGGAGAGAGAGGGGGGAAAGGGAGAGAGGGATAGAGGGAGGGAGCGAAGACGTCTCTCCCTCTCTCCCTCTACACCTCTCTCCCTCCCTCTCTCCTTCTCCTCCCTCTCCCTCCATGTCTCCATCTCCCTCACTCTTTCCCAGAAAGGGAGAGATGGAGGGAGAGACAGAGAGGGAGAGGGAGAGATGGAGGGAGAGGGAGAGAAGAAGAGAGAGAGGGACAGAGGGAGAGAGAGATAGAGAGGGAGAGCGGGAGAGGGAAAATGGTCTCTTCTTCCCTCCCTCTCCCTCTCTCCTCCGTCTCCCCCTCTCCTTCCCTCGCCCTTTCCCTTCCACTCTTCCTCTTCCTCCCTCTCCCTCCCTCTCTCCCTCGCCCTCACTCCCTCTCCCTCCATCTCTCCCTCGCCCTCACTCCCTCTCAGAGAGGGAGAGATGGAGGGAGAGGCAGAGACAAGGGAGAGGGAGAGAGGCAGAGGGAGACTGGAACAGGGAAACAGGGACAGGGAGAGAGAGAGGGAGAGGGAGAGAGGGAGAGGAGGAGGAGAGAGGGAGAGGGAGGGAGGAAGAGACCTATTTCCCTCTCCCTCTCTCCCTCTCCCTCTCTCCCTCTCCCTCCCTCTCCCTCTCTCCCTCTCCCTCTCTCCCTCTCCCTCCCTCTCCCTCCCTCTCCCTCTCCCTCCATCTCTCCCTCTTCCTCTCTCCCTCTGCCTTATCTCTGCCTCTCTGGGAGGGAGTGAGGGAGAGGGAGAGATGGAGGGAGGAGAGTTGGAGCCAGAGGGAGAGGGAGGAGAAGGAGGGAGGGAGAGGGAGAGAGGGAGGGAGAGAGGGAGGGAGGGAGAGACATCTTTCGCTCCCTCCATCACTCTCTCCCTCTCCACCCTCTCTCTCCCTCTCCCCCCCTCCCTCTCCATCTCTCTCTCCCTCTCCCTCCACCTCCTTCCCTCTCCAGAGAGGGAAGGAGGTGGAGGGAGAGGAAGAGGGAAAGAGGTAGAGCCAGAGCGTGCGGAACAGGGGAACAGGGACAGGGAGAGAGGAAGGGAGAGAGGGAGAAGGGGAGAGGGAGAGGGAAAGGGGGAGAGGGAGAGGGGGAGGGAAAGAGGGAGAGAGAGAGAGGGACAGGGAGAGAGGGAGGGAGAGAGGCAGAGGGAGAGATGGAGGGAGAGGGAGAGTGAGAGGCAGCGAGGTAGAGGGAGAGAGGGAGAAAGGGAGAGAGAGAGAGAGAGAGAGAGAGAGGGAGAGCGGTAGAAGTGCTGAGGAGGGGGGCTCCCTCCCCCTCCCACTCCCATCCACTCCCTACTGCTTTCTCCTTTTTCTGCTTCAACAAACACCAGGCGCCTTTTAGATCAGCCCTGAAGTCAACGTTGATGCTTGGACAGCCTGACCTCCCCGCTGACTTCCAGCCCAGGACCACCGCTGGGAGATGAAGTCTGCGGGGCCCTGGGCGCAGGCTGCACAGGCACCTCCTCTGATGCCCAATCTCTCCTCGTTTACGAGGCAGCCGACACTCCCCTCCCTGACTCCCCAAGATTTGGGGCCTTTTTTAGTATGTGTCGATAATGCCATGAGCGACTATTTAACTCTTCCACGAGGACCCATCTCCCAAAATGCCGTGGTTTTCAGCCTTGGCTGCACTAGAGAACCCCCAGGGAAGGGAGAGACGTCTCTCCCTCCCTCTCTCTTTCTCTCCCTCTGTACTTCTGTCTACCTCTCTCCCTCTCCCTCTCCCTCTCCCTCTCCCTCTGGGGTGATGCCCGATGAGCTCAGAATCGCAGATGGACCCCCCCATCCCCTCTCTGTGGCTTGCATGGGGGATGCACCTTCTCACTGTGGCCCGGGCATGGCCTTGACATTCAGACATCGGGTCCTGCATGGACACTTGTGTTTGTTCCATAGCGCATGTGGCTGCAGTCTGTGCTTCTGTAGATGGGGGCTGTGCGTGAGCCCTTCACCTTCCCCGCAGACACCACTGGTGCTCGCTCGGCCTCGCGGGGGATGCGGGGGGCACGGGGGACAGTCTTGCGTCCCCACCTTCTTGGGCTACAGACAGGCCACGCTGGTGCTGTGGTGACGGGGGGCTCCCAGGAGAACCCCACTGCAGACCGGAGAGGTGGCCCCCGAGAAGGTGGCGTACGCCTGGGGCCGGGCCTCATCAGTGAGCCACGGGCCACCTGCAGCAACAGGTGTCTCACCGTCCAGGGGCTGGGTGTTCGGGCGCCGTGGGGTTGAGCTACTGTCTGCACGGCAGCCGTGTTTGTCTTGTTGAGCCCGGGGAGGCCCCTTGGTGGCTCCTGGAGAGCCTGGCCGCATTTCTTCCTGCCCTTGGCCTTAGAGCCCATCACGTTCATGCCGTTTCTGCTTCCAAAAGGACCTGTGTTAATAAAGGCCACGTGTTAGGACAGCACCAAAGTGTCTAGAAATCCGGGCCAGGAGGAGGAGGGAGGGGGATTGGCTGTGCCCGCCAGTGGCCTGGGAGCCCTGCCCGCCTGCAGAGACCTGGCCCGGGGCCCGTGGGGAGGGCGTGGCCCTCGGTCCCCAGCGCCTTCCGTCTCTGGCTTCCAGGAGAACTGCGTGATCCTCAGGGAGCTGGTGAGGCTGCAGGCCCTGAAGTCCCGCCTGCTGGGGTTCCGCACCATGCCGACTCTGTGCTGGAGATGAACACGGACAAGACCAGCCAGGTGGTGGCCACTGTCCTAGGTAACACCGCCTCCCCCTGAGTCCCAGTGGGGACGGGGTCAGGCGGACCTTGACCGGACGTGGTGCTGCCTGAGACCCCACTGTGTCAGCCCTTGGGGGTCACCATCCCAGACCCTTCATTCTGCCTCGAGGGGCGCAGGGTCGGGGGTGGCTGGGGGGCCGCCCCAGGGACGTAGCCGAGCCTCTCCCCTCCGCCCGCAGGTGAGCTGGCCCAGAAGCTGAAGCCCCTCGGGGAGCAGGAGCGGCCGTGATCCTGGAGCTAAAGAAGGCCGAGTGCCAGAGGCGGGGCCTGCACTTTGACGGCCCCATCAACGCCTGGGACCTGCGCTACTACGTGAACCAGGGGGAGGAGACGCGCTACCACGTGGACCAGTACCTGCTCAAGGAGTCTTTCCCCGTGCAGGCGGTCACACGCGGGCTGCTGGGCATCTCCCAGGAGCTGCTGGGGCTGACCTTCGACCTGGAGGAGGGCACGAGCACGTGTCACGAAGACGTGAGGCTCTAAACGGTCTGGGACGTGGCCTCGGGCAAGGTCATCCATCGGCAAGTTCTCCCTGACCTCTATCCTCGGTGCGTGCGTGGTGGGGGAACCTGTCGGCTGTGGGCCGGGGCTCCTCTGTGGAAGCGGGGCCCCATCCACGTCCCTCCGCAGGGTGGGGAAGTCCGGGCACGCGGCCTGCTTCGGCCTGCCTACAGCACGATGGGAGCTGCCAGATCGCCATCGCGGCCACGGTGGCCAACTTCGCCAAGCCTACGCCCAACCTGCCCTCCCTGCTGCGGCATGATGAGCGGGAGACCAACTTCCACGACGTCGGGCATGCGATGCACCAGCTCCGCTCCCAGGCGCAGGGCTGCAGGCGGGGGCGGGGAGGGCCCGGGCATGCGTGGTCCTCAGGCAGGCCCTCGCCACGGGATTCTTTCACTGACATCACCCCACACGTGGTGACGCCCTCGGTGTCAGCTTCCATCATCAAACCCCAGGCACTGGGCGCGTAAATAACGGAAATGGATGTCCTCGAGGCTCTAGAGGCTGGAAGACCCAGATCAAGGAGTCAGGGCTGGTTCCCTGCATGTTAAATACATGTACTCAAGAGTTGCCTTTAAAAAAGACAAAAGAAAAGAAAGGAACGTTGCCTGCAAGTCTGCTGACAGCCGGTGATGAGAACCAGAGGGAAGGCTCTGGGGCCGGGGGCGCAGTGCCCTGTGAGCTCGGGGGCTGCTGCCAGTCTCCGTGGAGGCTCAGCAAGTCCCAGTGACTTCCCCACGTGGGGGGGCGCCAGCTGAGAGTCTGGGCCCAGGACCCACTGCTCGTTCAGTCTTCCTGTGGTCAGCCCTTCATCCTGAGAGCGATGCTCTCACAGGCTGCACCGGGGCGTGTGGGGACAGTTTACTGAGCCGTACAGACGTCACTACTGCTTTGGACCATTTCCATCATCCCGAAAATGTCCCTCACGCCCTTAGCTATCACTCCGTCCCCTCGCCAGCCCCTGACAACCAGGAACCCACTCGCTGACTCTGTGGATCTACCTGCTCTGGACGTTTCTCCTCAGTGGGGTCACGCCCTGTGTGTCCTTCTGTGTATGACTTTGCTCGCTGAGCATCGTGTTCTCAGGGTGTACCGACGCGGCAGCGAGCGTCAGGGCTTCACCGCATTGCGTGGCTGAGGGACGTAAAGAAGACAAGAGAAAAGAAAAGCACGTTGCATGCAAGTCTGGTGACAGCCGGTGATGAGAACCAGAGGGAAGGCTCTGGGGCCGGGGGCGCCGTGCCCTGTGAGGCCCTGGCGCTGCTGCCAGTCTTGGTGGGCCACGGGCAGCACCGTCCCTCAGGAGCTGCTGGACAAGCTCATCAAGTCCCGGGAGGCCAACCCAGATGCGGCCGGACCGAGGGAAGGGAAGGGGGCTTCCGGTCTGCCCGGCTGGCAAGCGCGGCCTGGACACGGTGCCAGCCCCCCGTCTCCTTCAACCTGTGCCAGATCGTCCTGGCCAAGGTGGTTCAGGCCCTGCACACGCAGACGCCCGCGGACCCGGCCCAGGAGAATGCCCGCCTCTGCCAGGAGATCCTGGGGTTCCCAGCCATGCCAGGTAGCCAAGCGCGCGCCGGGCTCACCTTAGCGGTCGGTTGGCGGCTACTGCCCAGGTCAAGAGGATCGTCTGGTGGTGTGTGAATGGGGACCGACTGACGGGCTCCGGCCGAGGCCCGCTGCCCTCTGGCCTCCTCCTGCCACGGCTCCTTGGCTGGTCCCTCCAGCTGTGGCCCACGGAGTCCGAGGGTGGAGTGGGAGGCTCTGCACATGCTTTCTAGAGAGCCTGGAAGAGGCAGGAGAGGGCTTCGTACCCCGGACAGAAGGCATCGACGAGGTCTGCCCATGCGTGTCGGTGCGGACACGCGGTTCACTCCCTCGTGAGTGCTTTAACCAGCGATCTCCCCGTGGTGGAGGGAGAGCCCTGACTCATCTCTCGCAGCCTCGGCAGCTGACCTTGTAAGAGGCTTAGGAGTGAACCCTCGTGAGCTTCAGCAGAAAGTCGGCAAAGATTTATTTGTGTCCCTCCACTGAACTGCCAGCAAGGTCCCCGTTTTCTACAAGTGTTGGGCCAATACTCTCTCTAGTGGCAGGGGACTCAGACAAGGCTGCTTTGAGGCCCCCACCCCCGCTCTGGGGCAGGGGCACTGAGCGGCCAGGGGGCCGGCCAGGAGCCCCTCCGCGTGTGTCCCAGTGACCCACCTGCCTGCGACCTTCGGTCGCCTGGCAGGAAGCTACGACGCCCAGTCCTATGGCCAGTCATTCCTGCAAGAAACACTGGAACCAGTTTCTGCCAACCCACCAAAAAAAACGACTTCAAAGGCAACGTGGTGTCACAGGAAGGGCTTGTTTCTGTGCTGGTTTGTTTTTAGTTCATTAGGCCTCACTTAAAATTCTGATTCCACAATGCACTTGCTTTGGGATCTTGAGCAACACTCATAACCTCTGCAAGTTTCAGTATAGTAAGTTTATGTGATTACCTTCATCTGTAATATCCCTGTGTTGCAATCTTAATTAATTCAGATTAATTCATCTTAATCTTAATCTCAAATTCAGATCAATGACTAGTTCCTCTGTGACTTCTCCTCTGAACGGATTCAAAAGCCGCCTCTCCCGTCCTCATTTGGCTTCTCTTCTCTTCTGGAATCTCATAAGAACTTCTATGACCTCTTTGGTTTTTTGTTGTTGCTGTTGTCTGTTTGTTTGTTTTTTAATTGAAATATAGTTGATTTACAATGTCGTGTCCGTTTCAGGTGTACGGCGCAGTGATTCCGTTTTCAGATTCTTTTCCCTTATAAGTTATTACAAAATATTGAGTACAGTTCCCTGTGCCATAGGGGAGATCCTTGTTGTATCTATTCTATGCCTTCTTTGAACGACCGTAGCACTTGTTGTCTGTATCATTTTTATGTCTGTTGTGGCTTTGTGACCGAAAATGAAAATTTTCTATTTGTTCATGCCCTGGCCCTTCCTTAAAAATGTGTTCATTTACCTATTTCATATTTATTGACTACATCTTAGACACCGTGTTAGCTGCTTGTTCTAGATGTTAATAAAACATAGACCTTCCTGCTCAAAGGGTCACAGTATTTGTGGGAAAACAAAAAAATGAACAACTTACGTCTCAAATAGCTTTGTACTTCCCAAAGAGAGCACACCTCGTAGGTACAATAAATATATGTATTATACATAAATGTATAAAGAGTTAATGGCATTAAAAACGTGAGATAACTGCTTTTCTATTCTGAGGAAATGAGGATTACATTTCACCAGGAGCTCAATACCACTCTGAGAATGAGGGCTTAACCCCCGACCTGGCTCACTGCATCGCTTTCGTATATGAAAATAGACAAGTCTGTACACGCTCTCTACAAAAAGGCTTATCTGGCATGAATTTCAGATAGCAAGAAGAAAAATTCAAGAGGTTCAGAGAAGCATCCAGAAGCTCAGATGATTGTCTGGCACTGATACAACTTGCTTGACAGGAAAATAGAGCTGTAAATCTCACAAAATTCGATGATCTTCTAAGAATTTCAAAACCGCCTGCTATTAATTAGAAATCCTAGAAGAACCGCTTCTTTTAAAGCACACTGATAATATGCTTTACAGCTTAATATTCAGAAGCCTATGTTTCGGCTAAGTGAGCTTCAGGAATGAAGGAAACTTGTGGTTCAGTTCCCTCTACTCTGGAACCTCTGGTCAAAACACCTACTTCTGTGCTCAGCCATCTTATCATCTGAAAAATGGAGGCAACTCTAAGAAAACATAGTTACAGAGATGTTGCACAGTTTCCTGTGTCACTGTCTTCATTTGTTTCAGAAAACCAATAACGTCTAAGCTACTACTGCAAAGAGCGCAGTGTTACTTGGGGTCATCTAGTGCAGCTCTGTCAAAGTAAAGAAAAGGAAAGGGGCCTAGAACAACTATAATTTTCCCAAGAGGACACTATTATTTTATGGTAAATCTGAGTCAAGAACCCTGATCTCTTTGATGCCATTCCATTGTTCTTTCGTTGGGTTCTCAACAACCCAGAGAAAGAAAGAGAAATAAAACTCCTATGTGCTGTGTCACTGGTACAGGACGTGGCAAGATTGGAATCGGAGAACTACATATTAACAGGTATTTGGGAAATTCTTCAAACTGGTTAAGATATACACCAGGTACCTAAAAAACAGTATGTTTTCCCAAGATGATTCTGTGGAATGAACAGAACTGGTAACTGAAGGTGCCTGTGTGCTGCACTTCCAAACAGGATGGGTGAATGCTTGTTTTCTGGCACCTTTAAGACTCCACCCCAATATACACATTAAAATAAAATTAACATTTCAACTGGGTCATATTTAATTCTGCATGCTCTTCTAAGTCAGCAAAATATTCCATATATCATTTAAGTTGTCACTCACTCTCTTTTCTTTTCTTTCTTTTTCTTTTTTTTTTTTTTTTTTGCGGTACACGGGCCTCTCACTGCTGTGGCCTCTCCCGTTGCGGAGCGCAGGCTCAGCGGCCACGGCTCACGGGCCTAGCCGCTCCGCGGCATGTGGGATCTTCGCGGACCGGAGCACGAACCCGTGTCCCCTGCATCGGCAGGCGGACTCTCAACCACTGAGCCACCAGGGAAGCCCGTCACTCACTTTTTAACTTGAGTTTTAATTTCTAAAAGTCTTTCCAAACACAAAACAGAGGTGGGAAAATGGCATATGGGAAGCTGCAGAGATGAAATAAGCTTACTTCATTCGGCATAAAGATGAATACCCAAACAACTTCTGCATAGCTGCAAGTGTCCAAATCTACTATCTTCGTTTCGTAGTCAAGGCTTCCGGAAAAATATGCTAACGGATTCCTAATTACCCAAATGCCCCATATCCGTTTCAGTAAGTATCGTTATACATTACGGAAAATTTTCTCAGTGACACAGAAAGACATCCTGGCCGAGCATCCCCCTTCCCATGACACAGAGATGATGGGTCTCAAGCTACGTTGAAGGCGTTGGAGCCCACTTTATCCATTACTAATATTAATGGAGGACAAACCTTCATATTCTGTTTGTTTGCTCTGTGTTTGTTAAATCACTTCTTCCCTTCATTAAAATGGATGACACATAATTGAGTCTGTAGTGTGTGTATCACTGGAACCTGAACACATTTTTGTTGGTTTTATTAACGTCATAGGTTTCTAGGGAGGGTCTACTAAATAACTAAGTCTAGTTTCACAGTTACAAATAAATTAGGATGTAATTTTGAATAAATTAAGCTCATCATAAAGGAAGGATACTGATAGTTGCTACTACCCCTTCCTTGAGGGGCTCTTGTAAAGCACTAAATAAAGTAACAGAGGTTTATATGCATGCATATATTTTCAATGATATTTGAACACACTCGAAAAGAACTCTACAGAATGCATTATAAAACCTCGATGCTGTGTGTCCCTAGTTCCCAGCTCTCTCGTTAAAACTATTTAAATGAACAAAATGTTATCTATTAGGAGAGCTATCAGAGTACTCCAAATACTACTTCTTGCAGTACCCTGTCCCAACCATTTGCCTTCCTCTTCCCATTAGTCCTTAATTCAGAAACCCCAGAGATTTGTTCATTAATTTATGAGCATATTTCTTCATTCAGCCAAGAAAACTGATGGCTCCCTTACCAAATTTCAGGCACCCTTCTTCAGTATGTTTTCTAGGCATGTTCAGGAAACACAGCAGTGATTAACACAGATGAATATAGCCTCTCTCGAGCTGAGGGGAGAGACAAAAGTAAAGAAGCAAATATAAAATCGTAAGTGTAAATACGTAAATAAAAATTGAATAAATGGGTAGAATAACTAGTATATCAGGTAAGTGCTGGAGAAAAACAGCAAGCAGGGAAGGGGGATGGAGATTGTTAGCTGGTAGGAGGAGGCTGCGATCTGAAACTAAGTGATCACTGAGGGCTTTCTGGGGAAGATAAAATTTAAGAGGGAACCTAAGGTTGTGAGAGGGAGCAAGGTGCATATCTGGGAAGTGAATAGTACAAGCAGAGGGAACAGTCAGATGGAAAGGCAATGAGGCAAGAGTGGGCTTGGAGTATCCAAGGAGCAGAAAGGATGTCAGTGTGTGGAAAACAGAGGGAGCAAAGTGGAGAGGAGAAGGAAACCGTCAGAGAGGAAACAGAGGCCCAGATTTCTAGGGCTGTGGAGGCACTTTGAGGACTTTGCTTTTCCTGTGAAGAAGCCACTGAAGAGCCTGGAGTGACATGATCTGACTTACGTTTTAACAGGATCTCTCTGGATGCCATGTTGATTAGAGACTGCAGGAGAATAAGGACAAGCCCCAGAAGACCAATAGTTGATTCAAATGTCAAGAAACATTTATGCCTTCACCCTTCAACTTCACAAATGATGCCATTTCCATTGAGCTATTGAAAAATATAATCTGGCTTTCAAAACAATAAACCAGAAGGCATTTTCTCACATAAGCAAGGTCACAAACAACTGTCAGCTAAAGTTGAAATAGCAACAAATCAAATAATAACAAAAAACATTTTTTATAGATTTTAAAACCTTACCAAGCATTTTCTTGTCCATTATCTAAGTTAATCCTCAAATCAACGCCATGAGATAGTTACTATTTTCCCATTAGAAGTGACCGCATATTAAATCCTTAGTGATTGCTCAAGAAAAGCTGAAATCTTGAGTGTACATCTATTGATGCCAAGGTTGGGTTTTTTACCCATGGGAACATTGGATGCTAAAATCCACAGGGATTTTCAGCTCAAGATGGCAGACTAGGAAATATATTTACTTTCTGGTCCTCCTGAAACCAGGTTTAAATAAAACTGTAGAAATACCCAAATTAATCAACCAATAAGAGCCAAGACATTGTGGAAGTCATCAACCACAGAAAGATTTCAACACATTTCGAGAAGGCAAACAATGAAATGGAGGGGCCATGAATAAAATAATGAAGAAAAGACTACCCTAAGTAGGGTCTGCACAAAGCCAGTCAGCTTTTGCTGAGCCCTGGTTATAGTAAAGGACAGAGGAAGGAAGAGGGGCTGAAAACAAGGAGACAAAAGTCATTTTAGGAAAACACGTTCATTTAATGAGCTCCAGGGAACACTCAGCCTGCTGCCATACTCACTCACGTATTACAGTGGATTGTTGGCACGCAAGACAAGAAAACAGGGAACCAACGAACAAAAATCAAGACACTGTTTCTTACTGAACTCTTCTCAAACGAGATCAAGAAATTATGGTTCAATGCCATAGCTGTAAATCATTTCTGCTCCTGGAGAGGTTAGAAAGGGCTTATAATAGTTACCCTTTTTTTTTTCAGACAGAATTTAGGTCTGAGCAAAAGCTTTTGTGTCCTCCAACCTCAAAGTTTATTGGGGATGGAAGTCCAAATTTGCTTCGACATACCATAAAAAGAATCTCATGAGCAGAGGGTCAAACTACTTTTGGAATATATGAATTATGCCCAGTGTGATTTTAAATAGATTTTAAACAAAAATATATAGATTTTTACTGATCTATATGATTCTGGGTTCTGAAACTTCTACATGTCACATGCCTGATACAGAACACACAATGTCAGTCCCAGGAGAGAGAAAACACTCCAATGAAGCAAGCCAAAGAAACAAGATTCGGACAAGGTAAAGTGACGTGTAGACCAAGACCAGGATTTTTCAATTCTTTCCTGTCATGCTGTAGCTTCCAGCTCCTGAATAACAACACATGTTTCCCTTGTCCTAGACACACAAGAGTATGTCTCCTCTATGGGGCATAAGAAGCTCTAGAGTTACATATGTGTAGTAAAGAGTGGACCCAGCCGGCATACTCACAATGACCAAATTGTGTTGCTCGTACTTTATTTTAAACCAATACATCGCTCCACGCTGAAGTTGCAATAAATCATATATTTGCTTTCTAGACATGAATGAGATGCCTTACTGGATATACTCCAGGAAGGCCAGAGAAACTGGCTTCTAATCCATACAGAATAATTCATTGATGAATTCCTTTCAGGATAGCCCATGATTTATCTAGAATATAAGCTTTACATACCTGGATCCTTCAAACTAGACCAAAGGGAAAAATCTAGGCTCCAAGCCTCAATCAGAAATGTGGGATGGTGCTATGCTGACAACTGGTGGTCCCTGACCTATCTTCTGAGATTAGAACCCAGTGTGGTGGATGACCAATTCACGCGTTGAACAAAAGAACACCTCCTACAGGGCAGTGGATGTGTTCATTACAGGTATGGCACTTAGGGCTAAGTATCATAAGGACTTCAAGAAACAAAAGAAAAAGTAACACATGAAGCATATATGATAAGGAGGCGCCAGAGTCCAGAGCACGAGCTCTGGAATCACACAGGCTTGCTTCGAATCCCGGCTAAGCCACTACCATCTGTATACCCTGAAGAACAGTCGAAGGTTGAAATGTTCTTTTACCAAATTTCGAAAAACAAGTGAAGAAAGAACCTACCCGCCAGGAAGGGACATCGTGGGGTGCAGCATCCAGTCGGGTCAGGGCTCTGCATCCCCTGCTCAGAAACCTTCACCGCCTGGCTCACGGTGATGCTGGCAGCTCAGCAGCCCTGGAGAAGGCGCTCCTGCTCCTGTCTCCAGGGCTCGCGGACAAGCTGGGGAGGTCCACGGAGGAGGCGGGCCACAGCCTGGCAAGCTCTGGGTGCCTCCTGCACTCAGCTCTGGGCAGGCTCTGGCCTCTGGGCCCCGTTGCGGGGAAGGGCTGGCCGATACATACCCAGGGCTGAGGGGTCTGCAGAGCCGGTGCCCAGGCAGCGTGAGCTCTGGAGGAGAAGCCTTCCACAGTCCCCAACAGTCTCCGCATGGTGGCCCATCCGGTGCCAAACACCTGCCACCCACAGCGACAAGTCCCAGCCGCTAGAAAGTCCAGAAGGGCTCGGGCTCTTTGCCCTCGGGCCGGGTTTCTCCAGGGGCTGGGCTTGTGTGGGGCCCCCAGCCCACCCCCTGACCCGCCCGCCCTTGCTCTGTGACACGTACAATGCAATGGCAACACCCAGGCTGAGCCGGCAGGCCAGTGTTCAGTGCGTGCTAGACCTTGAGAAGAGTTAGCAGCTAGGGAGAAGCTCTCCCACTTTCACTCGCTTTTCTCAGATCAGCCAGGCAGCCCATCTCACCCCAAAGCGATGGACACCACACCTCCTTCCCAGGCTATCGTTTTCCGTTCTGCCCCTGTTTTCCCTTTCCATTCTGCCCCTCTTTTCCCCAGCACCCCATCTACGGCTTCGGGTGTCATCGGTGCTGCAGCAGGCAGCACCTCTGACCCCGAAGCTATGGACACCACACCACCTTCCCGGGCTTTCGTTTTCCGTTCTGCCCCTCTTGTCCCTTTCCATTCTGCCCCTCTTTTCCCCAGCACCCCATCTACGGCTTCGGGTGTCATCGGTGCTGCAGCAGGCAGCACCTCTGACCCCGAAGCTATGGACACCACACCACCTTCCCGGGCTTTCGTTTTCCGTTCTGCCCCTGTTGTCCCTTTCCATTCTGCCCCTCTTTTCCCCAGCACCCCATTTACGGCTTCGGGTGTCATTGGTGCTGCTCCCGGCAGCACCTCTGACCCCGAAGCTATGGACACCACACCACCTTCCCGGGCTTTCGTTTTCCATTCTTCCCCTGTTTTCCCTTTCCATTCTGCCCCTCTTTTCCCCAGCACCCCATTTACGGCTTTGGGTGTCATTGGTGCTGCTCCCGGCAGCACCTCTGACCCCGAAGCTATGGACACCACACCACCTTCCCGGGCTATCGTTTTCCGTTCTGCCCCTGTTGTCCCTTTCCATTCTGCCCCTCTTTTCCCCAGCACCCCATTTACGGCTTCGGGTGTCATTGGTGCTGCTGCAGGCAGCACCTCTGACCCCGAAGCGATGGACACCACACCACCTTCCCGGGCTTTCGTTTTCCGTTCTGCCCCTGTTTTCCCTTTCCATTCTGCCCCTCTTTTCCCCAGCCCCCCATCTACGGCTTCGGGTGTCATTGGTGCTGCTCCCGGCAGCACCTCTGACCCCGAAGCTATGGACACCACACCACCTTCCCGGGCTTTCGTTTTCCGTTCTTCCCCTGTTTTCCCTTTCCATTCTGCCCCTCTTTTCCCCAGCCCCCCATCTACGGCTTCGGGTGTCATCGGTGCTGCAGCAGGCAGCACCTCTGACCCCGAAGCTATGGACACCACACCTCCTCCCTAGGCTATCTTTTTCCGTTCTTCCCCTATTTTCCCTTTCCATTCTGCCCCTGTTTTCCCCAGCGCCCCCCTCCCCATTTACGGCTCAGGCCGGCATCAGTGCTTCAGCAGGCAGCAGCTCTGACACCAAACCTATGGACACACCTCCAGGGCTGTCATTTTCCAGTCTGCCCCGTCTCCAAGTAGAACCACTACCTATTTCACACGGCTGTTCCTAGTTCTGGGAACACACCACGCACTGGTAGCAATGCCTCAGCCCATGCCTCGACTCATTTCCCTGCAACGCTGGCCAACAGATAGACCAACACTTCAAAGTTATGACAGAAAGTTGAGTAAGTTATACGCTTGGAATTGCATTTATTATTACTAACAAGCACAACTGTAGTGCTTAGACTATAACAAGTAATATTCTAAGTGCTTAGCAAATATTAACTCACTTAATCCTCATAATGGCAACCCTATAGGTAGGTAATGTTCATAATATTCACCTTTTTGGGGGGAAACTGAGGCCCAGGGGGGTTGAATAGCTTGCCTAATGCCACACAGTAAGTAGCGGGCAGAAACCCAGGATGAAAACCAGACCGTCTAGACTTTCATCACTTTGCTGTGTCACCTTAATAGATGTTGTGGTTAGGGAAGGGACTAAACTGACAAGACTCTGAACTTGAGAAGGGAGAAATTAGAAAGTGACTGATCCTAGAAACTAGAGAGGATTTCAGTTCAGAAATTTCTGGTGGTGAGACCCAGAAGAACAAGAACATGGTTGGAATATTAACTTGGGGTAGTATCTGAATCCATTGAGAAATGGTTTTGTTTTGTTTTGTTTTTTTAACTTAGAAAGGCCAGCTGGATGAAGATTAATGAAACAAAAAGCAGAAAGGGAAAGAGGAAGGTGCCTGAAGTGAGACATAACCTCTTCCCTGTAAGTACTAGGGGTGGGCGTCCTGTGGGAAAGGATGGAGCTCTCTCTACAGCTTTGTCACCAGGATGAACAAGGAGAAACATGGCAACCATTGTACTGGTTTTGATGATTCCTCAAAAACCAAGGCTTTACTTTCCAAGAACTACCCACAGTAGCATACCTACCGTGTGTCAGACATGCCACCAAGTGTGTTTCCAGTCACACATTTTCATTGGAGAAATAGTTCCTATGAGGTACGCATTAGTTCCCTATGGCTGCTGTAACAAATGACTACCAATGAGCTTGCGTAAAACAAAACACACTCATTCTCTTATGGTTCTGGAAGACAGAGGTCCAAAACCAGTTTCCCTGGGCTGGAACCAGGAGTTGACAAGGCCGTCCATCCACCTTCTAGAGGCTCTAAGGGAGAATCTGTTTCCTTGACAGCATTCCTTGACTTCTGGCCACATCAATCCAACCCCAACTTCATCATCACATTCTCTTTGGAGTAAACACTCCCTCTGCCTCTCTCTTACGAGAACACCAGTGGTTACATCTGGGTCCATCCAGGTAGTCCAGAAGAATCTCCCCATCTCAAAACCCTTACTTTCATCCCATTGGCAAAGTCCCTTCTGCCATTTAAGGTGACATTCATAGGTTCTGGGGATTAGAAGGTGGACATTTGGGGGCAATGGTACTATTCAGTCTACTACAAGGTAGATACTATTAGCTTTCTCAGATGTAGGAAATGAAGTTTAGGGAAGTAATTTGTCTCAGGTCTACAATTTCCAGAGTAGAGATTTAAATTCTGCCAGGGAGACTTTAGGACACACTCTAAACAACTTTAACCTGTGTCCTTAATTACTGCATAATCCTTGGTTAAGAGTCACACTTAGGTATCAAGACCCAACTGAATATAACACAAGTACTGTCTCCTCTTTCACTATGTTTGCCTGGTGTATTTATGAATCTTGCCCAGAGCAGAAGAGTTCAGAAAATCGTTATACACGTTTACTAGGAGAAAGCATTTACCGTTTGATGTGCACGGAGTAATGGAAGGCTATTTAAAATAAAATAAAGTAAAATATGCCACCAAATCGTCAAGTGTCACAACAGAGGTAACCCTGTGGGAGTCTTGAGGAGACTAAAATTATCTCCAATTGTGCAGGTGAGAAAAGTGTCACTAAAGGCAGTTGTAGTTCAGCCAAGCCCTACGGCACAGAAGTAGGAATCTGGATATGTACGAATGGGAAAAAAGACATTTTAGGCATGGGAAACAGTTGAATGCTGAATGGATGAGAAATAGGCATTAGACCTTTCTAAATCAACTGGCTTATTAACTCAGTAAATCAGATTTGGTCAGTCAAACTAGCTTTAGCTGATTACTTATCCAGGGCATAGCTGTTGAGAGTCATTTTTGTCATAAAACAGTAAATAAAATTGTTGAACTATAGCTTTAGGCTTGCTAAGTGATAACAGATTGCTCTAGCTGATGTTCAAGTGACTTACTTGGTACTATTCACGAAATTGGGGGTTAACAACTGCTTAAGACAACATAGAGAATTGATCTTAAATAGTACTTGAAGTAGTTACTGTGTAAAGTATCTGTTCAGTAGCTCATGGTAAATGGATGTTTATAATCCCCGTTGGACAACCAACTGCTTTTTTGCAAATGGTAATGTGAATTGCTGTTGCATAAACTATAGTAATGACCACCTATCTAATCTGTTGTCCAAACCAGAAATCTTCTAACAATACTGGTCTCCTAATAAAAAGTAAGCATGAAGCTAACACACACTGGGTGTCTCCCGTGTGCCTGTGCATGCATCTATAGCTCACTGAACCCCCATAACAGCCCCCAAGAGAGGGACTCTGAGTGTCCCCATGCTGCTGGTGGAGAAACAGGCACAGGAAGGTTCAATAGTCTATCTACCTAAGATAACACAGAGGGCGGGAGAGCCTGTTTTTAAACCATCTGCCTCCAATTCCAGGTGCCAGGAGCCAGATTCAGCCTACAGGCCTCTTCTGCTCATCTGGAGGTGAAACCATGTGTAAGGATTAGTCAAATCCTGTCTTCACTCCTCAAGGTAGCTTGAACACTTGCACGTCCTCCAAATAGCACGTAGCATAAGCAATAAGATGTTTGCCCCGGGTATTGTCCAGGAACTTGGAATCAGCTGTGTCTAGTTAGGCTGAGCTGGTTAAGACTGGAGAGGACCACCGATCTTCCACCTGGCCCAGTGCCTTTTGACCTCCTGCCATCAGAGGGCCGAAAACTACAGCCTGAGAATGTGCTGAGCCCCGTAGCCTAGTTACGCCAGCTCAGAACAATGAGGAGCACACCTTTTCCCAATCACCTTTCCTCATGCTCCCCGTGCCTCATACTGCCCTGCTTCTTTTTTCTTTATCCCATAGATACCCCAAGCCCCTTGCCTTTGGGGAGGCGGATTTGAGAGCTATTGTCACGTCACTTCCTCGCTTGGCTGCCTTGTGAATAAACCTCCTCTTTGCTGCAAACCTCAGCATGTCAGTGTTTTGGCTTGCTGCGCCTCAGACAAAATGGTAGGGAGCAGTGGTAAAGGTCCCTTGCCTGTGAGGGAAGCTGGTTGCTAGTAGTCACGTTGCAGATGTTTTCTCCTCCCGGGGGGGCAGACGTCCTGCTCTTCCAGAAAGAAGGGAGAAAGGCAGGAGCTGGACCCTTGCTCTCAGGGTCACCGTCACCTAGGAGCTCGTTAGAAACACAGAATCCAGGCCCCACCCAGAACTACTGAATTACAGCCTGCATTTAACAAGATCCACAGGAGAGGCATACCCATATTAAAGTTGGAGAGGCACCAAGCTGGAGTCCACGTAGCAGAGAAGCAGACAGGATTCTAGACCACGCAGAGTGTTAAAGGCCAACAGTTTGTTTTCTATTCTCAAAACAATGTTTTTGAGCCATGTTGATGAGCAATGTCCCAACTTGCTTCTAAGGTTTCTTGTGTGAAGAATGGATTGGAAGGAAACAAGATATATGGACACTAGTTAGGACCTCATTGCAACAGACAGGCAAGTTCAGTATGAGGATGTTGAGGAAGAGTTGACAGATTCAGAAGAAATTCAGGAGATAAACTGAAGCGGGCTTAATGGGGTATGAGACGGAGGAAAGGAAGGTCTTAGGGAATTTAAGGGTTTACTCCACGTATGAGCAAAGCCTCAAAATTCATCATTTGAACGTACAGAGGTAGAGCTCTCAAAGGACACTGGTTAGGAAGCAACAGTACGCCCTTTATAATTCCAAGAGACAACACGGATCAACTGTCTCGATGGAAAACTCGGCGGTACCGGTGCGTTTTTTCACTCAAACTTAGTTCCAGTGCCTATTACTCACATTTTCTGTGCCTAAACAACACGGCTTGAGGAACTGAAGGGGATTCCATCCTGGTAATTAAGGAGGGTCCCCAACACTGACAGTCCCATCTTAAAAAGCAGTCCCGCTGCATTTTACCCAAGGAGCAATGGCCAGAGCCTCCCTTTTAAAACGATGGGGAGAAATCAGAACATCACACACTGTCCCTTTCAGCTACTATGAACTGAGCCGCGAGACGACCAGCACCCCCTAGCACAGCGCGGACGGGCCAGCGCACGGGGGCCACTGTGACAGGCGACAGCACAAGAGACGGAAGCCCAGGCCCAGGGGCTCCGAGCTCCACCGGCAACGCCCAGGGGCCAAGGCGTATTACCTTTCCGGGATGTGCTTTCCGCCCTTCCTCGTGGCCGACGAACTGGCTCATGTCACCCCCGCCAGGAGTGCCAAAGTCGCCAACCCGGCATCCCCGGTGCCAGCACAAGGCCACGAACCACAGGCGCCTAGGCACAAGCCCACGCAGCTCGCGGACCTCCTTCTACCGCGCATGCGCCACCGCGTGGCGTGTCGAGATGACTGTCATCACGCAGGCGGATTAACGCGCTTGATCCGTAAAGAGGATTCTGATGCCTGCAATTTCCCTCCTTAGCCGGAGGCTGGGAGCACACGTCCATTAGTTCGTGTGTGTACCCTTCAGCATTCCAATCATACGGGACATGGAAAGTTGTCCGACTCTCCCAGTTTCTTGTGTGGTTCTTTCAGATATTTCCCAAGTGCTTACATTCACACTTGTATCTTGTATGTAAGTATTTGTACGTAACAGGTATCCTGTAGTTTATAGAAGAGCAGCACACTATACACGTACTACATACATAGTCTACAATGTGTCTTGGATAGTGACGCTGTTATCTTTCTAAAATATAAACTTGGCTGGATTGCTCTGTCGCTTGAACATCTTCACTTAGCACAGAATACAGCCCAGGTTGTTAGCACAGCATTGAGAACTCTTTATAAACAAATATCAGTCTGTCTCTCCAACTGAATTATAAGTTCAAACTATGACTTACAAGGACCTACATCATCCACCTCCCTCCTTTGCCCTGCCAGCCTCCCCTGATCTCATTCTCTACTGCCCTGCCCTCACTCACTTTCCCCTGTCCAGCCACACTGGCTTCCTTACTATTCCTCAAACATGCCAAGCACAGGCGTGCCTCAGGGACTTTGCACCTACTATTCCTTCTGCTTCAGAACACACCCTCCCACCCCATCTCCACTCTCCCAGGACACACCCTCCCACCCCATCTCCACTCTCCCAGATATCCAATGGCTTGTTTCTCACTGCAAGGCTCTGCTCAATCGACATCTTAATAGAGGGGACTTCCCTGATCACCTACCACATTCCCTCACCTCTTCATCTTCTTTTGTTATCCTCCAAAGCATTTACCACCGCTTGACACTCCACATATTGACTTATTTATTCATCTCTCTCCCCCACTAGAATGGAAAGTACGTAAGGGCAAGAACTTTGTTCTCTTCCTACTTCCTAGAACAGTGCCTTCAACTTAGAAGGTGTTATACAAATATTTGCTGAAAATGAATGTATGACTTCTTTGCCCTTTCACACTACCCTCTAGTCACACCAGAGGCTGCCCCTCCAGAGCACAAGTTCAAGCCCTGGGCCTTTTGTACCTGTCCCCAATACCTGGGCTGTCCTTTCCTCATTCCGGCAAAATCCTCTTCCCCCAAGCCCAGCTCAAACGCTGTCTCCTCAGTCAGGCCTTCCTCAATTTCTCCTCTATATTCCTGCTGCACTTGATTCTTTTATCATAATTAACCCACTTAGACTCACTACATGTTTCTCTTTCTAGACAACTGGAAGTTGCTACTGAACAAAGACTTCTACTCACCTCTGTATCCCCGTGCCCTAACAACAAACCTATAAGGCTCTCGGTGTTTACTGAAACAATTCATTTTCTGAGTCTCTACCCATTCTAGGGAGTGCGTAGTATAGTCTCCTCCTCATTATCAGTGAGCCTGGCATCTGTGGGAGGGCCTTACAGCAGAGGAAGTCACCAATGGATCATAACTAAGGTCCTGAGACTGCAATGGCAGACAGCATGGTGAAGTTAGCCCACTGCATGCAGAAGACCCACAGAGGAGTCAGCATATGCAATGGACTACACTTGGTATAACATGTGAACAATCAAGGTTTACAAACGTGTTCTCATGCACTTGTAAGGATCTTCTAGCCCACGCGGAACAGACAGAACACACACAAAGGAGCCTGGAGGAAGTGAGTAGGCCGGCAGCTGCGCCCTAGTGTCTTAAGAGGTAACATTTCTGTGACTACAGTTTAAACACATCAGATAATTTGCCTCCTTTCTAGACACCCTGGTTATCACAGGACAGGCCAAGCCTCTCAAGTTTTAAAGCTAAAGTACACGGAAGATCTGTGAATAGGGCTGAAGATATTTAAGAGCTAGTACCTGCATTAAGCAACCAGGTTATAGAATGAACATTTATCTTGAAATTCCAGTCTCTCCCTCTCTCTCTCGCCTCCTATCCCCTATCTTCCCACCTCCATCTCTATTCCCTCTCCCCTACTCCCTGTTTTATGTATATACGTGCATCATTTTATATATACACGGAATATTTACTGTCTGTTACATTGATTTAATAAAGTGCACACTCCTCAGGCTAAATTTAGAAAGAGGACAAAATGAACACTTTCACATGGGCGTCAGTGGTGTTCCAAAGACAAAAGATTCCTCAGTCTTAAAACATGGCAAACACCATGTTCCTTCTGATAGTTAGATGCTAGAAAAAGGCAAGTGGATCCTTAAAATTCACACGCTATTAACACCTACTATCAACAGAGTAGATCTTAAAGCGGAAACAAGAAAACACCAGCCTTTTAAGTTCTTCCTGTCTGAAGATAAGAGTAAGAGGTGGTAGTGTTCTTCCTCACTTGCACCCGAAGGGTAAAAGCAGCAAAAATATCTTAAACACATATATGATGAGGAAGCCACTCTACCTGGTCCACTCTGTTTTGTTTTGCTTCTAGGGATCTGTCTCACTCTGAACCTTTGCTTTTTGTTTTCTCTTTTATGTACGCTAAGAACCTGAGAGTCTAAACCTTTTCTTCCACCTCTCAACCAATAAACAGGACAAAAGAACATTTTTATGTTTTTATGTATTTTCCATTCAAATTTTTAAAAAAGAGATAAGTAAGCTAGCTCAGTTCATATTTCTCACAAAGATCACTTTCCAAACTAAACTAAATTGTTTGTGACCATAAACAGGAAAAACACCGTACTCTAGTAGCACCATCTGACATTTCCACCTTAATGTTACCAAACACAACTTGACACTAATGTCAGAACTATTAAAAATGTTAAAAATCCCCAACCCCACTCAAAATGCATACCAAAGTTCAGGTAAAGGAAAAACAAAAACAAACACAAAAGCAACTCACCGTTATCTTTATGTTCTTTCAGAAACCCATTAACAGCACACTGGAATTTAAAACTAGTGTCGTCATCTGACACCTGATGCCCAATTGTACACATTTTTAAATAAGGAAGAGTTTCTGGTAAGTCCTATAAGGCAAAACCATGAAAATATGTATTATTTCCTTTGTAGGGAAAGAATAAAAAATTAATTAGAGAAGGCAGAATATAAACCAGGAGAGTACATTAAACTTTGTATGTCAGTCATTCTGATGAGAGCCATTTTTTCCAAAGCTGCTTTAACCAGTAATTATCACTTGATTTTCATTCAAACTGCAGAACGGACAGTTACCAGGCATGCAAAAGGAAAAGCAAATCTATGTGAATGAATGCACATGTAACTCAAAATGACATAAACAGTTCTGCCTACATTTATGTTCTATCTTACATTTCAAGGGCCATAAAGCGGCTGTGATTTAAGGAGAGTAGTAGAATAGAGTCAGAAGAACTTGGATTCGAATTAGGAAACAGAGGCAATTTCAGGCATTGTTGAGAACTGGTATTCTTGAGGTGGGAGAAAGTAGACTATCAATAGAAGACAGAAAAGGATAAGTGAAAATTCTCTAGTTCTGAATTTAAATGGAAAGTAGCAGTAGGAACCTATGACATATTTTAAAAATATTAAAAACAAACGTACATATTTCCTAGCTCTGACCACTGAAAAAGTCTAGAAACAACTGATGTCATGTCAAAAGGACTCAGGAGTCACCGAGAAGCTCCAACTGGCCAAAGATAGGGCCTCAGTTAGAATAATAACTGTAACGGAGTCCACGGTGATAGGAATAAATAAAATTTTACAAAACTGGTCAACACTGGAGGATATTTGTGAATCAACTCATTATTTTGAAAACTGTTAAATAAAAGAAGAGAATCATGCCTCTACAACTGAGCAACCAAACAGCTGATGAGGGGAATCTTCTCCTCGTACAAATATACCCAGCTAATAAGTGAAAAAAAGAACAACAGAATCCACCATTCTTTGAAGCCTCAACTGAATTAATGGATGTAGGTATGAATCATCAGTGACTGCTAATACCACAGAAAGACACAACTATATACGTCTCCATGGAAGAACACATCATCACCCATGAAACTGTCTTGCCAAAACAAAACATGCAAGCTTCATTCAGATCAACTACCGATTTACAGGAAATAAAAGGACTGAAGGATATGTTACCAACACATGGAATGTAATCATCGGCATCTAGATGGGACAAATCACCTGGTTTCTTTAAAAACAAAATTCAAGGAGGAAAAAAAAAGTGAGAGAGACATGGAGGGAGAACCTATAGATTAAACAAGACTTCAGAGACCTAACAATCCACGGCAAAGTGTGGACCTTATTTGGATCTAATTCAAAATTCTTATAGACAATTTTTTATGACGTTTAGGAGACAACTGCAAATTTGAGCACTCCCTGGGTATTTAATATTAAAAAATGATATTAAGGAATAAAAGTCCTATATTTTAAATGCACGTACCAAAAACGTACAGGTGTAATTTACATGTTGTCTCGGAGCTGCTTCAAGATAATACGGAATGGGGTGAAACAGGTGGGGGTATAGATAAAACATGACAGCCATCAGTTGGTAAATAAGAAAGCTGGATGAGTTCCTGGGTATACAAGGAACACTCACAGTAGTTTTATACTTTTGTATATGCTTAAAATTTGTGATAATTGTTTAAAAACAAGACGACACTGTAGAAAACAGTTTGGCACTTTCTCACAGGTTAAGCGTAGAGCTTAGTATTTGGCAGTAGGCTATGATCCAACAACTCTGCTACTACCTACGCTGCACATCTAACAGAACTGAAAGCAGGGATTTGAACAAATATCTGTACACCAATGATCATAGCAGCATGATTCACAATACCTACAAGGTGGAAAACAACCAAGTGTCAATCAACCGTTGAATAACAAACTGTGGTCTATATACACACAATGGGATTTTCTAAGCCAAAAAAGAAATGGCATTTCGTTACGTGCTATAACATGGATGAACCTTGAAAACACGACGTTTAGTGCAATAAGCCAGACACAGAAGGACAAATACTGCAGATTCCACTTACACGAGGTACCTAGAATAGGCCAATTCACAGAGACAGAAAATAGAATAGAGGTTACCAAGGGTTGGTGGGAGGGAAAATGGGGTTGTTACTGTTTGATGGTTACAGAGTTTTTGTTGAGGACGATGAAAAAGTTTTGGTTCTAGACAGCGGTGATGGTTACACAGCACTGTGACTGTACTTAATGCCACTGAACTGCATATTTATAAACGGTTAAAAGAAATATGATTTCTCTATATTTTACCACAATAAAAAAAAAGCAATAACAGAGCTGAAATTTCAATTCTTCCTTTTCCGAGAGTCAGTTTCATCGTCTGTAAAATTAGTAATTGTAGTTGTCTATCCTCTGAGCTTAGTGCAGGGTAAGCACTCAGTAGGAGATATCAGTACTACTTCCACTTCAAGAGCAAAGGATTGCTGTGAAGATTAACTAAGTCAACGGATATGAAAGAACTTTCTAAATGGCAAACTGCTCTACAAATATTAAAAGACATTAGGTGTTACTGTCTCCCAAGGCCATGGAACAGGTCAGAAGGAGGATAATTCTTTTGCACTGGAATGTCCTACATGGGCCAAGAGAATAGATGGGTTTCTGTACTATATCAGAAGGCATCAGGAAAAGGAAGCATAAAACTTAGAGAACAATTGTCTTTTACACTGATGCTTAAACATGCTCAGGCAACTGCTTAACATAAGTGCTAAAGACATAATGGACATACCTTTCTTTCTTTTTAGGATACTACTGTAACTACTAAAAGTTTACTTCATTTTCAAAATGTAGAACATGGAAGCTTATAGAATTTCTTAAGCATATCTAGAGCCTACTGCCAAATACTACAGTTCAATTCATATCTTTCATCTCATTTTGAAACAGCAATTACAAATGTGTATTTAAGGAAACCACTAGCTTCCCTTTTTGAACCCACGAGAGAAGGCCAGGACTCACCTTAGCATAAGATGATAACTACTGAACTACTATGAATTATTACAGTATCAGAAAGAAGGTCATTTTCAATTACGCCTTCCATTTACCTCTGGCTTGTAAGAGCGGCGAGTATTTGCTAAGTCAATAATCAGCCCAAGTTCTTCATTCTGTCCTTGGATTTTGTTAAGAGATCCAAGGGGGAGAAACGTTCTTCTGGAGCAAGATTCTTTTCAAAACTCTGTCAGAAAGAATAAAATAAGGAAGAACATATGTTTAAAATCCTTTACTATGTTATCCATTTATTCAAACCCTGGGATGCTAACATATGAGATTCAAAGTCAAGTTTCCTCCTCTGCAGCTTACAAGCGATATTACAATCCTTTCTTCCAGAGAGATTAGACCGAAGAAAATAAGCTCACTTCTATATAGTTATTTCTATGTTTGTTTATTTCATGTTGGTCTCCTAACCTGACTCTAAACTCCCAGAAGGCAGGGACCACATCAATTTTGCCTACCACTGTATTGCCAGCTCCAAGCGGAGTGCCTGAAAATAGACACAGAAATAAATACTTCTTGAACATCTACATATAGGAAGGATGGCTTTCACTGCTAAATATTCTTTCATGTATTTGGCTTATACATGTACCCTGTTCCATTGATCTCTTTGGTTATTCAAGTGTCAGCAACACACACTTTTTTTCTTAATTGGTAGACTAGTTTTAGAGCAGTTTGAGATTCACAGCAAAACTGAGCAAAATGTACACAGTTCCCACTTACACCCTCTCTCCTTCATCCCACACAGCCTTCCCCATTATCAACATGCCATACCAGTGTGCTTCATTTGTTAGAATTCATGAACCAACACTGACACATCGTTATCAATCAAAGTCCACAGTTTATTGCATTCATGGTACAAGTAACCGACTATTTCTTTATTTCTAGTATAGTCATCCCCAAACATTTACATACTGAGATACATATTACTTTCTTATAAATTACTTTATTCTTTATTTATAGTTAGGGCATTGCATTGTTTTTTTTTGTTTTTTAATTAAGTACAAAAGTTGGTTGTATTTGTCTATGAATCCCATTTCTGGATAGTAAAAGAGGTATTAAAAAGTATTTGCTATAAAAAGGGAAAATGGAGTACGACGGGGTTGAGAGCCAGGGCTCTATATGGTGAATTCAGATTTCTGGAAGAATACGGTATTAACTTTTGCTCACCTTTTTTAAAGGAACTTTGAAAGCAATGAAACGAGTCCCAGGCATCCGCTGTTCAACTGGGAGATAGTCTTTCCACCTGTTAATATAGTTTTTGTTAGGCAAATTTTATGTTAGGCTGTCTCCCTGCACAGGATGAATGCGCCTTGAAAATGGAAATCATATCCCTCTACATCGGCTCCCAGGTGGTCCCAGCGTCCCGACCCCGACCCCGGCCGCGCGCGACACACTTTCCACAAACTGACACACACGGAGCCCGCGCGAGGGCCGGGTCGCGCGGGCTTCCCCGCCGGGTCGCCTGGAGGCCGGTCCCCCGCAAGCCGAGCGCACGAAAGGGCGCCCCAAAGGCGCCGGCCCAAGGCGCCCGCTGCGCTTTCCCTTTGGAAGCTGGGCTGCGGGGCCCAAGCGTAAACCCTGAGACAAGGAACACGCGCACCACGCCGCCACGGGGGACGACAGGCCGGGCGCCCACCTAGCCGGACACCCTGCATTTCTGCAATCACCGGACGCCTGTGTAAATTTCCGTCTGGCCTGTCATTTTCCAAAGGCCACTCAAGATCAGGGGACAGAACGCCTCCTCTCCAAGTGTCCTGCCAGCCCACCCACTCAAGATCAGAGGGACAAAATGCCTCACTAAAACAAAACAGAAACAGAAACACAAAAAAACTGGAGAGAGGGAGGAAAGGGTGCCCTGAAAAATAAAAAAAAATTAAAAAAACTAAGCACGTTGACAGCGCTAAGAATAAACTACCAGGAAAAAGAAACCCTACATGTCAGATCCTAAAGTACAGAAGGGCAAGCCCGCCGACATTCCAGGACCGGGGGGACCGGGGTCCCCAGCCCTGCAGAGCCAACCGCAGACCGGCTCGGGCGCCCCTCGGAAGCGCGGGATCCCCGCGGCCGAGTCTGTGACCCCCGGCCGGCGCCGGCTCCCCTCTGCCCACCCTGCGCGCGGGGGCTGGAAACTGCCGCGGAGAACCACGGCGGGGCGGGAAGGGGGGCTCCAAAGAGGGTCTGGCGACTCGAGTCGCTCCGTTTCTCGGTGGGCTCAGCGCGCGCCGTGGGGGAACAGGAGCGGGGGTCCGGGAGGAGGGGACGGACGGCACTTACGTAGACCGGCAGCGGCCACGGGTAGACGGCGGGCTCGGTCCCCAAGAGCGACTCCAGCCTCAGCTCCAGCTTCTCCCCCATGTCTTCGCGCGCGGGCCCCGCACCGCGCTAGTCTGGCGGTTGGGGGAGGGGCGCGGCGCCGCCGGCGGGGGCGGGGCAGGCGGGCAGGCGGGAGGCTGAGGGGGGCCTGGTCTGGGCCTCAGCTGCCGCCGCAGCGCTCCCGTCCGACCCCCGGCTCCCTCTTTGTGGTCACAGGCCCGGGGCCTCCAGCGCTGCTGCGAACTCGGGCCGGCGTGAGGCGACCACAATGAGCCGGGGGCCGGGCTGAAACACTCCCGGCACGCGCGATCCGCCCCGTGGACTCGCAGGCTCGCACGCACGCACGCACGCACGCACGTACGCACGTCTTCGGCTGCCCCTGGCCACCCCCACCGGCCTGAAGTGGGGACCCGGGAAAACCCCTCATGGACAGTCGTGGCGGGTTTGACTCCCGACCTTGACGTAGCGTGACACACCCCCTCCCCCCCCCAATAAAAGAAAAGGAGCATAGGAGGCAATCTCATACATTATTGATAAACACATACAAAGACACTATTGGTACAAAACTATTTCTCCATACAGCAACTTTGAATTTTAATAATAAATACATATATGTATCAAACATTAATAAAAGAATAAAATTATCCAATATGAGTACATTTGCTCTTGTTTTGCAATTAGTTCCAGGATTCTATTTTAGATTACTACTTCATATCTGAGAGAGTTGGGTGTGTGTTTGGTTTTGTGGAAGCTGCATTGTGCTAAATTTTACCTTTCTTTCTTGAATTAAATGGCTTTTGTTATCCCTTGGGAATACTGAAGACAGCAACAGCAGATTACTACCTACCAGTGGAAAAGTATAAATAGCAATTTTAGCCACTAGTGATTCTGAAATTGCCCTTAACTTTGTCCTTATAAAAATGCTCCAAGAATTACGTTTTGCAAATCCACAGATTTACTATCCATATTCAAGTCATTTATGTGGAGAAAGAATGTAGCCAGCCTTATCAGTAACACAGGATGTTACAGCCATCAAGCCATCAGCCACTGAAGCCACACCCAAAGCCGCACCCTGAGGGGATTCAGGATGGAGAAAACAGGATACTGGCCCTAGATAATTAAAGTGCAAATCAAGGGAATGATTTCCAGGAGACCAGATTCTTGCATCTCACCATATATGGAAAAGTGCTACATTTATTAACTTAAGATGTCTAGTTTCTTTAATTAACAGTAATCTTTTGATGTTCCAACTACCTGTCTTTTTTTTTTTTTTTGCAAGAACCTCTAAATACCCTGTGCCCTCCCTTAGCTCTTCAGAACAGTCCCTCAGAGCTATCTGAGAGGCTGTCTCCTGATTTCAGTCCTCAGTATGTCTTCCACATAAAACATAATTCTCAACTTCTAGGTTGTGCATTGTTTTTCAGTCAACATTTAATTGTATGGCTCATGTAGGTACTATGCCTAAATGTAATGGGATGAGCTGTAAATTATTAAAACTAGATAAATCCTGTCAGCTCTACCACTAGCTGAGATCCAGGCTTTCACCTCTGGATACCTCTGGCAGATATGGGGTCTGTGTTGGTCTTAAAATTATTCTTAGAATAGTGGGGACTCATTCATTCTTTCAACACATTTTATTGCTTATATTCTATGTGTCAGTTACAGTGCTGGGTCTTGAAATACAGAAGTCAACACACGAAAATACAAGGATAAAACACATTTTCTACCATATTAACTTTTTTCATTCATCAATTCATCCCTAAATCATTCAACACGCATCTTCTTATTGAATACTGATGAGGGGTCAAATGCTATGCTTAACACTCAGTATATAGCTGCAAACGAGATGGACAGGCCCTGATTTTGATGTCACTACTATCTTTTGTCCTGCCATATAATGGGACAGCTTCATTATTCCCTTTACCCTAAGTTTTTATCACAAATTGCTAATGAAAATAAAGCTGTTAGTGGAGTTTCAACATGCATAGGTAAATGAGAACACAGAACTCCCCTTTCTCATGTCCCGTTCTCCTCCTTCTAACTCCCTATGTGAAGTCACTTTGTGCCAAGGCCAAGAAGCTGTGCCCCAATAAGAACCAAGCTGATTTCCTCACACTGACTGGGGCTATTGCACACTTAGAAGGCTTGATGCTTAATTTTGATAAGCAACTAGAAGACCATGGAGACAACCTATAAAAATGATTTGTCTTGGGAGAAAATACTAAAGAGGGTTAATGTGCTGTTCCACATGTCTAACCCCCTGGATTAAACCACAGGCACCAAGGTCACCAAGTGTACTTGGCAACAATGAGCTAATAATAAAAAAAAGCATCATACTGTTATTGTATTCATTTTCCCCCAAGGCGCTCTCTGATAAACACCACAACCTCTAAGAGAACTGAGAACAGCTTCCTTGTGGGGTAGGTCATATAATATATATGCATCTTTTTCCAAGCAGTTAAATCATATCCAGCTATCAGCACACCTTACTTAAGGCGATCGTAATGTATGAGATTAAATGTTCCTACCTGATCGGAAAACTTCTTGTCCTCAATTCATTGGCTGTACTGGATTTTTTCTTCTTGGGTCAGACCTTCAGACTTCTACCAGAAATCGTTCCTTTGGGGAAACCAGGCCTTCCCAGAAACTCAGGAAACTGAAAGGGAGACAGCAAGAGAGAAGGAAATTATTTGGACACATAGACCTCAATTGTTTGGTTTTAAGTAAACGTCCAAGCAAACATCTTCTAGATGGTATAATAACTTTAGGGAAATTCACGGTTTATAAGTTTGGGTACTCATAAACTGAACATATTATGATAAGAGTACAGGTTGCATTTTGTGTCTTCAACTCAAGCAAAGGCTTCAAAAAAGGCCCAGTTATCCTTTGTTCATTAAGACACAAAGAGAGGGCGAAAAGGGCAAGTTTCGAAGTCTTTTTCTTTACAATTTACTTCCTTTCTTCAGTCTTCAACAAGATCTTCAGGAAATTAACTTTACTAAAGTTAATTATTCATAAAATAAACATAGGAACCTGCAGAAGACTATTTCACAGAGACCTGTAATGTACAATATCCATTGCATACATGCACCATGAGCTTGTCTTTTCTAGCACTGGCATACACAAAACTCTGTGTGTGTGTGTGTGTGTGTGTGCGCGCGCGCGTGTGTGTGTGTGTGCACGTGTGTGTCTTTTTCTGTGATGGAGCCATAGGGAGAAAATAAATCTATTGGCTGCAATTCAGTGATGTACGAAGATTTAAAGGTAAAGGAGAAGGTTACATCAAGTGAAACTATAAAGTCATGAGGTTGTGGTTCCAAAATAATAACAATAGCAGTCTTCTGTAACCAAGGGAGCAGGCTCCTCAAATTATAGTCACACCTGTTAGACCATCTGCCCATACATTTCACACTATCATTAATGGAAAACAAATGGCACTGTCTCTCCTTCCCTTTATCCATTGGCCATCCTCATATGAACTCTTTTTCTCTTCAAGGTCATGCTCTTTCCTATCTGTTTAAAAATATTAGGATTTAGGAGGAGTGATACGTAATGTGCCGTGCCTTGGTACTTGTACCAGTGACGGCTCTGTAAGGAGCACTGGGTTGTTAGGAGGCTATCAACTGAGTTCCCCTAGAAGCAGAACTTGAGGCGATAATTTGAGTGCAAACTGCTCATCTGGGAGGTGCTTCCAGAAAACTCAGAAGTGGAGTGGGAATTGAGAATGGAGGCATGGAAGGAAGCCAACAGAGGTGTATTACCGAATAAATTACTCCTGCAGGGAACTGCTGCCAGTACTTCAGGCGAGTTCTGTGAAACTCTACAGAACATGTCTCAGAGTTATCCCAAGAATCGGTGAGAAACTTGAAGTACTTATCTTCCAGTCCCCTCTGTCCTTGGTTGAAAGCTACACCCAGATACATTAACTCCTGTACACTTCTGGCCTGCCCTAAGGTGGATAATTGCAGGCGGCAGCATGATTCTATCAGCATATACTGGAATGATGAGTGCTGGGGAGATATGAGTGGAGCATCGAAACCATCTAATACAGTCGGGGCAGGAGATATTAACTATTGGCTTGAAAGTCCAAATGGATAACCTTAAATTCCTGGGTTTATGGTTTTACTTTGAGGTATTTAAGCATGATGTATGAGTAAAAATTTCCTCTGTTAAATCAAGTTTCAGGTCCTAACTCCCTAATCTTCTGGAAAACTGTGGTATCTTTTAACAGATTTTTGAAAAGTAACATGATTAAGATTTCAAATTGACCATTCATTCATTCATTCATTCACCACACATTTATTGAACACCTAAAGTATGTCATGGGATAAACTAGGCACCAGTGTTACTGTTACTAAAATCATTATAGTGCCACCTACAATTCAATGTATTGTGACACTCAAGTAAGAAAATCCATAGTTACCGTAAAAGATATTACAGAGTGCTATAGGAAGACACAGTAAGACCTTAATTCATGCTGTGGACAGTAGTATATGGGCGATATCAGTAGGGCTTCCTGTAGAAGGCAATTGAAATGGATATGTAACATGAAGGAAGGGTGAAGTTTTGAGGAAAAGAGAAGATAAATTCACAGTTGCCAGAAAATGAATGGTTAAGGATCAGTCCAGAAAGGAGTTCCATTCATAATCAGTATAAGAAATGCTCACTAGGGCTTCCCTCGTGGCGCAGTGGTTGAGAGGCCACCTGCCGATGCAGGGGACACGGGTTCGTGTCCCGGTCCGGGAAGATCCCACATGCCGCGGAGCGGCTAGGCCCCGTGAGCCATGGACACTGAGCCTGCGCGTCCGGAGCCTGTGCTCCGCAACGGGAGAGGCCACAACAGTGAGAGGCCCGCGTACCGCAAAAAAAAAGAAAAAAAAAAAAAAGAGAAATGCTCACTGGCGTGTAGAAAAAGAAGACAATGGAGAGGGGGGTAGAAGCCAGATCATGCATAGTCCATGTATGTATAGTAAGTGCTATGGTCTAGTCTTTGTGTTCCCCTCCAAATTCATACGTTGAAATCTTAATTTCCGTAGCTGATAGTATTAGTAGGTGGGGCCTTTGGGAAATGATTATGGTATTAGTGCTCTTATAAAAGAGACCCCACAGAGCTCCCTAAGCTCTTCTGCCATGTGAGGATACAATGAGAAGTCTGTGATTCAGAAGAGGGCCCTCATCTGACCATACTGGCACCCTATTCTTGAACTCGCAGCCTCCGGAGCCGTGAGAAAAAAAATTCCTGGTGTTTGTGAGCCACCCAACCTGCAGTATAATCTTACAGCAGCCCAAAAGGACAAAGAGAGTTTGGATGTGAGATTTTACTCCAAGAAAGATGGGAATCCATTGAAGGATTTTACCTGGTAACTTAGAAGAGAGAAAAGTTTCATAACACAATCAGGTACTTTTATAAGAAAAATCTGTTTCTTTTTCAGAAAGATCACTCTGGAAATACTGTGACTAGATTTTTGGAGAAGTCTGATGGCAGGCCCGGATATAGAAAGATGAGTTGGTAGTCCATTAATATAAGTCAAACAAGAAAGTGGATATAAAAAGTGTGAATTTGTGGCTGAGAGTTCTTTTCTTTTACTACTTGAAAAATGTTATGTCAATGCTTCTGACTCCATAATTTTAGACAAGAAATATGCTGTCATTGGAATTGGTTTCTCAATAAGTGATGCATCGTTTCTGCCTGTCCACTTTCGAGATTTGTTTTGTCTCTACTTTTCAGAAGTTTAATTATGACGCGTCTTGACAAGGATACCTTTGTGTTTTTCCTCTTTGGATTTGCTCAGATCCTTGGATGTGTGCTTATGTCTTCTAAAAAATTGGGAACGTTTTAGTCATTATTTCTCTGAATACTTTGTCAGTCCTACGTGCTCTCTTTTTTCATTCTGGAACCTTGATGATATGAATGTTAGTGCTTTCGTTACTGTTTACAGGTTCTTGAGATCCTGTTCTTTCTCCCATCTCTACCCCTCAGCCTATTTTTCTCTGTACATGTGGTACATTGTATTGATCTCTTCTAAGTTCATGATTCTGTGCTTTGTAATCTCCACTCTACTCTTGAGCAAAGTTTTTGGATTGTTGTATTTTTCAGTTCTACTGTTCTCATTTGTTTTTATTCTTATAACTTCTAGTTCTTTGTTCACATTTTCTATTTTTCCCATTTCCGTCAAGGAACACATAATTGCTAATTGAAGCATTTATGTGACAGCTTATTTAAAACCCCTGTCTGATAATTTCAATAGATGTTTTATCTCAGTGCTGGTGTAGGTCTATTGTCTTTTCTCATTTATTCTGTGATTTCCTGGTTCTTGGTGCCATGAGTATTTTTCAATTGGATTCTAAACATTGTGAGTTATTATATGACTCTGTATCCCATTTAATTTTATTATTACTTTTTAGAAGGAAGTCATCCTATTGGAGGTGGAGTATGAGGACTGGGGGGTTACGTACAGATTTCCACTGGGCCCTACTGTCAAAACCCCAGCAAAAGTGGGCACTTACATTCTCTCACTGCAGACAGATCAAGTAGAAGTTCAGCTATCCTACTGACCCTTCTGACACCTTCCCCCCAAAAGTGGGAACATTAATATCATTCTGTTGCCTTTTAGTAGGAGTGGAAGTTCATCTCCCCAGTAGATTTCTTGACACCAGGGGAGGGGAGAGGTGAAGTGTTTGCTGTGTTTGCTGTCCTTCCTCCCACTTCATTCCTTCTTGTTGATGCCGGGTGTGGGTAGAGGGTCAGCTACCTGCTGGCCCCACTGACACCAGGGTAAGAGGAAGAGAACTGCCAACTAGCCCTGCTTGTGCCATCTCATTCTGTCTTACTGCCTCAGGACGGTTATGGGGATTCAGCACCCCATTGGGTCTCACTGACACCATGTGTTGGGGGTTAGTGGGGTGCCTACTCCCTCCAACCTGTAACATCCTATTCTTATCGATGTCAGGGAGAGACGGAGGCTAGGTCCCACCATTGGACCCCACGACTGTGTGAGGGCAGCCCAGTGTTAACTAGCCTGTCAGGCACCACCTTTGAAAGTCTCTTTGCTAATGCAAAGGGGTGGAGGCTCAGCTCACCACTGCACCACACTGAAACAGCCCTGGTGGCGAATCAGAGCACTGCCTCTTCTGGAGGGCAGGAGTGGGGTGGTGTGGAAGATCAAATCGTAGCTTGGCCCAACTGAAACCACAGGACATAGGGGATGGGTGCAATATTCCACTGGCACTTGGCTCGAGTAGTGTGTATATTATTGCCCAAATGGTTTTCTGTCTTTGACAACCCCTTTCCTCATACCTTGGCTAGGGGGAACGGGGGTTTTGTGTTTTCTTTTTTGAAGCTTTTTTGTCTGTTGTTCTGTTGGTGGTTATTGATTGGGGGTTCCTGTAATACCCTCTCCAGGATGTATGGGAAGCAACAGGAAACACAGGGGACTCATCACCATGTTATTCCTCAAGTCCCAAAGTCCCTAGTTAAGTCTGCCTTCTCATTTCCACCTTTCAGTGTCTTCCTATGTTTGTCTGTTGTTATGTTCAGGGTTTTAGTTTTAAGTGGAAGAACCTGGGAGAAATGGGCTACTTCATCTTCTTGGAAGCAGAGGTCTGGAGGCCTATGGATGTTACAAAGTACTGCTGACTGTAAATTAAAATTTGATGATATACACCTTGCCCTTTAAGAATTCTTCTGCTAGATGATGTGGCTTCCCAAAGTAGCTACAATTTGATTTTCATACTTCTAAAAGTCAAGTGTTTTGCCGCAGTTGAAATTTAAAGATAAGCAAGAGATGAGGCTAAGATGATCTATGTGGTAACAGATTAAAGTTGGAAACATCAATATACATTCATGCTTAGCTTAATATTGCTTCATATTACCTTAACACACATGGTTATGTAGAGAGATACTTATAGATATGTCCATATACGTGGGGAATGTACACACATGTTATCTCTTTGCTCTGTCAGCTGAGAAGATCTAGAAGCAATGACATCCGGGCAGCAATTAGCACACCCCACACCCAGATCCTGCTGTCTAATGCTGTTCTCCACTAAAAAGACCTAGTTATCCTTGAAGAAATAGCTGATTCTAGGACTGGGGCAGTAAATATACAAGATTTATATACAAGGCCATCTTATAGTGTCAGAAAGTAAGGAAGTTCCAAAAAAATATATAGGATGGGGATACCTCAGAGTGGCGCACGAGCCACTGAACTGAAAAGAGTTCACAAGGGTCAGGACTAGAGCAATTTGAGGAACAAAGTAACTAACGTAGAATTAGATTATGACCCAAAGTATAAAATAAAAATCCGTGAGTTCTTCTGATATAAATAAATAATTGGATACATAAATAAATGCGGGAGAATAGATAAATCTCCAGTGCAAAAGAATTCCAAATAGTTTATGTAGTACTCCATCTTAAGCATAACTCTCTATTCCTTAGTTGTGGGCTGAGCATATTGACTTCCTTCCAAAAAGTACAATATGGAGAAGGGAAAACAGTAATTTTACAATGGAGAAACCTGAAAAACACTACCTCAGCCTGGTGATCAAGGTCGACCTCAGCATTCATAATGCATATTGATACTCTGTACACTTGATGTGATCTGACAAAATAACCCTTCTACTCTTGTGGTCTTCCTCCCCCAAACACATAATCCCAATATTATCATGAAACATGCATCAAACAAATTCTAGTAGCGGGCATCCTACACAAGCCTAACTACTCAAAATTGCCAAGGTCATGCAAGGAAAATCTGAGAAGCTATCAAACCCAAGAGGAGCCTAAGGAAACATGGCAACTAAATGTAATGTGATGTTTTGGATGAAATCCTGGAATAGAAAAAGGACATTAGGTAAAAACTAAGGAACTGGACTAATGTATGGACTATAGTAAACAATAATGTATCAATATTTGTTCACTGATTGTAACAATGTAACATACTAATATAAGTTGATCGTCACAGAGGGAAATGGGTATAGTGTATATGGAAACACTTTATACTATCTTCTCAATTTTTCTGTAAAATTAAAACACTTCTAAAAAATAAAGTCTATAAAAACGTTGTGTTTTCTTGTTTTATGATTATGTGCCTGTATTTCCTAATAAATATGTAAATTTGCTTTGCCTTCCTTGATACTGATATTAAAGAAAATACTAAGTAACTCTGAAAGAATTTGTAACTCCAATTTAACAAGCAATAATTCTGGGTATTAACTTTTTAGGAGAACCCACTGAATCAATCAAAGCAAATTGTCTTTAAAGGCTGAATTTCTTTTCAGTGTTTAATCTTTTCTATGATTAATGCATACCACAAGCATGGTTCTCTTTCAAAGGGCAGAAAACATTGCTTGTAGGCAAGGTCTAAAATACAGTGAAATATTCATGTATGATGCTATAACAACTTTAATGTATTTTATGTTTTCAAAATGATGAAGTGTTATTTCAGTCAATAAAGTATTCACTTTTATACATTTCCTACCCACCTTTTCCCAGAACACCCACAAGGAAATGATACTATCATCTGATATTAGGCTCATCAATTTAAATTGGAGTTTTTGGTAGCTGTGGTTGCCAACGGTACTGGAATGTGTGATACTTTTACAAATCCTCTCCATGGCAAAATCTGATCTTCACAAGGTAGATCACAGTACGTGCCTAAGGCCAATGACATAGAGCTTTGTAGCTAGATTACCAAGCATTTTACTTAGAGGCACAATAGAATGTAGAAAAGGCCATTTCTCCTTCTGTCTTTTTCTGCTCAAAGGTCACTCACCATCTCAGAAGTTTTCCATAAACTCAGACTATATAATGTCACTTAATGTGAATGTAGCTCAACATTCTGTTTTAGTACAGCTAATCTCACATTATTTTATTGGTCCTAAATATGTAAATCATCAGCAAAGTTTTGTACTTAACTTTTTTTTTGGATGTGGACCATTTGTTAAAGTCTTCATTGAATTTGTTACAATACTGCTTCTGTTTTATGTTCTGGTTTTTTGGCTGCGAGGCATGTGGGACCATAGCTCCCCGACTAGGGATTGAACCCACACCCCCCTGCATTGGAAGGCGAAGTCTTAACCACTGGACCGCCAGGGAAGTCCCTGTACTTAACTTTTAAGAATAATTAAAATAAGCTATTCAACACATTTTTCCTAAAAAAAAAAAAAAAGTAATTCTTCTTAGGCTGGCCCTGGACACATACATGACTTTGCCATTTTTTCCATGGATTATTTTCTTATCTGTTCTACTGTGTCACATTTGTTCTACCTTCTCAAAAAGAAGCATTTAAAAATTCATCTACGCGTTCATGCATTCATACATTTATTAAATAAATCTACTGAACACCTACATACGGCACAGAAAAGGAGGCAGAAAACTAATCTGGGTTGCACAGAAAGTAATGAACTCAGTTAAAATTTTTGGTGAAAACAGGTGTTACTCAATCTACTGGAAATTACATTTCATTATGGGGACTCACACACTCAAGGAAAACCAAGACCTAAATAATAATAAAGTAATAAAAGCACTAGCCATTTACTGAGTGCCTGCTTTTACCTGACTCTGAAACTCTAAAATCATTACGGATGTTTTGAGGATTGTCTGATATAATTGCAATTTCTATTTTACAGATGAAAATAACAAGGTTCAGAGACATTAGGTTACTTGCCTAAAGTGAAGTGGCCCAGAAACTACACAACTGGAAATTGAACCTTAGATTTCATAATGCCAAAATCTGTGCTTTTAATCACAATGTGTGTGTGTGTGTGTGTGTGTGTGTGAGAGAGAGAGAGAGAGAGACAGAGAGAGAGAGAGAGAGACAGAGAGAGAGAGAGAGAGACAGAGAGAGACAGAGAGATAGAGAGAGAGAAAGAGAGAGAATGTGTTTAATAGAGAACTTCTGAGAAATGGCAAGAAAACTGCCAGGTACCCATAAAACAATAATTTAGGAGCTTCTTACTATACAAGTAATTGTTAATCATATGGCTGAACTAAGGATCTCTCACTTTTGAACTAAGAAATCAAAAGCTTCCAGAAGTTGAGTCTAAATTTTACACTTACATAAGATACTTCATACAGAATGCTAAAGTATACTAACTAAAGAGTTCTGAAAATACTGGAAGCATTCATACTAGTATGATTTCATAATGTGGATAATAGAGGATTTAAGAAATTGGCAGATGCAACTGCAGACTCATTTCTTATCATTTCTGTGAAGGGCAAGATAAATCAATAAAATGAGAAAAATGAAAAAAGAATGGCTAGCAATTTTAGGTAGTTTGCTTCATCTCCATACTAGGAAAGACTAAGCAAAAAGAAAAAACTTCTCGAAATTTTATTTTGAAAGCACCTACAAGTGTATATGGTCTTTTTATACCAAATAACTTGGAATTATGGACTGTCCAATAAGTCTAATCTTCTCTGATGATAAAATTGCTGGCTTTATTTGAAACTATGAAATGAAAAGTGAGGTAATAATCAGAAATTCTTAAGAAAAGGAGTAGACAAAACAAAATTCTAAGAGTTGTGTCAAAAAATATTTTGAAACGAACATAAAATCCCCATTACTGGTACAGAGCTTTTAAAACTTTATCTTGGTTTTAAGCTTTAATAAATATTGATATGTTTACATAATTACTGTCATAAGGAAGACACAATTTTAGGTCAGCTTTCTTCATTCTTTCTTTATTAAGCATTATTTTATTTTGCTCCATCATCTTGTAATTATAATATAGTAACTGTGTCACTTTCTACTAAGTGGATATAATTTCCTAAACTGTTTTCCTATTCTTAACAATTAAAGGTGTTTCCAATGTTTTGTTATTACAAATGACATGACAATGAGCATCTTTATATAATAATTTTCTGGATTATAAATTATTTATCGGCATAAGCTTCCAGAATTAGAATTAATGTGTAAAAAGCTATTAACATTTTTATCTTGCTAGACATTGCCAAATTACTTGTCAAAAGATGGAACCAAATTATATTGCAAAAATCTTTGCCAACAGAAATCATTATATACAATTTTTGATTTTGCTGAATTATTAAGTTGGAAACCTATGTTCCATTTCTTTGAATTCTTTGATAACAGCGTGCTGCTGCAGGCTGCGAGGGCAGCCATGTCCATGAAGGCTCCCCAGAGTTGGAGCGGGGAAGTGGAAAAAGGTAAAAAAAAAATACTAATTGTATTTTCCCTCGATTGTTATCTCTCATTCTTTTCTGCCTCTGTGTAACTTATATCCAGGTAGCTGGAGAAACATCATGTGGCAGGGAAAATTGGTATTCCAATAAATTAATAAACACCAACTTCAAATGGATTTTCAAGACTGGAAATATTGCTCTGACTTACAGTAAGTTCTTTCTAATTCTCCTTAAGGACTATTTTCTTAGAAGCTTTCCCTACCCTCCTCAAATTTTCCTCCATCCTCTCTACTTCCTTCACTCTGGGCTGGTGAGGCGCTTCCTAACTCATTAGGAACACAGAAGTCAGTAAATAGTCCACTGCCAAATCCGTTAATTCATTAGCATTTGCATTGATCTTTGTATTCCCTTGCACTACAGGAGTTCAAGTTCAAAGGCCACGTGCACTACAGATAGCATTTCATTTTCTCTCATCTTCTCAAGTACTTCACAGCACTGCATTTTCTACAACCCATCTACTCCTTATGAATGATTCTTGCCAAAATTCAACCTCATTCTAGACTAGTAACGCCAACTTAAAATGTTAAAAACTATACGTGTAACACGAAAGCCTCCCTCCTCCTCTAATCCCTGCATATCTTCTTTAGCCAATTCATGTCTGAACTTTTCAAAATTGTTATCATCATATATTGTTTCCATTTCCTCACGTCCCATCTACTCTATAATTTACATCCATCTGACTTCCCTCACCGTAATCTCTCTGCCCACTGTCCTGAAATTTTACTTATGAAGGTCACCAGCGATCTCCATGTCAGTATAGCCAATGAATAGTTTTTGTCCTATTTCTAGGCTCTTTCCTTTTTTAAAAAAGAAAAAGAAAAACAAAAACCATTTTTTTTCCTCTATCCTTTCACACTCTCATCATCTTCTGTCCTGGTATATTTTACTGGCTTTCCGTGTTTAATCTGATTTCTAATATTCTATGAGTTTCCTTTATCTTCAGTGGAATAAACCACTATATGAAGGATTATTCTCAACAGTTAGTTCTCATAATAACAGTACTAGTAGCAGCAGTCAATACTTCTATAATGCTTATCATGTGCCAGACACTATTCTAAGACACTGTTTAAATACATATATATAGACACACACACACACACACACACACACACACACATGAAGTTTTCCTCCTCATAGGCGTATGAAATAAGCCGATTATTATACCCATGTTACAAATGAGAAAACGGAGGCAATGAGAGGCCAAGGTCACATGATCAGTACTTGGTGAAGCCCCGCCTGAGTTCATGCTGGAACTTTAGAGGAGACAAGTTAAATAATGTCTCACAGATTGGCCTTAAAAGTGAGCAACACTTAATTAATGACTTGTGAAAGTATCAGAAAAAAAGGGGACATTTTAAATTGAATGGGATCTACTAAGTCATGGATCAGTAACTAAGAATGACTCTTATTGAATGAAATTATTTTTCATTATTCTTTTGAAAGAAGAATAATCTTGTGTTAGTGTTTCACAGTTTTTTTTTTCATTCACATATTTATTCTTTATTAGACACACATTTCCTACACACCTACGTGCCAGTGTCCGCTGCAAGCCTTGGAAGCAAAAAATTACAAAGTCCCTGCTCTTAAGCAAATGTCCAGTGGTGGAGGAAGACAGAGTCAACGTGTAAATAAATGTTGTACAGTGACAGAAATACGACTGGACAAAGGGATGGAGAGGCACTGAGGAGGCAGGTCTCTTTGGTCAAGATAGTAGTGGTGGCGTTTGAACCGAGACCTTAACGATAAGAGGGAAATTGGTCTGGGTAGATGGATTAGCCAATCTAAAGCTGGGAGAGCAAGAAGTAGAGCTTGTTGCATCTGAGGGACTGAAAAGGACAACTGTGCCTCGAGCCCCATGAAGGTCAGGGAAAGATGTAGTAAGTGACCAGAGCACATGGTCCCTGTGAGCCTGGCTAAGTAGTTGAAAATTTCATCTCTTTACAATAGATAGCCTTTAGAGGTTAGAAGCAGTGCAATAATAGCGTCTGATTTGTGCTTTTTAAAAGACTACTTTGACTGTTGAATGTCCTACAAAAGCAAAATACCTGTGTCTCTATGAAGTGCAGATAGTAAATTTTAAAAAGCCCAATGAGCTCATAAGCAGTTGGTTGACTAACTGTTATCATTTATCTTAACTAGACTTCATTAATAGAAGCTTGGTGACCTTGGGGTCCTGGGACATATTAGATTAGGGCAACCCAGCTATTTTCAAATAGTGTGATTTGAAGAATCCTTGAAATTGTTAGGGTCCAGGAAGATTATTTTATTGCTGGGGCTGGATGGGAAGTTTAGAATAAGAAAGGAAAGTATGATGGCTGGCTTCCATCTATTCTCCCTTTCTCTGGGAGAAATGATGGTGGGGTGACTACTTTGCTGTTGACCCAATGCTTCAATTTCAGAGCTGGTTCAATCCAGTAACTATTTGCTGAACAACTATTATATGTTAGGCACCCAGCTGGAACTGGGAATATAAAGAGAATAATTAATAAGAAAAGCAGGTATTACTAACAAGAGACAGGCACTGTGCTAATGCTTAACACGCACCATCTCAAGTTACATTAATTTACACACTAACCATATGAGGTAGATGCATTTATTATACCATTTTCCAGGTGAGAAATCTAATCCCTTTAAGGGGCTTAAGTTACTTCTCCAAGGTTACACAGCTAGTTAGGGGCATAGGCAGTATTTGGACTCAGGTCTGGTATCAGCACCAATTCTCTTAGCCATTATGCTCTCTAAGGACCTTACTTGAGAAGTTCAGATTATACATATATGGGTACAACCAACCCTAAGACCATCTGGCAAAACTGGCTGCTTGAGAAGTCCTGGATTTATGTAAGATGCTCTTGGAATGGAGAAGATCGTGAAGGAGGGTCCCCAAAACACACTCTCTATACTAAGGGGCAACAGAAGAGAGAAAGAATTAGCCTACAGCAGTATGATATTGAGGACCAAGAAACAGTGTTTCTCTCTTTTGTGAACAGTTATGAAATTATTTCTACTTCAGAATATCAGAAAGAAATCACAGGACTATGGACAGTTTGCTGAGCCACCCTATCTATCTTAGCGTGAATCCTGGCAGGTGTAGAGCTCATAGTATGACCCTGGCACCTAAGTGTAGTTAAGTAAGCTTTCATTTTTCTTCGGCCTTAAAGCAAAGCAGCTTTCTGATAGGTATAATTTAGGAAAGTCTTCCAAGAAAATAGTTAAAGTCCACTTTAAATATCTCAGAGAAAAGCAATTTTGCAAAAGATCTATCAGCAAAAGCAAGGCCAAACACACCAATTATTTAGTGAGACTTGTATTGTTATATCATTGCTCATGTTGTTTCTTTATGCATTTACCTGGAAGAAGGCTTTTAATGTTCAACAATTCTCAAAGAGATAAAGACCCACACTGATGTGCCAGAAAGAGCTTTGCCCTGGAATTAGATCAGTTTAGGTTTGGCTACTTACTAGAATTAGGTAACATTCTTAATCTTTCTGAGCCTGTCTCCTATCTGCAAATAGGGATACCACTATCTATTACAGAGGGATGTGGTTAAATTAAATGACACATGTAAGTGAAATATATCCTTCCAGGCTGAGAACATACCTAGTAAATGTTAAGTGATCTGCAAATATTCTGCTTTCTTGAAACGGATGAAACCTGTTATCATGATTTTAACCAATGGTCTAAATATCAAGACAATATTTAGTTAAAAGTTATAGTTGTTCTTTCACTGTCCATCTGCATTTTAACATATTCTAACATATTCTCCTTGATAAATTGTGTCCATATTAGTAACATTTGTCATTTCAGCTATTACTGTTCATATGTTTAAAATATTTCAATGTGATATAAGTCGTTACTCAAAGGGATGCCTAGCTGGCTTTGTCAAAGATTTATTTTAAGTAAAAATAAAAGACTCATTTTCACCAAGTTTGACTGAACAGTGTATTCATTAACTGTATGAACTTTCTGGCCAACCCAATACAGTAGCCAAGACATGGAAACAACCTCAGTGTTTTCTTGTGGATGAATGGATGAAGAAAATGGGGGTGCATACAACCTACTATTAGTCAGCCATGATAAAGAAGGAAATCTGGCTATTTGTGACCACATGGGTGGGTTTGGGGGGCATTATGCTAAATGAAATGTCAGACAGAGAAAGATAAATACTTTATGATCTCATATGTGAAATCTAAAATACTGAACTCATGATAGAAAGAATGGAATGACGGTTGCCAGAGCTGGGGGTTGGAGGTGACGAAAATGAGGGAAGATGATCAAAAGGTAAAAACTTCTAGTTATAAGACAAGTGAGTAATGGTGATGTAATGTACAGCTCGGTCACTACAGTTAACAATACCGTATTTTATGTTTGAAAGTTGCTAAGAGAGTAGATCTTGAAAGTTCTCATCACAAAGATAACATTTGTAATTATGTGAATTAAGGTTAACTAAACTTATTGTGGTAATCATTTCACACACACACTATATATATTAATCATCACATTGTACACCTTGGACGGATACAATATTATATATCAATTAAATTTAATTTCCGTCTGGCCCGTCATTTTCCAAAGGCCACTCAAGATCAGGGGACAGAACGCCTCCTCTCCAAGTGTCCTGCCAGCCCACCCACTCAAGATCAGAGGGACAAAATGCCTCACTAAAACAAAACAAAAGAGAAACACAAAAAAACTGGAGAGAGGGAGGAAAGGGTGCCCTGAAAAATAAAAACAAATTTTAAAAACTAAGTACGTTGACAGAGCTAAGAATAAGCTACCAGGAAAAAGAAACCCTACGTGTCAGATCCTAAAGTACAGAAGGGCAAGCCCGCCGGCAGTCCAGGCCCGGGGGGACCGGGGTCCCCAGCCCTGCAGAGCCAACCGCAGACCGGCTCAGGCGCCCCTCGGAAGCGCGGGGTTCCCGCGGCCGAGTCGGCGCCCCCGGCCGGCGCCGGCTCCCCTCTGCCCACCCTGCGCGCGGGGGCTGGAAACTGCCGCGGAGAACCACGGCGGGGCGGGAAGGGGGGCTCCAAAGAGGGTCTGGCGACTCGAGTCGCTCCGTTTCTCGGTGGGCTCAGCGCGCGCCGTGGGGGAACAGGAGCGGGGGTCCGGGAGGAGGGGACGGGTGGCACTTACGTAGACCGGCAGCGGCCACGGGTAGACGGCGGGCTCGGTCCCCAAGAGCGACTCCAGCCTCAGCTCCAGCTTCTCCCCCATGTCTTCGCGCGCGGGCCCCGCACCGCGCTAGTCTGGCGGTTGGGGGAGGGGCGCGGCGCCGCCGGCGGGGGCGGGGCAGACGGGCAGGCGGGAGGCTGAGGGGGGCCTGGCCTGGGCCTCAGCTGCCGCCACAGCGCTCCCGTCCGGCCCCCGGCTCCCTCTTTGTGCTCACAGGCCCGGGGCCTCCAGCGCTGCTGCGAACTCGGGCCGGCGTGAGGCGGCCACAATGAGCCGGGGGCCGGGCTGAAACACTCCCGGCGCGCGCGGCTCTCCCCGTGGACTCGCACGCTCTCACGCACGCACGCTCCCACGCACGCACGCACGTACGCACGCACATACGCACGTCATCGGCTGCCCCTGGCCACACCCACCGGCCCGAAGCGGGGACCCGGCAAAACCTCTCAGGGCCAGTGGTGGCGAGTTCGACTCCCGACCTCGACGTACCGTGACACAACCCCTCCCCCCCAATAATAAGACTATAATTCCTATTAAATATGACAGCTGGAATCCCGGCTTCTGTTCACAAAATTGCCGTGTATTTAGCCTATGCTAGGCACCAGACCGCGGACGCTCAGTACTGGCCAAAAAGGAAATGCCCTGCCCTCATAGCACTGCCATTTTAATTGGAATAGTAGTGACAGTGGTCAAGGGAGAAAATAAAGTGTCATCATCGCCACGGGGATGGTTAATCTCATGTGCGCACTGCGTGGGGCCCCGGCAACCACAAACATTATTCCAGATGTGGCCAGGAAGGGATTTTTCAGAAGAGATTAACACTGAAATTGGTCCACTTTGCGTAAAGGAGGAACGAATACAAGGAATTTATATATGCAGTACATATATATTTTTATTCTACATGCTTTTCTATGTAGGTGTATATGCGTGTCTATATGTATGTACGTGTATGTATTGCATATATTATATGTGTATGTATGTATACTGTATATATACACACCTAAATATCTTTCTATGTGTGTATATATGTATGATATAGACGTACCTAGGTGTGTACATTGCATATGTTATACGTATGTGTACATACTGTATATACACAAACGATGCATTTCATATGTGTGTATGTATAGTGTATCTGTATGTGTCTATTGTATATATTACGTGTATATGTGTGTATACATACTGTATATATACAAACTATGCATTTTATATATATGTGTGTATATATGTATTTGCGTATTGTATATACTATATGTGTATATGTCTGTATGCGTACTGCATATAAACACAGCTGTATATTTTTGTATGCGTGTACATATGTACGTGTGTGTGTATATACACACACACCCTATGGATTCTGTTTGTCTGGAGAACCCTCACTGATACGGCCACTTATGACAATTGAGCACCTGCTCTTTGCCAGCCAGGGAGCCAAACGCTTGTCCTTTCTGTGTCTCCCTTAAGTGTCACAAGTCCCGGGAGGGAAGGTGATGCCGCTCCTACCAGTTGAGGTGCCTCAGGGACAGAGAGGTGCACAGGGCGGGGGGCTGGAGCCTGGTGGAGCCCAGGTGCAGTTCTAGCAGCAGTACAGCCTAGCAGTCCCACTTCCCCGGGTGCCTCTCACAAAGACGCCGAGGGAGAGACGGGGTCTGAAGGAGGGGATGAGGAAGCTTCCGTGGGTCTGCAAGCCCAGACCAAGGCTGACTCGTCAAGGGTGTTAGAGGTCAGGACTCTGGTTACCCTGGGGATGGGGTTACACAGAGCCATTCCCATTCGGAAAAAGTATCCATTCTGCTCTTGTTTGTATGTTTACCTCCCTCCCCCAAATCTTTTAAAAACAGGTTCTCTTGGTTGCTGGGAGCACACAAGGGGAAGTCGTGTGTGAGGGGGTGTGATCCAGGGGACAGGGAGGATAAGCCCCCCCCTCGTAGGGCCGGGAGTGGCTCAGCTTTGTGAGCTAAGGATGGCCTGCGAGGTCCCAGAGAGAAGGGTCCCTGCTCCGTCCCTGCTCCGTCCTTGCTCCGTGCACCCCATTCCCAGCCTGAGAAGTCCAGAGCCCCCCGCCCCCGCACACACACACACACCAGGGAGGAGTGCCAGTCACAATGGCTCCCAGGCTCCGGCTCCAGGGCTCCCGGCACTAGGAGCTATTTTCAGCTTTCATGCCCTAGGACACGGCCAGAGCTATTGTCTCCGGAAACTCTCTGTCTGTCTCTCGCCCGCCCGCCATCCCTCCCTCCCTCCCTCCTCCGCCTTTTCCCCTCCCGCTCCAGCTGTCCTGCCCTCCACCCTGCATTTCTACACAGGGTGGCTCACAGACAGCTGCTCCCCGTGCCCACCCGCCACCATTCGATGGATGTCAAAGCAAGCCCTGGGGACTTCCCTGGAGGTCCAGCGATTAAGACTCCGAGCTTCCACTGCAAGGGGTGCGGGTTCAAAGCCTGGTCAGGGAAATAAGATCCCACATGCCGCCCAGCACGGCCAAAGAAATAAATGAGTAAAAAATAAAGTTATAGTGATGAAACAGCCCTAGTGGTGCAAGGATGGGACGTATAGCTCTATGGTAGAGAATAAAGGTCCAGAAACAGATAGATGAGAACTTGATATGACAGAAAGTGAGGAAATTAAGGAGTTTTCAATAAATGGCATTAGGACAATTGCATATCCATGTGGGGAAAAGTAAATTAGAAAAAAAGAAAACAAGCAAGCCCTGGTCAGGTGTGACCTTGGGCCCAGGGCCATTGGCACACGTTGTCGTGTGGGACGTTCTTCCTTAGACTCCTCCCTCCCTCCTGTGTCACTGTCACTTCCTCCAGAACCTTCCTGGACTCCCCTACGCAAGCCCGGGGTGTGCCCTCACCCGCCCACCCTGGATCACCGGAATTCCAATCCTGGCCCACCCTTCCCCGCCAGGTGAAGAACTGTGCCTGGTCAGTAAGACCGTAGAGGTCCTTGGCCATTGCTATTGCAGTTGGAATTGTTACTGTGTTTACACAGGGTGACCAACACCCGCCCCCACTTTGCCCAGGACCGCTCAGGTTTGAGCGCTGGAACTATGGGGAAACCCTCATTTCTGGGGAACCCAGAAGGCTGGTCAGCCTATTTAGGATGGATCTTTCACTTGATATCCCAATCCCCGAGAGCCAGAAAGGGAATCTCCCCCCTCCTTCCATGGTAACCTTCATTCATTCATCCACTCATCCCTTTATTCAACTCCTTTATTCAGCAAGTATTTATGAAGCATCTACTACATAGCAGACACTCTTCTAGGTGCTGGGGACAGTAAACTGAGAAGGTGTGATTTCTTACGTGGGGATGATGTCTCGGAGACCACTGCAGGGCATGGGAGGTGGGAGAGGGAAGGGGCAGTTCTAAATGCAGGCTCTGACGGGATTGGGGCAGACCTTGCCCTAAGCCAGGCTGCTTGCTTCAACACAGCTGTCCTCACCCAGGGCCATCCTGCTTCCGCCTCCCCCAGTTCTTCAGTGATGTCTGGGGAAAATCTGTGGTTGTCACAACTGGGGGGGAGGGGACCCTGGAATCAAATGGGTGGGGACAGGGATGCTGCTGAACCCCACACAGTGCCCAAGAGGGGCCCCCAGCAGAGAATGACCCGCCCCAAATAACCCCAGTGCCATGGGGGAGACCCTGCACTAATATTATTCAGACCCGCTGGTGCCCCGAGATTCCTGCACAGGCTGGGACTCTAACCGGGTCACCTCTGTATCCCGAGGTGACCTAGAGTGGGGCAGCCAGGAGGGCTGAGTATCAGGGATGAAATGACCAATCTCTGTGCCCACTCTCCCCGCCACACCCCAGGGTCGATGGCCTCTATCTCCTCCCTGTGCAGCTAGCTTTTCCCTGAGCCATTTCTTCTTGTCAAGGTCCCTGTCGCAGGTTGTGTTCCCCGAAGATGACGTTGAGAGCAAGGATTGGAGCGCACGTGGTTGATGTGAGACGTGCAGAGAACAGATACAGCTGCCATAGGGTCCCGCAATTCCACTCCTGGGCATAGATCTGGAGAAAACTCTAATTCAAAAATATACATACACCCCTGGGATTTCCCTGGTGGTCTAGCGGTTAAGACTCTGTGCTTCCAGTGCAGGGAGCATGGGTTCCATCTCTGGCCAGGGAACTAAGATCCCACATGCTGTGTAACAAAAAAATAAAGAAAGAGAGAGAGAAAGAAAGAAAGAAAAAGAAAGAAAGAAAGAAAAAAGAAAGAAAAAAAGAAAGAAAAAGAAAGAAAAGATACATGTACCCCAGTGTTCATTGCATCACTATTTATAATAGGCAAGATGTGGAAGCTGCCTAAATGTCCACTGATGGGTGAGTGGATAAAGAAGATGTGGTACATATATACAATGGAATATATTCAGCCATAAAAAGAATGAAATAATGCTATTTGCAGCAACGTCGTGGATGGACCTAGAGATTATCATACTAAGTGAAGTAAGTCAGAAGAGAAAGACACATATATGATCTCTCTTATATGTGAAATCTAAAATACGACACAAATGAACTTGTCTACGAAACAAAAACAGACTCACAGACATAGAGAACAGACTTGTGGTTGCCAAGGGGGAGAAAGAGTGAGGGAGGGTTGGATTGGGAGTTTGGGGTTAGCAGACGCAAACTATTAAATATAGGATGGATAAGCTACAAGGTCCTACTGTCTAGCACAGGGAACTATATTCAATATCCTGTGATAAGCCATAATGGAAAAGAAAAAGTTTTATTTATAGGTTCCATCCCTAACTGAGCTGGCCCATCCCCTCCCATGGTTCTAAGTGCAGCCCGAGGCTGCAGACTTCCCACCCTGGTCTTCAGCTCCAGAGCAAGCCACCTGCAAACCAGCCGCATCTTCCCAGGGGCTGGCAACTCTCCTTTGCTACTGATTCCAAGACACATCCAGATAGCACAAATGTGACCATGAAAACAAACTCAGCCATGTTCAAATCAGGGAAATAACATTCTTATCTCTGTTTAGTAGTTGCTTAATTTTAGAATAGCTTAGAGTTACAAAAAAGTTGCAAAGATCTGTACAGAGTGTACAGAGTGCTGTGGACCCCCGACCCAGTACCCCTATTTCCAACACGTTAGTACTTTAGTACGTTAGTACGACATGCTTATCCAACTAAGGAACCGAGATGGATACGTTATTATTAACTAAAGTCCACACTTTATTAGAATTTCCCTAGCTTTCCCCTAACACCCTTTTTCTGTCCCAGTCTCCTCTGGGCTGTGACATTTCTCAGACGTCCCTGGGTTTTGATACCTTGAAAGTTTTGAGGAGGACTGGTCAGGTATTTTGTCCCTCAATTTGTTTGTCTGTTGGTTTTCTGATGTTTTTCTTATGGTTGGGCTGGAGTTATGGGGTTTGGGGCGGAAGATCCAGACAGAGATAAAAATGTCATTCTCCTCAGGTCACATCGTCAAGGATACACACCATCAAGGATACACACATCAAGGATACACACCATCAACGGGACTTGTGACAAACAATTTTACCCTTGATCACCTGGCCAGTAGCGTCTTTTTTTTTTTTTTTTTTTTTTTTGCTGCGTTGGGTCTTCATTGCTGCACACGGGCTTTCTCTAGTTGCGGCGAGCAGGGGCTCCTCTTTGTTGCGGGCATGTGCTTCTCATTACAGTGGCTTCTTTTGTTTCGGAGCACGGACTCTAGATGTGCGGGCTTCTGTAGTTGTGGCATGGGGGCTCAGTAGTTGTGGCTCCCAGGATCTAGAGCGCAGGCTCAATAGTTGTGGCCCACGGGCTTAGTTGATCTGCGGCACATGGGATCTTCCCGGGCCAGGGCTCGAACCCGGGTCCCCTGCATTGGCAGGTGGATCCTTTTTTTGTTTTCTTTGTTCCGTTTGGAACCAAAACTTTAATCCCAAGGAGTCTCACAAAACATATTACAGATGACAGCATGAAAAAAAAATTGCACAGTAACTCAAAGTTCAGCTCTACAATATACTCTTAATCTGGCAGGACATTGGTGTCTTGATAATCTCAACTTCCAAAAAACTTTACAAAGAGCTATGTATTCATGTACAGCAATCACAGAGGGGACTTATGACCTAACTCAAAGGTTAACTAACTTCCTTGAAACTTCTTAGATGCTAAACTCACTGGACAACCTCTTGTCCAGTGTGAAGACTAGTGGAATTCTTAAACCTCTCATCTAGGGTAAGGGTGCGGCTTTCATTTCTACCTGCTGGCTTGTGTTCACAGTACCTTTTAAAGACTGCTTGCTTGACTACAGCTGCATACCGTATCCCAGCTACAGAAAGTCTTTTTAATGTTTGCCAGTGTTGTTTCCATAATAATAAACATCACACTTTAGGTGGGCAGGAGTTAGAGTTTTATTATCAGTCTAGGCAAGACCAAAAATTCAAAGCAAATTCAATTCTGCTTAAGAGAACATTGTAAAGAAACAATTCTTCATATTACATGCCTCATATGACCCATTTCAAACCACAGAGAATGACACCTTTATGTGTCACTGTCCCAAGAGACAGACAAACGGGAACAGCTAAAACATTTAAAAAGTGCATCAAGCTTCGGAAGTCTCAAACGAAACTTGAATTTTCTGTACATACTCCTGTCAAATGAAGGTATTTCCTGTGCACCACTCCTCTTGCAAAGTGGTCTGCTATTTCCTTTCATTTGACCTGGATCGGCTAGGAGACCTAGAGAAAGATCGGGACGGCTTGCGATTTCTCTCCTGGGACAGTGATCTCTCTCTTCTCCTATATCTACTAAAGGGACCTGCTCCGGCTGCGGGAGAAGCTTCTCCGTCTTGGAGATCTGTGGTGAGGGGGAGGACTCCTCCTCCGATAATCATCTCGAGGGCGACGACCCCAAGAAGGAGGCGGCCACGATTTCGACTTCTCCCTTCCCCATTCGACAGGTCCACTCTTACTCGGCAGCCACAGAGTGTTCTCCCGTCTACTTCTCAGACAGCATCCGCTGCATCTCGGGGATCTTCATTTTCAACAAGAGTGAAGCCGGGAGGGTTTTTAGCAACCCACACACTTCGGAGTGGTCCATAATATCCTAAAGCTCCTTCGAATTCAGTCTTGTTACCACTGTTTCCAAGACTCCTTACATAAACGTTCCAGTCCAACGGACAGGAATCCCGATGCAAGACCCTCCTGGCTCCTGGCTTTCATGGGCCACAGGGTGATCCCGGGCCTCTAAAACCTGGCAGCTGAATCGGCTCGCACAAGCTGGCCTGTGGGGATGCTTTTCTCCCTATGTGTCCAGCCCGGGGCCATGCTGTCTAGGCCCGACCTCCAGGGTGACAGGGTGAACCCCAGGTCCCTGGAGCAAACACTCAGAGCCCTGGTGACCAGACTCAGGGGGCTGGGGCGGCAGCTGGACATGTGTGGCCACCCTGGTGGTGTTTGGCCCCATCTGCAGTTCCAGTTCCAGCTGAGAAAGAGCCTCGCTGTGTTATTTTCTCCTGGTTGTGTAAGGATCCCCGGTGTCATTTGACAGAAATGTAGATGGTGTGTTCTTTCTCTCTTTTCTCCCTGCTTCCTCTCGTCCCTCTCCTCCTCCCTCTCTCCCTCTCCCTCTGTCCCTCTCTCTCTTCCCTCTCCCTCTTTCCTCTGCGTCTCTCTCTTTCCCTCTCTCCCTCCCCCCTCCCTCTCCCCCCTCCCCGTCCCTCTCCCTGTCCCTCTCCCAACTCCCTCTCCACCTCCGTCTCCCCCTTGCTCTCCCCATCCCTCTCCCTCTCCCCTCCCTCTCCCTCTACCTCCTCGCTCTCCCCCGTCTCTCTCCCTCCTCCCCCTCCCTCTTCCTGCCTCCCCCGTCCCTCTTCCCTCTCCCTCTCTTCTTTCCTCTCTCCCTGTCCCTGTTTCCCTGTTCCGCACGCTCTCCCTCTACCTCTTTCCCTCTCCCTGTCCCTCCACCTCCTTCCCTCTCCGGAGAGGGAAGGAGGTGGAGGGACAGGGAGAGAGAGCAGGAGAGGGAGGGGGGAGAGGGAGAGAGAGGGGTGAGAGGGAGAGAGGGAGAGAGGGAGGGAGCGAAAGACCGTCTCTCCCTCCCTCCCTCCCTCCCTCCCTCTCCCTCCCTCCCCTCCCTCCATCCCTCTCTCCCTCCCTCCCTCTATCCCTCTCCCTCCCTCCCTCTATCCCTCTCTCGCTCCCTCCCTCTATCCCTCTCTCCCTCCCTCCCTCCCTCTCTCCCTCTCCCTCCCTCCAACTCTCCCACTCCCTCACTCCCTCCCAGAGAGGGAGAGATAGAGAGGCAGAGACAAGGGAGAGGGAGAGAGGGAGAGGGAGAGAGGGAGGGAGAGGGAGAGGGAGGGAGAGAGATATGGAGAGGAGAGGGAGAGGGGGGGTGAGAGGGAGATGGAAAGAGGTCTCTTCCTCCCTCCCTCTCTCCCTGTCCCTGTTTCCCTGTTCCGCTCTCCCTCTCCCTCCACCTCCTTCCCTCTCCAGAGAGGGAAGGAGGTGGAGGGAGAGGGAGAGGGAAAGAGGGAGAGGGAGAGCAGGAGAGGGAGGGGGAGAGGGAGAGAGAGGGGGGAAAGGGAGAGAGGGATAGAGGGAGGGAGCGAAGACGTCTCTCCCTCTCTCCCTCTACACCTCTCTCCCTCCCTCTCTCCTTCTCCTCCCTCTCCCTCCATGTCTCCATCTCCCTCACTCTTTCCCAGAAAGGGAGAGATGGAGGGAGAGACAGAGAGGGAGAGGGAGAGATGGAGGGAGAGGGAGAGAAGAAGAGAGAGAGGGACAGAGGGAGAGAGAGATAGAGAGGGAGAGCGGGAGAGGGAAAATGGTCTCTTCTTCCCTCCCTCTCCCTCTCTCCTCCGTCTCCCCCTCTCCTTCCCTCCCTCTCCCTCTCTCCTCCGTCTCCCCCTCTCCTTCCCTCGCCCTTTCCCTTCCACTCTTCCTCTTCCTCCCTCTCCCTCCCTCTCTCCCTCGCCCTCACTCCCTCTCCCTCCATCTCTCCCTCGCCCTCACTCCCTCTCAGAGAGGGAGAGATGGAGGGAGAGGCAGAGACAAGGGAGAGGGAGAGAGGCAGAGGGAGACTGGAACAGGGAAACAGGGACAGGGAGAGAGAGAGGGAGAGGGAGAGAGGGAGAGGAGGAGGAGAGAGGGAGAGGGAGGGAGGAAGAGACCTATTTCCCTCTCCCTCTCTCCCTCTCCCTCTCTCCCTCTCCCTCCCTCTCCCTCTCTCCCTCTCCCTCTCTCCCTCTCCCTCCCTCTCCCTCCCTCTCCCTCTCCCTCCATCTCTCCCTCTTCCTCTCTCCCTCTGCCTTATCTCTGCCTCTCTGGGAGGGAGTGAGGGAGAGGGAGAGATGGAAGGAGGAGAGTTGGAGCCAGAGGGAGAGGGAGGAGAAGGAGGGAGGGAGAGGGAGAGAGGGAGGGAGAGAGGGAGGGAGGGAGAGACATCTTTCGCTCCCTCCATCACTCTCTCCCTCTCCATCTCTCTCTCCCTCTCCCTCCACCTCCTTCCCTCTCCAGAGAGGGAAGGAGGTGGAGGGAGAGGAAGAGGGAAAGAGGTAGAGCCAGAGCGTGCGGAACAGGGGAACAGGGACAGGGAGAGAGGAAGGGAGAGAGGGAGAAGGGGAGAGGGAGAGGGAAAGGGGGAGAGGGAGAGGGGGAGGGAAAGAGGGAGAGAGAGAGAGGGACAGGGAGAGAGGGAGGGAGAGAGGCAGAGGGAGAGATGGAGGGAGAGGGAGAGTGAGAGGCAGCGAGGTAGAGGGAGAGAGGGAGAAAGGGAGAGAGAGAGAGAGAGAGAGAGAGAGAGAGGGAGAGCGGTAGAAGTGCTGAGGAGGGGGGCTCCCTCCCCCTCCCACTCCCATCCACTCCCTACTGCTTTCTCCTTTTTCTGCTTCAACAAACACCAGGCGCCTTTTAGATCAGCCCTGAAGTCAACGTTGATGCTTGGACAGCCTGACCTCCCCGCTGACTTCCAGCCCAGGACCACCGCTGGGAGATGAAGTCTGCGGGGCCCTGGGCGCAGGCTGCACAGGCACCTCCTCTGATGCCCAATCTCTCCTCGTTTACGAGGCAGCCGACACTCCCCTCCCTGACTCCCCAAGATTTGGGGCCTTTTTTAGTATGTGTCGATAATGCCATGAGCGACTATTTAACTCTTCCACGAGGACCCATCTCCCAAAATGCCGTGGTTTTCAGCCTTGGCTGCACTAGAGAACCCCCAGGGAAGGGAGAGACGTCTCTCCCTCCCTCTCTCTTTCTCTCCCTCTGTACTTCTGTCTACCTCTCTCCCTCTCCCTCTCCCTCTCCCTCTCCCTCTGGGGTGATGCCCGATGAGCTCAGAATCGCAGATGGACCCCCCCATCCCCTCTCTGTGGCTTGCATGGGGGATGCACCTTCTCACTGTGGCCCGGGCATGGCCTTGACATTCAGACATCGGGTCCTGCATGGACACTTGTGTTTGTTCCATAGCGCATGTGGCTGCAGTCTGTGCTTCTGTAGATGGGGGCTGTGCGTGAGCCCTTCACCTTCCCCGCAGACACCACTGGTGCTCGCTCGGCCTCGCGGGGGATGCGGGGGGCACGGGGGACAGTCTTGCGTCCCCACCTTCTTGGGCTACAGACAGGCCACGCTGGTGCTGTGGTGACGGGGGGCTCCCAGGAGAACCCCACTGCAGACCGGAGAGGTGGCCCCCGAGAAGGTGGCGTACGCCTGGGGCCGGGCCTCATCAGTGAGCCACGGGCCACCTGCAGCAACAGGTGTCTCACCGTCCAGGGGCTGGGTGTTCGGGCGCCGTGGGGTTGAGCTACTGTCTGCACGGCAGCCGTGTTTGTCTTGTTGAGCCCGGGGAGGCCCCTTGGTGGCTCCTGGAGAGCCTGGCCGCATTTCTTCCTGCCCTTGGCCTTAGAGCCCATCACGTTCATGCCGTTTCTGCTTCCAAAAGGACCTGTGTTAATAAAGGCCACGTGTTAGGACAGCACCAAAGTGTCTAGAAATCCGGGCCAGGAGGAGGAGGGAGGGGGATTGGCTGTGCCCGCCAGTGGCCTGGGAGCCCTGCCCGCCTGCAGAGACCTGGCCCGGGGCCCGTGGGGAGGGCGTGGCCCTCGGTCCCCAGCGCCTTCCGTCTCTGGCTTCCAGGAGAACTGCGTGATCCTCAGGGAGCTGGTGAGGCTGCAGGCCCTGAAGTCCCGCCTGCTGGGGTTCCGCACCATGCCGACTCTGTGCTGGAGATGAACACGGACAAGACCAGCCAGGTGGTGGCCACTGTCCTAGGTAACACCGCCTCCCCCTGAGTCCCAGTGGGGACGGGGTCAGGCGGACCTTGACCGGACGTGGTGCTGCCTGAGACCCCACTGTGTCAGCCCTTGGGGGTCACCATCCCAGACCCTTCATTCTGCCTCGAGGGGCGCAGGGTCGGGGGTGGCTGGGGGGCCGCCCCAGGGACGTAGCCGAGCCTCTCCCCTCCGCCCGCAGGTGAGCTGGCCCAGAAGCTGAAGCCCCTCGGGGAGCAGGAGCGGCCGTGATCCTGGAGCTAAAGAAGGCCGAGTGCCAGAGGCGGGGCCTGCACTTTGACGGCCCCATCAACGCCTGGGACCTGCGCTACTACGTGAACCAGGGGGAGGAGACGCGCTACCACGTGGACCAGTACCTGCTCAAGGAGTCTTTCCCCGTGCAGGCGGTCACACGCGGGCTGCTGGGCATCTCCCAGGAGCTGCTGGGGCTGACCTTCGACCTGGAGGAGGGCACGAGCACGTGTCACGAAGACGTGAGGCTCTAAACGGTCTGGGACGTGGCCTCGGGCAAGGTCATCCATCGGCAAGTTCTCCCTGACCTCTATCCTCGGTGCGTGCGTGGTGGGGGAACCTGTCGGCTGTGGGCCGGGGCTCCTCTGTGGAAGCGGGGCCCCATCCACGTCCCTCCGCAGGGTGGGGAAGTCCGGGCACGCGGCCTGCTTCGGCCTGCCTACAGCACGATGGGAGCTGCCAGATCGCCATCGCGGCCACGGTGGCCAACTTCGCCAAGCCTACGCCCAACCTGCCCTCCCTGCTGCGGCATGATGAGCGGGAGACCAACTTCCACGACGTCGGGCATGCGATGCACCAGCTCCGCTCCCAGGCGCAGGGCTGCAGGCGGGGGCGGGGAGGGCCCGGGCATGCGTGGTCCTCAGGCAGGCCCTCGCCACGGGATTCTTTCACTGACATCACCCCACACGTGGTGACGCCCTCGGTGTCAGCTTCCATCATCAAACCCCAGGCACTGGGCGCGTAAATAACGGAAATGGATGTCCTCGAGGCTCTAGAGGCTGGAAGACCCAGATCAAGGAGTCAGGGCTGGTTCCCTGCATGTTAAATACATGTACTCAAGAGTTGCCTTTAAAAAAGACAAAAGAAAAGAAAGGAACGTTGCCTGCAAGTCTGCTGACAGCCGGTGATGAGAACCAGAGGGAAGGCTCTGGGGCCGGGGGCGCAGTGCCCTGTGAGCTCGGGGGCTGCTGCCAGTCTCCGTGGAGGCTCAGCAAGTCCCAGTGACTTCCCCACGTGGGGGGGCGCCAGCTGAGAGTCTGGGCCCAGGACCCACTGCTCGTTCAGTCTTCCTGTGGTCAGCCCTTCATCCTGAGAGCGATGCTCTCACAGGCTGCACCGGGGCGTGTGGGGACAGTTTACTGAGCCGTACAGACGTCACTACTGCTTTGGACCATTTCCATCATCCCGAAAATGTCCCTCACGCCCTTAGCTATCACTCCGTCCCCTCGCCAGCCCCTGACAACCAGGAACCCACTCGCTGACTCTGTGGATCTACCTGCTCTGGACGTTTCTCCTCAGTGGGGTCACGCCCTGTGTGTCCTTCTGTGTATGACTTTGCTCGCTGAGCATCGTGTTCTCAGGGTGTACCGACGCGGCAGCGAGCGTCAGGGCTTCACCGCATTGCGTGGCTGAGGGACGTAAAGAAGACAAGAGAAAAGAAAAGCACGTTGCATGCAAGTCTGGTGACAGCCGGTGATGAGAACCAGAGGGAAGGCTCTGGGGCCGGGGGCGCCGTGCCCTGTGAGGCCCTGGCGCTGCTGCCAGTCTTGGTGGGCCACGGGCAGCACCGTCCCTCAGGAGCTGCTGGACAAGCTCATCAAGTCCCGGGAGGCCAACCCAGATGCGGCCGGACCGAGGGAAGGGAAGGGGGCTTCCGGTCTGCCCGGCTGGCAAGCGCGGCCTGGACACGGTGCCAGCCCCCCGTCTCCTTCAACCTGTGCCAGATCGTCCTGGCCAAGGTGGTTCAGGCCCTGCACACGCAGACGCCCGCGGACCCGGCCCAGGAGAATGCCCGCCTCTGCCAGGAGATCCTGGGGTTCCCAGCCATGCCAGGTAGCCAAGCGCGCGCCGGGCTCACCTTAGCGGTCGGTTGGCGGCTACTGCCCAGGTCAAGAGGATCGTCTGGTGGTGTGTGAATGGGGACCGACTGACGGGCTCCGGCCGAGGCCCGCTGCCCTCTGGCCTCCTCCTGCCACGGCTCCTTGGCTGGTCCCTCCAGCTGTGGCCCACGGAGTCCGAGGGTGGAGTGGGAGGCTCTGCACATGCTTTCTAGAGAGCCTGGAAGAGGCAGGAGAGGGCTTCGTACCCCGGACAGAAGGCATCGACGAGGTCTGCCCATGCGTGTCGGTGCGGACACGCGGTTCACTCCCTCGTGAGTGCTTTAACCAGCGATCTCCCCGTGGTGGAGGGAGAGCCCTGACTCATCTCTCGCAGCCTCGGCAGCTGACCTTGTAAGAGGCTTAGGAGTGAACCCTCGTGAGCTTCAGCAGAAAGTCGGCAAAGATTTATTTGTGTCCCTCCACTGAACTGCCAGCAAGGTCCCCGTTTTCTACAAGTGTTGGGCCAATACTCTCTCTAGTGGCAGGGGACTCAGACAAGGCTGCTTTGAGGCCCCCACCCCCGCTCTGGGGCAGGGGCACTGAGCGGCCAGGGGGCCGGCCAGGAGCCCCTCCGCGTGTGTCCCAGTGACCCACCTGCCTGCGACCTTCGGTCGCCTGGCAGGAAGCTACGACGCCCAGTCCTATGGCCAGTCATTCCTGCAAGAAACACTGGAACCAGTTTCTGCCAACCCACCAAAAAAAACGACTTCAAAGGCAACGTGGTGTCACAGGAAGGGCTTGTTTCTGTGCTGGTTTGTTTTTAGTTCATTAGGCCTCACTTAAAATTCTGATTCCACAATGCACTTGCTTTGGGATCTTGAGCAACACTCATAACCTCTGCAAGTTTCAGTATAGTAAGTTTATGTGATTACCTTCATCTGTAATATCCCTGTGTTGCAATCTTAATTAATTCAGATTAATTCATCTTAATCTTAATCTCAAATTCAGATCAATGACTAGTTCCTCTGTGACTTCTCCTCTGAACGGATTCAAAAGCCGCCTCTCCCGTCCTCATTTGGCTTCTCTTCTCTTCTGGAATCTCATAAGAACTTCTATGACCTCTTTGGTTTTTTGTTGTTGCTGTTGTCTGCTTGTTTGTTTTTTAATTGAAATATAGTTGATTTACAATGTCGTGTCCGTTTCAGGTGTACGGCGCAGTGATTCCGTTTTCAGATTCTTTTCCCTTATAAGTTATTACAAAATATTGAGTACAGTTCCCTGTGCCATAGGGGAGATCCTTGTTGTATCAATTCTATGCCTTCTTTGAACGACCGTAGCACTTGTTGTCTGTATCATTTATTTTTATGTCTGTTGTGGCTTTGTGACCGAAAACGAAAATTTTCTATTTGTTCATGCCCTGGCCCTTCCTTAAAAATGTGTTCATTTACCTATTTCATATTTATTGACTACATCTTAGACACCGTGTTAGCTGCTTGTTCTAGATGTTAATAAAACATAGACCTTCCTGCTCAAAGGGTCACAGTATTTGTGGGAAAACAAAAAAATGAACAACTTACGTCTCAAATAGCTTTGTACTTCCCAAAGAGAGCACACCTCGTAGGTACAATAAATATATGTATTATACATAAATGTATAAAGAGTTAATGGCATTAAAAACGTGAGATAACTGCTTTTCTATTCTGAGGAAATGAGGATTACATTTCACCAGGAGCTCAATACCACTCTGAGAATGAGGGCTTAACCCCCGACCTGGCTCACTGCATCGCTTTCGTATATGAAAATAGACAAGTCTGTACACGCTCTCTACAAAAAGGCTTATCTGGCATGAATTTCAGATAGCAAGAAGAAAAATTCAAGAGGTTCAGAGAAGCATCCAGAAGCTCAGATGATTGTCTGGCACTGATACAACTTGCTTGACAGGAAAATAGAGCTGTAAATCTCACAAAATTCGATGATCTTCTAAGAATTTCAAAACCGCCTGCTATTAATTAGAAATCCTAGAAGAACCGCTTCTTTTAAAGCACACTGATAATATGCTTTACAGCTTAATATTCAGAAGCCTATGTTTCGGCTAAGTGAGCTTCAGGAATGAAGGAAACTTGTGGTTCAGTTCCCTCTACTCTGGAACCTCTGGTCAAAACACCTACTTCTGTGCTCAGCCATCTTATCATCTGAAAAATGGAGGCAACTCTAAGAAAACATAGTTACAGAGATGTTGCACAGTTTCCTGTGTCACTGTCTTCATTTGTTTCAGAAAACCAATAACGTCTAAGCTACTACTGCAAAGAGCGCAGTGTTACTTGGGGTCATCTAGTGCAGCTCTGTCAAAGTAAAGAAAAGGAAAGGGGCCTAGAACAACTATAATTTTCCCAAGAGGACACTATTATTTTATGGTAAATCTGAGTCAAGAACCCTGATCTCTTTGATGCCATTCCATTGTTCTTTCGTTGGGTTCTCAACAACCCAGAGAAAGAAAGAGAAATAAAACTCCTATGTGCTGTGTCACTGGTACAGGACGTGGCAAGATTGGAATCGGAGAACTACATATTAACAGGTATTTGGGAAATTCTTCAAACTGGTTAAGATATACACCAGGTACCTAAAAAACAGTATGTTTTCCCAAGATGATTCTGTGGAATGAACAGAACTGGTAACTGAAGGTGCCTGTGTGCTGCACTTCCAAACAGGATGGGTGAATGCTTGTTTTCTGGCACCTTTAAGACTCCACCCCAATATACACATTAAAATAAAATTAACATTTCAACTGGGTCATATTTAATTCTGCATGCTCTTCTAAGTCAGCAAAATATTCCATATATCATTTAAGTTGTCACTCACTCTCTTTTCTTTTCTTTCTTTTTCTTTTTTTTTTTTTTTTTTGCGGTACACGGGCCTCTCACTGCTGTGGCCTCTCCCGTTGCGGAGCGCAGGCTCAGCGGCCACGGCTCACGGGCCTAGCCGCTCCGCGGCATGTGGGATCTTCGCGGACCGGAGCACGAACCCGTGTCCCCTGCATCGGCAGGCGGACTCTCAACCACTGAGCCACCAGGGAAGCCCGTCACTCACTTTTTAACTTGAGTTTTAATTTCTAAAAGTCTTTCCAAACACAAAACAGAGGTGGGAAAATGGCATATGGGAAGCTGCAGAGATGAAATAAGCTTACTTCATTCGGCATAAAGATGAATACCCAAACAACTTCTGCATAGCTGCAAGTGTCCAAATCTACTATCTTCGTTTCGTAGTCAAGGCTTCCGGAAAAATATGCTAACGGATTCCTAATTACCCAAATGCCCCATATCCGTTTCAGTAAGTATCGTTATACATTACGGAAAATTTTCTCAGTGACACAGAAAGACATCCTGGCCGAGCATCCCCCTTCCCATGACACAGAGATGATGGGTCTCAAGCTACGTTGAAGGCGTTGGAGCCCACTTTATCCATTACTAATATTAATGGAGGACAAACCTTCATATTCTGTTTGTTTGCTCTGTGTTTGTTAAATCACTTCTTCCCTTCATTAAAATGGATGACACATAATTGAGTCTGTAGTGTGTGTATCACTGGAACCTGAACACATTTTTGTTGGTTTTATTAACGTCATAGGTTTCTAGGGAGGGTCTACTAAATAACTAAGTCTAGTTTCACAGTTACAAATAAATTAGGATGTAATTTTGAATAAATTAAGCTCATCATAAAGGAAGGATACTGATAGTTGCTACTACCCCTTCCTTGAGGGGCTCTTGTAAAGCACTAAATAAAGTAACAGAGGTTTATATGCATGCATATATTTTCAATGATATTTGAACACACTCGAAAAGAACTCTACAGAATGCATTATAAAACCTCGATGCTGTGTGTCCCTAGTTCCCAGCTCTCTCGTTAAAACTATTTAAATGAACAAAATGTTATCTATTAGGAGAGCTATCAGAGTACTCCAAATACTACTTCTTGCAGTACCCTGTCCCAACCATTTGCCTTCCTCTTCCCATTAGTCCTTAATTCAGAAACCCCAGAGATTTGTTCATTAATTTATGAGCATATTTCTTCATTCAGCCAAGAAAACTGATGGCTCCCTTACCAAATTTCAGGCACCCTTCTTCAGTATGTTTTCTAGGCATGTTCAGGAAACACAGCAGTGATTAACACAGATGAATATAGCCTCTCTCGAGCTGAGGGGAGAGACAAAAGTAAAGAAGCAAATATAAAATCGTAAGTGTAAATACGTAAATAAAAATTGAATAAATGGGTAGAATAACTAGTATATCAGGTAAGTGCTGGAGAAAAACAGCAAGCAGGGAAGGGGGATGGAGATTGTTAGCTGGTAGGAGGAGGCTGCGATCTGAAACTAAGTGATCACTGAGGGCTTTCTGGGGAAGATAAAATTTAAGAGGGAACCTAAGGTTGTGAGAGGGAGCAAGGTGCATATCTGGGAAGTGAATAGTACAAGCAGAGGGAACAGTCAGATGGAAAGGCAATGAGGCAAGAGTGGGCTTGGAGTATCCAAGGAGCAGAAAGGATGTCAGTGTGTGGAAAACAGAGGGAGCAAAGTGGAGAGGAGAAGGAAACCGTCAGAGAGGAAACAGAGGCCCAGATTTCTAGGGCTGTGGAGGCACTTTGAGGACTTTGCTTTTCCTGTGAAGAAGCCACTGAAGAGCCTGGAGTGACATGATCTGACTTACGTTTTAACAGGATCTCTCTGGATGCCATGTTGATTAGAGACTGCAGGAGAATAAGGACAAGCCCCAGAAGACCAATAGTTGATTCAAATGTCAAGAAACATTTATGCCTTCACCCTTCAACTTCACAAATGATGCCATTTCCATTGAGCTATTGAAAAATATAATCTGGCTTTCAAAACAATAAACCAGAAGGCATTTTCTCACATAAGCAAGGTCACAAACAACTGTCAGCTAAAGTTGAAATAGCAACAAATCAAATAATAACAAAAAACATTTTTTATAGATTTTAAAACCTTACCAAGCATTTTCTTGTCCATTATCTAAGTTAATCCTCAAATCAACGCCATGAGATAGTTACTATTTTCCCATTAGAAGTGACCGCATATTAAATCCTTAGTGATTGCTCAAGAAAAGCTGAAATCTTGAGTGTACATCTATTGATGCCAAGGTTGGGTTTTTTACCCATGGGAACATTGGATGCTAAAATCCACAGGGATTTTCAGCTCAAGATGGCAGACTAGGAAATATATTTACTTTCTGGTCCTCCTGAAACCAGGTTTAAATAAAACTGTAGAAATACCCAAATTAATCAACCAATAAGAGCCAAGACATTGTGGAAGTCATCAACCACAGAAAGATTTCAACACATTTCGAGAAGGCAAACAATGAAATGGAGGGGCCATGAATAAAATAATGAAGAAAAGACTACCCTAAGTAGGGTCTGCACAAAGCCAGTCAGCTTTTGCTGAGCCCTGGTTATAGTAAAGGACAGAGGAAGGAAGAGGGGCTGAAAACAAGGAGACAAAAGTCATTTTAGGAAAACACGTTCATTTAATGAGCTCCAGGGAACACTCAGCCTGCTGCCATACTCACTCACGTATTACAGTGGATTGTTGGCACGCAAGACAAGAAAACAGGGAACCAACGAACAAAAATCAAGACACTGTTTCTTACTGAACTCTTCTCAAACGAGATCAAGAAATTATGGTTCAATGCCATAGCTGTAAATCATTTCTGCTCCTGGAGAGGTTAGAAAGGGCTTATAATAGTTACCCTTTTTTTTTTCAGACAGAATTTAGGTCTGAGCAAAAGCTTTTGTGTCCTCCAACCTCAAAGTTTATTGGGGATGGAAGTCCAAATTTGCTTCGACATACCATAAAAAGAATCTCATGAGCAGAGGGTCAAACTACTTTTGGAATATATGAATTATGCCCAGTGTGATTTTAAATAGATTTTAAACAAAAATATATAGATTTTTACTGATCTATATGATTCTGGGTTCTGAAACTTCTACATGTCACATGCCTGATACAGAACACACAATGTCAGTCCCAGGAGAGAGAAAACACTCCAATGAAGCAAGCCAAAGAAACAAGATTCGGACAAGGTAAAGTGACGTGTAGACCAAGACCAGGATTTTTCAATTCTTTCCTGTCATGCTGTAGCTTCCAGCTCCTGAATAACAACACATGTTTCCCTTGTCCTAGACACACAAGAGTATGTCTCCTCTATGGGGCATAAGAAGCTCTAGAGTTACATATGTGTAGTAAAGAGTGGACCCAGCCGGCATACTCACAATGACCAAATTGTGTTGCTCGTACTTTATTTTAAACCAATACATCGCTCCACGCTGAAGTTGCAATAAATCATATATTTGCTTTCTAGACATGAATGAGATGCCTTACTGGATATACTCCAGGAAGGCCAGAGAAACTGGCTTCTAATCCATACAGAATAATTCATTGATGAATTCCTTTCAGGATAGCCCATGATTTATCTAGAATATAAGCTTTACATACCTGGATCCTTCAAACTAGACCAAAGGGAAAAATCTAGGCTCCAAGCCTCATTCAGAAATGTGGGATGGTGCTATGCTGACAACTGGTGGTCCCTGACCTATCTTCTGAGATTAGAACCCAGTGTGGTGGATGACCAATTCACGCGTTGAACAAAAGAACACCTCCTACAGGGCAGTGGATGTGTTCATTACAGGTATGGCACTTAGGGCTAAGTATCATAAGGACTTCAAGAAACAAAAGAAAAAGTAACACATGAAGCATATATGATAAGGAGGCGCCAGAGTCCAGAGCACGAGCTCTGGAATCACACAGGCTTGCTTCGAATCCCGGCTAAGCCACTACCATCTGTATACCCTGAAGAACAGTCGAAGGTTGAAATGTTCTTTTACCAAATTTCGAAAAACAAGTGAAGAAAGAACCTACCCGCCAGGAAGGGACATCGTGGGGTGCAGCATCCAGTCGGGTCAGGGCTCTGCATCCCCTGCTCAGAAACCTTCACCGCCTGGCTCACGGTGATGCTGGCAGCTCAGCAGCCCTGGAGAAGGCGCTCCTGCTCCTGTCTCCAGGGCTCGCGGACAAGCTGGGGAGGTCCACGGAGGAGGCGGGCCACAGCCTGGCAAGCTCTGGGTGCCTCCTGCACTCAGCTCTGGGCAGGCTCTGGCCTCTGGGCCCCGTTGCGGGGAAGGGCTGGCCGATACATACCCAGGGCTGAGGGGTCTGCAGAGCCGGTGCCCAGGCAGCGTGAGCTCTGGAGGAGAAGCCTTCCACAGTCCCCAACAGTCTCCGCATGGTGGCCCATCCGGTGCCAAACACCTGCCACCCACAGCGACAAGTCCCAGCCGCTACAAAGTCCAGAAGGGCTCGGGCTCTTTGCCCTCGGGCCGGGTTTCTCCAGGGGCTGGGCTTGTGTGGGGCCCCCAGCCCACCCCCTGACCCGCCCGCCCTTGCTCTGTGACACGTACAATGCAATGGCAACACCCAGGCTGAGCCGGCAGGCCAGTGTTCAGTGCGTGCTAGACCTTGAGAAGAGTTAGCAGCTAGGGAGAAGCTCTCCCACTTTCACTCGCTTTTCTCAGATCAGCCAGGCAGCCCATCTCACCCCAAAGCGATGGACACCACACCTCCTTCCCAGGCTATCGTTTTCCGTTCTGCCCCTGTTTTCCCTTTCCATTCTGCCCCTCTTTTCCCCAGCACCCCATCTACGGCTTCGGGTGTCATCGGTGCTGCAGCAGGCAGCACCTCTGACCCCGAAGCTATGGACACCACACCACCTTCCCGGGCTTTCGTTTTCCGTTCTGCCCCTGTTGTCCCTTTCCATTCTGCCCCTCTTTTCCCCAGCACCCCATCTACGGCTTCGGGTGTCATCGGTGCTGCAGCAGGCAGCACCTCTGACCCCGAAGCTATGGACACCACACCACCTTCCCGGGCTTTCGTTTTCCGTTCTGCCCCTGTTGTCCCTTTCCATTCTGCCCCTCTTTTCCCCAGCACCCCATTTACGGCTTCGGGTGTCATTGGTGCTGCTCCCGGCAGCACCTCTGACCCCGAAGCTATGGACACCACACCACCTTCCCGGGCTTTCGTTTTCCGTTCTGCCCCTGTTTTCCCTTTCCATTCTGCCCCTCTTTTCCCCAGCACCCCATTTACGGCTTCGGGTGTCATTGGTGCTGCTCCCGGCAGCACCTCTGACCCCGAAGCTATGGACACCACACCACCGTCCCGGGCTATCGTTTTCCGTTCTGCCCCTGTTGTCCCTTTCCATTCTGCCCCTCTTTTCCCCAGCACCCCATTTACGGCTTCGGGTGTCATTGGTGCTGCTGCAGGCAGCACCTCTGACCCCGAAGCGATGGACACCACACCACCTTCCCGGGCTTTCGTTTTCCGTTCTGCCCCTGTTTTCCCTTTCCATTCTGCCCCTCTTTTCCCCAGCCCCCCATCTACGGCTTCGGGTGTCATTGGTGCTGCTCCCGGCAGCACCTCTGACCCCGAAGCTATGGACACCACACCACCTTCCCGGGCTTTCGTTTTCCGTTCTTCCCCTGTTTTCCCTTTCCATTCTGCCCCTCTTTTCCCCAGCCCCCCATCTACGGCTTCGGGTGTCATCGGTGCTGCAGCAGGCAGCACCTCTGACCCCGAAGCTATGGACACCACACCTCCTCCCTAGGCTATCTTTTTCCGTTCTTCCCCTATTTTCCCTTTCCATTCTGCCCCTGTTTTCCCCAGCGCCCCCCCCCCATTTACGGCTCAGGCCGGCATCAGTGCTTCAGCAGGCAGCAGCTCTGACACCAAACCTATGGACACACCTCCAGGGCTGTCATTTTCCAGTCTGCCCCGTCTCCAAGTAGAACCACTACCTATTTCACACGGCTGTTCCTAGTTCTGGGAACACACCACGCACTGGTAGCAATGCCTCAGCCCATGCCTCGACTCATTTCCCTGCAACGCTGGCCAACAGATAGACCAACACTTCAAAGTTATGACAGAAAGTTGAGTAAGTTATACGCTTGGAATTGCATTTATTATTACTAACAAGCACAACTGTAGTGCTTAGACTATAACAAGTAATATTCTAAGTGCTTAGCAAATATTAACTCACTTAATCCTCATAATGGCAACCCTATAGGTAGGTAATGTTCATAATATTCACCTTTTTGGGGGGAAACTGAGGCCCAGGGGGGTTGAATAGCTTGCCTAATGCCACACAGTAAGTAGCGGGCAGAAACCCAGGATGAAAACCAGACCGTCTAGACTTTCATCACTTTGCTGTGTCACCTTAATAGATGTTGTGGTTAGGGAAGGGACTAAACTGACAAGACTCTGAACTTGAGAAGGGAGAAATTAGAAAGTGACTGATCCTAGAAACTAGAGAGGATTTCAGCTCAGAAATTTCTGGTGGTGAGACCCAGAAGAACAAGAACATGGTTGGAATATTAACTTGGGGTAGTATCTGAATCCATTGAGAAATGGTTTTGTTTTGTTTTGTTTTTTTAACTTAGAAAGGCCAGCTGGATGAAGATTAATGAAACAAAAAGCAGAAAGGGAAAGAGGAAGGTGCCTGAAGTGAGACATAACCTCTTCCCTGTAAGTACTAGGGGTGGGCGTCCTGTGGGAAAGGATGGAGCTCTCTCTACAGCTTTGTCACCAGGATGAACAAGGAGAAACATGGCAACCATTGTACTGGTTTTGATGATTCCTCAAAAACCAAGGCTTTACTTTCCAAGAACTACCCACAGTAGCATACCTACCGTGTGTCAGACATGCCACCAAGTGTGTTTCCAGTCACACATTTTCATTGGAGAAATAGTTCCTATGAGGTACGCATTAGTTCCCTATGGCTGCTGTAACAAATGACTACCAATGAGCTTGCGTAAAACAAAACACACTCATTCTCTTATGGTTCTGGAAGACAGAGGTCCAAAACCAGTTTCCCTGGGCTGGAACCAGGAGTTGACAAGGCCGTCCATCCACCTTCTAGAGGCTCTAAGGGAGAATCTGTTTCCTTGACAGCATTCCTTGACTTCTGGCCACATCAATCCAACCCCAACTTCATCATCACATTCTCTTTGGAGTAAACACTCCCTCTGCCTCTCTCTTACGAGAACACCAGTGGTTACATCTGGGTCCATCCAGGTAGTCCAGAAGAATCTCCCCATCTCAAAACCCTTACTTTCATCCCATTGGCAAAGTCCCTTCTGCCATTTAAGGTGACATTCATAGGTTCTGGGGATTAGAAGGTGGACATTTGGGGGCAATGGTACTATTCAGTCTACTACAAGGTAGATACTATTAGCTTTCTCAGATGTAGGAAATGAAGTTTAGGGAAGTAATTTGTCTCAGGTCTACAATTTCCAGAGTAGAGATTTAAATTCTGCCAGGGAGACTTTAGGACACACTCTAAACAACTTTAACCTGTGTCCTTAATTACTGCATAATCCTTGGTTAAGAGTCACACTTAGGTATCAAGACCCAACTGAATATAACACAAGTACTGTCTCCTCTTTCACTATGTTTGCCTGGTGTATTTATGAATCTTGCCCAGAGCAGAAGAGTTCAGAAAATCGTTATACACGTTTACTAGGAGAAAGCATTTACCGTTTGATGTGCACGGAGTAATGGAAGGCTATTTAAAATAAAATAAAGTAAAATATGCCACCAAATCGTCAAGTGTCACAACAGAGGTAACCCCGTGGGAGTCTTGAGGAGACTAAAATTATCTCCAATTGTGCAGGTGAGAAAAGTGTCACTAAAGGCAGTTGTAGTTCAGCCAAGCCCTACGGCACAGAAGTAGGAATCTGGATATGTACGAATGGGAAAAAAGACATTTTAGGCATGGGAAACAGTTGAATGCTGAATGGATGAGAAATAGGCATTAGACCTTTCTAAATCAACTGGCTTATTAACTCAGTAAATCAGATTTGGTCAGTCAAACTAGCTTTAGCTGATTACTTATCCAGGGCATAGCTGTTGAGAGTCATTTTTGTCATAAAACAGTAAATAAAATTGTTGAACTATAGCTTTAGGCTTGCTAAGTGATAACAGATTGCTCTAGCTGATGTTCAAGTGACTTACTTGGTACTATTCACGAAATTGGGGGTTAACAACTGCTTAAGACAACATAGAGAATTGATCTTAAATAGTACTTGAAGTAGTTACTGTGTAAAGTATCTGTTCAGTAGCTCATGGTAAATGGATGTTTATAATCCCCGTTGGACAACCAACTGCTTTTTTGCAAACGGTAATGTGAATTGCTGTTGCATAAACTATAGTAATGACCACCTATCTAATCTGTTGTCCAAACCAGAAATCTTCTAACAATACTGGTCTCCTAATAAAAAGTAAGCATGAAGCTAACACACACTGGGTGTCTCCCGTGTGCCTGTGCATGCATCTATAGCTCACTGAACCCCCATAACAGCCCCCAAGAGAGGGACTCTGAGTGTCCCCATGCTGCTGGTGGAGAAACAGGCACAGGAAGGTTCAATAGTCTATCTACCTAAGATAACACAGAGGGCGGGAGAGCCTGTTTTTAAACCATCTGCCTCCAATTCCAGGTGCCAGGAGCCAGATTCAGCCTACAGGCCTCTTCTGCTCATCTGGAGGTGAAACCATGTGTAAGGATTAGTCAAATCCTGTCTTCACTCCTCAAGGTAGCTTGAACACTTGCACGTCCTCCAAATAGCACGTAGCATAAGCAATAAGATGTTTGCCCCGGGTACTGTCCAGGAACTTGGAATCAGCTGTGTCTAGTTAGGCTGAGCTGGTTAAGACTGGAGAGGACCACCGATCTTCCACCTGGCCCAGTGCCTTTTGACCTCCTGCCATCAGAGGGCCGAAAACTACAGCCTGAGAATGTGCTGAGCCCCGTAGCCTAGTTACGCCAGCTCAGAACAATGAGGAGCACACCTTTTCCCAATCACCTTTCCTCATGCTCCCCGTGCCTCATACTGCCCTGCTTCTTTATTCTTTATCCCATAGATACCCCAAGCCCCTTGCCTTTGGGGAGGCGGATTTGAGAGCTATTGTCACGTCACTTCCTCGCTTGGCTGCCTTGTGAATAAACCTCCTCTTTGCTGCAAACCTCAGCATGTCAGTGTTTTGGCTTGCTGCGCCTCAGACAAAATGGTAGGGAGCAGTGGTAAAGGTCCCTTGCCTGTGAGGGAAGCTGGTTGCTAGTAGTCACGTTGCAGATGTTTTCTCCTCCCGGGGGGGCAGACGTCCTGCTCTTCCAGAAAGAAGGGAGAAAGGCAGGAGCTGGACCCTTGCTCTCAGGGTCACCGTCACCTAGGAGCTCGTTAGAAACACAGAATCCAGGCCCCACCCAGAACTACTGAATTACAGCCTGCATTTAACAAGATCCACAGGAGAGGCATACCCATATTAAAGTTGGAGAGGCACCAAGCTGGAGTCCACGTAGCAGAGAAGCAGACAGGATTCTAGACCACGCAGAGTGTTAAAGGCCAACAGTTTGTTTTCTATTCTCAAAACAATGTTTTTGAGCCATGTTGATGAGCAATGTCCCAACTTGCTTCTAAGGTTTCTTGTGTGAAGAATGGATTGGAAGGAAACAAGATATATGGACACTAGTTAGGACCTCATTGCAACAGACAGGCAAGTTCAGTATGAGGATGTTGAGGAAGAGTTGACAGATTCAGAAGAAATTCAGGAGATAAACTGAAGCGGGCTTAATGGGGTATGAGACGGAGGAAAGGAAGGTCTTAGGGAATTTAAGGGTTTACTCCACGTATGAGCAAAGCCTCAAAATTCATCATTTGAACGTACAGAGGTAGAGCTCTCAAAGGACACTGGTTAGGAAGCAACAGTACGCCCTTTATAATTCCAAGAGACAACACGGATCAACTGTCTCGATGGAAAACTCGGCGGTACCGGTGCGTTTTTTCACTCAAACTTAGTTCCAGTGCCTATTACTCACATTTTCTGTGCCTAAACAACACGGCTTGAGGAACTGAAGGGGATTCCATCCTGGTAATTAAGGAGGGTCCCCAACACTGACAGTCCCATCTTAAAAAGCAGTCCCGCTGCATTTTACCCAAGGAGCAATGGCCAGAGCCTCCCTTTTAAAACGATGGGGAGAAATCAGAACATCACACACTGTCCCTTTCAGCTACTATGAACTGAGCCGCGAGACGACCAGCACCCCCTAGCACAGCGCGGACGGGCCAGCGCACGGGGGCCACTGTGACAGGCGACAGCACAAGAGACGGAAGCCCAGGCCCAGGGGCTCCGAGCTCCACCGGCAACGCCCAGGGGCCAAGGCGTATTACCTTTCCGGGATGTGCTTTCCGCCCTTCCTCGTGGCCGACGAACTGGCTCATGTCACCCCCGCCAGGAGTGCCAAAGTCGCCAACCCGGCATCCCCGGTGCCAGCACAAGGCCACGAACCACAGGCGCCTAGGCACAAGCCCACGCAGCTCGCGGACCTCCTTCTACCGCGCATGCGCCACCGCGTGGCGTGTCGAGATGACTGTCATCACGCAGGCGGATTAACGCGCTTGATCCGTAAAGAGGATTCTGATGCCTGCAATTTCCCTCCTTAGCCGGAGGCTGGGAGCACACGTCCATTAGTTCGTGTGTGTACCCTTCAGCATTCCAATCATACGGGACATGGAAAGTTGTCCGACTCTCCCAGTTTCTTGTGTGGTTCTTTCAGATATTTCCCAAGTGCTTACATTCACACTTGTATCTTGTATGTAAGTATTTGTACGTAACAGGTATCCTGTAGTTTATAGAAGAGCAGCACACTATACACGTACTACATACATAGTCTACAATGTGTCTTGGATAGTGACGCTGTTATCTTTCTAAAATATAAACTTGGCTGGATTGCTCTGTCGCTTGAACATCTTCACTTAGCACAGAATACAGCCCAGGTTGTTAGCACAGCATTGAGAACTCTTTATAAACAAATATCAGTCTGTCTCTCCAACTGAATTATAAGTTCAAACTATGACTTACAAGGACCTACATCATCCACCTCCCTCCTTTGCCCTGCCAGCCTCCCCTGATCTCATTCTCTACTGCCCTGCCCTCACTCACTTTCCCCTGTCCAGCCACACTGGCTTCCTTACTATTCCTCAAACATGCCAAGCACAGGCGTGCCTCAGGGACTTTGCACCTACTATTCCTTCTGCTTCAGAACACACCCTCCCACCCCATCTCCACTCTCCCAGGACACACCCTCCCACCCCATCTCCACTCTCCCAGATATCCAATGGCTTGTTTCTCACTGCAAGGCTCTGCTCAATCGACATCTTAATAGAGGGGACTTCCCTGATCACCTACCACATTCCCTCACCTCTTCATCTTCTTTTGTTATCCTCCAAAGCATTTACCACCGCTTGACACTCCACATATTGACTTATTTATTCATCTCTCTCCCCCACTAGAATGGAAAGTACGTAAGGGCAAGAACTTTGTTCTCTTCCTACTTCCTAGAACAGTGCCTTCAACTTAGAAGGTGTTATACAAATATTTGCTGAAAATGAATGTATGACTTCTTTGCCCTTTCACACTACCCTCTAGTCACACCAGAGGCTGCCCCTCCAGAGCACAAGTTCAAGCCCTGGGCCTTTTGTACCTGTCCCCAATACCTGGGCTGTCCTTTCCTCATTCCGGCAAAATCCTCTTCCCCCAAGCCCAGCTCAAACGCTGTCTCCTCAGTCAGGCCTTCCTCAATTTCTCCTCTATATTCCTGCTGCACTTGATTCTTTTATCATAATTAACCCACTTAGACTCACTACATGTTTCTCTTCCTAGACAACTGTAAGTTGCTACTGAACAAAGACTTCTACTCACCTCTGTATCCCCGTGCCCTAACAACAAACCTATAAGGCTCTCGGTGTTTACTGAAACAATTCATTTTCTGAGTCTCTACCCATTCTAGGGAGTGCGTAGTATAGTCTCCTCCTCATTATCAGTGAGCCTGGCATCTGTGGGAGGGCCTTACAGCAGAGGAAGTCACCAATGGATCATAACTAAGGTCCTGAGACTGCAATGGCAGACAGCATGGTGAAGTTAGCCCACTGCATGCAGAAGACCCACAGAGGAGTCAGCATATGCAATGGACTACACTTGGTATAACATGTGAACAATCAAGGTTTACAAACGTGTTCTCATGCACTTGTAAGGATCTTCTAGCCCACGCGGAACAGACAGAACACACACAAAGGAGCCTGGAGGAAGTGAGTAGGCCGGCAGCTGCGCCCTAACGTCTTAAGAGGTAACATTTCTGTGACTACAGTTTAAACACATCAGATAATTTGCCTCCTTTCTAGACACCCTGGTTATCACAGGACAGGCCAAGCCTCTCAAGTTTTAAAGCTAAAGTACACGGAAGATCTGTGAATAGGGCTGAAGATATTTAAGAGCTAGTACCTGCATTAAGCAACCAGGTTATAGAATGAACATTTATCTTGAAATTCCAGTCTCTCCCTCTCTCTCTCGCCTCCTATCCCCTATCTTCCCACCTCCATCTCTATTCCCTCTCCCCTACTCCCTGTTTTATGTATATACGTGCATCATTTTATATATACACGGAATATTTACTGTCTGTTACATTGATTTAATAAAGTGCACACTCCTCAGGCTAAATTTAGAAAGAGGACAAAATGAACACTTTCACATGGGCGTCAGTGGTGTTCCAAAGACAAAAGATTCCTCAGTCTTAAAACATGGCAAACACCATGTTCCTTCTGATAGTTAGATGCTAGAAAAAGGCAAGTGGATCCTTAAAATTCACACGCTATTAACACCTACTATCAACAGAGTAGATCTTAAAGCGGAAACAAGAAAACACCAGCCTTTTAAGTTCTTCCTGTCTGAAGATAAGAGTAAGAGGTGGTAGTGTTCTTCCTCACTTGCACCCGAAGGGTAAAAGCAGCAAAAATATCTTAAACACATATATGATGAGGAAGCCACTCTACCTGGTCCACTCTGTTTTGTTTTGCTTCTAGGGATCTGTCTCACTCTGAACCTTTGCTTTTTGTTTTCTCTTTTATGTACGCTAAGAACCTGAGAGTCTAAACCTTTTCTTCCACCTCTCAACCAATAAACAGGACAAAAGAACATTTTTATGTTTTTATGTATTTTCCATTCAAATTTTTAAAAAAGAGATAAGTAAGCTAGCTCAGTTCATATTTCTCACAAAGATCACTTTCCAAACTAAACTAAATTGTTTGTGACCATAAACAGGAAAAACACCGTACTCTAGTAGCACCATCTGACATTTCCACCTTAATGTTACCAAACACAACTTGACACGAATGTCAGAACTATTAAAAATGTTAAAAATCCCCAACCCCACTCAAAATGCATACCAAAGTTCAGGTAAAGGAAAAACAAAAACAAACACAAAAGCAACTCACCGTTATCTTTATGTTCTTTCAGAAACCCATTAACAGCACACTGGAATTTAAAACTAGTGTCGTCATCTGACACCTGATGCCCAATTGTACACATTTTTAAATAAGGAAGAGTTTCTGGTAAGTCCTATAAGGCAAAACCATGAAAATATGTATTATTTCCTTTGTAGGGAAAGAATAAAAAATTAATTAGAGAAGGCAGAATATAAACCAGGAGAGTACATTAAACTTTGTATGTCAGTCATTCTGATGAGAGCCATTTTTTCCAAAGCTGCTTTAACCAGTAATTATCACTTGATTTTCATTCAAACTGCAGAACGGACAGTTACCAGGCATGCAAAAGGAAAAGCAAATCTATGTGAATGAATGCACATGTAACTCAAAATGACATAAACAGTTCTGCCTACATTTATGTTCTATCTTACATTTCAAGGGCCATAAAGCGGCTGTGATTTAAGGAGAGTAGTAGAATAGAGTCAGAAGAACTTGGATTCGAATTAGGAAACAGAGGCAATTTCAGGCATTGTTGAGAACTGGTATTCTTGAGGTGGGAGAAAGTAGACTATCAATAGAAGACAGAAAAGGATAAGTGAAAATTCTCTAGTTCTGAATTTAAATGGAAAGTAGCAGTAGGAACCTATGACATATTTTAAAAATATTAAAAACAAACGTACATATTTCCTAGCTCTGACCACTGAAAAAGTCTAGAAACAACTGATGTCATGTCAAAAGGACTCAGGAGTCACCGAGAAGCTCCAACTGGCCAAAGATAGGGCCTCAGTTAGAATAATAACTGTAACGGAGTCCACGGTGATAGGAATAAATAAAATTTTACAAAACTGGTCAACACTGGAGGATATTTGTGAATCAACTCATTATTTTGAAAACTGTTAAATAAAAGAAGAGAATCATGCCTCTACAACTGAGCAACCAAACAGCTGATGAGGGGAATCTTCTCCTCGTACAAATATACCCAGCTAATAAGTGAAAAAAAGAACAACAGAATCCACCATTCTTTGAAGCCTCAACTGAATTAATGGATGTAGGTATGAATCATCAGTGACTGCTAATACCACAGAAAGACACAACTATATACGTCTCCATGGAAGAACACATCATCACCCATGAAACTGTCTTGCCAAAACAAAACATGCAAGCTTCATTCAGATCAACTACCGATTTACAGGAAATAAAAGGACTGAAGGATATGTTACCAACACATGGAATGTAATCATCGGCATCTAGATGGGACAAATCACCTGGTTTCTTTAAAAACAAAATTCAAGGAGGAAAAAAAAAGTGAGAGAGACATGGAGGGAGAACCTATAGATTAAACAAGACTTCAGAGACCTAACAATCCACGGCAAAGTGTGGACCTTATTTGGATCTAATTCAAAATTCTTATAGACAATTTTTTATGACGTTTAGGAGACAACTGCAAATTTGAGCACTCCCTGGGTATTTAATATTAAAAAATGATATTAAGGAATAAAAGTCCTATATTTTAAATGCACGTACCAAAAACGTACAGGTGTAATTTACATGTTGTCTCGGAGCTGCTTCAAGATAATACGGAATGGGGTGAAACAGGTGGGGGTATAGATAAAACATGACAGCCATCAGTTGGTAAATAAGAAAGCTGGATGAGTTCCTGGGTATACAAGGAACACTCACAGTAGTTTTATACTTTTGTATATGCTTAAAATTTGTGATAATTGTTTAAAAACAAGACGACACTGTAGAAAACAGTTTGGCACTTTCTCACAGGTTAAGCGTAGAGCTTAGTATTTGGCAGTAGGCTATGATCCAACAACTCTGCTACTACCTACGCTGCACATCTAACAGAACTGAAAGCAGGGATTTGAACAAATATCTGTACACCAATGATCATAGCAGCATGATTCACAATACCTACAAGGTGGAAAACAACCAAGTGTCAATCAACCGTTGAATAACAAACTGTGGTCTATATACACACAATGGGACTTTCTAAGCCAAAAAAGAAATGGCATTTCGTTACGTGCTATAACATGGATGAACCTTGAAAACACGACGTTTAGTGCAATAAGCCAGACACAGAAGGACAAATACTGCAGATTCCACTTACACGAGGTACCTAGAATAGGCCAATTCACAGAGACAGAAAATAGAATAGAGGTTACCAAGGGTTGGTGGGAGGGAAAATGGGGTTGTTACTGTTTGATGGTTACAGAGTTTTTGTTGAGGACGATGAAAAAGTTTTGGTTCTAGACAGCGGTGATGGTTACACAACACTGTGACTGTACTTAATGCCACTGAACTGCATATTTATAAACGGTTAAAAGAAATATGATTTCTCTATATTTTACCACAATAAAAAAAAAGCAATAACAGAGCTGAAATTTCAATTCTTCCTTTTCCGAGAGTCAGTTTCATCGTCTGTAAAATTAGTAATTGTAGTTGTCTATCCTCTGAGCTTAGTGCAGGGTAAGCACTCAGTAGGAGATATCAGTACTACTTCCACTTCAAGAGCAAAGGATTGCTGTGAAGATTAACTAAGTCAACGGATATGAAAGAACTTTCTAAATGGCAAACTGCTCTACAAATATTAAAAGACATTAGGTGTTACTGTCTCCCAAGGCCATGGAACAGGTCAGAAGGAGGATAATTCTTTTGCACTGGAATGTCCTACATGGGCCAAGAGAATAGATGGGTTTCTGTACTATATCAGAAGGCATCAGGAAAAGGAAGCATAAAACTTAGAGAACAATTGTCTTTTACACTGATGCTTAAACATGCTCAGGCAACTGCTTAACATAAGTGCTAAAGACATAATGGACATACCTTTCTTTCTTTTTAGGATACTACTGTAACTACTAAAAGTTTACTTCATTTTCAAAATGTAGAACATGGAAGCTTATAGAATTTCTTAAGCATATCTAGAGCCTACTGCCAAATACTACAGTTCAATTCATATCTTTCATCTCATTTTGAAACAGCAATTACAAATGTGTATTTAAGGAAACCACTAGCTTCCCTTTTTGAACCCACGAGAGAAGGCCAGGACTCACCTTAGCATAAGATGATAACTACTGAACTACTATGAATTATTACAGTATCAGAAAGAAGGTCATTTTCAATTACGCCTTCCATTTACCTCTGGCTTGTAAGAGCGGCGAGTATTTGCTAAGTCAATAATCAGCCCAAGTTCTTCATTCTGTCCTTGGATTTTGTTAAGAGATCCAAGGGGGAGAAACGTTCTTCTGGAGCAAGATTCTTTTCAAAACTCTGTCAGAAAGAATAAAATAAGGAAGAACATATGTTTAAAATCCTTTACTATGTTATCCATTTATTCAAACCCTGGGATGCTAACATATGAGATTCAAAGTCAAGTTTCCTCCTCTGCAGCTTACAAGCGATATTACAATCCTTTCTTCCAGAGAGATTAGACCGAAGAAAATAAGCTCACTTCTATATAGTTATTTCTATGTTTGTTTATTTCATGTTGGTCTCCTAACCTGACTCTAAACTCCCAGAAGGCAGGGACCACATCAATTTTGCCTACCACTGTATTGCCAGCTCCAAGCGGAGTGCCTGAAAATAGACACAGAAATAAATACTTCTTGAACATCTACATATAGGAAGGATGGCTTTCACTGCTAAATATTCTTTCATGTATTTGGCTTATACATGTACCCTGTTCCATTGATCTCTTTGGTTATTCAAGTGTCAGCAACACACACTTTTTTTCTTAATTGGTAGACTAGTTTTAGAGCAGTTTGAGATTCACAGCAAAACTGAGCAAAATGTACACAGTTCCCACTTACACCCTCTCTCCTTCATCCCACACAGCCTTCCCCATTATCAACATGCCATACCAGTGTGCTTCATTTGTTAGAATTCATGAACCAACACTGACACATCGTTATCAATCAAAGTCCACAGTTTATTGCATTCATGGTACAAGTAACCGACTATTTCTTTATTTCTAGTATAGTCATCCCCAAACATTTACATACTGAGATACATATTACTTTCTTATAAATTACTTTATTCTTTATTTATAGTTAGGGCATTGCATTGTTTTTTTTTTGTTTTTTAATTAAGTACAAAAGTTGGTTGTATTTGTCTATGAATCCCATTTCTGGATAGTAAAAGAGGTATTAAAAAGTATTTGCTATAAAAAGGGAAAATGGAGTACGACGGGGTTGAGAGCCAGGGCTCTATATGGTGAATTCAGATTTCTGGAAGAATACGGTATTAACTTTTGCTCACCTTTTTTAAAGGAACTTTGAAAGCAATGAAACGAGTCCCAGGCATCCGCTGTTCAACTGGGAGATAGTCTTTCCACCTGTTAATATAGTTTTTGTTAGGCAAATTTTATGTTAGGCTGTCTCCCTGCACAGGATGAATGCGCCTTGAAAATGGAAATCATATCCCTCTACATCGGCTCCCAGGTGGTCCCAGCGTCCCGACCCCGACCCCGGCCGCGCGCGACACACTTTCCACAAACTGACACACACGGAGCCCGCGCGAGGGCCGGGTCGCGCGGGCTTCCCCGCCGGGTCGCCTGGAGGCCGGTCCCCCGCAAGCCGAGCGCACGAAAGGGCGCCCCAAAGGCGCCGGCCCAAGGCGCCCGCTGCGCTTTCCCTTTGGAAGCTGGGCTGCGGGGCCCAAGCGTAAACCCTGAGACAAGGAACACGCGCACCACGCCGCCACGGGGGACGACAGGCCGGGCGCCCACCTAGCCGGACACCCTGCATTTCTGCAATCACCGGACGCCTGTGTAAATTTCCGTCTGGCCTGTCATTTTCCAAAGGCCACTCAAGATCAGGGGACAGAACGCCTCCTCTCCAAGTGTCCTGCCAGCCCACCCACTCAAGATCAGAGGGACAAAATGCCTCACTAAAACAAAACAGAAACAGAAACACAAAAAAACTGGAGAGAGGGAGGAAAGGGTGCCCTGAAAAATAAAAAAAAATTAAAAAAACTAAGCACGTTGACAGCGCTAAGAATAAACTACCAGGAAAAAGAAACCCTACATGTCAGATCCTAAAGTACAGAAGGGCAAGCCCGCCGACATTCCAGGACCGGGGGGACCGGGGTCCCCAGCCCTGCAGAGCCAACCGCAGACCGGCTCGGGCGCCCCTCGGAAGCGCGGGATCCCCGCGGCCGAGTCTGTGACCCCCGGCCGGCGCCGGCTCCCCTCTGCCCACCCTGCGCGCGGGGGCTGGAAACTGCCGCGGAGAACCACGGCGGGGCGGGAAGGGGGGCTCCAAAGAGGGTCTGGCGACTCGAGTCGCTCCGTTTCTCGGTGGGCTCAGCGCGCGCCGTGGGGGAACAGGAGCGGGGGTCCGGGAGGAGGGGACGGACGGCACTTACGTAGACCGGCAGCGGCCACGGGTAGACGGCGGGCTCGGTCCCCAAGAGCGACTCCAGCCTCAGCTCCAGCTTCTCCCCCATGTCTTCGCGCGCGGGCCCCGCACCGCGCTAGTCTGGCGGTTGGGGGAGGGGCGCGGCGCCGCCGGCGGGGGCGGGGCAGGCGGGCAGGCGGGAGGCTGAGGGGGGCCTGGTCTGGGCCTCAGCTGCCGCCGCAGCGCTCCCGTCCGACCCCCGGCTCCCTCTTTGTGGTCACAGGCCCGGGGCCTCCAGCGCTGCTGCGAACTCGGGCCGGCGTGAGGCGACCACAATGAGCCGGGGGCCGGGCTGAAACACTCCCGGCACGCGCGATCCGCCCCGTGGACTCGCAGGCTCGCACGCACGCACGCACGCACGCACGTACGCACGTCTTCGGCTGCCCCTGGCCACCCCCACCGGCCTGAAGTGGGGACCCGGGAAAACCCCTCATGGACAGTCGTGGCGGGTTTGACTCCCGACCTTGACGTAGCGTGACACACCCCCTCCCCCCCCCAATAAAAGAAAAGGAGCATAGGAGGCAATCTCATACATTATTGATAAACACATACAAAGACACTATTGGTACAAAACTATTTCTCCATACAGCAACTTTGAATTTTAATAATAAATACATATATGTATCAAACATTAATAAAAGAATAAAATTATCCAATATGAGTACATTTGCTCTTGTTTTGCAATTAGTTCCAGGATTCTATTTTAGATTACTACTTCATATCTGAGAGAGTTGGGTGTGTGTCTGGTTTTGTGGAAGCTGCACTGTGCTAAATTTTACCTTTCTTTCTTGAATTAAATGGCTTTTGTTATCCCTTGGGAATACTGAAGACAGCAACAGCAGATTACTACCTACCAGTGGAAAAGTATAAATAGCAATTTTAGCCACTAGTGATTCTGAAATTGCCCTTAACTTTGTCCTTATAAAAATGCTCCAAGAATTACGTTTTGCAAATCCACAGATTTACTATCCATATTCAAGTCATTTATGTGGAGAAAGAATGTAGCCAGCCTTATCAGTAACACAGGATGTTACAGCCATCAAGCCATCAGCCACTGAAGCCACACCCAAAGCCGCACCCTGAGGGGATTCAGGATGGAGAAAACAGGATACTGGCCCTAGATAATTAAAGTGCAAATCAAGGGAATGATTTCCAGGAGACCAGATTCTTGCATCTCACCATATATGGAAAAGTGCTACATTTATTAACTTAAGATGTCTAGTTTCTTTAATTAACAGTAATCTTTTGATGTTCCAACTACCTGTCTTTTTTTTTTTTTTTTGCAAGAACCTCTAAATACCCTGTGCCCTCCCTTAGCTCTTCAGAACAGTCCCTCAGAGCTATCTGAGAGGCTGTCTCCTGATTTCAGTCCTCAGTATGTCTTCCACATAAAACATAATTCTCAACTTCTAGGTTGTGCATTGTTTTTCAGTCAACATTTAATTGTATGGCTCATGTAGGTACTATGCCTAAATGTAATGGGATGAGCTGTAAATTATTAAAACTAGATAAATCCTGTCAGCTCTACCACTAGCTGAGATCCAGGCTTTCACCTCTGGATACCTCTGGCAGATATGGGGTCTGTGTTGGTCTTAAAATTATTCTTAGAATAGTGGGGACTCATTCATTCTTTCAACACATTTTATTGCTTATATTCTATGTGTCAGTTACAGTGCTGGGTCTTGAAATACAGAAGTCAACACACGAAAATACAAGGATAAAACACATTTTCTACCATATTAACTTTTTTCATTCATCAATTCATCCCTAAATCATTCAACACGCATCTTCTTATTGAATACTGATGAGGGGTCAAATGCTATGCTTAACACTCAGTATATAGCTGCAAACGAGATGGACAGGCCCTGATTTTGATGTCACTACTATCTTTTGTCCTGCCATATAATGGGACAGCTTCATTATTCCCTTTACCCTAAGTTTTTATCACAAATTGCTAATGAAAATAAAGCTGTTAGTGGAGTTTCAACATGCATAGGTAAATGAGAACACAGAACTCCCCTTTCTCATGTCCCGTTCTCCTCCTTCTAACTCCCTATGTGAAGTCACTTTGTGCCAAGGCCAAGAAGCTGTGCCCCAATAAGAACCAAGCTGATTTCCTCACACTGACTGGGGCTATTGCACACTTAGAAGGCTTGATGCTTAATTTTGATAAGCAACTAGAAGACCATGGAGACAACCTATAAAAATGATTTGTCTTGGGAGAAAATACTAAAGAGGGTTAATGTGCTGTTCCACATGTCTAACCCCCTGGATTAAACCACAGGCACCAAGGTCACCAAGTGTACTTGGCAACAATGAGCTAATAATAAAAAAAAGCATCATACTGTTATTGTATTCATTTTCCCCCAAGGCGCTCTCTGATAAACACCACAACCTCTAAGAGAACTGAGAACAGCTTCCTTGTGGGGTAGGTCATATAATATATATGCATCTTTTTCCAAGCAGTTAAATCATATCCAGCTATCAGCACACCTTACTTAAGGCGATCGTAATGTATGAGATTAAATGTTCCTACCTGATCGGAAAACTTCTTGTCCTCAATTCATTGGCTGTACTGGATTTTTTCTTCTTGGGTCAGACCTTCAGACTTCTACCAGAAATCGTTCCTTTGGGGAAACCAGGCCTTCCCAGAAACTCAGGAAACTGAAAGGGAGACAGCAAGAGAGAAGGAAATTACTTGGACACATAGACCTCAATTGTTTGGTTTTAAGTAAACGTCCAAGCAAACATCTTCTAGATGGTATAATAACTTTAGGGAAATTCACGGTTTATAAGTTTGGGTACTCATAAACTGAACATATTATGATAAGAGTACAGGTTGCATTTTGTGTCTTCAACTCAAGCAAAGGCTTCAAAAAAGGCCCAGTTATCCTTTGTTCATTAAGACACAAAGAGAGGGCGAAAAGGGCAAGTTTCGAAGTCTTTTTCTTTACAATTTACTTCCTTTCTTCAGTCTTCAACAAGATCTTCAGGAAATTAACTTTACTAAAGTTAATTATTCATAAAATAAACATAGGAACCTGCAGAAGACTATTTCACAGAGACCTGTAATGTACAATATCCATTGCATACATGCACCATGAGCTTGTCTTTTCTAGCACTGGCATACACAAAACTCTGTGTGTGTGTGTGTGTGTGTGTGCGCGCGCGTGTGTGTGTGTGTGCACGTGTGTGTCTTTTTCTGTGATGGAGCCATAGGGAGAAAATAAATCTATTGGCTGCAATTCAGTGATGTACGAAGATTTAAAGGTAAAGGAGAAGGTTACATCAAGTGAAACTATAAAGTCATGAGGTTGTGGTTCCAAAATAATAACAATAGCAGTCTTCTGTAACCAAGGGAGCAGGCTCCTCAAATTATAGTCACACCTGTTAGACCATCTGCCCATACATTTCACACTATCATTAATGGAAAACAAATGGCACTGTCTCTCCTTCCCTTTATCCATTGGCCATCCTCATATGAACTCTTTTTCTCTTCAAGGTCATGCTCTTTCCTATCTGTTTAAAAATATTAGGATTTAGGAGGAGTGATACGTAATGTGCCGTGCCTTGGTACTTGTACCAGTGACGGCTCTGTAAGGAGCACTGGGTTGTTAGGAGGCTATCAACTGAGTTCCCCTAGAAGCAGAACTTGAGGCGATAATTTGAGTGCAAACTGCTCATCTGGGAGGTGCTTCCAGAAAACTCAGAAGTGGAGTGGGAATTGAGAATGGAGGCATGGAAGGAAGCCAACAGAGGTGTATTACCGAATAAATTACTCCTGCAGGGAACTGCTGCCAGTACTTCAGGCGAGTTCTGTGAAACTCTACAGAACATGTCTCAGAGTTATCCCAAGAATCGGTGAGAAACTTGAAGTACTTATCTTCCAGTCCCCTCTGTCCTTGGTTGAAAGCTACACCCAGATACATTAACTCCTGTACACTTCTGGCCTGCCCTAAGGTGGATAATTGCAGGCGGCAGCATGATTCTATCAGCATATACTGGAATGATGAGTGCTGGGGAGATATGAGTGGAGCATCGAAACCATCTAATACAGTCGGGGCAGGAGATATTAACTATTGGCTTGAAAGTCCAAATGGATAACCTTAAATTCCTGGGTTTATGGTTTTACTTTGAGGTATTTAAGCATGATGTATGAGTAAAAATTTCCTCTGTTAAATCAAGTTTCAGGTCCTAACTCCCTAATCTTCTGGAAAACTGTGGTATCTTTTAACAGATTTTTGAAAAGTAACATGATTAAGATTTCAAATTGACCATTCATTCATTCATTCATTCACCACACATTTATTGAACACCTAAAGTATGTCATGGGATAAACTAGGCACCAGTGTTACTGTTACTAAAATCATTATAGTGCCACCTACAATTCAATGTATTGTGACACTCAAGTAAGAAAATCCATAGTTACCGTAAAAGATATTACAGAGTGCTATAGGAAGACACAGTAAGACCTTAATTCATGCTGTGGACAGTAGTATATGGGCGATATCAGTAGGGCTTCCTGTAGAAGGCAATTGAAATGGATATGTAACATGAAGGAAGGGTGAAGTTTTGAGGAAAAGAGAAGATAAATTCACAGTTGCCAGAAAATGAATGCCAGAAAATGAATGGTTAAGGATCAGTCCAGAAAGGAGTTCCATTCATAATCAGTATAAGAAATGCTCACTAGGGCTTCCCTCGTGGCGCAGTGGTTGAGAGGCCACCTGCCGATGCAGGGGACACGGGTTCGTGTCCCGGTCCGGGAAGATCCCACATGCCGCGGAGCGGCTAGGCCCCGTGAGCCATGGACACTGAGCCTGCGCGTCCGGAGCCTGTGCTCCGCAACGGGAGAGGCCACAACAGTGAGAGGCCCGCGTACCGCAAAAAAAAAGAAAAAAAAAAAAAAGAGAAATGCTCACTGGCGTGTAGAAAAAGAAGACAATGGAGAGGGGGGTAGAAGCCAGATCATGCATAGTCCATGTATGTATAGTAAGTGCTATGGTCTAGTCTTTGTGTTCCCCTCCAAATTCATACGTTGAAATCTTAATTTCCGTAGCTGATAGTATTAGTAGGTGGGGCCTTTGGGAAATGATTATGGTATTAGTGCTCTTATAAAAGAGACCCCACAGAGCTCCCTAAGCTCTTCTGCCATGTGAGGATACAATGAGAAGTCTGTGATTCAGAAGAGGGCCCTCATCTGACCATACTGGCACCCTATTCTTGAACTCGCAGCCTCCGGAGCCGTGAGAAAAAAAATTCCTGGTGTTTATGAGCCACCCAACCTGCAGTATAATCTTACAGCAGCCCAAAAGGACAAAGAGAGTTTGGATGTGAGATTTTACTCCAAGAAAGATGGGAATCCACTGAAGGATTTTACCTGGTAACTTAGAAGAGAGAAAAGTTTCATAACACAATCAGGTACTTTTATAAGAAAAATCTGTTTCTTTTTCAGAAAGATCACTCTGGAAATACTGTGACTAGATTTTTGGAGAAGTCTGATGGCAGGCCCGGATATAGAAAGATGAGTTGGTAGTCCATTAATATAAGTCAAACAAGAAAGTGGATATAAAAAGTGTGAATTTGTGGCTGAGAGTTCTTTTACTACTTGAAAAATGTTATGTCAATGCTTCTGACTCCATAATTTTAGACAAGAAATATGCTGTCATTGGAATTGGTTTCTCAATAAGTGATGCATCGTTTCTGCCTGTCCACTTTCGAGATTTGTTTTGTCTCTACTTTTCAGAAGTTTAATTATGACGCGTCTTGACAAGGATACCTTTGTGTTTTTCCTCTTTGGATTTGCTCAGATCCTTGGATGTGTGCTTATGTCTTCTAAAAAATTGGGAACGTTTTAGTCATTATTTCTCTGAATACTTTGTCAGTCCTACGTGCTCTCTGTTTTCATTCTGGAACCTTGATGATATGAATGTTAGTGCTTTCGTTACTGTTTACAGGTTCTTGAGATCCTGTTCTTTCTCCCATCTCTACCCCTCAGCCTATTTTTCTCTGTACATGTGGTACATTGTATTGATCTCTTCTAAGTTCATGATTCTGTGCTTTGTAATCTCCACTCTACTCTTGAGCAAAGTTTTTGGATTGTTGTATTTTTCAGTTCTACTGTTCTCATTTGTTTTTATTCTTATAACTTCTAGTTCTTTGTTCACATTTTCTATTTTTCCCATTTCCGTCAAGGAACACATAATTGCTAATTGAAGCATTTATGTGACAGCTTATTTAAAACCCCTGTCTGATAATTTCAATAGATGTTTTATCTCAGTGCTGGTGTAGGTCTATTGTCTTTTCTCATTTATTCTGTGATTTCCTGGTTCTTGGTGCCATGAGTATTTTTCAATTGGATTCTAAACATTGTGAGTTATTATATGACTCTGTATCCCATTTAATTTTATTATTACTTTTTAGAAGGAAGTCATCCTATTGGAGGTGGAGTATGAGGACTGGGGGGTTACGTACAGATTTCCACTGGGCCCTACTGTCAAAACCCCAGCAAAAGTGGGCACTTACATTCTCTCACTGCAGACAGATCAAGTAGAAGTTCAGCTATCCTACTGGCCCTTCTGACACCTTCCCCCCAAAAGTGGGAACATTAATATCATTCTGTTGCCTTTTAGTAGGAGTGGAAGTTCATCTCCCCAGTAGATTTCTTGACACCAGGGGAGGGGAGAGGTGAAGTGTTTGCTGTGTTTGCTGTCCTTCCTCCCACTTCATTCCTTCTTGTTGATGCCGGGTGTGGGTAGAGGGTCAGCTACCTGCTGGCCCCACTGACACCAGGGTAAGAGGAAGAGAACTGCCAACTAGCCCTGCTTGTGCCATCTCATTCTGTCTTACTGCCTCAGGACGGTTATGGGGATTCAGCACCCCATTGGGTCTCACTGACACCATGTGTTGGGGGTTAGTGGGGTGCCTACTCCCTCCAACCTGTAACATCCTATTCTTATCGATGTCAGGGAGAGACGGAGGCTAGGTCCCACCATTGGACCCCACGACTGTGTGAGGGCAGCCCAGTGTTAACTAGCCTGTCAGGCACCACCTTTGAAAGTCTCTTTGCTAATGCAAAGGGGTGGAGGCTCAGCTCACCACTGCACCACACTGAAACAGCCCTGGTGGCGAATCAGAGCACTGCCTCTTCTGGAGGGCAGGAGTGGGGTGGTGTGGAAGATCAAATCGTAGCTTGGCCCAACTGAAACCACAGGACATAGGGGATGGGTGCAATATTCCACTGGCACTTGGCTCGAGTAGTGTGTATATTATTGCCCAAATGGTTTTCTGTCTTTGACAACCCCTTTCCTCATACCTTGGCTAGGGGGAACGGGGGTTTTGTGTTTTCTTTTTTGAAGCTTTTTTGTCTGTTGTTCTGTTGGTGGTTATTGATTGGGGGTTCCTGTAATACCCTCTCCAGGATGTATGGGAAGCAACAGGAAACACAGGGGACTCATCACCATGTTATTCCTCAAGTCCCAAAGTCCCTAGTTAAGTCTGCCTTCTCATTTCCACCTTTCAGTGTCTTCCTATGTTTGTCTGTTGTTATGTTCAGGGTTTTAGTTTTAAGTGGAAGAACCTGGGAGAAATGGGCTACTTCATCTTCTTGGAAGCAGAGGTCTGGAGGCCTATGGATGTTACAAAGTACTGCTGACTGTAAATTAAAATTTGATGATATACACCTTGCCCTTTAAGAATTCTTCTGCTAGATGATGTGGCTTCCCAAAGTAGCTACAATTTGATTTTCATACTTCTAAAAGTCAAGTGTTTTGCCGCAGTTGAAATTTAAAGATAAGCAAGAGATGAGGCTAAGATGATCTATGTGGTAACAGATTAAAGTTGGAAACATCAATATACATTCATGCTTAGCTTAATATTGCTTCATATTACCTTAACACACATGGTTATGTAGAGAGATACTTATAGATATGTCCATATACGTGGGGAATGTACACACATGTTATCTCTTTGCTCTGTCAGCTGAGAAGATCTAGAAGCAATGACATCCGGGCAGCAATTAGCACACCCCACACCCAGATCCTGCTGTCTAATGCTGTTCTCCACTAAAAAGACCTAGTTATCCTTGAAGAAATAGCTGATTCTAGGACTGGGGCAGTAAATATACAAGATTTATATACAAGGCCATCTTATAGTGTCAGAAAGTAAGGAAGTTCCAAAAAAATATATAGGATGGGGATACCTCAGAGTGGCGCACGAGCCACTGAACTGAAAAGAGTTCACAAGGGTCAGGACTAGAGCAATTTGAGGAACAAAGTAACTAACGTAGAATTAGATTATGACCCAAAGTATAAAATAAAAATCCGTGAGTTCTTCTGATATAAATAAATAATTGGATACATAAATAAATGCGGGAGAATAGATAAATCTCCAGTGCAAAAGAATTCCAAATAGTTTATGTAGTACTCCATCTTAAGCATAACTCTCTATTCCTTAGTTGTGGGCTGAGCATATTGACTTCCTTCCAAAAAGTACAATATGGAGAAGGGAAAACAGTAATTTTACAATGGAGAAACCTGAAAAACACTACCTCAGCCTGGTGATCAAGGTCGACCTCAGCATTCATAATGCATATTGATACTTTGTACACTTGATGTGATCTGACAAAATAACCCTTCTACTCTTGTGGTCTTCCTCCCCCAAACACATAATCCCAATATTATCATGAAACATGCATCAAACAAATTCTAGTAGCGGGCATCCTACACAAGCCTAACTACTCAAAATTGCCAAGGTCATGCAAGGAAAATCTGAGAAGCTATCAAACCCAAGAGGAGCCTAAGGAAACATGGCAACTAAATGTAATGTGATGTTTTGGATGAAATCCTGGAATAGAAAAAGGACATTAGGTAAAAACTAAGGAACTGGACTAATGTATGGACTATAGTAAACAATAATGTATCAATATTTGTTCACTGATTGTAACAATGTAACATACTAATATAAGTTGATCGTCACAGAGGGAAATGGGTATAGTGTATATGGAAACACTTTATACTATCTTCTCAATTTTTCTGGAAAATTAAAACACTTCTAAAAAATAAAGTCTATAAAAACGTTGTGTTTTCTTGTTTTATGATTATGTGCCTGTATTTCCTAATAAATATGTAAATTTGCTTTGCCTTCCTTGATACTGATATTAAAGAAAATACTAAGTAACTCTGAAAGAATTTGTAACTCCAATTTAACAAGCAATAATTCTGGGTATTAACTTTTTAGGAGAACCCACTGAATCAATCAAAGCAAATTGTCTTTAAAGGCTGAATTTCTTTTCAGTGTTTAATCTTTTCTATGATTAATGCATACCACAAGCATGGTTCTCTTTCAAAGGGCAGAAAACATTGCTTGTAGGCAAGGTCTAAAATACAGTGAAATATTCATGTATGATGCTATAACAACTTTAATGTATTTTATGTTTTCAAAATGATGAAGTGTTATTTCAGTCAATAAAGTATTCACTTTTATACATTTCCTACCCACCTTTTCCCAGAACACCCACAAGGAAATGATACTATCATCTGATATTAGGCTCATCAATTTAAATTGGAGTTTTTGGTAGCTGTGGTTGCCAACGGTACTGGAATGTGTGATACTTTTACAAATCCTCTCCATGGCAAAATCTGATCTTCACAAGGTAGATCACAGTACGTGCCTAAGGCCAATGACATAGAGCTTTGTAGCTAGATTACCAAGCATTTTACTTAGAGGCACAATAGAATGTAGAAAAGGCCATTTCTCCTTCTGTCTTTTTCTGCTCAAAGGTCACTCACCATCTCAGAAGTTTTCCATAAACTCAGACTATATAATGTCACTTAATGTGAATGTAGCTCAACATTCTGTTTTAGTACAGCTAATCTCACATTATTTTATTGGTCCTAAATATGTAAATCATCAGCAAAGTTTTGTACTTAACTTTTTTTTTGGATGTGGACCATTTGTTAAAGTCTTCATTGAATTTGTTACAATACTGCTTCTGTTTTATGTTCTGGTTTTTTGGCTGCGAGGCATGTGGGACCATAGCTCCCCGACTAGGGATTGAACCCACACCCCCCTGCATTGGAAGGCGAAGTCTTAACCACTGGACCGCCAGGGAAGTCCCTGTACTTAACTTTTAAGAATAATTAAAATAAGCTATTCAACACATTTTTCCTAAAAAAAAAAAAAAAAGTAATTCTTCTTAGGCTGGCCCTGGACACATACATGACTTTGCCATTTTTTCCATGGATTATTTTCTTATCTGTTCTACTGTGTCACATTTGTTCTACCTTCTCAAAAAGAAGCATTTAAAAATTCATCTACGCGTTCATGCATTCATACATTTATTAAATAAATCTACTGAACACCTACATACGGCACAGAAAAGGAGGCAGAAAACTAATCTGGGTTGCACAGAAAGTAATGAACTCAGTTAAAATTTTTGGTGAAAACAGGTGTTACTCAATCTACTGGAAATTACATTTCATTATGGGGACTCACACACTCAAGGAAAACCAAGACCTAAATAATAATAAAGTAATAAAAGCACTAGCCATTTACTGAGTGCCTGCTTTTACCTGACTCTGAAACTCTAAAATCATTACGGATGTTTTGAGGATTGTCTGATATAATTGCAATTTCTATTTTACAGATGAAAATAACAAGGTTCAGAGACATTAGGTTACTTGCCTAAAGTGAAGTGGCCCAGAAACTACACAACTGGAAATTGAACCTTAGATTTCATAATGCCAAAATCTGTGCTTTTAATCACAATGTGTGTGTGTGTGTGTGTGTGTGTGTGTGTGAGAGAGAGAGAGAGAGAGACAGAGAGAGAGAGAGAGAGACAGAGAGAGAGAGAGAGAGACAGAGAGAGACAGAGAGATAGAGAGAGAGAAAGAGAGAGAATGTGTTTAATAGAGAACTTCTGAGAAATGGCAAGAAAACTGCCAGGTACCCATAAAACAATAATTTAGGAGCTTCTTACTATACAAGTAATTGTTAATCATATGGCTGAACTAAGGATCTCTCACTTTTGAACTAAGAAATCAAAAGCTTCCAGAAGTTGAGTCTAAATTTTACACTTACATAAGATACTTCATACAGAATGCTAAAGTATACTAACTAAAGAGTTCTGAAAATACTGGAAGCATTCATACTAGTATGATTTCATAATGTGGATAATAGAGGATTTAAGAAATTGGCAGATGCAACTGCAGACTCATTTCTTATCATTTCTGTGAAGGGCAAGATAAATCAATAAAATGAGAAAAATGAAAAAAGAATGGCTAGCAATTTTAGGTAGTTTGCTTCATCTCCATACTAGGAAAGACTAAGCAAAAAGAAAAAACTTCTCGAAATTTTATTTTGAAAGCACCTACAAGTGTATATGGTCTTTTTATACCAAATAACTTGGAATTATGGACTGTCCAATAAGTCTAATCTTCTCTGATGATAAAATTGCTGGCTTTATTTGAAACTATGAAATGAAAAGTGAGGTAATAATCAGAAATTCTTAAGAAAAGGAGTAGACAAAACAAAATTCTAAGAGTTGTGTCAAAAAATATTTTGAAACGAACATAAAATCCCCATTACTGGTACAGAGCTTTTAAAACTTTATCTTGGTTTTAAGCTTTAATAAATATTGATATGTTTACATAATTACTGTCATAAGGAAGACACAATTTTAGGTCAGCTTTCTTCATTCTTTCTTTATTAAGCATTATTTTATTTTGCTCCATCATCTTGTAATTATAATATAGTAACTGTGTCACTTTCTACTAAGTGGATATAATTTCCTAAACTGTTTTCCTATTCTTAACAATTAAAGGTGTTTCCAATGTTTTGTTATTACAAATGACATGACAATGAGCATCTTTATATAATAATTTTCTGGATTATAAATTATTTATCGGCATAAGCTTCCAGAATTAGAATTAATGTGTAAAAAGCTATTAACATTTTTATCTTGCTAGACATTGCCAAATTACTTGTCAAAAGATGGAACCAAATTATATTGCAAAAATCTTTGCCAACAGAAATCATTATATACAATTTTTGATTTTGCTGAATTATTAAGTTGGAAACCTATGTTCCATTTCTTTGAATTCTTTGATAACAGCGTGCTGCTGCAGGCTGCGAGGGCAGCCATGTCCATGAAGGCTCCCCAGAGTTGGAGCGGGGAAGTGGAAAAAGGTAAAAAAAAAATACTAATTGTATTTTCCCTCGATTGTTATCTCTCATTCTTTTCTGCCTCTGTGTAACTTATATCCAGGTAGCTGGAGAAACATCATGTGGCAGGGAAAATTGGTATTCCAATAAATTAATAAACACCAACTTCAAATGGATTTTCAAGACTGGAAATATTGCTCTGACTTACAGTAAGTTCTTTCTAATTCTCCTTAAGGACTATTTTCTTAGAAGCTTTCCCTACCCTCCTCAAATTTTCCTCCATCCTCTCTACTTCCTTCACTCTGGGCTGGTGAGGCGCTTCCTAACTCATTAGGAACACAGAAGTCAGTAAATAGTCCACTGCCAAATCCGTTAATTCATTAGCATTTGCATTGATCTTTGTATTCCCTTGCACTACAGGAGTTCAAGTTCAAAGGCCACGTGCACTACAGATAGCATTTCATTTTCTCTCATCTTCTCAAGTACTTCACAGCACTGCATTTTCTACAACCCATCTACTCCTTATGAATGATTCTTGCCAAAATTCAACCTCATTCTAGACTAGTAACGCCAACTTAAAATGTTAAAAACTATACGTGTAACACGAAAGCCTCCCTCCTCCTCTAATCCCTGCATATCTTCTTTAGCCAATTCATGTCTGAACTTTTCAAAATTGTTATCATCATATATTGTTTCCATTTCCTCACGTCCCATCTACTCTATAATTTACATCCATCTGACTTCCCTCACCGTAATCTCTCTGCCCACTGTCCTGAAATTTTACTTATGAAGGTCACCAGCGATCTCCATGTCAGTATAGCCAATGAATAGTTTTTGTCCTATTTCTAGGCTCTTTCCTTTTTTAAAAAAGAAAAAGAAAAACAAAAACCATTTTTTTTCCTCTATCCTTTCACACTCTCATCATCTTCTGTCCTGGTATATTTTACTGGCTTTCCGTGTTTAATCTGATTTCTAATATTCTATGAGTTTCCTTTATCTTCAGTGGAATAAACCACTATATGAAGGATTATTCTCAACAGTTAGTTCTCATAATAACAGTACTAGTAGCAGCAGTCAATACTTCTATAATGCTTATCATGTGCCAGACACTATTCTAAGACACTGTTTAAATACATATATATAGACACACACACACACACACACACACACACACACACACATGAAGTTTTCCTCCTCATAGGCGTATGAAATAAGCCGATTATTATACCCATGTTACAAATGAGAAAACGGAGGCAATGAGAGGCCAAGGTCACATGATCAGTACTTGGTGAAGCCCCGCCTGAGTTCATGCTGGAACTTTAGAGGAGACAAGTTAAATAATGTCTCACAGATTGGCCTTAAAAGTGAGCAACACTTAATTAATGACTTGTGAAAGTATCAGAAAAAAAGGGGACATTTTAAATTGAATGGGATCTACTAAGTCATGGATCAGTAACTAAGAATGACTCTTATTGAATGAAATTATTTTTCATTATTCTTTTGAAAGAAGAATAATCTTGTGTTAGTGTTTCACAGTTTTTTTTTTCATTCACATATTTATTCTTTATTAGACACACATTTCCTACACACCTACGTGCCAGTGTCCGCTGCAAGCCTTGGAAGCAAAAAATTACAAAGTCCCTGCTCTTAAGCAAATGTCCAGTGGTGGAGGAAGACAGAGTCAACGTGTAAATAAATGTTGTACAGTGACAGAAATACGACTGGACAAAGGGATGGAGAGGCACTGAGGAGGCAGGTCTCTTTGGTCAAGATAGTAGTGGTGGCGTTTGAACCGAGACCTTAACGATAAGAGGGAAATTGGTCTGGGTAGATGGATTAGCCAATCTAAAGCTGGGAGAGCAAGAAGTAGAGCTTGTTGCATCTGAGGGACTGAAAAGGACAACTGTGCCTCGAGCCCCATGAAGGTCAGGGAAAGATGTAGTAAGTGACCAGAGCACATGGTCCCTGTGAGCCTGGCTAAGTAGTTGAAAATTTCATCTCTTTACAATAGATAGCCTTTAGAGGTTAGAAGCAGTGCAATAATAGCGTCTGATTTGTGCTTTTTAAAAGACTACTTTGACTGTTGAATGTCCTACAAAAGCAAAATACCTGTGTCTCTATGAAGTGCAGATAGTAAATTTTAAAAAGCCCAATGAGCTCATAAGCAGTTGGTTGACTAACTGTTATCATTTATCTTAACTAGACTTCATTAATAGAAGCTTGGTGACCTTGGGGTCCTGGGACATATTAGATTAGGGCAACCCAGCTATTTTCAAATAGTGTGATTTGAAGAATCCTTGAAATTGTTAGGGTCCAGGAAGATTATTTTATTGCTGGGGCTGGATGGGAAGTTTAGAATAAGAAAGGAAAGTATGATGGCTGGCTTCCATCTATTCTCCCTTTCTCTGGGAGAAATGATGGTGGGGTGACTACTTTGCTGTTGACCCAATGCTTCAATTTCAGAGCTGGTTCAATCCAGTAACTATTTGCTGAACAACTATTATATGTTAGGCACCCAGCTGGAACTGGGAATATAAAGAGAATAATTAATAAGAAAAGCAGGTATTACTAACAAGAGACAGGCACTGTGCTAATGCTTAACACGCACCATCTCAAGTTACATTAATTTACACACTAACCATATGAGGTAGATGCATTTATTATACCATTTTCCAGGTGAGAAATCTAATCCCTTTAAGGGGCTTAAGTTACTTCTCCAAGGTTACACAGCTAGTTAGGGGCATAGGCAGTATTTGGACTCAGGTCTGGTATCAGCACCAATTCTCTTAGCCATTATGCTCTCTAAGGACCTTACTTGAGAAGTTCAGATTATACATATATGGGTACAACCAACCCTAAGACCATCTGGCAAAACTGGCTGCTTGAGAAGTCCTGGATTTATGTAAGATGCTCTTGGAATGGAGAAGATCGTGAAGGAGGGTCCCCAAAACACACTCTCTATACTAAGGGGCAACAGAAGAGAGAAAGAATTAGCCTACAGCAGTATGATATTGAGGACCAAGAAACAGTGTTTCTCTCTTTTGTGAACAGTTATGAAATTATTTCTACTTCAGAATATCAGAAAGAAATCACAGGACTATGGACAGTTTGCTGAGCCACCCTATCTATCTTAGCGTGAATCCTGGCAGGTGTAGAGCTCATAGTATGACCCTGGCACCTAAGTGTAGTTAAGTAAGCTTTCATTTTTCTTCGGCCTTAAAGCAAAGCAGCTTTCTGATAGGTATAATTTAGGAAAGTCTTCCAAGAAAATAGTTAAAGTCCACTTTAAATATCTCAGAGAAAAGCAATTTTGCAAAAGATCTATCAGCAAAAGCAAGGCCAAACACACCAATTATTTAGTGAGACTTGTATTGTTATATCATTGCTCATGTTGTTTCTTTATGCATTTACCTGGAAGAAGGCTTTTAATGTTCAACAATTCTCAAAGAGATAAAGACCCACACTGATGTGCCAGAAAGAGCTTTGCCCTGGAATTAGATCAGTTTAGGTTTGGCTACTTACTAGAATTAGGTAACATTCTTAATCTTTCTGAGCCTGTCTCCTATCTGCAAATAGGGATACCACTATCTATTACAGAGGGATGTGGTTAAATTAAATGACACATGTAAGTGAAATATATCCTTCCAGGCTGAGAACATACCTAGTAAATGTTAAGTGATCTGCAAATATTCTGCTTTCTTGAAACGGATGAAACCTGTTATCATGATTTTAACCAATGGTCTAAATATCAAGACAATATTTAGTTAAAAGTTATAGTTGTTCTTTCACTGTCCATCTGCATTTTAACATATTCTAACATATTCTCCTTGATAAATTGTGTCCATATTAGTAACATTTGTCATTTCAGCTATTACTGTTCATATGTTTAAAATATTTCAATGTGATATAAGTCGTTACTCAAAGGGATGCCTAGCTGGCTTTGTCAAAGATTTATTTTAAGTAAAAATAAAAGACTCATTTTCACCAAGTTTGACTGAACAGTGTATTCATTAACTGTATGAACTTTCTGGCCAACCCAATACAGTAGCCAAGACATGGAAACAACCTCAGTGTTTTCTTGTGGATGAATGGATGAAGAAAATGGGGGTGCATACAACCTACTATTAGTCAGCCATGATAAAGAAGGAAATCTGGCTATTTGTGACCACATGGGTGGGTTTGGGGGGCATTATGCTAAATGAAATGTCAGACAGAGAAAGATAAATACTTTATGATCTCATATGTGAAATCTAAAATACTGAACTCATGATAGAAAGAATGGAATGACGGTTGCCAGAGCTGGGGGTTGGAGGTGACAAAAATGAGGGAAGATGATCAAAAGGTAAAAACTTCTAGTTATAAGACAAGTGAGTAATGGTGATGTAATGTACAGCTCGGTCACTACAGTTAACAATACCGTATTTTATGTTTGAAAGTTGCTAAGAGAGTAGATCTTGAAAGTTCTCATCACAAAGATAACATTTGTAATTATGTGAATTAAGGTTAACTAAACTTATTGTGGTAATCATTTCACACACACACTATATATATTAATCATCACATTGTACACCTTGGACGGATACAATATTATATATCAATTAAATTTAATTTCCGTCTGGCCCGTCATTTTCCAAAGGCCACTCAAGATCAGGGGACAGAACGCCTCCTCTCCAAGTGTCCTGCCAGCCCACCCACTCAAGATCAGAGGGACAAAATGCCTCACTAAAACAAAACAAAAGAGAAACACAAAAAAACTGGAGAGAGGGAGGAAAGGGTGCCCTGAAAAATAAAAACAAATTTTAAAAACTAAGTACGTTGACAGAGCTAAGAATAAGCTACCAGGAAAAAGAAACCCTACGTGTCAGATCCTAAAGTACAGAAGGGCAAGCCCGCCGGCAGTCCAGGCCCGGGGGGACCGGGGTCCCCAGCCCTGCAGAGCCAACCGCAGACCGGCTCAGGCGCCCCTCGGAAGCGCGGGGTTCCCGCGGCCGAGTCGGCGCCCCCGGCCGGCGCCGGCTCCCCTCTGCCCACCCTGCGCGCGGGGGCTGGAAACTGCCGCGGAGAACCACGGCGGGGCGGGAAGGGGGGCTCCAAAGAGGGTCTGGCGACTCGAGTCGCTCCGTTTCTCGGTGGGCTCAGCGCGCGCCGTGGGGGAACAGGAGCGGGGGTCCGGGAGGAGGGGACGGGTGGCACTTACGTAGACCGGCAGCGGCCACGGGTAGACGGCGGGCTCGGTCCCCAAGAGCGACTCCAGCCTCAGCTCCAGCTTCTCCCCCATGTCTTCGCGCGCGGGCCCCGCACCGCGCTAGTCTGGCGGTTGGGGGAGGGGCGCGGCGCCGCCGGCGGGGGCGGGGCAGACGGGCAGGCGGGAGGCTGAGGGGGGCCTGGCCTGGGCCTCAGCTGCCGCCACAGCGCTCCCGTCCGGCCCCCGGCTCCCTCTTTGTGCTCACAGGCCCGGGGCCTCCAGCGCTGCTGCGAACTCGGGCCGGCGTGAGGCGGCCACAATGAGCCGGGGGCCGGGCTGAAACACTCCCGGCGCGCGCGGCTCTCCCCGTGGACTCGCACGCTCTCACGCACGCACGCTCCCACGCACGCACGCACGTACGCACGCACATACGCACGTCATCGGCTGCCCCTGGCCACACCCACCGGCCCGAAGCGGGGACCCGGCAAAACCTCTCAGGGCCAGTGGTGGCGAGTTCGACTCCCGACCTCGACGTACCGTGACACAACCCCTCCCCCCCAATAATAAGACTATAATTCCTATTAAATATGACAGCTGGAATCCCGGCTTCTGTTCACAAAATTGCCGTGTATTTAGCCTATGCTAGGCACCAGACCGCGGACGCTCAGTACTGGCCAAAAAGGAAATGCCCTGCCCTCATAGCACTGCCATTTTAATTGGAATAGTAGTGACAGTGGTCAAGGGAGAAAATAAAGTGTCATCATCGCCACGGGGATGGTTAATCTCATGTGCGCACTGCGTGGGGCCCCGGCAACCACAAACATTATTCCAGATGTGGCCAGGAAGGGATTTTTCAGAAGAGATTAACACTGAAATTGGTCCACTTTGCGTAAAGGAGGAACGAATACAAGGAATTTATATATGCAGTACATATATATTTTTATTCTACATGCTTTTCTATGTAGGTGTATATGCGTGTCTATATGTATGTACGTGTATGTATTGCATATATTATATGTGTATGTATGTATACTGTATATATACACACCTAAATATCTTTCTATGTGTGTATATATGTATGATATAGACGTACCTAGGTGTGTACATTGCATATGTTATACGTATGTGTACATACTGTATATACACAAACGATGCATTTCATATGTGTGTATGTATAGTGTATCTGTATGTGTCTATTGTATATATTACGTGTATATGTGTGTATACATACTGTATATATACAAACTATGCATTTTATATATATGTGTGTATATATGTATTTGCGTATTGTATATACTATATGTGTATATGTCTGTATGCGTACTGCATATAAACACAGCTGTATATTTTTGTATGCGTGTACATATGTACGTGTGTGTGTATATACACACACACCCTATGGATTCTGTTTGTCTGGAGAACCCTCACTGATACGGCCACTTATGACAATTGAGCACCTGCTCTTTGCCAGCCAGGGAGCCAAACGCTTGTCCTTTCTGTGTCTCCCTTAAGTGTCACAAGTCCCGGGAGGGAAGGTGATGCCGCTCCTACCAGTTGAGGTGCCTCAGGGACAGAGAGGTGCACAGGGCGGGGGGCTGGAGCCTGGTGGAGCCCAGGTGCAGTTCTAGCAGCAGTACAGCCTAGCAGTCCCACTTCCCCGGGTGCCTCTCACAAAGACGCCGAGGGAGAGACGGGGTCTGAAGGAGGGGATGAGGAAGCTTCCGTGGGTCTGCAAGCCCAGACCAAGGCTGACTCGTCAAGGGTGTTAGAGGTCAGGACTCTGGTTACCCTGGGGATGGGGTTACACAGAGCCATTCCCATTCGGAAAAAGTATCCATTCTGCTCTTGTTTGTATGTTTACCTCCCTCCCCCAAATCTTTTAAAAACAGGTTCTCTTGGTTGCTGGGAGCACACAAGGGGAAGTCGTGTGTGAGGGGGTGTGATCCAGGGGACAGGGAGGATAAGCCCCCCCCTCGTAGGGCCGGGAGTGGCTCAGCTTTGTGAGCTAAGGATGGCCTGCGAGGTCCCAGAGAGAAGGGTCCCTGCTCCGTCCCTGCTCCGTCCTTGCTCCGTGCACCCCATTCCCAGCCTGAGAAGTCCAGAGCCCCCCGCCCCCGCACACACACACACACCAGGGAGGAGTGCCAGTCACAATGGCTCCCAGGCTCCGGCTCCAGGGCTCCCGGCACTAGGAGCTATTTTCAGCTTTCATGCCCTAGGACACGGCCAGAGCTATTGTCTCCGGAAACTCTCTGTCTGTCTCTCGCCCGCCCGCCATCCCTCCCTCCCTCCCTCCTCCGCCTTTTCCCCTCCCGCTCCAGCTGTCCTGCCCTCCACCCTGCATTTCTACACAGGGTGGCTCACAGACAGCTGCTCCCCGTGCCCACCCGCCACCATTCGATGGATGTCAAAGCAAGCCCTGGGGACTTCCCTGGAGGTCCAGCGATTAAGACTCCGAGCTTCCACTGCAAGGGGTGCGGGTTCAAAGCCTGGTCAGGGAAATAAGATCCCACATGCCGCCCAGCACGGCCAAAGAAATAAATGAGTAAAAAATAAAGTTATAGTGATGAAACAGCCCTAGTGGTGCAAGGATGGGACGTATAGCTCTATGGTAGAGAATAAAGGTCCAGAAACAGATAGATGAGAACTTGATATGACAGAAAGTGAGGAAATTAAGGAGTTTTCAATAAATGGCATTAGGACAATTGCATATCCATGTGGGGAAAAGTAAATTAGAAAAAAAGAAAACAAGCAAGCCCTGGTCAGGTGTGACCTTGGGCCCAGGGCCATTGGCACACGTTGTCGTGTGGGACGTTCTTCCTTAGACTCCTCCCTCCCTCCTGTGTCACTGTCACTTCCTCCAGAACCTTCCTGGACTCCCCTACGCAAGCCCGGGGTGTGCCCTCACCCGCCCACCCTGGATCACCGGAATTCCAATCCTGGCCCACCCTTCCCCGCCAGGTGAAGAACTGTGCCTGGTCAGTAAGACCGTAGAGGTCCTTGGCCATTGCTATTGCAGTTGGAATTGTTACTGTGTTTACACAGGGTGACCAACACCCGCCCCCACTTTGCCCAGGACCGCTCAGGTTTGAGCGCTGGAACTATGGGGAAACCCTCATTTCTGGGGAACCCAGAAGGCTGGTCAGCCTATTTAGGATGGATCTTTCACTTGATATCCCAATCCCCGAGAGCCAGAAAGGGAATCTCCCCCCTCCTTCCATGGTAACCTTCATTCATTCATCCACTCATCCCTTTATTCAACTCCTTTATTCAGCAAGTATTTATGAAGCATCTACTACATAGCAGACACTCTTCTAGGTGCTGGGGACAGTAAACTGAGAAGGTGTGATTTCTTACGTGGGGATGATGTCTCGGAGACCACTGCAGGGCATGGGAGGTGGGAGAGGGAAGGGGCAGTTCTAAATGCAGGCTCTGACGGGATTGGGGCAGACCTTGCCCTAAGCCAGGCTGCTTGCTTCAACACAGCTGTCCTCACCCAGGGCCATCCTGCTTCCGCCTCCCCCAGTTCTTCAGTGATGTCTGGGGAAAATCTGTGGTTGTCACAACTGGGGGGGAGGGGACCCTGGAATCAAATGGGTGGGGACAGGGATGCTGCTGAACCCCACACAGTGCCCAAGAGGGGCCCCCAGCAGAGAATGACCCGCCCCAAATAACCCCAGTGCCATGGGGGAGACCCTGCACTAATATTATTCAGACCCGCTGGTGCCCCGAGATTCCTGCACAGGCTGGGACTCTAACCGGGTCACCTCTGTATCCCGAGGTGACCTAGAGTGGGGCAGCCAGGAGGGCTGAGTATCAGGGATGAAATGACCAATCTCTGTGCCCACTCTCCCCGCCACACCCCAGGGTCGATGGCCTCTATCTCCTCCCTGTGCAGCTAGCTTTTCCCTGAGCCATTTCTTCTTGTCAAGGTCCCTGTCGCAGGTTGTGTTCCCCGAAGATGACGTTGAGAGCAAGGATTGGAGCGCACGTGGTTGATGTGAGACGTGCAGAGAACAGATACAGCTGCCATAGGGTCCCGCAATTCCACTCCTGGGCATAGATCTGGAGAAAACTCTAATTCAAAAATATACATACACCCCTGGGATTTCCCTGGTGGTCTAGCGGTTAAGACTCTGTGCTTCCAGTGCAGGGAGCATGGGTTCCATCTCTGGCCAGGGAACTAAGATCCCACATGCTGTGTAACAAAAAAATAAAGAAAGAGAGAGAGAAAGAAAGAAAGAAAAAGAAAGAAAGAAAGAAAAAAGAAAGAAAAAAAGAAAGAAAAAGAAAGAAAAGATACATGTACCCCAGTGTTCATTGCATCACTATTTATAATAGGCAAGATGTGGAAGCTGCCTAAATGTCCACTGATGGGTGAGTGGATAAAGAAGATGTGGTACATATATACAATGGAATATATTCAGCCATAAAAAGAATGAAATAATGCTATTTGCAGCAACGTCGTGGATGGACCTAGAGATTATCATACTAAGTGAAGTAAGTCAGAAGAGAAAGACACATATATGATCTCTCTTATATGTGAAATCTAAAATACGACACAAATGAACTTGTCTACGAAACAAAAACAGACTCACAGACATAGAGAACAGACTTGTGGTTGCCAAGGGGGAGAAAGAGTGAGGGAGGGTTGGATTGGGAGTTTGGGGTTAGCAGACGCAAACTATTAAATATAGGATGGATAAGCTACAAGGTCCTACTGTCTAGCACAGGGAACTATATTCAATATCCTGTGATAAGCCATAATGGAAAAGAAAAAGTTTTATTTATAGGTTCCATCCCTAACTGAGCTGGCCCATCCCCTCCCATGGTTCTAAGTGCAGCCCGAGGCTGCAGACTTCCCACCCTGGTCTTCAGCTCCAGAGCAAGCCACCTGCAAACCAGCCGCATCTTCCCAGGGGCTGGCAACTCTCCTTTGCTACTGATTCCAAGACACATCCAGATAGCACAAATGTGACCATGAAAACAAACTCAGCCATGTTCAAATCAGGGAAATAACATTCTTATCTCTGTTTAGTAGTTGCTTAATTTTAGAATAGCTTAGAGTTACAAAAAAGTTGCAAAGATCTGTACAGAGTGTACAGAGTGCTGTGGACCCCCGACCCAGTACCCCTATTTCCAACACGTTAGTACTTTAGTACGTTAGTACGACATGCTTATCCAACTAAGGAACCGAGATGGATACGTTATTATTAACTAAAGTCCACACTTTATTAGAATTTCCCTAGCTTTCCCCTAACACCCTTTTTCTGTCCCAGTCTCCTCTGGGCTGTGACATTTCTCAGACGTCCCTGGGTTTTGATACCTTGAAAGTTTTGAGGAGGACTGGTCAGGTATTTTGTCCCTCAATTTGTTTGTCTGTTGGTTTTCTGATGTTTTTCTTATGGTTGGGCTGGAGTTATGGGGTTTGGGGCGGAAGATCCAGACAGAGATAAAAATGTCATTCTCCTCAGGTCACATCGTCAAGGATACACACCATCAAGGATACACACATCAAGGATACACACCATCAACGGGACTTGTGACAAACAATTTTACCCTTGATCACCTGGCCAGTAGCGTCTTTTTTTTTTTTTTTTTTTTTTTTGCTGCGTTGGGTCTTCATTGCTGCACACGGGCTTTCTCTAGTTGCGGCGAGCAGGGGCTCCTCTTTGTTGCGGGCATGTGCTTCTCATTACAGTGGCTTCTTTTGTTTCGGAGCACGGACTCTAGATGTGCGGGCTTCTGTAGTTGTGGCATGGGGGCTCAGTAGTTGTGGCTCCCAGGATCTAGAGCGCAGGCTCAATAGTTGTGGCCCACGGGCTTAGTTGATCTGCGGCACATGGGATCTTCCCGGACCAGGGCTCGAACCCGGGTCCCCTGCATTGGCAGGTGGATCCTTTTTTTGTTTTCTTTGTTCCGTTTGGAACCAAAACTTTAATCCCAAGGAGTCTCACAAAACATATTACAGATGACAGCATGAAAAAAAAATTGCACAGTAACTCAAAGTTCAGCTCTACAATATACTCTTAATCTGGCAGGACATTGGTGTCTTGATAATCTCAACTTCCAAAAAACTTTACAAAGAGCTATGTATTCATGTACAGCAATCACAGAGGGGACTTATGACCTAACTCAAAGGTTAACTAACTTCCTTGAAACTTCTTAGATGCTAAACTCACTGGACAACCTCTTGTCCAGTGTGAAGACTAGTGGAATTCTTAAACCTCTCATCTAGGGTAAGGGTGCGGCTTTCATTTCTACCTGCTGGCTTGTGTTCACAGTACCTTTTAAAGACTGCTTGCTTGACTACAGCTGCATACCGTATCCCAGCTACAGAAAGTCTTTTTAATGTTTGCCAGTGTTGTTTCCATAATAATAAACATCACACTTTAGGTGGGCAGGAGTTAGAGTTTTATTATCAGTCTAGGCAAGACCAAAAATTCAAAGCAAATTCAATTCTGCTTAAGAGAACATTGTAAAGAAACAATTCTTCATATTACATGCCTCATATGACCCATTTCAAACCACAGAGAATGACACCTTTATGTGTCACTGTCCCAAGAGACAGACAAACGGGAACAGCTAAAACATTTAAAAAGTGCATCAAGCTTCGGAAGTCTCAAACGAAACTTGAATTTTCTGTACATACTCCTGTCAAATGAAGGTATTTCCTGTGCACCACTCCTCTTGCAAAGTGGTCTGCTATTTCCTTTCATTTGACCTGGATCGGCTAGGAGACCTAGAGAAAGATCGGGACGGCTTGCGATTTCTCTCCTGGGACAGTGATCTCTCTCTTCTCCTATATCTACTAAAGGGACCTGCTCCGGCTGCGGGAGAAGCTTCTCCGTCTTGGAGATCTGTGGTGAGGGGGAGGACTCCTCCTCCGATAATCATCTCGAGGGCGACGACCCCAAGAAGGAGGCGGCCACGATTTCGACTTCTCCCTTCCCCATTCGACAGGTCCACTCTTACTCGGCAGCCACAGAGTGTTCTCCCGTCTACTTCTCAGACAGCATCCGCTGCATCTCGGGGATCTTCATTTTCAACAAGAGTGAAGCCGGGAGGGTTTTTAGCAACCCACACACTTCGGAGTGGTCCATAATATCCTAAAGCTCCTTCGAATTCAGTCTTGTTACCACTGTTTCCAAGACTCCTTACATAAACGTTCCAGTCCAACGGACAGGAATCCCGATGCAAGACCCTCCTGGCTCCTGGCTTTCATGGGCCACAGGGTGATCCCGGGCCTCTAAAACCTGGCAGCTGAATCGGCTCGCACAAGCTGGCCTGTGGGGATGCTTTTCTCCCTATGTGTCCAGCCCGGGGCCATGCTGTCTAGGCCCGACCTCCAGGGTGACAGGGTGAACCCCAGGTCCCTGGAGCAAACACTCAGAGCCCTGGTGACCAGACTCAGGGGGCTGGGGCGGCAGCTGGACATGTGTGGCCACCCTGGTGGTGTTTGGCCCCATCTGCAGTTCCAGTTCCAGCTGAGAAAGAGCCTCGCTGTGTTATTTTCTCCTGGTTGTGTAAGGATCCCCGGTGTCATTTGACAGAAATGTAGATGGTGTGTTCTTTCTCTCTTTTCTCCCTGCTTCCTCTCGTCCCTCTCCTCCTCCCTCTCTCCCTCTCCCTCTGTCCCTCTCTCTCTTCCCTCTCCCTCTTTCCTCTGCGTCTCTCTCTTTCCCTCTCTCCCTCCCCCCTCCCTCTCCCCCCTCCCCGTCCCTCTCCCAACTCCCTCTCCACCTCCGTCTCCCCCTTGCTCTCCCCATCCCTCTCCCTCTCCCCTCCCTCTCCCTCTACCTCCTCGCTCTCCCCCGTCTCTCTCCCTCCTCCCCCTCCCTCTTCCTGCCTCCCCCGTCCCTCTTCCCTCTCCCTCTCTTCTTTCCTCTCTCCCTGTCCCTGTTTCCCTGTTCCGCACGCTCTCCCTCTACCTCTTTCCCTCTCCCTGTCCCTCCACCTCCTTCCCTCTCCGGAGAGGGAAGGAGGTGGAGGGACAGGGAGAGAGAGCAGGAGAGGGAGGGGGGAGAGGGAGAGAGAGGGGTGAGAGGGAGAGAGGGAGAGAGGGAGGGAGCGAAAGACCGTCTCTCCCTCCCTCCCTCCCTCCCTCCCTCCCTCCCTCCCTCCCTCTCCCTCCCTCCCCTCCCTCCATCCCTCTCTCCCTCCCTCCCTCTATCCCTCTCCCTCCCTCCCTCTATCCCTCTCTCGCTCCCTCCCTCTATCCCTCTCTCCCTCCCTCCCTCCCTCTCTCCCTCTCCCTCCCTCCAACTCTCCCACTCCCTCACTCCCTCCCAGAGAGGGAGAGATAGAGAGGCAGAGACAAGGGAGAGGGAGAGAGGGAGAGGGAGAGAGGGAGGGAGAGGGAGAGGGAGGGAGAGAGATATGGAGAGGAGAGGGAGAGGGGGGGTGAGAGGGAGATGGAAAGAGGTCTCTTCCTCCCTCCCTCTCTCCCTGTCCCTGTTTCCCTGTTCCGCTCTCCCTCTCCCTCCACCTCCTTCCCTCTCCAGAGAGGGAAGGAGGTGGAGGGAGAGGGAGAGGGAAAGAGGGAGAGGGAGAGCAGGAGAGGGAGGGGGAGAGGGAGAGAGAGGGGGGAAAGGGAGAGAGGGATAGAGGGAGGGAGCGAAGACGTCTCTCCCTCTCTCCCTCTACACCTCTCTCCCTCCCTCTCTCCTTCTCCTCCCTCTCCCTCCATGTCTCCATCTCCCTCACTCTTTCCCAGAAAGGGAGAGATGGAGGGAGAGACAGAGAGGGAGAGGGAGAGATGGAGGGAGAGGGAGAGAAGAAGAGAGAGAGGGACAGAGGGAGAGAGAGATAGAGAGGGAGAGCGGGAGAGGGAAAATGGTCTCTTCTTCCCTCCCTCTCCCTCTCTCCTCCGTCTCCCCCTCTCCTTCCCTCGCCCTTTCCCTTCCACTCTTCCTCTTCCTCCCTCTCCCTCCCTCTCTCCCTCGCCCTCACTCCCTCTCCCTCCATCTCTCCCTCGCCCTCACTCCCTCTCAGAGAGGGAGAGATGGAGGGAGAGGCAGAGACAAGGGAGAGGGAGAGAGGCAGAGGGAGACTGGAACAGGGAAACAGGGACAGGGAGAGAGAGAGGGAGAGGGAGAGAGGGAGAGGAGGAGGAGAGAGGGAGAGGGAGGGAGGAAGAGACCTATTTCCCTCTCCCTCTCTCCCTCTCCCTCTCTCCCTCTCCCTCCCTCTCCCTCTCTCCCTCTCCCTCTCTCCCTCTCCCTCCCTCTCCCTCCCTCTCCCTCTCCCTCCATCTCTCCCTCTTCCTCTCTCCCTCTGCCTTATCTCTGCCTCTCTGGGAGGGAGTGAGGGAGAGGGAGAGATGGAAGGAGGAGAGTTGGAGCCAGAGGGAGAGGGAGGAGAAGGAGGGAGGGAGAGGGAGAGAGGGAGGGAGAGAGGGAGGGAGGGAGAGACATCTTTCGCTCCCTCCATCACTCTCTCCCTCTCCATCTCTCTCTCCCTCTCCCTCCACCTCCTTCCCTCTCCAGAGAGGGAAGGAGGTGGAGGGAGAGGAAGAGGGAAAGAGGTAGAGCCAGAGCGTGCGGAACAGGGGAACAGGGACAGGGAGAGAGGAAGGGAGAGAGGGAGAAGGGGAGAGGGAGAGGGAAAGGGGGAGAGGGAGAGGGGGAGGGAAAGAGGGAGAGAGAGAGAGGGACAGGGAGAGAGGGAGGGAGAGAGGCAGAGGGAGAGATGGAGGGAGAGGGAGAGTGAGAGGCAGCGAGGTAGAGGGAGAGAGGGAGAAAGGGAGAGAGAGAGAGAGAGAGAGAGAGAGGGAGAGCGGTAGAAGTGCTGAGGAGGGGGGCTCCCTCCCCCTCCCACTCCCATCCACTCCCTACTGCTTTCTCCTTTTTCTGCTTCAACAAACACCAGGCGCCTTTTAGATCAGCCCTGAAGTCAACGTTGATGCTTGGACAGCCTGACCTCCCCGCTGACTTCCAGCCCAGGACCACCGCTGGGAGATGAAGTCTGCGGGGCCCTGGGCGCAGGCTGCACAGGCACCTCCTCTGATGCCCAATCTCTCCTCGTTTACGAGGCAGCCGACACTCCCCTCCCTGACTCCCCAAGATTTGGGGCCTTTTTTAGTATGTGTCGATAATGCCATGAGCGACTATTTAACTCTTCCACGAGGACCCATCTCCCAAAATGCCGTGGTTTTCAGCCTTGGCTGCACTAGAGAACCCCCAGGGAAGGGAGAGACGTCTCTCCCTCCCTCTCTCTTTCTCTCCCTCTGTACTTCTGTCTACCTCTCTCCCTCTCCCTCTCCCTCTCCCTCTCCCTCTGGGGTGATGCCCGATGAGCTCAGAATCGCAGATGGACCCCCCCATCCCCTCTCTGTGGCTTGCATGGGGGATGCACCTTCTCACTGTGGCCCGGGCATGGCCTTGACATTCAGACATCGGGTCCTGCATGGACACTTGTGTTTGTTCCATAGCGCATGTGGCTGCAGTCTGTGCTTCTGTAGATGGGGGCTGTGCGTGAGCCCTTCACCTTCCCCGCAGACACCACTGGTGCTCGCTCGGCCTCGCGGGGGATGCGGGGGGCACGGGGGACAGTCTTGCGTCCCCACCTTCTTGGGCTACAGACAGGCCACGCTGGTGCTGTGGTGACGGGGGGCTCCCAGGAGAACCCCACTGCAGACCGGAGAGGTGGCCCCCGAGAAGGTGGCGTACGCCTGGGGCCGGGCCTCATCAGTGAGCCACGGGCCACCTGCAGCAACAGGTGTCTCACCGTCCAGGGGCTGGGTGTTCGGGCGCCGTGGGGTTGAGCTACTGTCTGCACGGCAGCCGTGTTTGTCTTGTTGAGCCCGGGGAGGCCCCTTGGTGGCTCCTGGAGAGCCTGGCCGCATTTCTTCCTGCCCTTGGCCTTAGAGCCCATCACGTTCATGCCGTTTCTGCTTCCAAAAGGACCTGTGTTAATAAAGGCCACGTGTTAGGACAGCACCAAAGTGTCTAGAAATCCGGGCCAGGAGGAGGAGGGAGGGGGATTGGCTGTGCCCGCCAGTGGCCTGGGAGCCCTGCCCGCCTGCAGAGACCTGGCCCGGGGCCCGTGGGGAGGGCGTGGCCCTCGGTCCCCAGCGCCTTCCGTCTCTGGCTTCCAGGAGAACTGCGTGATCCTCAGGGAGCTGGTGAGGCTGCAGGCCCTGAAGTCCCGCCTGCTGGGGTTCCGCACCATGCCGACTCTGTGCTGGAGATGAACACGGACAAGACCAGCCAGGTGGTGGCCACTGTCCTAGGTAACACCGCCTCCCCCTGAGTCCCAGTGGGGACGGGGTCAGGCGGACCTTGACCGGACGTGGTGCTGCCTGAGACCCCACTGTGTCAGCCCTTGGGGGTCACCATCCCAGACCCTTCATTCTGCCTCGAGGGGCGCAGGGTCGGGGGTGGCTGGGGGGCCGCCCCAGGGACGTAGCCGAGCCTCTCCCCTCCGCCCGCAGGTGAGCTGGCCCAGAAGCTGAAGCCCCTCGGGGAGCAGGAGCGGCCGTGATCCTGGAGCTAAAGAAGGCCGAGTGCCAGAGGCGGGGCCTGCACTTTGACGGCCCCATCAACGCCTGGGACCTGCGCTACTACGTGAACCAGGGGGAGGAGACGCGCTACCACGTGGACCAGTACCTGCTCAAGGAGTCTTTCCCCGTGCAGGCGGTCACACGCGGGCTGCTGGGCATCTCCCAGGAGCTGCTGGGGCTGACCTTCGACCTGGAGGAGGGCACGAGCACGTGTCACGAAGACGTGAGGCTCTAAACGGTCTGGGACGTGGCCTCGGGCAAGGTCATCCATCGGCAAGTTCTCCCTGACCTCTATCCTCGGTGCGTGCGTGGTGGGGGAACCTGTCGGCTGTGGGCCGGGGCTCCTCTGTGGAAGCGGGGCCCCATCCACGTCCCTCCGCAGGGTGGGGAAGTCCGGGCACGCGGCCTGCTTCGGCCTGCCTACAGCACGATGGGAGCTGCCAGATCGCCATCGCGGCCACGGTGGCCAACTTCGCCAAGCCTACGCCCAACCTGCCCTCCCTGCTGCGGCATGATGAGCGGGAGACCAACTTCCACGACGTCGGGCATGCGATGCACCAGCTCCGCTCCCAGGCGCAGGGCTGCAGGCGGGGGCGGGGAGGGCCCGGGCATGCGTGGTCCTCAGGCAGGCCCTCGCCACGGGATTCTTTCACTGACATCACCCCACACGTGGTGACGCCCTCGGTGTCAGCTTCCATCATCAAACCCCAGGCACTGGGCGCGTAAATAACGGAAATGGATGTCCTCGAGGCTCTAGAGGCTGGAAGACCCAGATCAAGGAGTCAGGGCTGGTTCCCTGCATGTTAAATACATGTACTCAAGAGTTGCCTTTAAAAAAGACAAAAGAAAAGAAAGGAACGTTGCCTGCAAGTCTGCTGACAGCCGGTGATGAGAACCAGAGGGAAGGCTCTGGGGCCGGGGGCGCAGTGCCCTGTGAGCTCGGGGGCTGCTGCCAGTCTCCGTGGAGGCTCAGCAAGTCCCAGTGACTTCCCCACGTGGGGGGGCGCCAGCTGAGAGTCTGGGCCCAGGACCCACTGCTCGTTCAGTCTTCCTGTGGTCAGCCCTTCATCCTGAGAGCGATGCTCTCACAGGCTGCACCGGGGCGTGTGGGGACAGTTTACTGAGCCGTACAGACGTCACTACTGCTTTGGACCATTTCCATCATCCCGAAAATGTCCCTCACGCCCTTAGCTATCACTCCGTCCCCTCGCCAGCCCCTGACAACCAGGAACCCACTCGCTGACTCTGTGGATCTACCTGCTCTGGACGTTTCTCCTCAGTGGGGTCACGCCCTGTGTGTCCTTCTGTGTATGACTTTGCTCGCTGAGCATCGTGTTCTCAGGGTGTACCGACGCGGCAGCGAGCGTCAGGGCTTCACCGCATTGCGTGGCTGAGGGACGTAAAGAAGACAAGAGAAAAGAAAAGCACGTTGCATGCAAGTCTGGTGACAGCCGGTGATGAGAACCAGAGGGAAGGCTCTGGGGCCGGGGGCGCCGTGCCCTGTGAGGCCCTGGCGCTGCTGCCAGTCTTGGTGGGCCACGGGCAGCACCGTCCCTCAGGAGCTGCTGGACAAGCTCATCAAGTCCCGGGAGGCCAACCCAGATGCGGCCGGACCGAGGGAAGGGAAGGGGGCTTCCGGTCTGCCCGGCTGGCAAGCGCGGCCTGGACACGGTGCCAGCCCCCCGTCTCCTTCAACCTGTGCCAGATCGTCCTGGCCAAGGTGGTTCAGGCCCTGCACACGCAGACGCCCGCGGACCCGGCCCAGGAGAATGCCCGCCTCTGCCAGGAGATCCTGGGGTTCCCAGCCATGCCAGGTAGCCAAGCGCGCGCCGGGCTCACCTTAGCGGTCGGTTGGCGGCTACTGCCCAGGTCAAGAGGATCGTCTGGTGGTGTGTGAATGGGGACCGACTGACGGGCTCCGGCCGAGGCCCGCTGCCCTCTGGCCTCCTCCTGCCACGGCTCCTTGGCTGGTCCCTCCAGCTGTGGCCCACGGAGTCCGAGGGTGGAGTGGGAGGCTCTGCACATGCTTTCTAGAGAGCCTGGAAGAGGCAGGAGAGGGCTTCGTACCCCGGACAGAAGGCATCGACGAGGTCTGCCCATGCGTGTCGGTGCGGACACGCGGTTCACTCCCTCGTGAGTGCTTTAACCAGCGATCTCCCCGTGGTGGAGGGAGAGCCCTGACTCATCTCTCGCAGCCTCGGCAGCTGACCTTGTAAGAGGCTTAGGAGTGAACCCTCGTGAGCTTCAGCAGAAAGTCGGCAAAGATTTATTTGTGTCCCTCCACTGAACTGCCAGCAAGGTCCCCGTTTTCTACAAGTGTTGGGCCAATACTCTCTCTAGTGGCAGGGGACTCAGACAAGGCTGCTTTGAGGCCCCCACCCCCGCTCTGGGGCAGGGGCACTGAGCGGCCAGGGGGCCGGCCAGGAGCCCCTCCGCGTGTGTCCCAGTGACCCACCTGCCTGCGACCTTCGGTCGCCTGGCAGGAAGCTACGACGCCCAGTCCTATGGCCAGTCATTCCTGCAAGAAACACTGGAACCAGTTTCTGCCAACCCACCAAAAAAAACGACTTCAAAGGCAACGTGGTGTCACAGGAAGGGCTTGTTTCTGTGCTGGTTTGTTTTTAGTTCATTAGGCCTCACTTAAAATTCTGATTCCACAATGCACTTGCTTTGGGATCTTGAGCAACACTCATAACCTCTGCAAGTTTCAGTATAGTAAGTTTATGTGATTACCTTCATCTGTAATATCCCTGTGTTGCAATCTTAATTAATTCAGATTAATTCATCTTAATCTTAATCTCAAATTCAGATCAATGACTAGTTCCTCTGTGACTTCTCCTCTGAACGGATTCAAAAGCCGCCTCTCCCGTCCTCATTTGGCTTCTCTTCTCTTCTGGAATCTCATAAGAACTTCTATGACCTCTTTGGTTTTTTGTTGTTGCTGTTGTCTGCTTGTTTGTTTTTTAATTGAAATATAGTTGATTTACAATGTCGTGTCCGTTTCAGGTGTACGGCGCAGTGATTCCGTTTTCAGATTCTTTTCCCTTATAAGTTATTACAAAATATTGAGTACAGTTCCCTGTGCCATAGGGGAGATCCTTGTTGTATCAATTCTATGCCTTCTTTGAACGACCGTAGCACTTGTTGTCTGTATCATTTATTTTTATGTCTGTTGTGGCTTTGTGACCGAAAACGAAAATTTTCTATTTGTTCATGCCCTGGCCCTTCCTTAAAAATGTGTTCATTTACCTATTTCATATTTATTGACTACATCTTAGACACCGTGTTAGCTGCTTGTTCTAGATGTTAATAAAACATAGACCTTCCTGCTCAAAGGGTCACAGTATTTGTGGGAAAACAAAAAAATGAACAACTTACGTCTCAAATAGCTTTGTACTTCCCAAAGAGAGCACACCTCGTAGGTACAATAAATATATGTATTATACATAAATGTATAAAGAGTTAATGGCATTAAAAACGTGAGATAACTGCTTTTCTATTCTGAGGAAATGAGGATTACATTTCACCAGGAGCTCAATACCACTCTGAGAATGAGGGCTTAACCCCCGACCTGGCTCACTGCATCGCTTTCGTATATGAAAATAGACAAGTCTGTACACGCTCTCTACAAAAAGGCTTATCTGGCATGAATTTCAGATAGCAAGAAGAAAAATTCAAGAGGTTCAGAGAAGCATCCAGAAGCTCAGATGATTGTCTGGCACTGATACAACTTGCTTGACAGGAAAATAGAGCTGTAAATCTCACAAAATTCGATGATCTTCTAAGAATTTCAAAACCGCCTGCTATTAATTAGAAATCCTAGAAGAACCGCTTCTTTTAAAGCACACTGATAATATGCTTTACAGCTTAATATTCAGAAGCCTATGTTTCGGCTAAGTGAGCTTCAGGAATGAAGGAAACTTGTGGTTCAGTTCCCTCTACTCTGGAACCTCTGGTCAAAACACCTACTTCTGTGCTCAGCCATCTTATCATCTGAAAAATGGAGGCAACTCTAAGAAAACATAGTTACAGAGATGTTGCACAGTTTCCTGTGTCACTGTCTTCATTTGTTTCAGAAAACCAATAACGTCTAAGCTACTACTGCAAAGAGCGCAGTGTTACTTGGGGTCATCTAGTGCAGCTCTGTCAAAGTAAAGAAAAGGAAAGGGGCCTAGAACAACTATAATTTTCCCAAGAGGACACTATTATTTTATGGTAAATCTGAGTCAAGAACCCTGATCTCTTTGATGCCATTCCATTGTTCTTTCGTTGGGTTCTCAACAACCCAGAGAAAGAAAGAGAAATAAAACTCCTATGTGCTGTGTCACTGGTACAGGACGTGGCAAGATTGGAATCGGAGAACTACATATTAACAGGTATTTGGGAAATTCTTCAAACTGGTTAAGATATACACCAGGTACCTAAAAAACAGTATGTTTTCCCAAGATGATTCTGTGGAATGAACAGAACTGGTAACTGAAGGTGCCTGTGTGCTGCACTTCCAAACAGGATGGGTGAATGCTTGTTTTCTGGCACCTTTAAGACTCCACCCCAATATACACATTAAAATAAAATTAACATTTCAACTGGGTCATATTTAATTCTGCATGCTCTTCTAAGTCAGCAAAATATTCCATATATCATTTAAGTTGTCACTCACTCTCTTTTCTTTTCTTTCTTTTTCTTTTTTTTTTTTTTTTTTTGCGGTACACGGGCCTCTCACTGCTGTGGCCTCTCCCGTTGCGGAGCGCAGGCTCAGCGGCCACGGCTCACGGGCCTAGCCGCTCCGCGGCATGTGGGATCTTCGCGGACCGGAGCACGAACCCGTGTCCCCTGCATCGGCAGGCGGACTCTCAACCACTGAGCCACCAGGGAAGCCCGTCACTCACTTTTTAACTTGAGTTTTAATTTCTAAAAGTCTTTCCAAACACAAAACAGAGGTGGGAAAATGGCATATGGGAAGCTGCAGAGATGAAATAAGCTTACTTCATTCGGCATAAAGATGAATACCCAAACAACTTCTGCATAGCTGCAAGTGTCCAAATCTACTATCTTCGTTTCGTAGTCAAGGCTTCCGGAAAAATATGCTAACGGATTCCTAATTACCCAAATGCCCCATATCCGTTTCAGTAAGTATCGTTATACATTACGGAAAATTTTCTCAGTGACACAGAAAGACATCCTGGCCGAGCATCCCCCTTCCCATGACACAGAGATGATGGGTCTCAAGCTACGTTGAAGGCGTTGGAGCCCACTTTATCCATTACTAATATTAATGGAGGACAAACCTTCATATTCTGTTTGTTTGCTCTGTGTTTGTTAAATCACTTCTTCCCTTCATTAAAATGGATGACACATAATTGAGTCTGTAGTGTGTGTATCACTGGAACCTGAACACATTTTTGTTGGTTTTATTAACGTCATAGGTTTCTAGGGAGGGTCTACTAAATAACTAAGTCTAGTTTCACAGTTACAAATAAATTAGGATGTAATTTTGAATAAATTAAGCTCATCATAAAGGAAGGATACTGATAGTTGCTACTACCCCTTCCTTGAGGGGCTCTTGTAAAGCACTAAATAAAGTAACAGAGGTTTATATGCATGCATATATTTTCAATGATATTTGAACACACTCGAAAAGAACTCTACAGAATGCATTATAAAACCTCGATGCTGTGTGTCCCTAGTTCCCAGCTCTCTCGTTAAAACTATTTAAATGAACAAAATGTTATCTATTAGGAGAGCTATCAGAGTACTCCAAATACTACTTCTTGCAGTACCCTGTCCCAACCATTTGCCTTCCTCTTCCCATTAGTCCTTAATTCAGAAACCCCAGAGATTTGTTCATTAATTTATGAGCATATTTCTTCATTCAGCCAAGAAAACTGATGGCTCCCTTACCAAATTTCAGGCACCCTTCTTCAGTATGTTTTCTAGGCATGTTCAGGAAACACAGCAGTGATTAACACAGATGAATATAGCCTCTCTCGAGCTGAGGGGAGAGACAAAAGTAAAGAAGCAAATATAAAATCGTAAGTGTAAATACGTAAATAAAAATTGAATAAATGGGTAGAATAACTAGTATATCAGGTAAGTGCTGGAGAAAAACAGCAAGCAGGGAAGGGGGATGGAGATTGTTAGCTGGTAGGAGGAGGCTGCGATCTGAAACTAAGTGATCACTGAGGGCTTTCTGGGGAAGATAAAATTTAAGAGGGAACCTAAGGTTGTGAGAGGGAGCAAGGTGCATATCTGGGAAGTGAATAGTACAAGCAGAGGGAACAGTCAGATGGAAAGGCAATGAGGCAAGAGTGGGCTTGGAGTATCCAAGGAGCAGAAAGGATGTCAGTGTGTGGAAAACAGAGGGAGCAAAGTGGAGAGGAGAAGGAAACCGTCAGAGAGGAAACAGAGGCCCAGATTTCTAGGGCTGTGGAGGCACTTTGAGGACTTTGCTTTTCCTGTGAAGAAGCCACTGAAGAGCCTGGAGTGACATGATCTGACTTACGTTTTAACAGGATCTCTCTGGATGCCATGTTGATTAGAGACTGCAGGAGAATAAGGACAAGCCCCAGAAGACCAATAGTTGATTCAAATGTCAAGAAACATTTATGCCTTCACCCTTCAACTTCACAAATGATGCCATTTCCATTGAGCTATTGAAAAATATAATCTGGCTTTCAAAACAATAAACCAGAAGGCATTTTCTCACATAAGCAAGGTCACAAACAACTGTCAGCTAAAGTTGAAATAGCAACAAATCAAATAATAACAAAAAACATTTTTTATAGATTTTAAAACCTTACCAAGCATTTTCTTGTCCATTATCTAAGTTAATCCTCAAATCAACGCCATGAGATAGTTACTATTTTCCCATTAGAAGTGACCGCATATTAAATCCTTAGTGATTGCTCAAGAAAAGCTGAAATCTTGAGTGTACATCTATTGATGCCAAGGTTGGGTTTTTTACCCATGGGAACATTGGATGCTAAAATCCACAGGGATTTTCAGCTCAAGATGGCAGACTAGGAAATATATTTACTTTCTGGTCCTCCTGAAACCAGGTTTAAATAAAACTGTAGAAATACCCAAATTAATCAACCAATAAGAGCCAAGACATTGTGGAAGTCATCAACCACAGAAAGATTTCAACACATTTCGAGAAGGCAAACAATGAAATGGAGGGGCCATGAATAAAATAATGAAGAAAAGACTACCCTAAGTAGGGTCTGCACAAAGCCAGTCAGCTTTTGCTGAGCCCTGGTTATAGTAAAGGACAGAGGAAGGAAGAGGGGCTGAAAACAAGGAGACAAAAGTCATTTCAGGAAAACACGTTCATTTAATGAGCTCCAGGGAACACTCAGCCTGCTGCCATACTCACTCACGTATTACAGTGGATTGTTGGCACGCAAGACAAGAAAACAGGGAACCAACGAACAAAACTCAAGACACTGTTTCTTACTGAACTCTTCTCAAACGAGATCAAGAAATTATGGTTCAATGCCATAGCTGTAAATCATTTCTGCTCCTGGAGAGGTTAGAAAGGGCTTATAATAGTTACCCTTTTTTTTTTCAGACAGAATTTAGGTCTGAGCAAAAGCTTTTGTGTCCTCCAACCTCAAAGTTTATTGGGGATGGAAGTCCAAATTTGCTTCGACATACCATAAAAAGAATCTCATGAGCAGAGGGTCAAACTACTTTTGGAATATATGAATTATGCCCAGTGTGATTTTAAATAGATTTTAAACAAAAATATATAGATTTTTACTGATCTATATGATTCTGGGTTCTGAAACTTCTACATGTCACATGCCTGATACAGAACACACAATGTCAGTCCCAGGAGAGAGAAAACACTCCAATGAAGCAAGCCAAAGAAACAAGATTCGGACAAGGTAAAGTGACGTGTAGACCAAGACCAGGATTTTTCAATTCTTTCCTGTCATGCTGTAGCTTCCAGCTCCTGAATAACAACACATGTTTCCCTTGTCCTAGACACACAAGAGTATGTCTCCTCTATGGGGCATAAGAAGCTCTAGAGTTACATATGTGTAGTAAAGAGTGGACCCAGCCGGCATACTCACAATGACCAAATTGTGTTGCTCGTACTTTATTTTAAACCAATACATCGCTCCACGCTGAAGTTGCAATAAATCATATATTTGCTTTCTAGACATGAATGAGATGCCTTACTGGATATACTCCAGGAAGGCCAGAGAAACTGGCTTCTAATCCATACAGAATAATTCATTGATGAATTCCTTTCAGGATAGCCCATGATTTATCTAGAATATAAGCTTTACATACCTGGATCCTTCAAACTAGACCAAAGGGAAAAATCTAGGCTCCAAGCCTCAATCAGAAATGTGGGATGGTGCTATGCTGACAACTGGTGGTCCCTGACCTATCTTCTGAGATTAGAACCCAGTGTGGTGGATGACCAATTCACGCGTTGAACAAAAGAACACCTCCTACAGGGCAGTGGATGTGTTCATTACAGGTATGGCACTTAGGGCTAAGTATCATAAGGACTTCAAGAAACAAAAGAAAAAGTAACACATGAAGCATATATGATAAGGAGGCGCCAGAGTCCAGAGCACGAGCTCTGGAATCACACAGGCTTGCTTCGAATCCCGGCTAAGCCACTACCATCTGTATACCCTGAAGAACAGTCGAAGGTTGAAATGTTCTTTTACCAAATTTCGAAAAACAAGTGAAGAAAGAACCTACCCGCCAGGAAGGGACATCGTGGGGTGCAGCATCCAGTCGGGTCAGGGCTCTGCATCCCCTGCTCAGAAACCTTCACCGCCTGGCTCACGGTGATGCTGGCAGCTCAGCAGCCCTGGAGAAGGCGCTCCTGCTCCTGTCTCCAGGGCTCGCGGACAAGCTGGGGAGGTCCACGGAGGAGGCGGGCCACAGCCTGGCAAGCTCTGGGTGCCTCCTGCACTCAGCTCTGGGCAGGCTCTGGCCTCTGGGCCCCGTTGCGGGGAAGGGCTGGCCGATACATACCCAGGGCTGAGGGGTCTGCAGAGCCGGTGCCCAGGCAGCGTGAGCTCTGGAGGAGAAGCCTTCCACAGTCCCCAACAGTCTCCGCATGGTGGCCCATCCGGTGCCAAACACCTGCCACCCACAGCGACAAGTCCCAGCCGCTACAAAGTCCAGAAGGGCTCGGGCTCTTTGCCCTCGGGCCGGGTTTCTCCAGGGGCTGGGCTTGTGTGGGGCCCCCAGCCCACCCCCTGACCCGCCCGCCCTTGCTCTGTGACACGTACAATGCAATGGCAACACCCAGGCTGAGCCGGCAGGCCAGTGTTCAGTGCGTGCTAGACCTTGAGAAGAGTTAGCAGCTAGGGAGAAGCTCTCCCACTTTCACTCGCTTTTCTCAGATCAGCCAGGCAGCCCATCTCACCCCAAAGCGATGGACACCACACCTCCTTCCCAGGCTATCGTTTTCCGTTCTGCCCCTGTTTTCCCTTTCCATTCTGCCCCTCTTTTCCCCAGCACCCCATCTACGGCTTCGGGTGTCATCGGTGCTGCAGCAGGCAGCACCTCTGACCCCGAAGCTATGGACACCACACCACCTTCCCGGGCTTTCGTTTTCCGTTCTGCCCCTGTTGTCCCTTTCCATTCTGCCCCTCTTTTCCCCAGCACCCCATCTACGGCTTCGGGTGTCATCGGTGCTGCAGCAGGCAGCACCTCTGACCCCGAAGCTATGGACACCACACCACCTTCCCGGGCTTTCGTTTTCCGTTCTGCCCCTGTTGTCCCTTTCCATTCTGCCCCTCTTTTCCCCAGCACCCCATTTACGGCTTCGGGTGTCATTGGTGCTGCTCCCGGCAGCACCTCTGACCCCGAAGCTATGGACACCACACCACCTTCCCGGGCTTTCGTTTTCCGTTCTGCCCCTGTTTTCCCTTTCCATTCTGCCCCTCTTTTCCCCAGCACCCCATTTACGGCTTCGGGTGTCATTGGTGCTGCTCCCGGCAGCACCTCTGACCCCGAAGCTATGGACACCACACCACCGTCCCGGGCTATCGTTTTCCGTTCTGCCCCTGTTGTCCCTTTCCATTCTGCCCCTCTTTTCCCCAGCACCCCATTTACGGCTTCGGGTGTCATTGGTGCTGCTGCAGGCAGCACCTCTGACCCCGAAGCGATGGACACCACACCACCTTCCCGGGCTTTCGTTTTCCGTTCTGCCCCTGTTTTCCCTTTCCATTCTGCCCCTCTTTTCCCCAGCCCCCCATCTACGGCTTCGGGTGTCATTGGTGCTGCTCCCGGCAGCACCTCTGACCCCGAAGCTATGGACACCACACCACCTTCCCGGGCTTTCGTTTTCCGTTCTTCCCCTGTTTTCCCTTTCCATTCTGCCCCTCTTTTCCCCAGCCCCCCATCTACGGCTTCGGGTGTCATCGGTGCTGCAGCAGGCAGCACCTCTGACCCCGAAGCTATGGACACCACACCTCCTCCCTAGGCTATCTTTTTCCGTTCTTCCCCTATTTTCCCTTTCCATTCTGCCCCTGTTTTCCCCAGCGCCCCCCCCCCCCCATTTACGGCTCAGGCCGGCATCAGTGCTTCAGCAGGCAGCAGCTCTGACACCAAACCTATGGACACACCTCCAGGGCTGTCATTTTCCAGTCTGCCCCGTCTCCAAGTAGAACCACTACCTATTTCACACGGCTGTTCCTAGTTCTGGGAACACACCACGCACTGGTAGCAATGCCTCAGCCCATGCCTCGACTCATTTCCCTGCAACGCTGGCCAACAGATAGACCAACACTTCAAAGTTATGACAGAAAGTTGAGTAAGTTATACGCTTGGAATTGCATTTATTATTACTAACAAGCACAACTGTAGTGCTTAGACTATAACAAGTAATATTCTAAGTGCTTAGCAAATATTAACTCACTTAATCCTCATAATGGCAACCCTATAGGTAGGTAATGTTCATAATATTCACCTTTTTGGGGGGAAACTGAGGCCCAGGGGGGTTGAATAGCTTGCCTAATGCCACACAGTAAGTAGCGGGCAGAAACCCAGGATGAAAACCAGACCGTCTAGACTTTCATCACTTTGCTGTGTCACCTTAATAGATGTTGTGGTTAGGGAAGGGACTAAACTGACAAGACTCTGAACTTGAGAAGGGAGAAATTAGAAAGTGACTGATCCTAGAAACTAGAGAGGATTTCAGCTCAGAAATTTCTGGTGGTGAGACCCAGAAGAACAAGAACATGGTTGGAATATTAACTTGGGGTAGTATCTGAATCCATTGAGAAATGGTTTTGTTTTGTTTTGTTTTTTTAACTTAGAAAGGCCAGCTGGATGAAGATTAATGAAACAAAAAGCAGAAAGGGAAAGAGGAAGGTGCCTGAAGTGAGACATAACCTCTTCCCTGTAAGTACTAGGGGTGGGCGTCCTGTGGGAAAGGATGGAGCTCTCTCTACAGCTTTGTCACCAGGATGAACAAGGAGAAACATGGCAACCATTGTACTGGTTTTGATGATTCCTCAAAAACCAAGGCTTTACTTTCCAAGAACTACCCACAGTAGCATACCTACCGTGTGTCAGACATGCCACCAAGTGTGTTTCCAGTCACACATTTTCATTGGAGAAATAGTTCCTATGAGGTACGCATTAGTTCCCTATGGCTGCTGTAACAAATGACTACCAATGAGCTTGCGTAAAACAAAACACACTCATTCTCTTATGGTTCTGGAAGACAGAGGTCCAAAACCAGTTTCCCTGGGCTGGAACCAGGAGTTGACAAGGCCGTCCATCCACCTTCTAGAGGCTCTAAGGGAGAATCTGTTTCCTTGACAGCATTCCTTGACTTCTGGCCACATCAATCCAACCCCAACTTCATCATCACATTCTCTTTGGAGTAAACACTCCCTCTGCCTCTCTCTTACGAGAACACCAGTGGTTACATCTGGGTCCATCCAGGTAGTCCAGAAGAATCTCCCCATCTCAAAACCCTTACTTTCATCCCATTGGCAAAGTCCCTTCTGCCATTTAAGGTGACATTCATAGGTTCTGGGGATTAGAAGGTGGACATTTGGGGGCAATGGTACTATTCAGTCTACTACAAGGTAGATACTATTAGCTTTCTCAGATGTAGGAAATGAAGTTTAGGGAAGTAATTTGTCTCAGGTCTACAATTTCCAGAGTAGAGATTTAAATTCTGCCAGGGAGACTTTAGGACACACTCTAAACAACTTTAACCTGTGTCCTTAATTACTGCATAATCCTTGGTTAAGAGTCACACTTAGGTATCAAGACCCAACTGAATATAACACAAGTACTGTCTCCTCTTTCACTATGTTTGCCTGGTGTATTTATGAATCTTGCCCAGAGCAGAAGAGTTCAGAAAATCGTTATACACGTTTACTAGGAGAAAGCATTTACCGTTTGATGTGCACGGAGTAATGGAAGGCTATTTAAAATAAAATAAAGTAAAATATGCCACCAAATCGTCAAGTGTCACAACAGAGGTAACCCCGTGGGAGTCTTGAGGAGACTAAAATTATCTCCAATTGTGCAGGTGAGAAAAGTGTCACTAAAGGCAGTTGTAGTTCAGCCAAGCCCTACGGCACAGAAGTAGGAATCTGGATATGTACGAATGGGAAAAAAGACATTTTAGGCATGGGAAACAGTTGAATGCTGAATGGATGAGAAATAGGCATTAGACCTTTCTAAATCAACTGGCTTATTAACTCAGTAAATCAGATTTGGTCAGTCAAACTAGCTTTAGCTGATTACTTATCCAGGGCATAGCTGTTGAGAGTCATTTTTGTCATAAAACAGTAAATAAAATTGTTGAACTATAGCTTTAGGCTTGCTAAGTGATAACAGATTGCTCTAGCTGATGTTCAAGTGACTTACTTGGTACTATTCACGAAATTGGGGGTTAACAACTGCTTAAGACAACATAGAGAATTGATCTTAAATAGTACTTGAAGTAGTTACTGTGTAAAGTATCTGTTCAGTAGCTCATGGTAAATGGATGTTTATAATCCCCGTTGGACAACCAACTGCTTTTTTGCAAACGGTAATGTGAATTGCTGTTGCATAAACTATAGTAATGACCACCTATCTAATCTGTTGTCCAAACCAGAAATCTTCTAACAATACTGGTCTCCTAATAAAAAGTAAGCATGAAGCTAACACACACTGGGTGTCTCCCGTGTGCCTGTGCATGCATCTATAGCTCACTGAACCCCCATAACAGCCCCCAAGAGAGGGACTCTGAGTGTCCCCATGCTGCTGGTGGAGAAACAGGCACAGGAAGGTTCAATAGTCTATCTACCTAAGATAACACAGAGGGCGGGAGAGCCTGTTTTTAAACCATCTGCCTCCAATTCCAGGTGCCAGGAGCCAGATTCAGCCTACAGGCCTCTTCTGCTCATCTGGAGGTGAAACCATGTGTAAGGATTAGTCAAATCCTGTCTTCACTCCTCAAGGTAGCTTGAACACTTGCACGTCCTCCAAATAGCACGTAGCATAAGCAATAAGATGTTTGCCCCGGGTACTGTCCAGGAACTTGGAATCAGCTGTGTCTAGTTAGGCTGAGCTGGTTAAGACTGGAGAGGACCACCGATCTTCCACCTGGCCCAGTGCCTTTTGACCTCCTGCCATCAGAGGGCCGAAAACTACAGCCTGAGAATGTGCTGAGCCCCGTAGCCTAGTTACGCCAGCTCAGAACAATGAGGAGCACACCTTTTCCCAATCACCTTTCCTCATGCTCCCCGTGCCTCATACTGCCCTGCTTCTTTATTCTTTATCCCATAGATACCCCAAGCCCCTTGCCTTTGGGGAGGCGGATTTGAGAGCTATTGTCACGTCACTTCCTCGCTTGGCTGCCTTGTGAATAAACCTCCTCTTTGCTGCAAACCTCAGCATGTCAGTGTTTTGGCTTGCTGCGCCTCAGACAAAATGGTAGGGAGCAGTGGTAAAGGTCCCTTGCCTGTGAGGGAAGCTGGTTGCTAGTAGTCACGTTGCAGATGTTTTCTCCTCCCGGGGGGGCAGACGTCCTGCTCTTCCAGAAAGAAGGGAGAAAGGCAGGAGCTGGACCCTTGCTCTCAGGGTCACCGTCACCTAGGAGCTCGTTAGAAACACAGAATCCAGGCCCCACCCAGAACTACTGAATTACAGCCTGCATTTAACAAGATCCACAGGAGAGGCATACCCATATTAAAGTTGGAGAGGCACCAAGCTGGAGTCCACGTAGCAGAGAAGCAGACAGGATTCTAGACCACGCAGAGTGTTAAAGGCCAACAGTTTGTTTTCTATTCTCAAAACAATGTTTTTGAGCCATGTTGATGAGCAATGTCCCAACTTGCTTCTAAGGTTTCTTGTGTGAAGAATGGATTGGAAGGAAACAAGATATATGGACACTAGTTAGGACCTCATTGCAACAGACAGGCAAGTTCAGTATGAGGATGTTGAGGAAGAGTTGACAGATTCAGAAGAAATTCAGGAGATAAACTGAAGCGGGCTTAATGGGGTATGAGACGGAGGAAAGGAAGGTCTTAGGGAATTTAAGGGTTTACTCCACGTATGAGCAAAGCCTCAAAATTCATCATTTGAACGTACAGAGGTAGAGCTCTCAAAGGACACTGGTTAGGAAGCAACAGTACGCCCTTTATAATTCCAAGAGACAACACGGATCAACTGTCTCGATGGAAAACTCGGCGGTACCGGTGCGTTTTTTCACTCAAACTTAGTTCCAGTGCCTATTACTCACATTTTCTGTGCCTAAACAACACGGCTTGAGGAACTGAAGGGGATTCCATCCTGGTAATTAAGGAGGGTCCCCAACACTGACAGTCCCATCTTAAAAAGCAGTCCCGCTGCATTTTACCCAAGGAGCAATGGCCAGAGCCTCCCTTTTAAAACGATGGGGAGAAATCAGAACATCACACACTGTCCCTTTCAGCTACTATGAACTGAGCCGCGAGACGACCAGCACCCCCTAGCACAGCGCGGACGGGCCAGCGCACGGGGGCCACTGTGACAGGCGACAGCACAAGAGACGGAAGCCCAGGCCCAGGGGCTCCGAGCTCCACCGGCAACGCCCAGGGGCCAAGGCGTATTACCTTTCCGGGATGTGCTTTCCGCCCTTCCTCGTGGCCGACGAACTGGCTCATGTCACCCCCGCCAGGAGTGCCAAAGTCGCCAACCCGGCATCCCCGGTGCCAGCACAAGGCCACGAACCACAGGCGCCTAGGCACAAGCCCACGCAGCTCGCGGACCTCCTTCTACCGCGCATGCGCCACCGCGTGGCGTGTCGAGATGACTGTCATCACGCAGGCGGATTAACGCGCTTGATCCGTAAAGAGGATTCTGATGCCTGCAATTTCCCTCCTTAGCCGGAGGCTGGGAGCACACGTCCATTAGTTCGTGTGTGTACCCTTCAGCATTCCAATCATACGGGACATGGAAAGTTGTCCGACTCTCCCAGTTTCTTGTGTGGTTCTTTCAGATATTTCCCAAGTGCTTACATTCACACTTGTATCTTGTATGTAAGTATTTGTACGTAACAGGTATCCTGTAGTTTATAGAAGAGCAGCACACTATACACGTACTACATACATAGTCTACAATGTGTCTTGGATAGTGACGCTGTTATCTTTCTAAAATATAAACTTGGCTGGATTGCTCTGTCGCTTGAACATCTTCACTTAGCACAGAATACAGCCCAGGTTGTTAGCACAGCATTGAGAACTCTTTATAAACAGATATCAGTCTGTCTCTCCAACTGAATTATAAGTTCAAACTATGACTTACAAGGACCTACATCATCCACCTCCCTCCTTTGCCCTGCCAGCCTCCCCTGATCTCATTCTCTACTGCCCTGCCCTCACTCACTTTCCCCTGTCCAGCCACACTGGCTTCCTTACTATTCCTCAAACATGCCAAGCACAGGCGTGCCTCAGGGACTTTGCACCTACTATTCCTTCTGCTTCAGAACACACCCTCCCACCCCATCTCCACTCTCCCAGGACACACCCTCCCACCCCATCTCCACTCTCCCAGATATCCAATGGCTTGTTTCTCACTGCAAGGCTCTGCTCAATCGACATCTTAATAGAGGGGACTTCCCTGATCACCTACCACATTCCCTCACCTCTTCATCTTCTTTTGTTATTCTCCAAAGCATTTACCACCGCTTGACACTCCACATATTGACTTATTTATTCATCTCTCTCCCCCACTAGAATGGAAAGTACGTAAGGGCAAGAACTTTGTTCTCTTCCTACTTCCTAGAACAGTGCCTTCAACTTAGAAGGTGTTATACAAATATTTGCTGAAAATGAATGTATGACTTCTTTGCCCTTTCACACTACCCTCTAGTCACACCAGAGGCTGCCCCTCCAGAGCACAAGTTCAAGCCCTGGGCCTTTTGTACCTGTCCCCAATACCTGGGCTGTCCTTTCCTCATTCCGGCAAAATCCTCTTCCCCCAAGCCCAGCTCAAACGCTGTCTCCTCAGTCAGGCCTTCCTCAATTTCTCCTCTATATTCCTGCTGCACTTGATTCTTTTATCATAATTAACCCACTTAGACTCACTACATGTTTCTCTTCCTAGACAACTGTAAGTTGCTACTGAACAAAGACTTCTACTCACCTCTGTATCCCCGTGCCCTAACAACAAACCTATAAGGCTCTCGGTGTTTACTGAAACAATTCATTTTCTGAGTCTCTACCCATTCTAGGGAGTGCGTAGTATAGTCTCCTCCTCATTATCAGTGAGCCTGGCATCTGTGGGAGGGCCTTACAGCAGAGGAAGTCACCAATGGATCATAACTAAGGTCCTGAGACTGCAATGGCAGACAGCATGGTGAAGTTAGCCCACTGCATGCAGAAGACCCACAGAGGAGTCAGCATATGCAATGGACTACACTTGGTATAACATGTGAACAATCAAGGTTTACAAACGTGTTCTCATGCACTTGTAAGGATCTTCTAGCCCACGCGGAACAGACAGAACACACACAAAGGAGCCTGGAGGAAGTGAGTAGGCCGGCAGCTGCGCCCTAACGTCTTAAGAGGTAACATTTCTGTGACTACAGTTTAAACACATCAGATAATTTGCCTCCTTTCTAGACACCCTGGTTATCACAGGACAGGCCAAGCCTCTCAAGTTTTAAAGCTAAAGTACACGGAAGATCTGTGAATAGGGCTGAAGATATTTAAGAGCTAGTACCTGCATTAAGCAACCAGGTTATAGAATGAACATTTATCTTGAAATTCCAGTCTCTCCCTCTCTCTCTCGCCTCCTATCCCCTATCTTCCCACCTCCATCTCTATTCCCTCTCCCCTACTCCCTGTTTTATGTATATACGTGCATCATTTTATATATACACGGAATATTTACTGTCTGTTACATTGATTTAATAAAGTGCACACTCCTCAGGCTAAATTTAGAAAGAGGACAAAATGAACACTTTCACATGGGCGTCAGTGGTGTTCCAAAGACAAAAGATTCCTCAGTCTTAAAACATGGCAAACACCATGTTCCTTCTGATAGTTAGATGCTAGAAAAAGGCAAGTGGATCCTTAAAATTCACACGCTATTAACACCTACTATCAACAGAGTAGATCTTAAAGCGGAAACAAGAAAACACCAGCCTTTTAAGTTCTTCCTGTCTGAAGATAAGAGTAAGAGGTGGTAGTGTTCTTCCTCACTTGCACCCGAAGGGTAAAAGCAGCAAAAATATCTTAAACACATATATGATGAGGAAGCCACTCTACCTGGTCCACTCTGTTTTGTTTTGCTTCTAGGGATCTGTCTCACTCTGAACCTTTGCTTTTTGTTTTCTCTTTTATGTACGCTAAGAACCTGAGAGTCTAAACCTTTTCTTCCACCTCTCAACCAATAAACAGGACAAAAGAACATTTTTATGTTTTTATGTATTTTCCATTCAAATTTTTAAAAAAGAGATAAGTAAGCTAGCTCAGTTCATATTTCTCACAAAGATCACTTTCCAAACTAAACTAAATTGTTTGTGACCATAAACAGGAAAAACACCGTACTCTAGTAGCACCATCTGACATTTCCACCTTAATGTTACCAAACACAACTTGACACGAATGTCAGAACTATTAAAAATGTTAAAAATCCCCAACCCCACTCAAAATGCATACCAAAGTTCAGGTAAAGGAAAAACAAAAACAAACACAAAAGCAACTCACCGTTATCTTTATGTTCTTTCAGAAACCCATTAACAGCACACTGGAATTTAAAACTAGTGTCGTCATCTGACACCTGATGCCCAATTGTACACATTTTTAAATAAGGAAGAGTTTCTGGTAAGTCCTATAAGGCAAAACCATGAAAATATGTATTATTTCCTTTGTAGGGAAAGAATAAAAAATTAATTAGAGAAGGCAGAATATAAACCAGGAGAGTACATTAAACTTTGTATGTCAGTCATTCTGATGAGAGCCATTTTTTCCAAAGCTGCTTTAACCAGTAATTATCACTTGATTTTCATTCAAACTGCAGAACGGACAGTTACCAGGCATGCAAAAGGAAAAGCAAATCTATGTGAATGAATGCACATGTAACTCAAAATGACATAAACAGTTCTGCCTACATTTATGTTCTATCTTACATTTCAAGGGCCATAAAGCGGCTGTGATTTAAGGAGAGTAGTAGAATAGAGTCAGAAGAACTTGGATTCGAATTAGGAAACAGAGGCAATTTCAGGCATTGTTGAGAACTGGTATTCTTGAGGTGGGAGAAAGTAGACTATCAATAGAAGACAGAAAAGGATAAGTGAAAATTCTCTAGTTCTGAATTTAAATGGAAAGTAGCAGTAGGAACCTATGACATATTTTAAAAATATTAAAAACAAACGTACATATTTCCTAGCTCTGACCACTGAAAAAGTCTAGAAACAACTGATGTCATGTCAAAAGGACTCAGGAGTCACCGAGAAGCTCCAACTGGCCAAAGATAGGGCCTCAGTTAGAATAATAACTGTAACGGAGTCCACGGTGATAGGAATAAATAAAATTTTACAAAACTGGTCAACACTGGAGGATATTTGTGAATCAACTCATTATTTTGAAAACTGTTAAATAAAAGAAGAGAATCATGCCTCTACAACTGAGCAACCAAACAGCTGATGAGGGGAATCTTCTCCTCGTACAAATATACCCAGCTAATAAGTGAAAAAAAGAACAACAGAATCCACCATTCTTTGAAGCCTCAACTGAATTAATGGATGTAGGTATGAATCATCAGTGACTGCTAATACCACAGAAAGACACAACTATATACGTCTCCATGGAAGAACACATCATCACCCATGAAACTGTCTTGCCAAAACAAAACATGCAAGCTTCATTCAGATCAACTACCGATTTACAGGAAATAAAAGGACTGAAGGATATGTTACCAACACATGGAATGTAATCATCGGCATCTAGATGGGACAAATCACCTGGTTTCTTTAAAAACAAAATTCAAGGAGGAAAAAAAAAGTGAGAGAGACATGGAGGGAGAACCTATAGATTAAACAAGACTTCAGAGACCTAACAATCCACGGCAAAGTGTGGACCTTATTTGGATCTAATTCAAAATTCTTATAGACAATTTTTTATGACGTTTAGGAGACAACTGCAAATTTGAGCACTCCCTGGGTATTTAATATTAAAAAATGATATTAAGGAATAAAAGTCCTATATTTTAAATGCACGTACCAAAAACGTACAGGTGTAATTTACATGTTGTCTCGGAGCTGCTTCAAGATAATACGGAATGGGGTGAAACAGGTGGGGGTATAGATAAAACATGACAGCCATCAGTTGGTAAATAAGAAAGCTGGATGAGTTCCTGGGTATACAAGGAACACTCACAGTAGTTTTATACTTTTGTATATGCTTAAAATTTGTGATAATTGTTTAAAAACAAGACGACACTGTAGAAAACAGTTTGGCACTTTCTCACAGGTTAAGCGTAGAGCTTAGTATTTGGCAGTAGGCTATGATCCAACAACTCTGCTACTACCTACGCTGCACATCTAACAGAACTGAAAGCAGGGATTTGAACAAATATCTGTACACCAATGATCATAGCAGCATGATTCACAATACCTACAAGGTGGAAAACAACCAAGTGTCAATCAACCGTTGAATAACAAACTGTGGTCTATATACACACAATGGGACTTTCTAAGCCAAAAAAGAAATGGCATTTCGTTACGTGCTATAACATGGATGAACCTTGAAAACACGACGTTTAGTGCAATAAGCCAGACACAGAAGGACAAATACTGCAGATTCCACTTACACGAGGTACCTAGAATAGGCCAATTCACAGAGACAGAAAATAGAATAGAGGTTACCAAGGGTTGGTGGGAGGGAAAATGGGGTTGTTACTGTTTGATGGTTACAGAGTTTTTGTTGAGGACGATGAAAAAGTTTTGGTTCTAGACAGCGGTGATGGTTACACAACACTGTGACTGTACTTAATGCCACTGAACTGCATATTTATAAACGGTTAAAAGAAATATGATTTCTCTATATTTTACCACAATAAAAAAAAAGCAATAACAGAGCTGAAATTTCAATTCTTCCTTTTCCGAGAGTCAGTTTCATCGTCTGTAAAATTAGTAATTGTAGTTGTCTATCCTCTGAGCTTAGTGCAGGGTAAGCACTCAGTAGGAGATATCAGTACTACTTCCACTTCAAGAGCAAAGGATTGCTGTGAAGATTAACTAAGTCAACGGATATGAAAGAACTTTCTAAATGGCAAACTGCTCTACAAATATTAAAAGACATTAGGTGTTACTGTCTCCCAAGGCCATGGAACAGGTCAGAAGGAGGATAATTCTTTTGCACTGGAATGTCCTACATGGGCCAAGAGAATAGATGGGTTTCTGTACTATATCAGAAGGCATCAGGAAAAGGAAGCATAAAACTTAGAGAACAATTGTCTTTTACACTGATGCTTAAACATGCTCAGGCAACTGCTTAACATAAGTGCTAAAGACATAATGGACATACCTTTCTTTCTTTTTAGGATACTACTGTAACTACTAAAAGTTTACTTCATTTTCAAAATGTAGAACATGGAAGCTTATAGAATTTCTTAAGCATATCTAGAGCCTACTGCCAAATACTACAGTTCAATTCATATCTTTCATCTCATTTTGAAACAGCAATTACAAATGTGTATTTAAGGAAACCACTAGCTTCCCTTTTTGAACCCACGAGAGAAGGCCAGGACTCACCTTAGCATAAGATGATAACTACTGAACTACTATGAATTATTACAGTATCAGAAAGAAGGTCATTTTCAATTACGCCTTCCATTTACCTCTGGCTTGTAAGAGCGGCGAGTATTTGCTAAGTCAATAATCAGCCCAAGTTCTTCATTCTGTCCTTGGATTTTGTTAAGAGATCCAAGGGGGAGAAACGTTCTTCTGGAGCAAGATTCTTTTCAAAACTCTGTCAGAAAGAATAAAATAAGGAAGAACATATGTTTAAAATCCTTTACTATGTTATCCATTTATTCAAACCCTGGGATGCTAACATATGAGATTCAAAGTCAAGTTTCCTCCTCTGCAGCTTACAAGCGATATTACAATCCTTTCTTCCAGAGAGATTAGACCGAAGAAAATAAGCTCACTTCTATATAGTTATTTCTATGTTTGTTTATTTCATGTTGGTCTCCTAACCTGACTCTAAACTCCCAGAAGGCAGGGACCACATCAATTTTGCCTACCACTGTATTGCCAGCTCCAAGCGGAGTGCCTGAAAATAGACACAGAAATAAATACTTCTTGAACATCTACATATAGGAAGGATGGCTTTCACTGCTAAATATTCTTTCATGTATTTGGCTTATACATGTACCCTGTTCCATTGATCTCTTTGGTTATTCAAGTGTCAGCAACACACACTTTTTTTCTTAATTGGTAGACTAGTTTTAGAGCAGTTTGAGATTCACAGCAAAACTGAGCAAAATGTACACAGTTCCCACTTACACCCTCTCTCCTTCATCCCACACAGCCTTCCCCATTATCAACATGCCATACCAGTGTGCTTCATTTGTTAGAATTCATGAACCAACACTGACACATCGTTATCAATCAAAGTCCACAGTTTATTGCATTCATGGTACAAGTAACCGACTATTTCTTTATTTCTAGTATAGTCATCCCCAAACATTTACATACTGAGATACATATTACTTTCTTATAAATTACTTTATTCTTTATTTATAGTTAGGGCATTGCATTGTTTTTTTTTTGTTTTTTAATTAAGTACAAAAGTTGGTTGTATTTGTCTATGAATCCCATTTCTGGATAGTAAAAGAGGTATTAAAAAGTATTTGCTATAAAAAGGGAAAATGGAGTACGACGGGGTTGAGAGCCAGGGCTCTATATGGTGAATTCAGATTTCTGGAAGAATACGGTATTAACTTTTGCTCACCTTTTTTAAAGGAACTTTGAAAGCAATGAAACGAGTCCCAGGCATCCGCTGTTCAACTGGGAGATAGTCTTTCCACCTGTTAATATAGTTTTTGTTAGGCAAATTTTATGTTAGGCTGTCTCCCTGCACAGGATGAATGCGCCTTGAAAATGGAAATCATATCCCTCTACATCGGCTCCCAGGTGGTCCCAGCGTCCCGACCCCGACCCCGGCCGCGCGCGACACACTTTCCACAAACTGACACACACGGAGCCCGCGCGAGGGCCGGGTCGCGCGGGCTTCCCCGCCGGGTCGCCTGGAGGCCGGTCCCCCGCAAGCCGAGCGCACGAAAGGGCGCCCCAAAGGCGCCGGCCCAAGGCGCCCGCTGCGCTTTCCCTTTGGAAGCTGGGCTGCGGGGCCCAAGCGTAAACCCTGAGACAAGGAACACGCGCACCACGCCGCCACGGGGGACGACAGGCCGGGCGCCCACCTAGCCGGACACCCTGCATTTCTGCAATCACCGGACGCCTGTGTAAATTTCCGTCTGGCCTGTCATTTTCCAAAGGCCACTCAAGATCAGGGGACAGAACGCCTCCTCTCCAAGTGTCCTGCCAGCCCACCCACTCAAGATCAGAGGGACAAAATGCCTCACTAAAACAAAACAGAAACAGAAACACAAAAAAACTGGAGAGAGGGAGGAAAGGGTGCCCTGAAAAATAAAAAAAAATTAAAAAAACTAAGCACGTTGACAGCGCTAAGAATAAACTACCAGGAAAAAGAAACCCTACATGTCAGATCCTAAAGTACAGAAGGGCAAGCCCGCCGACATTCCAGGACCGGGGGGACCGGGGTCCCCAGCCCTGCAGAGCCAACCGCAGACCGGCTCGGGCGCCCCTCGGAAGCGCGGGATCCCCGCGGCCGAGTCTGTGACCCCCGGCCGGCGCCGGCTCCCCTCTGCCCACCCTGCGCGCGGGGGCTGGAAACTGCCGCGGAGAACCACGGCGGGGCGGGAAGGGGGGCTCCAAAGAGGGTCTGGCGACTCGAGTCGCTCCGTTTCTCGGTGGGCTCAGCGCGCGCCGTGGGGGAACAGGAGCGGGGGTCCGGGAGGAGGGGACGGACGGCACTTACGTAGACCGGCAGCGGCCACGGGTAGACGGCGGGCTCGGTCCCCAAGAGCGACTCCAGCCTCAGCTCCAGCTTCTCCCCCATGTCTTCGCGCGCGGGCCCCGCACCGCGCTAGTCTGGCGGTTGGGGGAGGGGCGCGGCGCCGCCGGCGGGGGCGGGGCAGGCGGGCAGGCGGGAGGCTGAGGGGGGCCTGGTCTGGGCCTCAGCTGCCGCCGCAGCGCTCCCGTCCGACCCCCGGCTCCCTCTTTGTGGTCACAGGCCCGGGGCCTCCAGCGCTGCTGCGAACTCGGGCCGGCGTGAGGCGACCACAATGAGCCGGGGGCCGGGCTGAAACACTCCCGGCACGCGCGATCCGCCCCGTGGACTCGCAGGCTCGCACGCACGCACGCACGCACGCACGTACGCACGTCTTCGGCTGCCCCTGGCCACCCCCACCGGCCTGAAGTGGGGACCCGGGAAAACCCCTCATGGACAGTCGTGGCGGGTTTGACTCCCGACCTTGACGTAGCGTGACACACCCCCTCCCCCCCCCAATAAAAGAAAAGGAGCATAGGAGGCAATCTCATACATTATTGATAAACACATACAAAGACACTATTGGTACAAAACTATTTCTCCATACAGCAACTTTGAATTTTAATAATAAATACATATATGTATCAAACATTAATAAAAGAATAAAATTATCCAATATGAGTACATTTGCTCTTGTTTTGCAATTAGTTCCAGGATTCTATTTTAGATTACTACTTCATATCTGAGAGAGTTGGGTGTGTGTCTGGTTTTGTGGAAGCTGCACTGTGCTAAATTTTACCTTTCTTTCTTGAATTAAATGGCTTTTGTTATCCCTTGGGAATACTGAAGACAGCAACAGCAGATTACTACCTACCAGTGGAAAAGTATAAATAGCAATTTTAGCCACTAGTGATTCTGAAATTGCCCTTAACTTTGTCCTTATAAAAATGCTCCAAGAATTACGTTTTGCAAATCCACAGATTTACTATCCATATTCAAGTCATTTATGTGGAGAAAGAATGTAGCCAGCCTTATCAGTAACACAGGATGTTACAGCCATCAAGCCATCAGCCACTGAAGCCACACCCAAAGCCGCACCCTGAGGGGATTCAGGATGGAGAAAACAGGATACTGGCCCTAGATAATTAAAGTGCAAATCAAGGGAATGATTTCCAGGAGACCAGATTCTTGCATCTCACCATATATGGAAAAGTGCTACATTTATTAACTTAAGATGTCTAGTTTCTTTAATTAACAGTAATCTTTTGATGTTCCAACTACCTGTCTTTTTTTTTTTTTTTGCAAGAACCTCTAAATACCCTGTGCCCTCCCTTAGCTCTTCAGAACAGTCCCTCAGAGCTATCTGAGAGGCTGTCTCCTGATTTCAGTCCTCAGTATGTCTTCCACATAAAACATAATTCTCAACTTCTAGGTTGTGCATTGTTTTTCAGTCAACATTTAATTGTATGGCTCATGTAGGTACTATGCCTAAATGTAATGGGATGAGCTGTAAATTATTAAAACTAGATAAATCCTGTCAGCTCTACCACTAGCTGAGATCCAGGCTTTCACCTCTGGATACCTCTGGCAGATATGGGGTCTGTGTTGGTCTTAAAATTATTCTTAGAATAGTGGGGACTCATTCATTCTTTCAACACATTTTATTGCTTATATTCTATGTGTCAGTTACAGTGCTGGGTCTTGAAATACAGAAGTCAACACACGAAAATACAAGGATAAAACACATTTTCTACCATATTAACTTTTTTCATTCATCAATTCATCCCTAAATCATTCAACACGCATCTTCTTATTGAATACTGATGAGGGGTCAAATGCTATGCTTAACACTCAGTATATAGCTGCAAACGAGATGGACAGGCCCTGATTTTGATGTCACTACTATCTTTTGTCCTGCCATATAATGGGACAGCTTCATTATTCCCTTTACCCTAAGTTTTTATCACAAATTGCTAATGAAAATAAAGCTGTTAGTGGAGTTTCAACATGCATAGGTAAATGAGAACACAGAACTCCCCTTTCTCATGTCCCGTTCTCCTCCTTCTAACTCCCTATGTGAAGTCACTTTGTGCCAAGGCCAAGAAGCTGTGCCCCAATAAGAACCAAGCTGATTTCCTCACACTGACTGGGGCTATTGCACACTTAGAAGGCTTGATGCTTAATTTTGATAAGCAACTAGAAGACCATGGAGACAACCTATAAAAATGATTTGTCTTGGGAGAAAATACTAAAGAGGGTTAATGTGCTGTTCCACATGTCTAACCCCCTGGATTAAACCACAGGCACCAAGGTCACCAAGTGTACTTGGCAACAATGAGCTAATAATAAAAAAAAGCATCATACTGTTATTGTATTCATTTTCCCCCAAGGCGCTCTCTGATAAACACCACAACCTCTAAGAGAACTGAGAACAGCTTCCTTGTGGGGTAGGTCATATAATATATATGCATCTTTTTCCAAGCAGTTAAATCATATCCAGCTATCAGCACACCTTACTTAAGGCGATCGTAATGTATGAGATTAAATGTTCCTACCTGATCGGAAAACTTCTTGTCCTCAATTCATTGGCTGTACTGGATTTTTTCTTCTTGGGTCAGACCTTCAGACTTCTACCAGAAATCGTTCCTTTGGGGAAACCAGGCCTTCCCAGAAACTCAGGAAACTGAAAGGGAGACAGCAAGAGAGAAGGAAATTACTTGGACACATAGACCTCAATTGTTTGGTTTTAAGTAAACGTCCAAGCAAACATCTTCTAGATGGTATAATAACTTTAGGGAAATTCACGGTTTATAAGTTTGGGTACTCATAAACTGAACATATTATGATAAGAGTACAGGTTGCATTTTGTGTCTTCAACTCAAGCAAAGGCTTCAAAAAAGGCCCAGTTATCCTTTGTTCATTAAGACACAAAGAGAGGGCGAAAAGGGCAAGTTTCGAAGTCTTTTTCTTTACAATTTACTTCCTTTCTTCAGTCTTCAACAAGATCTTCAGGAAATTAACTTTACTAAAGTTAATTATTCATAAAATAAACATAGGAACCTGCAGAAGACTATTTCACAGAGACCTGTAATGTACAATATCCATTGCATACATGCACCATGAGCTTGTCTTTTCTAGCACTGGCATACACAAAACTCTGTGTGTGTGTGTGTGTGTGTGTGCGCGCGCGTGTGTGTGTGTGTGCACGTGTGTGTCTTTTTCTGTGATGGAGCCATAGGGAGAAAATAAATCTATTGGCTGCAATTCAGTGATGTACGAAGATTTAAAGGTAAAGGAGAAGGTTACATCAAGTGAAACTATAAAGTCATGAGGTTGTGGTTCCAAAATAATAACAATAGCAGTCTTCTGTAACCAAGGGAGCAGGCTCCTCAAATTATAGTCACACCTGTTAGACCATCTGCCCATACATTTCACACTATCATTAATGGAAAACAAATGGCACTGTCTCTCCTTCCCTTTATCCATTGGCCATCCTCATATGAACTCTTTTTCTCTTCAAGGTCATGCTCTTTCCTATCTGTTTAAAAATATTAGGATTTAGGAGGAGTGATACGTAATGTGCCGTGCCTTGGTACTTGTACCAGTGACGGCTCTGTAAGGAGCACTGGGTTGTTAGGAGGCTATCAACTGAGTTCCCCTAGAAGCAGAACTTGAGGCGATAATTTGAGTGCAAACTGCTCATCTGGGAGGTGCTTCCAGAAAACTCAGAAGTGGAGTGGGAATTGAGAATGGAGGCATGGAAGGAAGCCAACAGAGGTGTATTACCGAATAAATTACTCCTGCAGGGAACTGCTGCCAGTACTTCAGGCGAGTTCTGTGAAACTCTACAGAACATGTCTCAGAGTTATCCCAAGAATCGGTGAGAAACTTGAAGTACTTATCTTCCAGTCCCCTCTGTCCTTGGTTGAAAGCTACACCCAGATACATTAACTCCTGTACACTTCTGGCCTGCCCTAAGGTGGATAATTGCAGGCGGCAGCATGATTCTATCAGCATATACTGGAATGATGAGTGCTGGGGAGATATGAGTGGAGCATCGAAACCATCTAATACAGTCGGGGCAGGAGATATTAACTATTGGCTTGAAAGTCCAAATGGATAACCTTAAATTCCTGGGTTTATGGTTTTACTTTGAGGTATTTAAGCATGATGTATGAGTAAAAATTTCCTCTGTTAAATCAAGTTTCAGGTCCTAACTCCCTAATCTTCTGGAAAACTGTGGTATCTTTTAACAGATTTTTGAAAAGTAACATGATTAAGATTTCAAATTGACCATTCATTCATTCATTCATTCACCACACATTTATTGAACACCTAAAGTATGTCATGGGATAAACTAGGCACCAGTGTTACTGTTACTAAAATCATTATAGTGCCACCTACAATTCAATGTATTGTGACACTCAAGTAAGAAAATCCATAGTTACCGTAAAAGATATTACAGAGTGCTATAGGAAGACACAGTAAGACCTTAATTCATGCTGTGGACAGTAGTATATGGGCGATATCAGTAGGGCTTCCTGTAGAAGGCAATTGAAATGGATATGTAACATGAAGGAAGGGTGAAGTTTTGAGGAAAAGAGAAGATAAATTCACAGTTGCCAGAAAATGAATGGTTAAGGATCAGTCCAGAAAGGAGTTCCATTCATAATCAGTATAAGAAATGCTCACTAGGGCTTCCCTCGTGGCGCAGTGGTTGAGAGGCCACCTGCCGATGCAGGGGACACGGGTTCGTGTCCCGGTCCGGGAAGATCCCACATGCCGCGGAGCGGCTAGGCCCCGTGAGCCATGGACACTGAGCCTGCGCGTCCGGAGCCTGTGCTCCGCAACGGGAGAGGCCACAACAGTGAGAGGCCCGCGTACCGCAAAAAAAAAGAAAAAAAAAAAAAAGAGAAATGCTCACTGGCGTGTAGAAAAAGAAGACAATGGAGAGGGGGGTAGAAGCCAGATCATGCATAGTCCATGTATGTATAGTAAGTGCTATGGTCTAGTCTTTGTGTTCCCCTCCAAATTCATACGTTGAAATCTTAATTTCCGTAGCTGATAGTATTAGTAGGTGGGGCCTTTGGGAAATGATTATGGTATTAGTGCTCTTATAAAAGAGACCCCACAGAGCTCCCTAAGCTCTTCTGCCATGTGAGGATACAATGAGAAGTCTGTGATTCAGAAGAGGGCCCTCATCTGACCATACTGGCACCCTATTCTTGAACTCGCAGCCTCCGGAGCCGTGAGAAAAAAAATTCCTGGTGTTTATGAGCCACCCAACCTGCAGTATAATCTTACAGCAGCCCAAAAGGACAAAGAGAGTTTGGATGTGAGATTTTACTCCAAGAAAGATGGGAATCCACTGAAGGATTTTACCTGGTAACTTAGAAGAGAGAAAAGTTTCATAACACAATCAGGTACTTTTATAAGAAAAATCTGTTTCTTTTTCAGAAAGATCACTCTGGAAATACTGTGACTAGATTTTTGGAGAAGTCTGATGGCAGGCCCGGATATAGAAAGATGAGTTGGTAGTCCATTAATATAAGTCAAACAAGAAAGTGGATATAAAAAGTGTGAATTTGTGGCTGAGAGTTCTTTTACTACTTGAAAAATGTTATGTCAATGCTTCTGACTCCATAATTTTAGACAAGAAATATGCTGTCATTGGAATTGGTTTCTCAATAAGTGATGCATCGTTTCTGCCTGTCCACTTTCGAGATTTGTTTTGTCTCTACTTTTCAGAAGTTTAATTATGACGCGTCTTGACAAGGATACCTTTGTGTTTTTCCTCTTTGGATTTGCTCAGATCCTTGGATGTGTGCTTATGTCTTCTAAAAAATTGGGAACGTTTTAGTCATTATTTCTCTGAATACTTTGTCAGTCCTACGTGCTCTCTGTTTTCATTCTGGAACCTTGATGATATGAATGTTAGTGCTTTCGTTACTGTTTACAGGTTCTTGAGATCCTGTTCTTTCTCCCATCTCTACCCCTCAGCCTATTTTTCTCTGTACATGTGGTACATTGTATTGATCTCTTCTAAGTTCATGATTCTGTGCTTTGTAATCTCCACTCTACTCTTGAGCAAAGTTTTTGGATTGTTGTATTTTTCAGTTCTACTGTTCTCATTTGTTTTTATTCTTATAACTTCTAGTTCTTTGTTCACATTTTCTATTTTTCCCATTTCCGTCAAGGAACACATAATTGCTAATTGAAGCATTTATGTGACAGCTTATTTAAAACCCCTGTCTGATAATTTCAATAGATGTTTTATCTCAGTGCTGGTGTAGGTCTATTGTCTTTTCTCATTTATTCTGTGATTTCCTGGTTCTTGGTGCCATGAGTATTTTTCAATTGGATTCTAAACATTGTGAGTTATTATATGACTCTGTATCCCATTTAATTTTATTATTACTTTTTAGAAGGAAGTCATCCTATTGGAGGTGGAGTATGAGGACTGGGGGGTTACGTACAGATTTCCACTGGGCCCTACTGTCAAAACCCCAGCAAAAGTGGGCACTTACATTCTCTCACTGCAGACAGATCAAGTAGAAGTTCAGCTATCCTACTGACCCTTCTGACACCTTCCCCCCAAAAGTGGGAACATTAATATCATTCTGTTGCCTTTTAGTAGGAGTGGAAGTTCATCTCCCCAGTAGATTTCTTGACACCAGGGGAGGGGAGAGGTGAAGTGTTTGCTGTGTTTGCTGTCCTTCCTCCCACTTCATTCCTTCTTGTTGATGCCGGGTGTGGGTAGAGGGTCAGCTACCTGCTGGCCCCACTGACACCAGGGTAAGAGGAAGAGAACTGCCAACTAGCCCTGCTTGTGCCATCTCATTCTGTCTTACTGCCTCAGGACGGTTATGGGGATTCAGCACCCCATTGGGTCTCACTGACACCATGTGTTGGGGGTTAGTGGGGTGCCTACTCCCTCCAACCTGTAACATCCTATTCTTATCGATGTCAGGGAGAGACGGAGGCTAGGTCCCACCATTGGACCCCACGACTGTGTGAGGGCAGCCCAGTGTTAACTAGCCTGTCAGGCACCACCTTTGAAAGTCTCTTTGCTAATGCAAAGGGGTGGAGGCTCAGCTCACCACTGCACCACACTGAAACAGCCCTGGTGGCGAATCAGAGCACTGCCTCTTCTGGAGGGCAGGAGTGGGGTGGTGTGGAAGATCAAATCGTAGCTTGGCCCAACTGAAACCACAGGACATAGGGGATGGGTGCAATATTCCACTGGCACTTGGCTCGAGTAGTGTGTATATTATTGCCCAAATGGTTTTCTGTCTTTGACAACCCCTTTCCTCATACCTTGGCTAGGGGGAACGGGGGTTTTGTGTTTTCTTTTTTGAAGCTTTTTTGTCTGTTGTTCTGTTGGTGGTTATTGATTGGGGGTTCCTGTAATACCCTCTCCAGGATGTATGGGAAGCAACAGGAAACACAGGGGACTCATCACCATGTTATTCCTCAAGTCCCAAAGTCCCTAGTTAAGTCTGCCTTCTCATTTCCACCTTTCAGTGTCTTCCTATGTTTGTCTGTTGTTATGTTCAGGGTTTTAGTTTTAAGTGGAAGAACCTGGGAGAAATGGGCTACTTCATCTTCTTGGAAGCAGAGGTCTGGAGGCCTATGGATGTTACAAAGTACTGCTGACTGTAAATTAAAATTTGATGATATACACCTTGCCCTTTAAGAATTCTTCTGCTAGATGATGTGGCTTCCCAAAGTAGCTACAATTTGATTTTCATACTTCTAAAAGTCAAGTGTTTTGCCGCAGTTGAAATTTAAAGATAAGCAAGAGATGAGGCTAAGATGATCTATGTGGTAACAGATTAAAGTTGGAAACATCAATATACATTCATGCTTAGCTTAATATTGCTTCATATTACCTTAACACACATGGTTATGTAGAGAGATACTTATAGATATGTCCATATACGTGGGGAATGTACACACATGTTATCTCTTTGCTCTGTCAGCTGAGAAGATCTAGAAGCAATGACATCCGGGCAGCAATTAGCACACCCCACACCCAGATCCTGCTGTCTAATGCTGTTCTCCACTAAAAAGACCTAGTTATCCTTGAAGAAATAGCTGATTCTAGGACTGGGGCAGTAAATATACAAGATTTATATACAAGGCCATCTTATAGTGTCAGAAAGTAAGGAAGTTCCAAAAAAATATATAGGATGGGGATACCTCAGAGTGGCGCACGAGCCACTGAACTGAAAAGAGTTCACAAGGGTCAGGACTAGAGCAATTTGAGGAACAAAGTAACTAACGTAGAATTAGATTATGACCCAAAGTATAAAATAAAAATCCGTGAGTTCTTCTGATATAAATAAATAATTGGATACATAAATAAATGCGGGAGAATAGATAAATCTCCAGTGCAAAAGAATTCCAAATAGTTTATGTAGTACTCCATCTTAAGCATAACTCTCTATTCCTTAGTTGTGGGCTGAGCATATTGACTTCCTTCCAAAAAGTACAATATGGAGAAGGGAAAACAGTAATTTTACAATGGAGAAACCTGAAAAACACTACCTCAGCCTGGTGATCAAGGTCGACCTCAGCATTCATAATGCATATTGATACTTTGTACACTTGATGTGATCTGACAAAATAACCCTTCTACTCTTGTGGTCTTCCTCCCCCAAACACATAATCCCAATATTATCATGAAACATGCATCAAACAAATTCTAGTAGCGGGCATCCTACACAAGCCTAACTACTCAAAATTGCCAAGGTCATGCAAGGAAAATCTGAGAAGCTATCAAACCCAAGAGGAGCCTAAGGAAACATGGCAACTAAATGTAATGTGATGTTTTGGATGAAATCCTGGAATAGAAAAAGGACATTAGGTAAAAACTAAGGAACTGGACTAATGTATGGACTATAGTAAACAATAATGTATCAATATTTGTTCACTGATTGTAACAATGTAACATACTAATATAAGTTGATCGTCACAGAGGGAAATGGGTATAGTGTATATGGAAACACTTTATACTATCTTCTCAATTTTTCTGGAAAATTAAAACACTTCTAAAAAATAAAGTCTATAAAAACGTTGTGTTTTCTTGTTTTATGATTATGTGCCTGTATTTCCTAATAAATATGTAAATTTGCTTTGCCTTCCTTGATACTGATATTAAAGAAAATACTAAGTAACTCTGAAAGAATTTGTAACTCCAATTTAACAAGCAATAATTCTGGGTATTAACTTTTTAGGAGAACCCACTGAATCAATCAAAGCAAATTGTCTTTAAAGGCTGAATTTCTTTTCAGTGTTTAATCTTTTCTATGATTAATGCATACCACAAGCATGGTTCTCTTTCAAAGGGCAGAAAACATTGCTTGTAGGCAAGGTCTAAAATACAGTGAAATATTCATGTATGATGCTATAACAACTTTAATGTATTTTATGTTTTCAAAATGATGAAGTGTTATTTCAGTCAATAAAGTATTCACTTTTATACATTTCCTACCCACCTTTTCCCAGAACACCCACAAGGAAATGATACTATCATCTGATATTAGGCTCATCAATTTAAATTGGAGTTTTTGGTAGCTGTGGTTGCCAACGGTACTGGAATGTGTGATACTTTTACAAATCCTCTCCATGGCAAAATCTGATCTTCACAAGGTAGATCACAGTACGTGCCTAAGGCCAATGACATAGAGCTTTGTAGCTAGATTACCAAGCATTTTACTTAGAGGCACAATAGAATGTAGAAAAGGCCATTTCTCCTTCTGTCTTTTTCTGCTCAAAGGTCACTCACCATCTCAGAAGTTTTCCATAAACTCAGACTATATAATGTCACTTAATGTGAATGTAGCTCAACATTCTGTTTTAGTACAGCTAATCTCACATTATTTTATTGGTCCTAAATATGTAAATCATCAGCAAAGTTTTGTACTTAACTTTTTTTTTGGATGTGGACCATTTGTTAAAGTCTTCATTGAATTTGTTACAATACTGCTTCTGTTTTATGTTCTGGTTTTTTGGCTGCGAGGCATGTGGGACCATAGCTCCCCGACTAGGGATTGAACCCACACCCCCCTGCATTGGAAGGCGAAGTCTTAACCACTGGACCGCCAGGGAAGTCCCTGTACTTAACTTTTAAGAATAATTAAAATAAGCTATTCAACACATTTTTCCTAAAAAAAAAAAAAAAAGTAATTCTTCTTAGGCTGGCCCTGGACACATACATGACTTTGCCATTTTTTCCATGGATTATTTTCTTATCTGTTCTACTGTGTCACATTTGTTCTACCTTCTCAAAAAGAAGCATTTAAAAATTCATCTACGCGTTCATGCATTCATACATTTATTAAATAAATCTACTGAACACCTACATACGGCACAGAAAAGGAGGCAGAAAACTAATCTGGGTTGCACAGAAAGTAATGAACTCAGTTAAAATTTTTGGTGAAAACAGGTGTTACTCAATCTACTGGAAATTACATTTCATTATGGGGACTCACACACTCAAGGAAAACCAAGACCTAAATAATAATAAAGTAATAAAAGCACTAGCCATTTACTGAGTGCCTGCTTTTACCTGACTCTGAAACTCTAAAATCATTACGGATGTTTTGAGGATTGTCTGATATAATTGCAATTTCTATTTTACAGATGAAAATAACAAGGTTCAGAGACATTAGGTTACTTGCCTAAAGTGAAGTGGCCCAGAAACTACACAACTGGAAATTGAACCTTAGATTTCATAATGCCAAAATCTGTGCTTTTAATCACAATGTGTGTGTGTGTGTGTGTGTGTGTGTGAGAGAGAGAGAGAGAGAGACAGAGAGAGAGAGAGAGAGACAGAGAGAGAGAGAGAGAGACAGAGAGAGACAGAGAGATAGAGAGAGAGAAAGAGAGAGAATGTGTTTAATAGAGAACTTCTGAGAAATGGCAAGAAAACTGCCAGGTACCCATAAAACAATAATTTAGGAGCTTCTTACTATACAAGTAATTGTTAATCATATGGCTGAACTAAGGATCTCTCACTTTTGAACTAAGAAATCAAAAGCTTCCAGAAGTTGAGTCTAAATTTTACACTTACATAAGATACTTCATACAGAATGCTAAAGTATACTAACTAAAGAGTTCTGAAAATACTGGAAGCATTCATACTAGTATGATTTCATAATGTGGATAATAGAGGATTTAAGAAATTGGCAGATGCAACTGCAGACTCATTTCTTATCATTTCTGTGAAGGGCAAGATAAATCAATAAAATGAGAAAAATGAAAAAAGAATGGCTAGCAATTTTAGGTAGTTTGCTTCATCTCCATACTAGGAAAGACTAAGCAAAAAGAAAAAACTTCTCGAAATTTTATTTTGAAAGCACCTACAAGTGTATATGGTCTTTTTATACCAAATAACTTGGAATTATGGACTGTCCAATAAGTCTAATCTTCTCTGATGATAAAATTGCTGGCTTTATTTGAAACTATGAAATGAAAAGTGAGGTAATAATCAGAAATTCTTAAGAAAAGGAGTAGACAAAACAAAATTCTAAGAGTTGTGTCAAAAAATATTTTGAAACGAACATAAAATCCCCATTACTGGTACAGAGCTTTTAAAACTTTATCTTGGTTTTAAGCTTTAATAAATATTGATATGTTTACATAATTACTGTCATAAGGAAGACACAATTTTAGGTCAGCTTTCTTCATTCTTTCTTTATTAAGCATTATTTTATTTTGCTCCATCATCTTGTAATTATAATATAGTAACTGTGTCACTTTCTACTAAGTGGATATAATTTCCTAAACTGTTTTCCTATTCTTAACAATTAAAGGTGTTTCCAATGTTTTGTTATTACAAATGACATGACAATGAGCATCTTTATATAATAATTTTCTGGATTATAAATTATTTATCGGCATAAGCTTCCAGAATTAGAATTAATGTGTAAAAAGCTATTAACATTTTTATCTTGCTAGACATTGCCAAATTACTTGTCAAAAGATGGAACCAAATTATATTGCAAAAATCTTTGCCAACAGAAAACATTATATACAATTTTTGATTTTGCTGAATTATTAAGTTGGAAACCTATGTTCCATTTCTTTGAATTCTTTGATAACAGCGTGCTGCTGCAGGCTGCGAGGGCAGCCATGTCCATGAAGGCTCCCCAGAGTTGGAGCGGGGAAGTGGAAAAAGGTAAAAAAAAAATACTAATTGTATTTTCCCTCGATTGTTATCTCTCATTCTTTTCTGCCTCTGTGTAACTTATATCCAGGTAGCTGGAGAAACATCATGTGGCAGGGAGAATTGGTATTCCAATAAATTAATAAACACCAACTTCAAATGGATTTTCAAGACTGGAAATATTGCTCTGACTTACAGTAAGTTCTTTCTAATTCTCCTTAAGGACTATTTTCTTAGAAGCTTTCCCTACCCTCCTCAAATTTTCCTCCATCCTCTCTACTTCCTTCACTCTGGGCTGGTGAGGCGCTTCCTAACTCATTAGGAACACAGAAGTCAGTAAATAGTCCACTGCCAAATCCGTTAATTCATTAGCATTTGCATTGATCTTTGTATTCCCTTGCACTACAGGAGTTCAAGTTCAAAGGCCACGTGCACTACAGATAGCATTTCATTTTCTCTCATCTTCTCAAGTACTTCACAGCACTGCATTTTCTACAACCCATCTACTCCTTATGAATGATTCTTGCCAAAATTCAACCTCATTCTAGACTAGTAACGCCAACTTAAAATGTTAAAAACTATACGTGTAACACGAAAGCCTCCCTCCTCCTCTAATCCCTGCATATCTTCTTTAGCCAATTCATGTCTGAACTTTTCAAAATTGTTATCATCATATATTGTTTCCATTTCCTCACGTCCCATCTACTCTATAATTTACATCCATCTGACTTCCCTCACCGTAATCTCTCTGCCCACTGTCCTGAAATTTTACTTATGAAGGTCACCAGCGATCTCCATGTCAGTATAGCCAATGAATAGTTTTTGTCCTATTTCTAGGCTCTTTCCTTTTTTAAAAAAGAAAAAGAAAAACAAAAACCATTTTTTTTCCTCTATCCTTTCACACTCTCATCATCTTCTGTCCTGGTATATTTTACTGGCTTTCCGTGTTTAATCTGATTTCTAATATTCTATGAGTTTCCTTTATCTTCAGTGGAATAAACCACTATATGAAGGATTATTCTCAACAGTTAGTTCTCATAATAACAGTACTAGTAGCAGCAGTCAATACTTCTATAATGCTTATCATGTGCCAGACACTATTCTAAGACACTGTTTAAATACATATATATAGACACACACACACACACACACACACACACACACACACACACACATGAAGTTTTCCTCCTCATAGGCGTATGAAATAAGCCGATTATTATACCCATGTTACAAATGAGAAAACGGAGGCAATGAGAGGCCAAGGTCACATGATCAGTACTTGGTGAAGCCCCGCCTGAGTTCATGCTGGAACTTTAGAGGAGACAAGTTAAATAATGTCTCACAGATTGGCCTTAAAAGTGAGCAACACTTAATTAATGACTTGTGAAAGTATCAGAAAAAAAGGGGACATTTTAAATTGAATGGGATCTACTAAGTCATGGATCAGTAACTAAGAATGACTCTTATTGAATGAAATTATTTTTCATTATTCTTTTGAAAGAAGAATAATCTTGTGTTAGTGTTTCACAGTTTTTTTTTTCATTCACATATTTATTCTTTATTAGACACACATTTCCTACACACCTACGTGCCAGTGTCCGCTGCAAGCCTTGGAAGCAAAAAATTACAAAGTCCCTGCTCTTAAGCAAATGTCCAGTGGTGGAGGAAGACAGAGTCAACGTGTAAATAAATGTTGTACAGTGACAGAAATACGACTGGACAAAGGGATGGAGAGGCACTGAGGAGGCAGGTCTCTTTGGTCAAGATAGTAGTGGTGGCGTTTGAACCGAGACCTTAACGATAAGAGGGAAATTGGTCTGGGTAGATGGATTAGCCAATCTAAAGCTGGGAGAGCAAGAAGTAGAGCTTGTTGCATCTGAGGGACTGAAAAGGACAACTGTGCCTCGAGCCCCATGAAGGTCAGGGAAAGATGTAGTAAGTGACCAGAGCACATGGTCCCTGTGAGCCTGGCTAAGTAGTTGAAAATTTCATCTCTTTACAATAGATAGCCTTTAGAGGTTAGAAGCAGTGCAATAATAGCGTCTGATTTGTGCTTTTTAAAAGACTACTTTGACTGTTGAATGTCCTACAAAAGCAAAATACCTGTGTCTCTATGAAGTGCAGATAGTAAATTTTAAAAAGCCCAATGAGCTCATAAGCAGTTGGTTGACTAACTGTTATCATTTATCTTAACTAGACTTCATTAATAGAAGCTTGGTGACCTTGGGGTCCTGGGACATATTAGATTAGGGCAACCCAGCTATTTTCAAATAGTGTGATTTGAAGAATCCTTGAAATTGTTAGGGTCCAGGAAGATTATTTTATTGCTGGGGCTGGATGGGAAGTTTAGAATAAGAAAGGAAAGTATGATGGCTGGCTTCCATCTATTCTCCCTTTCTCTGGGAGAAATGATGGTGGGGTGACTACTTTGCTGTTGACCCAATGCTTCAATTTCAGAGCTGGTTCAATCCAGTAACTATTTGCTGAACAACTATTATATGTTAGGCACCCAGCTGGAACTGGGAATATAAAGAGAATAATTAATAAGAAAAGCAGGTATTACTAACAAGAGACAGGCACTGTGCTAATGCTTAACACGCACCATCTCAAGTTACATTAATTTACACACTAACCATATGAGGTAGATGCATTTATTATACCATTTTCCAGGTGAGAAATCTAATCCCTTTAAGGGGCTTAAGTTACTTCTCCAAGGTTACACAGCTAGTTAGGGGCATAGGCAGTATTTGGACTCAGGTCTGGTATCAGCACCAATTCTCTTAGCCATTATGCTCTCTAAGGACCTTACTTGAGAAGTTCAGATTATACATATATGGGTACAACCAACCCTAAGACCATCTGGCAAAACTGGCTGCTTGAGAAGTCCTGGATTTATGTAAGATGCTCTTGGAATGGAGAAGATCGTGAAGGAGGGTCCCCAAAACACACTCTCTATACTAAGGGGCAACAGAAGAGAGAAAGAATTAGCCTACAGCAGTATGATATTGAGGACCAAGAAACAGTGTTTCTCTCTTTTGTGAACAGTTATGAAATTATTTCTACTTCAGAATATCAGAAAGAAATCACAGGACTATGGACAGTTTGCTGAGCCACCCTATCTATCTTAGCGTGAATCCTGGCAGGTGTAGAGCTCATAGTATGACCCTGGCACCTAAGTGTAGTTAAGTAAGCTTTCATTTTTCTTCGGCCTTAAAGCAAAGCAGCTTTCTGATAGGTATAATTTAGGAAAGTCTTCCAAGAAAATAGTTAAAGTCCACTTTAAATATCTCAGAGAAAAGCAATTTTGCAAAAGATCTATCAGCAAAAGCAAGGCCAAACACACCAATTATTTAGTGAGACTTGTATTGTTATATCATTGCTCATGTTGTTTCTTTATGCATTTACCTGGAAGAAGGCTTTTAATGTTCAACAATTCTCAAAGAGATAAAGACCCACACTGATGTGCCAGAAAGAGCTTTGCCCTGGAATTAGATCAGTTTAGGTTTGGCTACTTACTAGAATTAGGTAACATTCTTAATCTTTCTGAGCCTGTCTCCTATCTGCAAATAGGGATACCACTATCTATTACAGAGGGATGTGGTTAAATTAAATGACACATGTAAGTGAAATATATCCTTCCAGGCTGAGAACATACCTAGTAAATGTTAAGTGATCTGCAAATATTCTGCTTTCTTGAAACGGATGAAACCTGTTATCATGATTTTAACCAATGGTCTAAATATCAAGACAATATTTAGTTAAAAGTTATAGTTGTTCTTTCACTGTCCATCTGCATTTTAACATATTCTAACATATTCTCCTTGATAAATTGTGTCCATATTAGTAACATTTGTCATTTCAGCTATTACTGTTCATATGTTTAAAATATTTCAATGTGATATAAGTCGTTACTCAAAGGGATGCCTAGCTGGCTTTGTCAAAGATTTATTTTAAGTAAAAATAAAAGACTCATTTTCACCAAGTTTGACTGAACAGTGTATTCATTAACTGTATGAACTTTCTGGCCAACCCAATACAGTAGCCAAGACATGGAAACAACCTCAGTGTTTTCTTGTGGATGAATGGATGAAGAAAATGGGGGTGCATACAACCTACTATTAGTCAGCCATGATAAAGAAGGAAATCTGGCTATTTGTGACCACATGGGTGGGTTTGGGGGGCATTATGCTAAATGAAATGTCAGACAGAGAAAGATAAATACTTTATGATCTCATATGTGAAATCTAAAATACTGAACTCATGATAGAAAGAATGGAATGACGGTTGCCAGAGCTGGGGGTTGGAGGTGACGAAAATGAGGGAAGATGATCAAAAGGTAAAAACTTCTAGTTATAAGACAAGTGAGTAATGGTGACGTAATGTACAGCTCGGTCACTACAGTTAACAATACCGTATTTTATGTTTGAAAGTTGCTAAGAGAGTAGATCTTGAAAGTTCTCATCACAAAGATAACATTTGTAATTATGTGAATTAAGGTTAACTAAACTTATTGTGGTAATCATTTCACACACACACTATATATATTAATCATCACATTGTACACCTTGGACGGATACAATATTATATATCAATTAAATTTAATTTCCGTCTGGCCCGTCATTTTCCAAAGGCCACTCAAGATCAGGGGACAGAACGCCTCCTCTCCAAGTGTCCTGCCAGCCCACCCACTCAAGATCAGAGGGACAAAATGCCTCACTAAAACAAAACAAAAGAGAAACACAAAAAAACTGGAGAGAGGGAGGAAAGGGTGCCCTGAAAAATAAAAACAAATTTTAAAAACTAAGTACGTTGACAGAGCTAAGAATAAGCTACCAGGAAAAAGAAACCCTACGTGTCAGATCCTAAAGTACAGAAGGGCAAGCCCGCCGGCAGTCCAGGCCCGGGGGGACCGGGGTCCCCAGCCCTGCAGAGCCAACCGCAGACCGGCTCAGGCGCCCCTCGGAAGCGCGGGGTTCCCGCGGCCGAGTCGGCGCCCCCGGCCGGCGCCGGCTCCCCTCTGCCCACCCTGCGCGCGGGGGCTGGAAACTGCCGCGGAGAACCACGGCGGGGCGGGAAGGGGGGCTCCAAAGAGGGTCTGGCGACTCGAGTCGCTCCGTTTCTCGGTGGGCTCAGCGCGCGCCGTGGGGGAACAGGAGCGGGGGTCCGGGAGGAGGGGACGGGTGGCACTTACGTAGACCGGCAGCGGCCACGGGTAGACGGCGGGCTCGGTCCCCAAGAGCGACTCCAGCCTCAGCTCCAGCTTCTCCCCCATGTCTTCGCGCGCGGGCCCCGCACCGCGCTAGTCTGGCGGTTGGGGGAGGGGCGCGGCGCCGCCGGCGGGGGCGGGGCAGACGGGCAGGCGGGAGGCTGAGGGGGGCCTGGCCTGGGCCTCAGCTGCCGCCACAGCGCTCCCGTCCGGCCCCCGGCTCCCTCTTTGTGCTCACAGGCCCGGGGCCTCCAGCGCTGCTGCGAACTCGGGCCGGCGTGAGGCGGCCACAATGAGCCGGGGGCCGGGCTGAAACACTCCCGGCGCGCGCGGCTCTCCCCGTGGACTCGCACGCTCTCACGCACGCACGCTCCCACGCACGCACGCACGTACGCACGCACATACGCACGTCATCGGCTGCCCCTGGCCACACCCACCGGCCCGAAGCGGGGACCCGGCAAAACCTCTCAGGGCCAGTGGTGGCGAGTTCGACTCCCGACCTCGACGTACCGTGACACAACCCCTCCCCCCCAATAATAAGACTATAATTCCTATTAAATATGACAGCTGGAATCCCGGCTTCTGTTCACAAAATTGCCGTGTATTTAGCCTATGCTAGGCACCAGACCGCGGACGCTCAGTACTGGCCAAAAAGGAAATGCCCTGCCCTCATAGCACTGCCATTTTAATTGGAATAGTAGTGACAGTGGTCAAGGGAGAAAATAAAGTGTCATCATCGCCACGGGGATGGTTAATCTCATGTGCGCACTGCGTGGGGCCCCGGCAACCACAAACATTATTCCAGATGTGGCCAGGAAGGGATTTTTCAGAAGAGATTAACACTGAAATTGGTCCACTTTGCGTAAAGGAGGAACGAATACAAGGAATTTATATATGCAGTACATATATATTTTTATTCTACATGCTTTTCTATGTAGGTGTATATGCGTGTCTATATGTATGTACGTGTATGTATTGCATATATTATATGTGTATGTATGTATACTGTATATATACACACCTAAATATCTTTCTATGTGTGTATATATGTATGATATAGACGTACCTAGGTGTGTACATTGCATATGTTATACGTATGTGTACATACTGTATATACACAAACGATGCATTTCATATGTGTGTATGTATAGTGTATCTGTATGTGTCTATTGTATATATTACGTGTATATGTGTGTATACATACTGTATATATACAAACTATGCATTTTATATATATGTGTGTATATATGTATTTGCGTATTGTATATACTATATGTGTATATGTCTGTATGCGTACTGCATATAAACACAGCTGTATATTTTTGTATGCGTGTACATATGTACGTGTGTGTGTATATACACACACACCCTATGGATTCTGTTTGTCTGGAGAACCCTCACTGATACGGCCACTTATGACAATTGAGCACCTGCTCTTTGCCAGCCAGGGAGCCAAACGCTTGTCCTTTCTGTGTCTCCCTTAAGTGTCACAAGTCCCGGGAGGGAAGGTGATGCCGCTCCTACCAGTTGAGGTGCCTCAGGGACAGAGAGGTGCACAGGGCGGGGGGCTGGAGCCTGGTGGAGCCCAGGTGCAGTTCTAGCAGCAGTACAGCCTAGCAGTCCCACTTCCCCGGGTGCCTCTCACAAAGACGCCGAGGGAGAGACGGGGTCTGAAGGAGGGGATGAGGAAGCTTCCGTGGGTCTGCAAGCCCAGACCAAGGCTGACTCGTCAAGGGTGTTAGAGGTCAGGACTCTGGTTACCCTGGGGATGGGGTTACACAGAGCCATTCCCATTCGGAAAAAGTATCCATTCTGCTCTTGTTTGTATGTTTACCTCCCTCCCCCAAATCTTTTAAAAACAGGTTCTCTTGGTTGCTGGGAGCACACAAGGGGAAGTCGTGTGTGAGGGGGTGTGATCCAGGGGACAGGGAGGATAAGCCCCCCCCTCGTAGGGCCGGGAGTGGCTCAGCTTTGTGAGCTAAGGATGGCCTGCGAGGTCCCAGAGAGAAGGGTCCCTGCTCCGTCCCTGCTCCGTCCTTGCTCCGTGCACCCCATTCCCAGCCTGAGAAGTCCAGAGCCCCCCGCCCCCGCACACACACACACACCAGGGAGGAGTGCCAGTCACAATGGCTCCCAGGCTCCGGCTCCAGGGCTCCCGGCACTAGGAGCTATTTTCAGCTTTCATGCCCTAGGACACGGCCAGAGCTATTGTCTCCGGAAACTCTCTGTCTGTCTCTCGCCCGCCCGCCATCCCTCCCTCCCTCCCTCCTCCGCCTTTTCCCCTCCCGCTCCAGCTGTCCTGCCCTCCACCCTGCATTTCTACACAGGGTGGCTCACAGACAGCTGCTCCCCGTGCCCACCCGCCACCATTCGATGGATGTCAAAGCAAGCCCTGGGGACTTCCCTGGAGGTCCAGCGATTAAGACTCCGAGCTTCCACTGCAAGGGGTGCGGGTTCAAAGCCTGGTCAGGGAAATAAGATCCCACATGCCGCCCAGCACGGCCAAAGAAATAAATGAGTAAAAAATAAAGTTATAGTGATGAAACAGCCCTAGTGGTGCAAGGATGGGACGTATAGCTCTATGGTAGAGAATAAAGGTCCAGAAACAGATAGATGAGAACTTGATATGACAGAAAGTGAGGAAATTAAGGAGTTTTCAATAAATGGCATTAGGACAATTGCATATCCATGTGGGGAAAAGTAAATTAGAAAAAAAGAAAACAAGCAAGCCCTGGTCAGGTGTGACCTTGGGCCCAGGGCCATTGGCACACGTTGTCGTGTGGGACGTTCTTCCTTAGACTCCTCCCTCCCTCCTGTGTCACTGTCACTTCCTCCAGAACCTTCCTGGACTCCCCTACGCAAGCCCGGGGTGTGCCCTCACCCGCCCACCCTGGATCACCGGAATTCCAATCCTGGCCCACCCTTCCCCGCCAGGTGAAGAACTGTGCCTGGTCAGTAAGACCGTAGAGGTCCTTGGCCATTGCTATTGCAGTTGGAATTGTTACTGTGTTTACACAGGGTGACCAACACCCGCCCCCACTTTGCCCAGGACCGCTCAGGTTTGAGCGCTGGAACTATGGGGAAACCCTCATTTCTGGGGAACCCAGAAGGCTGGTCAGCCTATTTAGGATGGATCTTTCACTTGATATCCCAATCCCCGAGAGCCAGAAAGGGAATCTCCCCCCTCCTTCCATGGTAACCTTCATTCATTCATCCACTCATCCCTTTATTCAACTCCTTTATTCAGCAAGTATTTATGAAGCATCTACTACATAGCAGACACTCTTCTAGGTGCTGGGGACAGTAAACTGAGAAGGTGTGATTTCTTACGTGGGGATGATGTCTCGGAGACCACTGCAGGGCATGGGAGGTGGGAGAGGGAAGGGGCAGTTCTAAATGCAGGCTCTGACGGGATTGGGGCAGACCTTGCCCTAAGCCAGGCTGCTTGCTTCAACACAGCTGTCCTCACCCAGGGCCATCCTGCTTCCGCCTCCCCCAGTTCTTCAGTGATGTCTGGGGAAAATCTGTGGTTGTCACAACTGGGGGGGAGGGGACCCTGGAATCAAATGGGTGGGGACAGGGATGCTGCTGAACCCCACACAGTGCCCAAGAGGGGCCCCCAGCAGAGAATGACCCGCCCCAAATAACCCCAGTGCCATGGGGGAGACCCTGCACTAATATTATTCAGACCCGCTGGTGCCCCGAGATTCCTGCACAGGCTGGGACTCTAACCGGGTCACCTCTGTATCCCGAGGTGACCTAGAGTGGGGCAGCCAGGAGGGCTGAGTATCAGGGATGAAATGACCAATCTCTGTGCCCACTCTCCCCGCCACACCCCAGGGTCGATGGCCTCTATCTCCTCCCTGTGCAGCTAGCTTTTCCCTGAGCCATTTCTTCTTGTCAAGGTCCCTGTCGCAGGTTGTGTTCCCCGAAGATGACGTTGAGAGCAAGGATTGGAGCGCACGTGGTTGATGTGAGACGTGCAGAGAACAGATACAGCTGCCATAGGGTCCCGCAATTCCACTCCTGGGCATAGATCTGGAGAAAACTCTAATTCAAAAATATACATACACCCCTGGGATTTCCCTGGTGGTCTAGCGGTTAAGACTCTGTGCTTCCAGTGCAGGGAGCATGGGTTCCATCTCTGGCCAGGGAACTAAGATCCCACATGCTGTGTAACAAAAAAATAAAGAAAGAGAGAGAGAAAGAAAGAAAGAAAAAGAAAGAAAGAAAGAAAAAAGAAAGAAAAAAAGAAAGAAAAAGAAAGAAAAGATACATGTACCCCAGTGTTCATTGCATCACTATTTATAATAGGCAAGATGTGGAAGCTGCCTAAATGTCCACTGATGGGTGAGTGGATAAAGAAGATGTGGTACATATATACAATGGAATATATTCAGCCATAAAAAGAATGAAATAATGCTATTTGCAGCAACGTCGTGGATGGACCTAGAGATTATCATACTAAGTGAAGTAAGTCAGAAGAGAAAGACACATATATGATCTCTCTTATATGTGAAATCTAAAATACGACACAAATGAACTTGTCTACGAAACAAAAACAGACTCACAGACATAGAGAACAGACTTGTGGTTGCCAAGGGGGAGAAAGAGTGAGGGAGGGTTGGATTGGGAGTTTGGGGTTAGCAGACGCAAACTATTAAATATAGGATGGATAAGCTACAAGGTCCTACTGTCTAGCACAGGGAACTATATTCAATATCCTGTGATAAGCCATAATGGAAAAGAAAAAGTTTTATTTATAGGTTCCATCCCTAACTGAGCTGGCCCATCCCCTCCCATGGTTCTAAGTGCAGCCCGAGGCTGCAGACTTCCCACCCTGGTCTTCAGCTCCAGAGCAAGCCACCTGCAAACCAGCCGCATCTTCCCAGGGGCTGGCAACTCTCCTTTGCTACTGATTCCAAGACACATCCAGATAGCACAAATGTGACCATGAAAACAAACTCAGCCATGTTCAAATCAGGGAAATAACATTCTTATCTCTGTTTAGTAGTTGCTTAATTTTAGAATAGCTTAGAGTTACAAAAAAGTTGCAAAGATCTGTACAGAGTGTACAGAGTGCTGTGGACCCCCGACCCAGTACCCCTATTTCCAACACGTTAGTACTTTAGTACGTTAGTACGACATGCTTATCCAACTAAGGAACCGAGATGGATACGTTATTATTAACTAAAGTCCACACTTTATTAGAATTTCCCTAGCTTTCCCCTAACACCCTTTTTCTGTCCCAGTCTCCTCTGGGCTGTGACATTTCTCAGACGTCCCTGGGTTTTGATACCTTGAAAGTTTTGAGGAGGACTGGTCAGGTATTTTGTCCCTCAATTTGTTTGTCTGTTGGTTTTCTGATGTTTTTCTTATGGTTGGGCTGGAGTTATGGGGTTTGGGGCGGAAGATCCAGACAGAGATAAAAATGTCATTCTCCTCAGGTCACATCGTCAAGGATACACACCATCAAGGATACACACATCAAGGATACACACCATCAACGGGACTTGTGACAAACAATTTTACCCTTGATCACCTGGCCAGTAGCGTCTTTTTTTTTTTTTTTTTTTTTTTTTGCTGCGTTGGGTCTTCATTGCTGCACACGGGCTTTCTCTAGTTGCGGCGAGCAGGGGCTCCTCTTTGTTGCGGGCATGTGCTTCTCATTACAGTGGCTTCTTTTGTTTCGGAGCACGGACTCTAGATGTGCGGGCTTCTGTAGTTGTGGCATGGGGGCTCAGTAGTTGTGGCTCCCAGGATCTAGAGCGCAGGCTCAATAGTTGTGGCCCACGGGCTTAGTTGATCTGCGGCACATGGGATCTTCCCGGGCCAGGGCTCGAACCCGGGTCCCCTGCATTGGCAGGTGGATCCTTTTTTTGTTTTCTTTGTTCCGTTTGGAACCAAAACTTTAATCCCAAGGAGTCTCACAAAACATATTACAGATGACAGCATGAAAAAAAAATTGCACAGTAACTCAAAGTTCAGCTCTACAATATACTCTTAATCTGGCAGGACATTGGTGTCTTGATAATCTCAACTTCCAAAAAACTTTACAAAGAGCTATGTATTCATGTACAGCAATCACAGAGGGGACTTATGACCTAACTCAAAGGTTAACTAACTTCCTTGAAACTTCTTAGATGCTAAACTCACTGGACAACCTCTTGTCCAGTGTGAAGACTAGTGGAATTCTTAAACCTCTCATCTAGGGTAAGGGTGCGGCTTTCATTTCTACCTGCTGGCTTGTGTTCACAGTACCTTTTAAAGACTGCTTGCTTGACTACAGCTGCATACCGTATCCCAGCTACAGAAAGTCTTTTTAATGTTTGCCAGTGTTGTTTCCATAATAATAAACATCACACTTTAGGTGGGCAGGAGTTAGAGTTTTATTATCAGTCTAGGCAAGACCAAAAATTCAAAGCAAATTCAATTCTGCTTAAGAGAACATTGTAAAGAAACAATTCTTCATATTACATGCCTCATATGACCCATTTCAAACCACAGAGAATGACACCTTTATGTGTCACTGTCCCAAGAGACAGACAAACGGGAACAGCTAAAACATTTAAAAAGTGCATCAAGCTTCGGAAGTCTCAAACGAAACTTGAATTTTCTGTACATACTCCTGTCAAATGAAGGTATTTCCTGTGCACCACTCCTCTTGCAAAGTGGTCTGCTATTTCCTTTCATTTGACCTGGATCGGCTAGGAGACCTAGAGAAAGATCGGGACGGCTTGCGATTTCTCTCCTGGGACAGTGATCTCTCTCTTCTCCTATATCTACTAAAGGGACCTGCTCCGGCTGCGGGAGAAGCTTCTCCGTCTTGGAGATCTGTGGTGAGGGGGAGGACTCCTCCTCCGATAATCATCTCGAGGGCGACGACCCCAAGAAGGAGGCGGCCACGATTTCGACTTCTCCCTTCCCCATTCGACAGGTCCACTCTTACTCGGCAGCCACAGAGTGTTCTCCCGTCTACTTCTCAGACAGCATCCGCTGCATCTCGGGGATCTTCATTTTCAACAAGAGTGAAGCCGGGAGGGTTTTTAGCAACCCACACACTTCGGAGTGGTCCATAATATCCTAAAGCTCCTTCGAATTCAGTCTTGTTACCACTGTTTCCAAGACTCCTTACATAAACGTTCCAGTCCAACGGACAGGAATCCCGATGCAAGACCCTCCTGGCTCCTGGCTTTCATGGGCCACAGGGTGATCCCGGGCCTCTAAAACCTGGCAGCTGAATCGGCTCGCACAAGCTGGCCTGTGGGGATGCTTTTCTCCCTATGTGTCCAGCCCGGGGCCATGCTGTCTAGGCCCGACCTCCAGGGTGACAGGGTGAACCCCAGGTCCCTGGAGCAAACACTCAGAGCCCTGGTGACCAGACTCAGGGGGCTGGGGCGGCAGCTGGACATGTGTGGCCACCCTGGTGGTGTTTGGCCCCATCTGCAGTTCCAGTTCCAGCTGAGAAAGAGCCTCGCTGTGTTATTTTCTCCTGGTTGTGTAAGGATCCCCGGTGTCATTTGACAGAAATGTAGATGGTGTGTTCTTTCTCTCTTTTCTCCCTGCTTCCTCTCGTCCCTCTCCTCCTCCCTCTCTCCCTCTCCCTCTGTCCCTCTCTCTCTTCCCTCTCCCTCTTTCCTCTGCGTCTCTCTCTTTCCCTCTCTCCCTCCCCCCTCCCTCTCCCCCCTCCCCGTCCCTCTCCCTGTCCCTCTCCCAACTCCCTCTCCACCTCCGTCTCCCCCTTGCTCTCCCCATCCCTCTCCCTCTCCCCTCCCTCTCCCTCTACCTCCTCGCTCTCCCCCGTCTCTCTCCCTCCTCCCCCTCCCTCTTCCTGCCTCCCCCGTCCCTCTTCCCTCTCCCTCTCTTCTTTCCTCTCTCCCTGTCCCTGTTTCCCTGTTCCGCACGCTCTCCCTCTACCTCTTTCCCTCTCCCTGTCCCTCCACCTCCTTCCCTCTCCGGAGAGGGAAGGAGGTGGAGGAACAGGGAGAGAGAGCAGGAGAGGGAGGGGGGAGAGGGAGAGAGAGGGGTGAGAGGGAGAGAGGGAGAGAGGGAGGGAGCGAAAGACCGTCTCTCCCTCCCTCCCTCCCTCCCTCTCACTCCCTCCCTCCATCCCTCTCTCCCTCTATCCCTCTCCCTCCCTCCCTCTATCCCTCTCTCGCTCCCTCCCTCTATCCCTCTCTCCCTCCCTCCCTCTCTCCCTCTCCCTCCCTCCAACTCTCCCACTCCCTCACTCCCTCCCAGAGAGGGAGAGATAGAGAGGCAGAGACAAGGGAGAGGGAGAGAGGGAGAGGGAGAGAGGGAGGGAGAGGGAGAGGGAGGGAGAGAGATATGGAGAGGAGAGGGAGAGGGGGGGTGAGAGGGAGATGGAAAGAGGTCTCTTCCTCCCTCCCTCTCTCCCTGTCCCTGTTTCCCTGTTCCGCTCTCCCTCTCCCTCCACCTCCTTCCCTCTCCAGAGAGGGAAGGAGGTGGAGGGAGAGGGAGAGGGAAAGAGGGAGAGGGAGAGCAGGAGAGGGAGGGGGAGAGGGAGAGAGAGGGGGGAAAGGGAGAGAGGGATAGAGGGAGGGAGCGAAGACGTCTCTCCCTCTCTCCCTCTACACCTCTCTCCCTCCCTCTCTCCTTCTCCTCCCTCTCCCTCCATGTCTCCATCTCCCTCACTCTTTCCCAGAAAGGGAGAGATGGAGGGAGAGACAGAGAGGGAGAGGGAGAGATGGAGGGAGAGGGAGAGAAGAAGAGAGAGAGGGACAGAGGGAGAGAGAGATAGAGAGGGAGAGCGGGAGAGGGAAAATGGTCTCTTCTTCCCTCCCTCTCCCTCTCTCCTCCGTCTCCCCCTCTCCTTCCCTCGCCCTTTCCCTTCCACTCTTCCTCTTCCTCCCTCTCCCTCCCTCTCTCCCTCGCCCTCACTCCCTCTCCCTCCATCTCTCCCTCGCCCTCACTCCCTCTCAGAGAGGGAGAGATGGAGGGAGAGGCAGAGACAAGGGAGAGGGAGAGAGGCAGAGGGAGACTGGAACAGGGAAACAGGGACAGGGAGAGAGAGAGGGAGAGGGAGAGAGGGAGAGGAGGAGGAGAGAGGGAGAGGGAGGGAGGAAGAGACCTATTTCCCTCTCCCTCTCTCCCTCTCCCTCTCTCCCTCTCCCTCCCTCTCCCTCTCTCCCTCTCCCTCTCTCCCTCTCCCTCCCTCTCCCTCTCCCTCCATCTCTCCCTCCATCTCTCCCTCTTCCTCTCTCCCTCTGCCTTATCTCTGCCTCTCTGGGAGGGAGTGAGGGAGAGGGAGAGATGGAGGGAGGAGAGTTGGAGCCAGAGGGAGAGGGAGGAGAAGGAGGGAGGGAGAGGGAGAGAGGGAGGGAGAGAGGGAGGGAGGGAGAGACATCTTTCGCTCCCTCCATCACTCTCTCCCTCTCCACCCTCTCTCTCCCTCTCCCCCCCTCCCTCTCCATCTCTCTCTCCCTCTCCCTCCACCTCCTTCCCTCTCCAGAGAGGGAAGGAGGTGGAGGGAGAGGAAGAGGGAAAGAGGTAGAGCCAGAGCGTGCGGAACAGGGGAACAGGGACAGGGAGAGAGGAAGGGAGAGAGGGAGAAGGGGAGAGGGAGAGGGAAAGGGGGAGAGGGAGAGGGGGAGGGAAAGAGGGAGAGAGAGAGAGGGACAGGGAGAGAGGGAGGGAGAGAGGCAGAGGGAGAGATGGAGGGAGAGGGAGAGTGAGAGGCAGCGAGGTAGAGGGAGAGAGGGAGAAAGGGAGAGAGAGAGAGAGAGAGAGAGAGAGGGAGAGCGGTAGAAGTGCTGAGGAGGGGGGCTCCCTCCCCCTCCCACTCCCATCCACTCCCTACTGCTTTCTCCTTTTTCTGCTTCAACAAACACCAGGCGCCTTTTAGATCAGCCCTGAAGTCAACGTTGATGCTTGGACAGCCTGACCTCCCCGCTGACTTCCAGCCCAGGACCACCGCTGGGAGATGAAGTCTGCGGGGCCCTGGGCGCAGGCTGCACAGGCACCTCCTCTGATGCCCAATCTCTCCTCGTTTACGAGGCAGCCGACACTCCCCTCCCTGACTCCCCAAGATTTGGGGCCTTTTTTAGTATGTGTCGATAATGCCATGAGCGACTATTTAACTCTTCCACGAGGACCCATCTCCCAAAATGCCGTGGTTTTCAGCCTTGGCTGCACTAGAGAACCCCCAGGGAAGGGAGAGACGTCTCTCCCTCCCTCTCTCTTTCTCTCCCTCTGTACTTCTGTCTACCTCTCTCCCTCTCCCTCTCCCTCTCCCTCTGGGGTGATGCCCGATGAGCTCAGAATCGCAGATGGACCCCCCCATCCCCTCTCTGTGGCTTGCATGGGGGATGCACCTTCTCACTGTGGCCCGGGCATGGCCTTGACATTCAGACATCGGGTCCTGCATGGACACTTGTGTTTGTTCCATAGCGCATGTGGCTGCAGTCTGTGCTTCTGTAGATGGGGGCTGTGCGTGAGCCCTTCACCTTCCCCGCAGACACCACTGGTGCTCGCTCGGCCTCGCGGGGGATGCGGGGGGCACGGGGGACAGTCTTGCGTCCCCACCTTCTTGGGCTACAGACAGGCCACGCTGGTGCTGTGGTGACGGGGGGCTCCCAGGAGAACCCCACTGCAGACCGGAGAGGTGGCCCCCGAGAAGGTGGCGTACGCCTGGGGCCGGGCCTCATCAGTGAGCCACGGGCCACCTGCAGCAACAGGTGTCTCACCGTCCAGGGGCTGGGTGTTCGGGCGCCGTGGGGTTGAGCTACTGTCTGCACGGCAGCCGTGTTTGTCTTGTTGAGCCCGGGGAGGCCCCTTGGTGGCTCCTGGAGAGCCTGGCCGCATTTCTTCCTGCCCTTGGCCTTAGAGCCCATCACGTTCATGCCGTTTCTGCTTCCAAAAGGACCTGTGTTAATAAAGGCCACGTGTTAGGACAGCACCAAAGTGTCTAGAAATCCGGGCCAGGAGGAGGAGGGAGGGGGATTGGCTGTGCCCGCCAGTGGCCTGGGAGCCCTGCCCGCCTGCAGAGACCTGGCCCGGGGCCCGTGGGGAGGGCGTGGCCCTCGGTCCCCAGCGCCTTCCGTCTCTGGCTTCCAGGAGAACTGCGTGATCCTCAGGGAGCTGGTGAGGCTGCAGGCCCTGAAGTCCCGCCTGCTGGGGTTCCGCACCATGCCGACTCTGTGCTGGAGATGAACACGGACAAGACCAGCCAGGTGGTGGCCACTGTCCTAGGTAACACCGCCTCCCCCTGAGTCCCAGTGGGGACGGGGTCAGGCGGACCTTGACCGGACGTGGTGCTGCCTGAGACCCCACTGTGTCAGCCCTTGGGGGTCACCATCCCAGACCCTTCATTCTGCCTCGAGGGGCGCAGGGTCGGGGGTGGCTGGGGGGCCGCCCCAGGGACGTAGCCGAGCCTCTCCCCTCCGCCCGCAGGTGAGCTGGCCCAGAAGCTGAAGCCCCTCGGGGAGCAGGAGCGGCCGTGATCCTGGAGCTAAAGAAGGCCGAGTGCCAGAGGCGGGGCCTGCACTTTGACGGCCCCATCAACGCCTGGGACCTGCGCTACTACGTGAACCAGGGGGAGGAGACGCGCTACCACGTGGACCAGTACCTGCTCAAGGAGTCTTTCCCCGTGCAGGCGGTCACACGCGGGCTGCTGGGCATCTCCCAGGAGCTGCTGGGGCTGACCTTCGACCTGGAGGAGGGCACGAGCACGTGTCACGAAGACGTGAGGCTCTAAACGGTCTGGGACGTGGCCTCGGGCAAGGTCATCCATCGGCAAGTTCTCCCTGACCTCTATCCTCGGTGCGTGCGTGGTGGGGGAACCTGTCGGCTGTGGGCCGGGGCTCCTCTGTGGAAGCGGGGCCCCATCCACGTCCCTCCGCAGGGTGGGGAAGTCCGGGCACGCGGCCTGCTTCGGCCTGCCTACAGCACGATGGGAGCTGCCAGATCGCCATCGCGGCCACGGTGGCCAACTTCGCCAAGCCTACGCCCAACCTGCCCTCCCTGCTGCGGCATGATGAGCGGGAGACCAACTTCCACGACGTCGGGCATGCGATGCACCAGCTCCGCTCCCAGGCGCAGGGCTGCAGGCGGGGGCGGGGAGGGCCCGGGCATGCGTGGTCCTCAGGCAGGCCCTCGCCACGGGATTCTTTCACTGACATCACCCCACACGTGGTGACGCCCTCGGTGTCAGCTTCCATCATCAAACCCCAGGCACTGGGCGCGTAAATAACGGAAATGGATGTCCTCGAGGCTCTAGAGGCTGGAAGACCCAGATCAAGGAGTCAGGGCTGGTTCCCTGCATGTTAAATACATGTACTCAAGAGTTGCCTTTAAAAAAGACAAAAGAAAAGAAAGGAACGTTGCCTGCAAGTCTGCTGACAGCCGGTGATGAGAACCAGAGGGAAGGCTCTGGGGCCGGGGGCGCAGTGCCCTGTGAGCTCGGGGGCTGCTGCCAGTCTCCGTGGAGGCTCAGCAAGTCCCAGTGACTTCCCCACGTGGGGGGGCGCCAGCTGAGAGTCTGGGCCCAGGACCCACTGCTCGTTCAGTCTTCCTGTGGTCAGCCCTTCATCCTGAGAGCGATGCTCTCACAGGCTGCACCGGGGCGTGTGGGGACAGTTTACTGAGCCGTACAGACGTCACTACTGCTTTGGACCATTTCCATCATCCCGAAAATGTCCCTCACGCCCTTAGCTATCACTCCGTCCCCTCGCCAGCCCCTGACAACCAGGAACCCACTCGCTGACTCTGTGGATCTACCTGCTCTGGACGTTTCTCCTCAGTGGGGTCACGCCCTGTGTGTCCTTCTGTGTATGACTTTGCTCGCTGAGCATCGTGTTCTCAGGGTGTACCGACGCGGCAGCGAGCGTCAGGGCTTCACCGCATTGCGTGGCTGAGGGACGTAAAGAAGACAAGAGAAAAGAAAAGCACGTTGCATGCAAGTCTGGTGACAGCCGGTGATGAGAACCAGAGGGAAGGCTCTGGGGCCGGGGGCGCCGTGCCCTGTGAGGCCCTGGCGCTGCTGCCAGTCTTGGTGGGCCACGGGCAGCACCGTCCCTCAGGAGCTGCTGGACAAGCTCATCAAGTCCCGGGAGGCCAACCCAGATGCGGCCGGACCGAGGGAAGGGAAGGGGGCTTCCGGTCTGCCCGGCTGGCAAGCGCGGCCTGGACACGGTGCCAGCCCCCCGTCTCCTTCAACCTGTGCCAGATCGTCCTGGCCAAGGTGGTTCAGGCCCTGCACACGCAGACGCCCGCGGACCCGGCCCAGGAGAATGCCCGCCTCTGCCAGGAGATCCTGGGGTTCCCAGCCATGCCAGGTAGCCAAGCGCGCGCCGGGCTCACCTTAGCGGTCGGTTGGCGGCTACTGCCCAGGTCAAGAGGATCGTCTGGTGGTGTGTGAATGGGGACCGACTGACGGGCTCCGGCCGAGGCCCGCTGCCCTCTGGCCTCCTCCTGCCACGGCTCCTTGGCTGGTCCCTCCAGCTGTGGCCCACGGAGTCCGAGGGTGGAGTGGGAGGCTCTGCACATGCTTTCTAGAGAGCCTGGAAGAGGCAGGAGAGGGCTTCGTACCCCGGACAGAAGGCATCGACGAGGTCTGCCCATGCGTGTCGGTGCGGACACGCGGTTCACTCCCTCGTGAGTGCTTTAACCAGCGATCTCCCCGTGGTGGAGGGAGAGCCCTGACTCATCTCTCGCAGCCTCGGCAGCTGACCTTGTAAGAGGCTTAGGAGTGAACCCTCGTGAGCTTCAGCAGAAAGTCGGCAAAGATTTATTTGTGTCCCTCCACTGAACTGCCAGCAAGGTCCCCGTTTTCTACAAGTGTTGGGCCAATACTCTCTCTAGTGGCAGGGGACTCAGACAAGGCTGCTTTGAGGCCCCCACCCCCGCTCTGGGGCAGGGGCACTGAGCGGCCAGGGGGCCGGCCAGGAGCCCCTCCGCGTGTGTCCCAGTGACCCACCTGCCTGCGACCTTCGGTCGCCTGGCAGGAAGCTACGACGCCCAGTCCTATGGCCAGTCATTCCTGCAAGAAACACTGGAACCAGTTTCTGCCAACCCACCAAAAAAAACGACTTCAAAGGCAACGTGGTGTCACAGGAAGGGCTTGTTTCTGTGCTGGTTTGTTTTTAGTTCATTAGGCCTCACTTAAAATTCTGATTCCACAATGCACTTGCTTTGGGATCTTGAGCAACACTCATAACCTCTGCAAGTTTCAGTATAGTAAGTTTATGTGATTACCTTCATCTGTAATATCCCTGTGTTGCAATCTTAATTAATTCAGATTAATTCATCTTAATCTTAATCTCAAATTCAGATCAATGACTAGTTCCTCTGTGACTTCTCCTCTGAACGGATTCAAAAGCCGCCTCTCCCGTCCTCATTTGGCTTCTCTTCTCTTCTGGAATCTCATAAGAACTTCTATGACCTCTTTGGTTTTTTGTTGTTGCTGTTGTCTGCTTGTTTGTTTTTTAATTGAAATATAGTTGATTTACAATGTCGTGTCCGTTTCAGGTGTACGGCGCAGTGATTCCGTTTTCAGATTCTTTTCCCTTATAAGTTATTACAAAATATTGAGTACAGTTCCCTGTGCCATAGGGGAGATCCTTGTTGTATCAATTCTATGCCTTCTTTGAACGACCGTAGCACTTGTTGTCTGTATCATTTATTTTTATGTCTGTTGTGGCTTTGTGACCGAAAACGAAAATTTTCTATTTGTTCATGCCCTGGCCCTTCCTTAAAAATGTGTTCATTTACCTATTTCATATTTATTGACTACATCTTAGACACCGTGTTAGCTGCTTGTTCTAGATGTTAATAAAACATAGACCTTCCTGCTCAAAGGGTCACAGTATTTGTGGGAAAACAAAAAAATGAACAACTTACGTCTCAAATAGCTTTGTACTTCCCAAAGAGAGCACACCTCGTAGGTACAATAAATATATGTATTATACATAAATGTATAAAGAGTTAATGGCATTAAAAACGTGAGATAACTGCTTTTCTATTCTGAGGAAATGAGGATTACATTTCACCAGGAGCTCAATACCACTCTGAGAATGAGGGCTTAACCCCCGACCTGGCTCACTGCATCGCTTTCGTATATGAAAATAGACAAGTCTGTACATGCTCTCTACAAAAAGGCTTATCTGGCATGAATTTCAGATAGCAAGAAGAAAAATTCAAGAGGTTCAGAGAAGCATCCAGAAGCTCAGATGATTGTCTGGCACTGATACAACTTGCTTGACAGGAAAATAGAGCTGTAAATCTCACAAAATTCGATGATCTTCTAAGAATTTCAAAACCGCCTGCTATTAATTAGAAATCCTAGAAGAACCGCTTCTTTTAAAGCACACTGATAATATGCTTTACAGCTTAATATTCAGAAGCCTATGTTTCGGCTAAGTGAGCTTCAGGAATGAAGGAAACTTGTGGTTCAGTTCCCTCTACTCTGGAACCTCTGGTCAAAACACCTACTTCTGTGCTCAGCCATCTTATCATCTGAAAAATGGAGGCAACTCTAAGAAAACATAGTTACAGAGATGTTGCACAGTTTCCTGTGTCACTGTCTTCATTTGTTTCAGAAAACCAATAACGTCTAAGCTACTACTGCAAAGAGCGCAGTGTTACTTGGGGTCATCTAGTGCAGCTCTGTCAAAGTAAAGAAAAGGAAAGGGGCCTAGAACAACTATAATTTTCCCAAGAGGACACTATTATTTTATGGTAAATCTGAGTCAAGAACCCTGATCTCTTTGATGCCATTCCATTGTTCTTTCGTTGGGTTCTCAACAACCCAGAGAAAGAAAGAGAAATAAAACTCCTATGTGCTGTGTCACTGGTACAGGACGTGGCAAGATTGGAATCGGAGAACTACATATTAACAGGTATTTGGGAAATTCTTCAAACTGGTTAAGATATACACCAGGTACCTAAAAAACAGTATGTTTTCCCAAGATGATTCTGTGGAATGAACAGAACTGGTAACTGAAGGTGCCTGTGTGCTGCACTTCCAAACAGGATGGGTGAATGCTTGTTTTCTGGCACCTTTAAGACTCCACCCCAATATACACATTAAAATAAAATTAACATTTCAACTGGGTCATATTTAATTCTGCATGCTCTTCTAAGTCAGCAAAATATTCCATATATCATTTAAGTTGTCACTCACTCTCTTTTCTTTTCTTTCTTTTTCTTTTTTTTTTTTTTTTTGCGGTACACGGGCCTCTCACTGCTGTGGCCTCTCCCGTTGCGGAGCGCAGGCTCAGCGGCCACGGCTCACGGGCCTAGCCGCTCCGCGGCATGTGGGATCTTCGCGGACCGGAGCACGAACCCGTGTCCCCTGCATCGGCAGGCGGACTCTCAACCACTGAGCCACCAGGGAAGCCCGTCACTCACTTTTTAACTTGAGTTTTAATTTCTAAAAGTCTTTCCAAACACAAAACAGAGGTGGGAAAATGGCATATGGGAAGCTGCAGAGATGAAATAAGCTTACTTCATTCGGCATAAAGATGAATACCCAAACAACTTCTGCATAGCTGCAAGTGTCCAAATCTACTATCTTCGTTTCGTAGTCAAGGCTTCCGGAAAAATATGCTAACGGATTCCTAATTACCCAAATGCCCCATATCCGTTTCAGTAAGTATCGTTATACATTACGGAAAATTTTCTCAGTGACACAGAAAGACATCCTGGCCGAGCATCCCCCTTCCCATGACACAGAGATGATGGGTCTCAAGCTACGTTGAAGGCGTTGGAGCCCACTTTATCCATTACTAATATTAATGGAGGACAAACCTTCATATTCTGTTTGTTTGCTCTGTGTTTGTTAAATCACTTCTTCCCTTCATTAAAATGGATGACACATAATTGAGTCTGTAGTGTGTGTATCACTGGAACCTGAACACATTTTTGTTGGTTTTATTAACGTCATAGGTTTCTAGGGAGGGTCTACTAAATAACTAAGTCTAGTTTCACAGTTACAAATAAATTAGGATGTAATTTTGAATAAATTAAGCTCATCATAAAGGAAGGATACTGATAGTTGCTACTACCCCTTCCTTGAGGGGCTCTTGTAAAGCACTAAATAAAGTAACAGAGGTTTATATGCATGCATATATTTTCAATGATATTTGAACACACTCGAAAAGAACTCTACAGAATGCATTATAAAACCTCGATGCTGTGTGTCCCTAGTTCCCAGCTCTCTCGTTAAAACTATTTAAATGAACAAAATGTTATCTATTAGGAGAGCTATCAGAGTACTCCAAATACTACTTCTTGCAGTACCCTGTCCCAACCATTTGCCTTCCTCTTCCCATTAGTCCTTAATTCAGAAACCCCAGAGATTTGTTCATTAATTTATGAGCATATTTCTTCATTCAGCCAAGAAAACTGATGGCTCCCTTACCAAATTTCAGGCACCCTTCTTCAGTATGTTTTCTAGGCATGTTCAGGAAACACAGCAGTGATTAACACAGATGAATATAGCCTCTCTCGAGCTGAGGGGAGAGACAAAAGTAAAGAAGCAAATATAAAATCGTAAGTGTAAATACGTAAATAAAAATTGAATAAATGGGTAGAATAACTAGTATATCAGGTAAGTGCTGGAGAAAAACAGCAAGCAGGGAAGGGGGATGGAGATTGTTAGCTGGTAGGAGGAGGCTGCGATCTGAAACTAAGTGATCACTGAGGGCTTTCTGGGGAAGATAAAATTTAAGAGGGAACCTAAGGTTGTGAGAGGGAGCAAGGTGCATATCTGGGAAGTGAATAGTACAAGCAGAGGGAACAGTCAGATGGAAAGGCAATGAGGCAAGAGTGGGCTTGGAGTATCCAAGGAGCAGAAAGGATGTCAGTGTGTGGAAAACAGAGGGAGCAAAGTGGAGAGGAGAAGGAAACCGTCAGAGAGGAAACAGAGGCCCAGATTTCTAGGGCTGTGGAGGCACTTTGAGGACTTTGCTTTTCCTGTGAAGAAGCCACTGAAGAGCCTGGAGTGACATGATCTGACTTACGTTTTAACAGGATCTCTCTGGATGCCATGTTGATTAGAGACTGCAGGAGAATAAGGACAAGCCCCAGAAGACCAATAGTTGATTCAAATGTCAAGAAACATTTATGCCTTCACCCTTCAACTTCACAAATGATGCCATTTCCATTGAGCTATTGAAAAATATAATCTGGCTTTCAAAACAATAAACCAGAAGGCATTTTCTCACATAAGCAAGGTCACAAACAACTGTCAGCTAAAGTTGAAATAGCAACAAATCAAATAATAACAAAAAACATTTTTTATAGATTTTAAAACCTTACCAAGCATTTTCTTGTCCATTATCTAAGTTAATCCTCAAATCAACGCCATGAGATAGTTACTATTTTCCCATTAGAAGTGACCGCATATTAAATCCTTAGTGATTGCTCAAGAAAAGCTGAAATCTTGAGTGTACATCTATTGATGCCAAGGTTGGGTTTTTTACCCATGGGAACATTGGATGCTAAAATCCACAGGGATTTTCAGCTCAAGATGGCAGACTAGGAAATATATTTACTTTCTGGTCCTCCTGAAACCAGGTTTAAATAAAACTGTAGAAATACCCAAATTAATCAACCAATAAGAGCCAAGACATTGTGGAAGTCATCAACCACAGAAAGATTTCAACACATTTCGAGAAGGCAAACAATGAAATGGAGGGGCCATGAATAAAATAATGAAGAAAAGACTACCCTAAGTAGGGTCTGCACAAAGCCAGTCAGCTTTTGCTGAGCCCTGGTTATAGTAAAGGACAGAGGAAGGAAGAGGGGCTGAAAACAAGGAGACAAAAGTCATTTCAGGAAAACACGTTCATTTAATGAGCTCCAGGGAACACTCAGCCTGCTGCCATACTCACTCACGTATTACAGTGGATTGTTGGCACGCAAGACAAGAAAACAGGGAACCAACGAACAAAACTCAAGACACTGTTTCTTACTGAACTCTTCTCAAACGAGATCAAGAAATTATGGTTCAATGCCATAGCTGTAAATCATTTCTGCTCCTGGAGAGGTTAGAAAGGGCTTATAATAGTTACCCTTTTTTTTTTCAGACAGAATTTAGGTCTGAGCAAAAGCTTTTGTGTCCTCCAACCTCAAAGTTTATTGGGGATGGAAGTCCAAATTTGCTTCGACATACCATAAAAAGAATCTCATGAGCAGAGGGTCAAACTACTTTTGGAATATATGAATTATGCCCAGTGTGATTTTAAATAGATTTTAAACAAAAATATATAGATTTTTACTGATCTATATGATTCTGGGTTCTGAAACTTCTACATGTCACATGCCTGATACAGAACACACAATGTCAGTCCCAGGAGAGAGAAAACACTCCAATGAAGCAAGCCAAAGAAACAAGATTCGGACAAGGTAAAGTGACGTGTAGACCAAGACCAGGATTTTTCAATTCTTTCCTGTCATGCTGTAGCTTCCAGCTCCTGAATAACAACACATGTTTCCCTTGTCCTAGACACACAAGAGTATGTCTCCTCTATGGGGCATAAGAAGCTCTAGAGTTACATATGTGTAGTAAAGAGTGGACCCAGCCGGCATACTCACAATGACCAAATTGTGTTGCTCGTACTTTATTTTAAACCAATACATCGCTCCACGCTGAAGTTGCAATAAATCATATATTTGCTTTCTAGACATGAATGAGATGCCTTACTGGATATACTCCAGGAAGGCCAGAGAAACTGGCTTCTAATCCATACAGAATAATTCATTGATGAATTCCTTTCAGGATAGCCCATGATTTATCTAGAATATAAGCTTTACATACCTGGATCCTTCAAACTAGACCAAAGGGAAAAATCTAGGCTCCAAGCCTCAATCAGAAATGTGGGATGGTGCTATGCTGACAACTGGTGGTCCCTGACCTATCTTCTGAGATTAGAACCCAGTGTGGTGGATGACCAATTCACGCGTTGAACAAAAGAACACCTCCTACAGGGCAGTGGATGTGTTCATTACAGGTATGGCACTTAGGGCTAAGTATCATAAGGACTTCAAGAAACAAAAGAAAAAGTAACACATGAAGCATATATGATAAGGAGGCGCCAGAGTCCAGAGCACGAGCTCTGGAATCACACAGGCTTGCTTCGAATCCCGGCTAAGCCACTACCATCTGTATACCCTGAAGAACAGTCGAAGGTTGAAATGTTCTTTTACCAAATTTCGAAAAACAAGTGAAGAAAGAACCTACCCGCCAGGAAGGGACATCGTGGGGTGCAGCATCCAGTCGGGTCAGGGCTCTGCATCCCCTGCTCAGAAACCTTCACCGCCTGGCTCACGGTGATGCTGGCAGCTCAGCAGCCCTGGAGAAGGCGCTCCTGCTCCTGTCTCCAGGGCTCGCGGACAAGCTGGGGAGGTCCACGGAGGAGGCGGGCCACAGCCTGGCAAGCTCTGGGTGCCTCCTGCACTCAGCTCTGGGCAGGCTCTGGCCTCTGGGCCCCGTTGCGGGGAAGGGCTGGCCGATACATACCCAGGGCTGAGGGGTCTGCAGAGCCGGTGCCCAGGCAGCGTGAGCTCTGGAGGAGAAGCCTTCCACAGTCCCCAACAGTCTCCGCATGGTGGCCCATCCGGTGCCAAACACCTGCCACCCACAGCGACAAGTCCCAGCCGCTACAAAGTCCAGAAGGGCTCGGGCTCTTTGCCCTCGGGCCGGGTTTCTCCAGGGGCTGGGCTTGTGTGGGGCCCCCAGCCCACCCCCTGACCCGCCCGCCCTTGCTCTGTGACACGTACAATGCAATGGCAACACCCAGGCTGAGCCGGCAGGCCAGTGTTCAGTGCGTGCTAGACCTTGAGAAGAGTTAGCAGCTAGGGAGAAGCTCTCCCACTTTCACTCGCTTTTCTCAGATCAGCCAGGCAGCCCATCTCACCCCAAAGCGATGGACACCACACCTCCTTCCCAGGCTATCGTTTTCCGTTCTGCCCCTGTTTTCCCTTTCCATTCTGCCCCTCTTTTCCCCAGCACCCCATCTACGGCTTCGGGTGTCATCGGTGCTGCAGCAGGCAGCACCTCTGACCCCGAAGCTATGGACACCACACCACCTTCCCGGGCTTTCGTTTTCCGTTCTGCCCCTGTTGTCCCTTTCCATTCTGCCCCTCTTTTCCCCAGCACCCCATCTACGGCTTCGGGTGTCATCGGTGCTGCAGCAGGCAGCACCTCTGACCCCGAAGCTATGGACACCACACCACCTTCCCGGGCTTTCGTTTTCCGTTCTGCCCCTGTTGTCCCTTTCCATTCTGCCCCTCTTTTCCCCAGCACCCCATTTACGGCTTCGGGTGTCATTGGTGCTGCTCCCGGCAGCACCTCTGACCCCGAAGCTATGGACACCACACCACCTTCCCGGGCTTTCGTTTTCCATTCTTCCCCTGTTTTCCCTTTCCATTCTGCCCCTCTTTTCCCCAGCACCCCATTTACGGCTTCGGGTGTCATTGGTGCTGCTCCCGGCAGCACCTCTGACCCCGAAGCTATGGACACCACACCACCTTCCCGGGCTATCGTTTTCCGTTCTGCCCCTGTTGTCCCTTTCCATTCTGCCCCTCTTTTCCCCAGCACCCCATTTACGGCTTCGGGTGTCATTGGTGCTGCTGCAGGCAGCACCTCTGACCCCGAAGCGATGGACACCACACCACCTTCCCGGGCTTTCGTTTTCCGTTCTGCCCCTGTTTTCCCTTTCCATTCTGCCCCTCTTTTCCCCAGCCCCCCATCTACGGCTTCGGGTGTCATTGGTGCTGCTCCCGGCAGCACCTCTGACCCCGAAGCTATGGACACCACACCACCTTCCCGGGCTTTCGTTTTCCGTTCTTCCCCTGTTTTCCCTTTCCATTCTGCCCCTCTTTTCCCCAGCCCCCCATCTACGGCTTCGGGTGTCATCGGTGCTGCAGCAGGCAGCACCTCTGACCCCGAAGCTATGGACACCACACCTCCTCCCTAGGCTATCTTTTTCCGTTCTTCCCCTATTTTCCCTTTCCATTCTGCCCCTGTTTTCCCCAGCGCCCCCCTCCCCATTTACGGCTCAGGCCGGCATCAGTGCTTCAGCAGGCAGCAGCTCTGACACCAAACCTATGGACACACCTCCAGGGCTGTCATTTTCCAGTCTGCCCCGTCTCCAAGTAGAACCACTACCTATTTCACACGGCTGTTCCTAGTTCTGGGAACACACCACGCACTGGTAGCAATGCCTCAGCCCATGCCTCGACTCATTTCCCTGCAACGCTGGCCAACAGATAGACCAACACTTCAAAGTTATGACAGAAAGTTGAGTAAGTTATACGCTTGGAATTGCATTTATTATTACTAACAAGCACAACTGTAGTGCTTAGACTATAACAAGTAATATTCTAAGTGCTTAGCAAATATTAACTCACTTAATCCTCATAATGGCAACCCTATAGGTAGGTAATGTTCATAATATTCACCTTTTTGGGGGGAAACTGAGGCCCAGGGGGGTTGAATAGCTTGCCTAATGCCACACAGTAAGTAGCGGGCAGAAACCCAGGATGAAAACCAGACCGTCTAGACTTTCATCACTTTGCTGTGTCACCTTAATAGATGTTGTGGTTAGGGAAGGGACTAAACTGACAAGACTCTGAACTTGAGAAGGGAGAAATTAGAAAGTGACTGATCCTAGAAACTAGAGAGGATTTCAGTTCAGAAATTTCTGGTGGTGAGACCCAGAAGAACAAGAACATGGTTGGAATATTAACTTGGGGTAGTATCTGAATCCATTGAGAAATGGTTTTGTTTTGTTTTGTTTTTTTAACTTAGAAAGGCCAGCTGGATGAAGATTAATGAAACAAAAAGCAGAAAGGGAAAGAGGAAGGTGCCTGAAGTGAGACATAACCTCTTCCCTGTAAGTACTAGGGGTGGGCGTCCTGTGGGAAAGGATGGAGCTCTCTCTACAGCTTTGTCACCAGGATGAACAAGGAGAAACATGGCAACCATTGTACTGGTTTTGATGATTCCTCAAAAACCAAGGCTTTACTTTCCAAGAACTACCCACAGTAGCATACCTACCGTGTGTCAGACATGCCACCAAGTGTGTTTCCAGTCACACATTTTCATTGGAGAAATAGTTCCTATGAGGTACGCATTAGTTCCCTATGGCTGCTGTAACAAATGACTACCAATGAGCTTGCGTAAAACAAAACACACTCATTCTCTTATGGTTCTGGAAGACAGAGGTCCAAAACCAGTTTCCCTGGGCTGGAACCAGGAGTTGACAAGGCCGTCCATCCACCTTCTAGAGGCTCTAAGGGAGAATCTGTTTCCTTGACAGCATTCCTTGACTTCTGGCCACATCAATCCAACCCCAACTTCATCATCACATTCTCTTTGGAGTAAACACTCCCTCTGCCTCTCTCTTACGAGAACACCAGTGGTTACATCTGGGTCCATCCAGGTAGTCCAGAAGAATCTCCCCATCTCAAAACCCTTACTTTCATCCCATTGGCAAAGTCCCTTCTGCCATTTAAGGTGACATTCATAGGTTCTGGGGATTAGAAGGTGGACATTTGGGGGCAATGGTACTATTCAGTCTACTACAAGGTAGATACTATTAGCTTTCTCAGATGTAGGAAATGAAGTTTAGGGAAGTAATTTGTCTCAGGTCTACAATTTCCAGAGTAGAGATTTAAATTCTGCCAGGGAGACTTTAGGACACACTCTAAACAACTTTAACCTGTGTCCTTAATTACTGCATAATCCTTGGTTAAGAGTCACACTTAGGTATCAAGACCCAACTGAATATAACACAAGTACTGTCTCCTCTTTCACTATGTTTGCCTGGTGTATTTATGAATCTTGCCCAGAGCAGAAGAGTTCAGAAAATCGTTATACACGTTTACTAGGAGAAAGCATTTACCGTTTGATGTGCACGGAGTAATGGAAGGCTATTTAAAATAAAATAAAGTAAAATATGCCACCAAATCGTCAAGTGTCACAACAGAGGTAACCCTGTGGGAGTCTTGAGGAGACTAAAATTATCTCCAATTGTGCAGGTGAGAAAAGTGTCACTAAAGGCAGTTGTAGTTCAGCCAAGCCCTACGGCACAGAAGTAGGAATCTGGATATGTACGAATGGGAAAAAAGACATTTTAGGCATGGGAAACAGTTGAATGCTGAATGGATGAGAAATAGGCATTAGACCTTTCTAAATCAACTGGCTTATTAACTCAGTAAATCAGATTTGGTCAGTCAAACTAGCTTTAGCTGATTACTTATCCAGGGCATAGCTGTTGAGAGTCATTTTTGTCATAAAACAGTAAATAAAATTGTTGAACTATAGCTTTAGGCTTGCTAAGTGATAACAGATTGCTCTAGCTGATGTTCAAGTGACTTACTTGGTACTATTCACGAAATTGGGGGTTAACAACTGCTTAAGACAACATAGAGAATTGATCTTAAATAGTACTTGAAGTAGTTACTGTGTAAAGTATCTGTTCAGTAGCTCATGGTAAATGGATGTTTATAATCCCCGTTGGACAACCAACTGCTTTTTTGCAAATGGTAATGTGAATTGCTGTTGCATAAACTATAGTAATGACCACCTATCTAATCTGTTGTCCAAACCAGAAATCTTCTAACAATACTGGTCTCCTAATAAAAAGTAAGCATGAAGCTAACACACACTGGGTGTCTCCCGTGTGCCTGTGCATGCATCTATAGCTCACTGAACCCCCATAACAGCCCCCAAGAGAGGGACTCTGAGTGTCCCCATGCTGCTGGTGGAGAAACAGGCACAGGAAGGTTCAATAGTCTATCTACCTAAGATAACACAGAGGGCGGGAGAGCCTGTTTTTAAACCATCTGCCTCCAATTCCAGGTGCCAGGAGCCAGATTCAGCCTACAGGCCTCTTCTGCTCATCTGGAGGTGAAACCATGTGTAAGGATTAGTCAAATCCTGTCTTCACTCCTCAAGGTAGCTTGAACACTTGCACGTCCTCCAAATAGCACGTAGCATAAGCAATAAGATGTTTGCCCCGGGTATTGTCCAGGAACTTGGAATCAGCTGTGTCTAGTTAGGCTGAGCTGGTTAAGACTGGAGAGGACCACCGATCTTCCACCTGGCCCAGTGCCTTTTGACCTCCTGCCATCAGAGGGCCGAAAACTACAGCCTGAGAATGTGCTGAGCCCCGTAGCCTAGTTACGCCAGCTCAGAACAATGAGGAGCACACCTTTTCCCAATCACCTTTCCTCATGCTCCCCGTGCCTCATACTGCCCTGCTTCTTTTTTCTTTATCCCATAGATACCCCAAGCCCCTTGCCTTTGGGGAGGCGGATTTGAGAGCTATTGTCACGTCACTTCCTCGCTTGGCTGCCTTGTGAATAAACCTCCTCTTTGCTGCAAACCTCAGCATGTCAGTGTTTTGGCTTGCTGCGCCTCAGACAAAATGGTAGGGAGCAGTGGTAAAGGTCCCTTGCCTGTGAGGGAAGCTGGTTGCTAGTAGTCACGTTGCAGATGTTTTCTCCTCCCGGGGGGGCAGACGTCCTGCTCTTCCAGAAAGAAGGGAGAAAGGCAGGAGCTGGACCCTTGCTCTCAGGGTCACCGTCACCTAGGAGCTCGTTAGAAACACAGAATCCAGGCCCCACCCAGAACTACTGAATTACAGCCTGCATTTAACAAGATCCACAGGAGAGGCATACCCATATTAAAGTTGGAGAGGCACCAAGCTGGAGTCCACGTAGCAGAGAAGCAGACAGGATTCTAGACCACGCAGAGTGTTAAAGGCCAACAGTTTGTTTTCTATTCTCAAAACAATGTTTTTGAGCCATGTTGATGAGCAATGTCCCAACTTGCTTCTAAGGTTTCTTGTGTGAAGAATGGATTGGAAGGAAACAAGATATATGGACACTAGTTAGGACCTCATTGCAACAGACAGGCAAGTTCAGTATGAGGATGTTGAGGAAGAGTTGACAGATTCAGAAGAAATTCAGGAGATAAACTGAAGCGGGCTTAATGGGGTATGAGACGGAGGAAAGGAAGGTCTTAGGGAATTTAAGGGTTTACTCCACGTATGAGCAAAGCCTCAAAATTCATCATTTGAACGTACAGAGGTAGAGCTCTCAAAGGACACTGGTTAGGAAGCAACAGTACGCCCTTTATAATTCCAAGAGACAACACGGATCAACTGTCTCGATGGAAAACTCGGCGGTACCGGTGCGTTTTTTCACTCAAACTTAGTTCCAGTGCCTATTACTCACATTTTCTGTGCCTAAACAACACGGCTTGAGGAACTGAAGGGGATTCCATCCTGGTAATTAAGGAGGGTCCCCAACACTGACAGTCCCATCTTAAAAAGCAGTCCCGCTGCATTTTACCCAAGGAGCAATGGCCAGAGCCTCCCTTTTAAAACGATGGGGAGAAATCAGAACATCACACACTGTCCCTTTCAGCTACTATGAACTGAGCCGCGAGACGACCAGCACCCCCTAGCACAGCGCGGACGGGCCAGCGCACGGGGGCCACTGTGACAGGCGACAGCACAAGAGACGGAAGCCCAGGCCCAGGGGCTCCGAGCTCCACCGGCAACGCCCAGGGGCCAAGGCGTATTACCTTTCCGGGATGTGCTTTCCGCCCTTCCTCGTGGCCGACGAACTGGCTCATGTCACCCCCGCCAGGAGTGCCAAAGTCGCCAACCCGGCATCCCCGGTGCCAGCACAAGGCCACGAACCACAGGCGCCTAGGCACAAGCCCACGCAGCTCGCGGACCTCCTTCTACCGCGCATGCGCCACCGCGTGGCGTGTCGAGATGACTGTCATCACGCAGGCGGATTAACGCGCTTGATCCGTAAAGAGGATTCTGATGCCTGCAATTTCCCTCCTTAGCCGGAGGCTGGGAGCACACGTCCATTAGTTCGTGTGTGTACCCTTCAGCATTCCAATCATACGGGACATGGAAAGTTGTCCGACTCTCCCAGTTTCTTGTGTGGTTCTTTCAGATATTTCCCAAGTGCTTACATTCACACTTGTATCTTGTATGTAAGTATTTGTACGTAACAGGTATCCTGTAGTTTATAGAAGAGCAGCACACTATACACGTACTACATACATAGTCTACAATGTGTCTTGGATAGTGACGCTGTTATCTTTCTAAAATATAAACTTGGCTGGATTGCTCTGTCGCTTGAACATCTTCACTTAGCACAGAATACAGCCCAGGTTGTTAGCACAGCATTGAGAACTCTTTATAAACAGATATCAGTCTGTCTCTCCAACTGAATTATAAGTTCAAACTATGACTTACAAGGACCTACATCATCCACCTCCCTCCTTTGCCCTGCCAGCCTCCCCTGATCTCATTCTCTACTGCCCTGCCCTCACTCACTTTCCCCTGTCCAGCCACACTGGCTTCCTTACTATTCCTCAAACATGCCAAGCACAGGCGTGCCTCAGGGACTTTGCACCTACTATTCCTTCTGCTTCAGAACACACCCTCCCACCCCATCTCCACTCTCCCAGGACACACCCTCCCACCCCATCTCCACTCTCCCAGATATCCAATGGCTTGTTTCTCACTGCAAGGCTCTGCTCAATCGACATCTTAATAGAGGGGACTTCCCTGATCACCTACCACATTCCCTCACCTCTTCATCTTCTTTTGTTATTCTCCAAAGCATTTACCACCGCTTGACACTCCACATATTGACTTATTTATTCATCTCTCTCCCCCACTAGAATGGAAAGTACGTAAGGGCAAGAACTTTGTTCTCTTCCTACTTCCTAGAACAGTGCCTTCAACTTAGAAGGTGTTATACAAATATTTGCTGAAAATGAATGTATGACTTCTTTGCCCTTTCACACTACCCTCTAGTCACACCAGAGGCTGCCCCTCCAGAGCACAAGTTCAAGCCCTGGGCCTTTTGTACCTGTCCCCAATACCTGGGCTGTCCTTTCCTCATTCCGGCAAAATCCTCTTCCCCCAAGCCCAGCTCAAACGCTGTCTCCTCAGTCAGGCCTTCCTCAATTTCTCCTCTATATTCCTGCTGCACTTGATTCTTTTATCATAATTAACCCACTTAGACTCACTACATGTTTCTCTTCCTAGACAACTGTAAGTTGCTACTGAACAAAGACTTCTACTCACCTCTGTATCCCCGTGCCCTAACAACAAACCTATAAGGCTCTCGGTGTTTACTGAAACAATTCATTTTCTGAGTCTCTACCCATTCTAGGGAGTGCGTAGTATAGTCTCCTCCTCATTATCAGTGAGCCTGGCATCTGTGGGAGGGCCTTACAGCAGAGGAAGTCACCAATGGATCATAACTAAGGTCCTGAGACTGCAATGGCAGACAGCATGGTGAAGTTAGCCCACTGCATGCAGAAGACCCACAGAGGAGTCAGCATATGCAATGGACTACACTTGGTATAACATGTGAACAATCAAGGTTTACAAACGTGTTCTCATGCACTTGTAAGGATCTTCTAGCCCACGCGGAACAGACAGAACACACACAAAGGAGCCTGGAGGAAGTGAGTAGGCCGGCAGCTGCGCCCTAACGTCTTAAGAGGTAACATTTCTGTGACTACAGTTTAAACACATCAGATAATTTGCCTCCTTTCTAGACACCCTGGTTATCACAGGACAGGCCAAGCCTCTCAAGTTTTAAAGCTAAAGTACACGGAAGATCTGTGAATAGGGCTGAAGATATTTAAGAGCTAGTACCTGCATTAAGCAACCAGGTTATAGAATGAACATTTATCTTGAAATTCCAGTCTCTCCCTCTCTCTCTCGCCTCCTATCCCCTATCTTCCCACCTCCATCTCTATTCCCTCTCCCCTACTCCCTGTTTTATGTATATACGTGCATCATTTTATATATACACGGAATATTTACTGTCTGTTACATTGATTTAATAAAGTGCACACTCCTCAGGCTAAATTTAGAAAGAGGACAAAATGAACACTTTCACATGGGCGTCAGTGGTGTTCCAAAGACAAAAGATTCCTCAGTCTTAAAACATGGCAAACACCATGTTCCTTCTGATAGTTAGATGCTAGAAAAAGGCAAGTGGATCCTTAAAATTCACACGCTATTAACACCTACTATCAACAGAGTAGATCTTAAAGCGGAAACAAGAAAACACCAGCCTTTTAAGTTCTTCCTGTCTGAAGATAAGAGTAAGAGGTGGTAGTGTTCTTCCTCACTTGCACCCGAAGGGTAAAAGCAGCAAAAATATCTTAAACACATATATGATGAGGAAGCCACTCTACCTGGTCCACTCTGTTTTGTTTTGCTTCTAGGGATCTGTCTCACTCTGAACCTTTGCTTTTTGTTTTCTCTTTTATGTACGCTAAGAACCTGAGAGTCTAAACCTTTTCTTCCACCTCTCAACCAATAAACAGGACAAAAGAACATTTTTATGTTTTTATGTATTTTCCATTCAAATTTTTAAAAAAGAGATAAGTAAGCTAGCTCAGTTCATATTTCTCACAAAGATCACTTTCCAAACTAAACTAAATTGTTTGTGACCATAAACAGGAAAAACACCGTACTCTAGTAGCACCATCTGACATTTCCACCTTAATGTTACCAAACACAACTTGACACTAATGTCAGAACTATTAAAAATGTTAAAAATCCCCAACCCCACTCAAAATGCATACCAAAGTTCAGGTAAAGGAAAAACAAAAACAAACACAAAAGCAACTCACCGTTATCTTTATGTTCTTTCAGAAACCCATTAACAGCACACTGGAATTTAAAACTAGTGTCGTCATCTGACACCTGATGCCCAATTGTACACATTTTTAAATAAGGAAGAGTTTCTGGTAAGTCCTATAAGGCAAAACCATGAAAATATGTATTATTTCCTTTGTAGGGAAAGAATAAAAAATTAATTAGAGAAGGCAGAATATAAACCAGGAGAGTACATTAAACTTTGTATGTCAGTCATTCTGATGAGAGCCATTTTTTCCAAAGCTGCTTTAACCAGTAATTATCACTTGATTTTCATTCAAACTGCAGAACGGACAGTTACCAGGCATGCAAAAGGAAAAGCAAATCTATGTGAATGAATGCACATGTAACTCAAAATGACATAAACAGTTCTGCCTACATTTATGTTCTATCTTACATTTCAAGGGCCATAAAGCGGCTGTGATTTAAGGAGAGTAGTAGAATAGAGTCAGAAGAACTTGGATTCGAATTAGGAAACAGAGGCAATTTCAGGCATTGTTGAGAACTGGTATTCTTGAGGTGGGAGAAAGTAGACTATCAATAGAAGACAGAAAAGGATAAGTGAAAATTCTCTAGTTCTGAATTTAAATGGAAAGTAGCAGTAGGAACCTATGACATATTTTAAAAATATTAAAAACAAACGTACATATTTCCTAGCTCTGACCACTGAAAAAGTCTAGAAACAACTGATGTCATGTCAAAAGGACTCAGGAGTCACCGAGAAGCTCCAACTGGCCAAAGATAGGGCCTCAGTTAGAATAATAACTGTAACGGAGTCCACGGTGATAGGAATAAATAAAATTTTACAAAACTGGTCAACACTGGAGGATATTTGTGAATCAACTCATTATTTTGAAAACTGTTAAATAAAAGAAGAGAATCATGCCTCTACAACTGAGCAACCAAACAGCTGATGAGGGGAATCTTCTCCTCGTACAAATATACCCAGCTAATAAGTGAAAAAAAGAACAACAGAATCCACCATTCTTTGAAGCCTCAACTGAATTAATGGATGTAGGTATGAATCATCAGTGACTGCTAATACCACAGAAAGACACAACTATATACGTCTCCATGGAAGAACACATCATCACCCATGAAACTGTCTTGCCAAAACAAAACATGCAAGCTTCATTCAGATCAACTACCGATTTACAGGAAATAAAAGGACTGAAGGATATGTTACCAACACATGGAATGTAATCATCGGCATCTAGATGGGACAAATCACCTGGTTTCTTTAAAAACAAAATTCAAGGAGGAAAAAAAAAGTGAGAGAGACATGGAGGGAGAACCTATAGATTAAACAAGACTTCAGAGACCTAACAATCCACGGCAAAGTGTGGACCTTATTTGGATCTAATTCAAAATTCTTATAGACAATTTTTTATGACGTTTAGGAGACAACTGCAAATTTGAGCACTCCCTGGGTATTTAATATTAAAAAATGATATTAAGGAATAAAAGTCCTATATTTTAAATGCACGTACCAAAAACGTACAGGTGTAATTTACATGTTGTCTCGGAGCTGCTTCAAGATAATACGGAATGGGGTGAAACAGGTGGGGGTATAGATAAAACATGACAGCCATCAGTTGGTAAATAAGAAAGCTGGATGAGTTCCTGGGTATACAAGGAACACTCACAGTAGTTTTATACTTTTGTATATGCTTAAAATTTGTGATAATTGTTTAAAAACAAGACGACACTGTAGAAAACAGTTTGGCACTTTCTCACAGGTTAAGCGTAGAGCTTAGTATTTGGCAGTAGGCTATGATCCAACAACTCTGCTACTACCTACGCTGCACATCTAACAGAACTGAAAGCAGGGATTTGAACAAATATCTGTACACCAATGATCATAGCAGCATGATTCACAATACCTACAAGGTGGAAAACAACCAAGTGTCAATCAACCGTTGAATAACAAACTGTGGTCTATATACACACAATGGGACTTTCTAAGCCAAAAAAGAAATGGCATTTCGTTACGTGCTATAACATGGATGAACCTTGAAAACACGACGTTTAGTGCAATAAGCCAGACACAGAAGGACAAATACTGCAGATTCCACTTACACGAGGTACCTAGAATAGGCCAATTCACAGAGACAGAAAATAGAATAGAGGTTACCAAGGGTTGGTGGGAGGGAAAATGGGGTTGTTACTGTTTGATGGTTACAGAGTTTTTGTTGAGGACGATGAAAAAGTTTTGGTTCTAGACAGCGGTGATGGTTACACAACACTGTGACTGTACTTAATGCCACTGAACTGCATATTTATAAACGGTTAAAAGAAATATGATTTCTCTATATTTTACCACAATAAAAAAAAAGCAATAACAGAGCTGAAATTTCAATTCTTCCTTTTCCGAGAGTCAGTTTCATCGTCTGTAAAATTAGTAATTGTAGTTGTCTATCCTCTGAGCTTAGTGCAGGGTAAGCACTCAGTAGGAGATATCAGTACTACTTCCACTTCAAGAGCAAAGGATTGCTGTGAAGATTAACTAAGTCAACGGATATGAAAGAACTTTCTAAATGGCAAACTGCTCTACAAATATTAAAAGACATTAGGTGTTACTGTCTCCCAAGGCCATGGAACAGGTCAGAAGGAGGATAATTCTTTTGCACTGGAATGTCCTACATGGGCCAAGAGAATAGATGGGTTTCTGTACTATATCAGAAGGCATCAGGAAAAGGAAGCATAAAACTTAGAGAACAATTGTCTTTTACACTGATGCTTAAACATGCTCAGGCAACTGCTTAACATAAGTGCTAAAGACATAATGGACATACCTTTCTTTCTTTTTAGGATACTACTGTAACTACTAAAAGTTTACTTCATTTTCAAAATGTAGAACATGGAAGCTTATAGAATTTCTTAAGCATATCTAGAGCCTACTGCCAAATACTACAGTTCAATTCATATCTTTCATCTCATTTTGAAACAGCAATTACAAATGTGTATTTAAGGAAACCACTAGCTTCCCTTTTTGAACCCACGAGAGAAGGCCAGGACTCACCTTAGCATAAGATGATAACTACTGAACTACTATGAATTATTACAGTATCAGAAAGAAGGTCATTTTCAATTACGCCTTCCATTTACCTCTGGCTTGTAAGAGCGGCGAGTATTTGCTAAGTCAATAATCAGCCCAAGTTCTTCATTCTGTCCTTGGATTTTGTTAAGAGATCCAAGGGGGAGAAACGTTCTTCTGGAGCAAGATTCTTTTCAAAACTCTGTCAGAAAGAATAAAATAAGGAAGAACATATGTTTAAAATCCTTTACTATGTTATCCATTTATTCAAACCCTGGGATGCTAACATATGAGATTCAAAGTCAAGTTTCCTCCTCTGCAGCTTACAAGCGATATTACAATCCTTTCTTCCAGAGAGATTAGACCGAAGAAAATAAGCTCACTTCTATATAGTTATTTCTATGTTTGTTTATTTCATGTTGGTCTCCTAACCTGACTCTAAACTCCCAGAAGGCAGGGACCACATCAATTTTGCCTACCACTGTATTGCCAGCTCCAAGCGGAGTGCCTGAAAATAGACACAGAAATAAATACTTCTTGAACATCTACATATAGGAAGGATGGCTTTCACTGCTAAATATTCTTTCATGTATTTGGCTTATACATGTACCCTGTTCCATTGATCTCTTTGGTTATTCAAGTGTCAGCAACACACACTTTTTTTCTTAATTGGTAGACTAGTTTTAGAGCAGTTTGAGATTCACAGCAAAACTGAGCAAAATGTACACAGTTCCCACTTACACCCTCTCTCCTTCATCCCACACAGCCTTCCCCATTATCAACATGCCATACCAGTGTGCTTCATTTGTTAGAATTCATGAACCAACACTGACACATCGTTATCAATCAAAGTCCACAGTTTATTGCATTCATGGTACAAGTAACCGACTATTTCTTTATTTCTAGTATAGTCATCCCCAAACATTTACATACTGAGATACATATTACTTTCTTATAAATTACTTTATTCTTTATTTATAGTTAGGGCATTGCATTGTTTTTTTTTTGTTTTTTAATTAAGTACAAAAGTTGGTTGTATTTGTCTATGAATCCCATTTCTGGATAGTAAAAGAGGTATTAAAAAGTATTTGCTATAAAAAGGGAAAATGGAGTACGACGGGGTTGAGAGCCAGGGCTCTATATGGTGAATTCAGATTTCTGGAAGAATACGGTATTAACTTTTGCTCACCTTTTTTAAAGGAACTTTGAAAGCAATGAAACGAGTCCCAGGCATCCGCTGTTCAACTGGGAGATAGTCTTTCCACCTGTTAATATAGTTTTTGTTAGGCAAATTTTATGTTAGGCTGTCTCCCTGCACAGGATGAATGCGCCTTGAAAATGGAAATCATATCCCTCTACATCGGCTCCCAGGTGGTCCCAGCGTCCCGACCCCGACCCCGGCCGCGCGCGACACACTTTCCACAAACTGACACACACGGAGCCCGCGCGAGGGCCGGGTCGCGCGGGCTTCCCCGCCGGGTCGCCTGGAGGCCGGTCCCCCGCAAGCCGAGCGCACGAAAGGGCGCCCCAAAGGCGCCGGCCCAAGGCGCCCGCTGCGCTTTCCCTTTGGAAGCTGGGCTGCGGGGCCCAAGCGTAAACCCTGAGACAAGGAACACGCGCACCACGCCGCCACGGGGGACGACAGGCCGGGCGCCCACCTAGCCGGACACCCTGCATTTCTGCAATCACCGGACGCCTGTGTAAATTTCCGTCTGGCCTGTCATTTTCCAAAGGCCACTCAAGATCAGGGGACAGAACGCCTCCTCTCCAAGTGTCCTGCCAGCCCACCCACTCAAGATCAGAGGGACAAAATGCCTCACTAAAACAAAACAGAAACAGAAACACAAAAAAACTGGAGAGAGGGAGGAAAGGGTGCCCTGAAAAATAAAAAAAAATTAAAAAAACTAAGCACGTTGACAGCGCTAAGAATAAACTACCAGGAAAAAGAAACCCTACATGTCAGATCCTAAAGTACAGAAGGGCAAGCCCGCCGACATTCCAGGACCGGGGGGACCGGGGTCCCCAGCCCTGCAGAGCCAACCGCAGACCGGCTCGGGCGCCCCTCGGAAGCGCGGGATCCCCGCGGCCGAGTCTGTGACCCCCGGCCGGCGCCGGCTCCCCTCTGCCCACCCTGCGCGCGGGGGCTGGAAACTGCCGCGGAGAACCACGGCGGGGCGGGAAGGGGGGCTCCAAAGAGGGTCTGGCGACTCGAGTCGCTCCGTTTCTCGGTGGGCTCAGCGCGCGCCGTGGGGGAACAGGAGCGGGGGTCCGGGAGGAGGGGACGGACGGCACTTACGTAGACCGGCAGCGGCCACGGGTAGACGGCGGGCTCGGTCCCCAAGAGCGACTCCAGCCTCAGCTCCAGCTTCTCCCCCATGTCTTCGCGCGCGGGCCCCGCACCGCGCTAGTCTGGCGGTTGGGGGAGGGGCGCGGCGCCGCCGGCGGGGGCGGGGCAGGCGGGCAGGCGGGAGGCTGAGGGGGGCCTGGTCTGGGCCTCAGCTGCCGCCGCAGCGCTCCCGTCCGACCCCCGGCTCCCTCTTTGTGGTCACAGGCCCGGGGCCTCCAGCGCTGCTGCGAACTCGGGCCGGCGTGAGGCGACCACAATGAGCCGGGGGCCGGGCTGAAACACTCCCGGCACGCGCGATCCGCCCCGTGGACTCGCAGGCTCGCACGCACGCACGCACGCACGCACGCACGCACGTCTTCGGCTGCCCCTGGCCACCCCCACCGGCCTGAAGTGGGGACCCGGGAAAACCCCTCATGGACAGTCGTGGCGGGTTTGACTCCCGACCTTGACGTAGCGTGACACACCCCCTCCCCCCCCCAATAAAAGAAAAGGAGCATAGGAGGCAATCTCATACATTATTGATAAACACATACAAAGACACTATTGGTACAAAACTATTTCTCCATACAGCAACTTTGAATTTTAATAATAAATACATATATGTATCAAACATTAATAAAAGAATAAAATTATCCAATATGAGTACATTTGCTCTTGTTTTGCAATTAGTTCCAGGATTCTATTTTAGATTACTACTTCATATCTGAGAGAGTTGGGTGTGTGTCTGGTTTTGTGGAAGCTGCACTGTGCTAAATTTTACCTTTCTTTCTTGAATTAAATGGCTTTTGTTATCCCTTGGGAATACTGAAGACAGCAACAGCAGATTACTACCTACCAGTGGAAAAGTATAAATAGCAATTTTAGCCACTAGTGATTCTGAAATTGCCCTTAACTTTGTCCTTATAAAAATGCTCCAAGAATTACGTTTTGCAAATCCACAGATTTACTATCCATATTCAAGTCATTTATGTGGAGAAAGAATGTAGCCAGCCTTATCAGTAACACAGGATGTTACAGCCATCAAGCCATCAGCCACTGAAGCCACACCCAAAGCCGCACCCTGAGGGGATTCAGGATGGAGAAAACAGGATACTGGCCCTAGATAATTAAAGTGCAAATCAAGGGAATGATTTCCAGGAGACCAGATTCTTGCATCTCACCATATATGGAAAAGTGCTACATTTATTAACTTAAGATGTCTAGTTTCTTTAATTAACAGTAATCTTTTGATGTTCCAACTACCTGTCTTTTTTTTTTTTTTTGCAAGAACCTCTAAATACCCTGTGCCCTCCCTTAGCTCTTCAGAACAGTCCCTCAGAGCTATCTGAGAGGCTGTCTCCTGATTTCAGTCCTCAGTATGTCTTCCACATAAAACATAATTCTCAACTTCTAGGTTGTGCATTGTTTTTCAGTCAACATTTAATTGTATGGCTCATGTAGGTACTATGCCTAAATGTAATGGGATGAGCTGTAAATTATTAAAACTAGATAAATCCTGTCAGCTCTACCACTAGCTGAGATCCAGGCTTTCACCTCTGGATACCTCTGGCAGATATGGGGTCTGTGTTGGTCTTAAAATTATTCTTAGAATAGTGGGGACTCATTCATTCTTTCAACACATTTTATTGCTTATATTCTATGTGTCAGTTACAGTGCTGGGTCTTGAAATACAGAAGTCAACACACGAAAATACAAGGATAAAACACATTTTCTACCATATTAACTTTTTTCATTCATCAATTCATCCCTAAATCATTCAACACGCATCTTCTTATTGAATACTGATGAGGGGTCAAATGCTATGCTTAACACTCAGTATATAGCTGCAAACGAGATGGACAGGCCCTGATTTTGATGTCACTACTATCTTTTGTCCTGCCATATAATGGGACAGCTTCATTATTCCCTTTACCCTAAGTTTTTATCACAAATTGCTAATGAAAATAAAGCTGTTAGTGGAGTTTCAACATGCATAGGTAAATGAGAACACAGAACTCCCCTTTCTCATGTCCCGTTCTCCTCCTTCTAACTCCCTATGTGAAGTCACTTTGTGCCAAGGCCAAGAAGCTGTGCCCCAATAAGAACCAAGCTGATTTCCTCACACTGACTGGGGCTATTGCACACTTAGAAGGCTTGATGCTTAATTTTGATAAGCAACTAGAAGACCATGGAGACAACCTATAAAAATGATTTGTCTTGGGAGAAAATACTAAAGAGGGTTAATGTGCTGTTCCACATGTCTAACCCCCTGGATTAAACCACAGGCACCAAGGTCACCAAGTGTACTTGGCAACAATGAGCTAATAATAAAAAAAAGCATCATACTGTTATTGTATTCATTTTCCCCCAAGGCGCTCTCTGATAAACACCACAACCTCTAAGAGAACTGAGAACAGCTTCCTTGTGGGGTAGGTCATATAATATATATGCATCTTTTTCCAAGCAGTTAAATCATATCCAGCTATCAGCACACCTTACTTAAGGCGATCGTAATGTATGAGATTAAATGTTCCTACCTGATCGGAAAACTTCTTGTCCTCAATTCATTGGCTGTACTGGATTTTTTCTTCTTGGGTCAGACCTTCAGACTTCTACCAGAAATCGTTCCTTTGGGGAAACCAGGCCTTCCCAGAAACTCAGGAAACTGAAAGGGAGACAGCAAGAGAGAAGGAAATTATTTGGACACATAGACCTCAATTGTTTGGTTTTAAGTAAACGTCCAAGCAAACATCTTCTAGATGGTATAATAACTTTAGGGAAATTCACGGTTTATAAGTTTGGGTACTCATAAACTGAACATATTATGATAAGAGTACAGGTTGCATTTTGTGTCTTCAACTCAAGCAAAGGCTTCAAAAAAGGCCCAGTTATCCTTTGTTCATTAAGACACAAAGAGAGGGCGAAAAGGGCAAGTTTCGAAGTCTTTTTCTTTACAATTTACTTCCTTTCTTCAGTCTTCAACAAGATCTTCAGGAAATTAACTTTACTAAAGTTAATTATTCATAAAATAAACATAGGAACCTGCAGAAGACTATTTCACAGAGACCTGTAATGTACAATATCCATTGCATACATGCACCATGAGCTTGTCTTTTCTAGCACTGGCATACACAAAACTCTGTGTGTGTGTGTGTGTGTGTGTGTGTGCGCGCGCGTGTGTGTGTGTGTACACGTGTGTGTCTTTTTCTGTGATGGAGCCATAGGGAGAAAATAAATCTATTGGCTGCAATTCAGTGATGTACGAAGATTTAAAGGTAAAGGAGAAGGTTACATCAAGTGAAACTATAAAGTCATGAGGTTGTGGTTCCAAAATAATAACAATAGCAGTCTTCTGTAACCAAGGGAGCAGGCTCCTCAAATTATAGTCACACCTGTTAGACCATCTGCCCATACATTTCACACTATCATTAATGGAAAACAAATGGCACTGTCTCTCCTTCCCTTTATCCATTGGCCATCCTCATATGAACTCTTTTTCTCTTCAAGGTCATGCTCTTTCCTATCTGTTTAAAAATATTAGGATTTAGGAGGAGTGATACGTAATGTGCCGTGCCTTGGTACTTGTACCAGTGACGGCTCTGTAAGGAGCACTGGGTTGTTAGGAGGCTATCAACTGAGTTCCCCTAGAAGCAGAACTTGAGGCGATAATTTGAGTGCAAACTGCTCATCTGGGAGGTGCTTCCAGAAAACTCAGAAGTGGAGTGGGAATTGAGAATGGAGGCATGGAAGGAAGCCAACAGAGGTGTATTACCGAATAAATTACTCCTGCAGGGAACTGCTGCCAGTACTTCAGGCGAGTTCTGTGAAACTCTACAGAACATGTCTCAGAGTTATCCCAAGAATCGGTGAGAAACTTGAAGTACTTATCTTCCAGTCCCCTCTGTCCTTGGTTGAAAGCTACACCCAGATACATTAACTCCTGTACACTTCTGGCCTGCCCTAAGGTGGATAATTGCAGGCGGCAGCATGATTCTATCAGCATATACTGGAATGATGAGTGCTGGGGAGATATGAGTGGAGCATCGAAACCATCTAATACAGTCGGGGCAGGAGATATTAACTATTGGCTTGAAAGTCCAAATGGATAACCTTAAATTCCTGGGTTTATGGTTTTACTTTGAGGTATTTAAGCATGATGTATGAGTAAAAATTTCCTCTGTTAAATCAAGTTTCAGGTCCTAACTCCCTAATCTTCTGGAAAACTGTGGTATCTTTTAACAGATTTTTGAAAAGTAACATGATTAAGATTTCAAATTGACCATTCATTCATTCATTCATTCACCACACATTTATTGAACACCTAAAGTATGTCATGGGATAAACTAGGCACCAGTGTTACTGTTACTAAAATCATTATAGTGCCACCTACAATTCAATGTATTGTGACACTCAAGTAAGAAAATCCATAGTTACCGTAAAAGATATTACAGAGTGCTATAGGAAGACACAGTAAGACCTTAATTCATGCTGTGGACAGTAGTATATGGGCGATATCAGTAGGGCTTCCTGTAGAAGGCAATTGAAATGGATATGTAACATGAAGGAAGGGTGAAGTTTTGAGGAAAAGAGAAGATAAATTCACAGTTGCCAGAAAATGAATGGTTAAGGATCAGTCCAGAAAGGAGTTCCATTCATAATCAGTATAAGAAATGCTCACTAGGGCTTCCCTCGTGGCGCAGTGGTTGAGAGGCCACCTGCCGATGCAGGGGACACGGGTTCGTGTCCCGGTCCGGGAAGATCCCACATGCCGCGGAGCGGCTAGGCCCCGTGAGCCATGGACACTGAGCCTGCGCGTCCGGAGCCTGTGCTCCGCAACGGGAGAGGCCACAACAGTGAGAGGCCCGCGTACCGCAAAAAAAAAGAAAAAAAAAAAAAAGAGAAATGCTCACTGGCGTGTAGAAAAAGAAGACAATGGAGAGGGGGGTAGAAGCCAGATCATGCATAGTCCATGTATGTATAGTAAGTGCTATGGTCTAGTCTTTGTGTTCCCCTCCAAATTCATACGTTGAAATCTTAATTTCCGTAGCTGATAGTATTAGTAGGTGGGGCCTTTGGGAAATGATTATGGTATTAGTGCTCTTATAAAAGAGACCCCACAGAGCTCCCTAAGCTCTTCTGCCATGTGAGGATACAATGAGAAGTCTGTGATTCAGAAGAGGGCCCTCATCTGACCATACTGGCACCCTATTCTTGAACTCGCAGCCTCCGGAGCCGTGAGAAAAAAAATTCCTGGTGTTTATGAGCCACCCAACCTGCAGTATAATCTTACAGCAGCCCAAAAGGACAAAGAGAGTTTGGATGTGAGATTTTACTCCAAGAAAGATGGGAATCCACTGAAGGATTTTACCTGGTAACTTAGAAGAGAGAAAAGTTTCATAACACAATCAGGTACTTTTATAAGAAAAATCTGTTTCTTTTTCAGAAAGATCACTCTGGAAATACTGTGACTAGATTTTTGGAGAAGTCTGATGGCAGGCCCGGATATAGAAAGATGAGTTGGTAGTCCATTAATATAAGTCAAACAAGAAAGTGGATATAAAAAGTGTGAATTTGTGGCTGAGAGTTCTTTTACTACTTGAAAAATGTTATGTCAATGCTTCTGACTCCATAATTTTAGACAAGAAATATGCTGTCATTGGAATTGGTTTCTCAATAAGTGATGCATCGTTTCTGCCTGTCCACTTTCGAGATTTGTTTTGTCTCTACTTTTCAGAAGTTTAATTATGACGCGTCTTGACAAGGATACCTTTGTGTTTTTCCTCTTTGGATTTGCTCAGATCCTTGGATGTGTGCTTATGTCTTCTAAAAAATTGGGAACGTTTTAGTCATTATTTCTCTGAATACTTTGTCAGTCCTACGTGCTCTCTGTTTTCATTCTGGAACCTTGATGATATGAATGTTAGTGCTTTCGTTACTGTTTACAGGTTCTTGAGATCCTGTTCTTTCTCCCATCTCTACCCCTCAGCCTATTTTTCTCTGTACATGTGGTACATTGTATTGATCTCTTCTAAGTTCATGATTCTGTGCTTTGTAATCTCCACTCTACTCTTGAGCAAAGTTTTTGGATTGTTGTATTTTTCAGTTCTACTGTTCTCATTTGTTTTTATTCTTATAACTTCTAGTTCTTTGTTCACATTTTCTATTTTTCCCATTTCCGTCAAGGAACACATAATTGCTAATTGAAGCATTTATGTGACAGCTTATTTAAAACCCCTGTCTGATAATTTCAATAGATGTTTTATCTCAGTGCTGGTGTAGGTCTATTGTCTTTTCTCATTTATTCTGTGATTTCCTGGTTCTTGGTGCCATGAGTATTTTTCAATTGGATTCTAAACATTGTGAGTTATTATATGACTCTGTATCCCATTTAATTTTATTATTACTTTTTAGAAGGAAGTCATCCTATTGGAGGTGGAGTATGAGGACTGGGGGGTTACGTACAGATTTCCACTGGGCCCTACTGTCAAAACCCCAGCAAAAGTGGGCACTTACATTCTCTCACTGCAGACAGATCAAGTAGAAGTTCAGCTATCCTACTGGCCCTTCTGACACCTTCCCCCCAAAAGTGGGAACATTAATATCATTCTGTTGCCTTTTAGTAGGAGTGGAAGTTCATCTCCCCAGTAGATTTCTTGACACCAGGGGAGGGGAGAGGTGAAGTGTTTGCTGTGTTTGCTGTCCTTCCTCCCACTTCATTCCTTCTTGTTGATGCCGGGTGTGGGTAGAGGGTCAGCTACCTGCTGGCCCCACTGACACCAGGGTAAGAGGAAGAGAACTGCCAACTAGCCCTGCTTGTGCCATCTCATTCTGTCTTACTGCCTCAGGACGGTTATGGGGATTCAGCACCCCATTGGGTCTCACTGACACCATGTGTTGGGGGTTAGTGGGGTGCCTACTCCCTCCAACCTGTAACATCCTATTCTTATCGATGTCAGGGAGAGACGGAGGCTAGGTCCCACCATTGGACCCCACGACTGTGTGAGGGCAGCCCAGTGTTAACTAGCCTGTCAGGCACCACCTTTGAAAGTCTCTTTGCTAATGCAAAGGGGTGGAGGCTCAGCTCACCACTGCACCACACTGAAACAGCCCTGGTGGCGAATCAGAGCACTGCCTCTTCTGGAGGGCAGGAGTGGGGTGGTGTGGAAGATCAAATCGTAGCTTGGCCCAACTGAAACCACAGGACATAGGGGATGGGTGCAATATTCCACTGGCACTTGGCTCGAGTAGTGTGTATATTATTGCCCAAATGGTTTTCTGTCTTTGACAACCCCTTTCCTCATACCTTGGCTAGGGGGAACGGGGGTTTTGTGTTTTCTTTTTTGAAGCTTTTTTGTCTGTTGTTCTGTTGGTGGTTATTGATTGGGGGTTCCTGTAATACCCTCTCCAGGATGTATGGGAAGCAACAGGAAACACAGGGGACTCATCACCATGTTATTCCTCAAGTCCCAAAGTCCCTAGTTAAGTCTGCCTTCTCATTTCCACCTTTCAGTGTCTTCCTATGTTTGTCTGTTGTTATGTTCAGGGTTTTAGTTTTAAGTGGAAGAACCTGGGAGAAATGGGCTACTTCATCTTCTTGGAAGCAGAGGTCTGGAGGCCTATGGATGTTACAAAGTACTGCTGACTGTAAATTAAAATTTGATGATATACACCTTGCCCTTTAAGAATTCTTCTGCTAGATGATGTGGCTTCCCAAAGTAGCTACAATTTGATTTTCATACTTCTAAAAGTCAAGTGTTTTGCCGCAGTTGAAATTTAAAGATAAGCAAGAGATGAGGCTAAGATGATCTATGTGGTAACAGATTAAAGTTGGAAACATCAATATACATTCATGCTTAGCTTAATATTGCTTCATATTACCTTAACACACATGGTTATGTAGAGAGATACTTATAGATATGTCCATATACGTGGGGAATGTACACACATGTTATCTCTTTGCTCTGTCAGCTGAGAAGATCTAGAAGCAATGACATCCGGGCAGCAATTAGCACACCCCACACCCAGATCCTGCTGTCTAATGCTGTTCTCCACTAAAAAGACCTAGTTATCCTTGAAGAAATAGCTGATTCTAGGACTGGGGCAGTAAATATACAAGATTTATATACAAGGCCATCTTATAGTGTCAGAAAGTAAGGAAGTTCCAAAAAAATATATAGGATGGGGATACCTCAGAGTGGCGCACGAGCCACTGAACTGAAAAGAGTTCACAAGGGTCAGGACTAGAGCAATTTGAGGAACAAAGTAACTAACGTAGAATTAGATTATGACCCAAAGTATAAAATAAAAATCCGTGAGTTCTTCTGATATAAATAAATAATTGGATACATAAATAAATGCGGGAGAATAGATAAATCTCCAGTGCAAAAGAATTCCAAATAGTTTATGTAGTACTCCATCTTAAGCATAACTCTCTATTCCTTAGTTGTGGGCTGAGCATATTGACTTCCTTCCAAAAAGTACAATATGGAGAAGGGAAAACAGTAATTTTACAATGGAGAAACCTGAAAAACACTACCTCAGCCTGGTGATCAAGGTCGACCTCAGCATTCATAATGCATATTGATACTTTGTACACTTGATGTGATCTGACAAAATAACCCTTCTACTCTTGTGGTCTTCCTCCCCCAAACACATAATCCCAATATTATCATGAAACATGCATCAAACAAATTCTAGTAGCGGGCATCCTACACAAGCCTAACTACTCAAAATTGCCAAGGTCATGCAAGGAAAATCTGAGAAGCTATCAAACCCAAGAGGAGCCTAAGGAAACATGGCAACTAAATGTAATGTGATGTTTTGGATGAAATCCTGGAATAGAAAAAGGACATTAGGTAAAAACTAAGGAACTGGACTAATGTATGGACTATAGTAAACAATAATGTATCAATATTTGTTCACTGATTGTAACAATGTAACATACTAATATAAGTTGATCGTCACAGAGGGAAATGGGTATAGTGTATATGGAAACACTTTATACTATCTTCTCAATTTTTCTGGAAAATTAAAACACTTCTAAAAAATAAAGTCTATAAAAACGTTGTGTTTTCTTGTTTTATGATTATGTGCCTGTATTTCCTAATAAATATGTAAATTTGCTTTGCCTTCCTTGATACTGATATTAAAGAAAATACTAAGTAACTCTGAAAGAATTTGTAACTCCAATTTAACAAGCAATAATTCTGGGTATTAACTTTTTAGGAGAACCCACTGAATCAATCAAAGCAAATTGTCTTTAAAGGCTGAATTTCTTTTCAGTGTTTAATCTTTTCTATGATTAATGCATACCACAAGCATGGTTCTCTTTCAAAGGGCAGAAAACATTGCTTGTAGGCAAGGTCTAAAATACAGTGAAATATTCATGTATGATGCTATAACAACTTTAATGTATTTTATGTTTTCAAAATGATGAAGTGTTATTTCAGTCAATAAAGTATTCACTTTTATACATTTCCTACCCACCTTTTCCCAGAACACCCACAAGGAAATGATACTATCATCTGATATTAGGCTCATCAATTTAAATTGGAGTTTTTGGTAGCTGTGGTTGCCAACGGTACTGGAATGTGTGATACTTTTACAAATCCTCTCCATGGCAAAATCTGATCTTCACAAGGTAGATCACAGTACGTGCCTAAGGCCAATGACATAGAGCTTTGTAGCTAGATTACCAAGCATTTTACTTAGAGGCACAATAGAATGTAGAAAAGGCCAGTTCTCCTTCTGTCTTTTTCTGCTCAAAGGTCACTCACCATCTCAGAAGTTTTCCATAAACTCAGACTATATAATGTCACTTAATGTGAATGTAGCTCAACATTCTGTTTTAGTACAGCTAATCTCACATTATTTTATTGGTCCTAAATATGTAAATCATCAGCAAAGTTTTGTACTTAACTTTTTTTTTGGATGTGGACCATTTGTTAAAGTCTTCATTGAATTTGTTACAATACTGCTTCTGTTTTATGTTCTGGTTTTTTGGCTGCGAGGCATGTGGGACCATAGCTCCCCGACTAGGGATTGAACCCACACCCCCCTGCATTGGAAGGCGAAGTCTTAACCACTGGACCGCCAGGGAAGTCCCTGTACTTAACTTTTAAGAATAATTAAAATAAGCTATTCAACACATTTTTCCTAAAAAAAAAAAAAAAAGTAATTCTTCTTAGGCTGGCCCTGGACACATACATGACTTTGCCATTTTTTCCATGGATTATTTTCTTATCTGTTCTACTGTGTCACATTTGTTCTACCTTCTCAAAAAGAAGCATTTAAAAATTCATCTACGCGTTCATGCATTCATACATTTATTAAATAAATCTACTGAACACCTACATACGGCACAGAAAAGGAGGCAGAAAACTAATCTGGGTTGCACAGAAAGTAATGAACTCAGTTAAAATTTTTGGTGAAAACAGGTGTTACTCAATCTACTGGAAATTACATTTCATTATGGGGACTCACACACTCAAGGAAAACCAAGACCTAAATAATAATAAAGTAATAAAAGCACTAGCCATTTACTGAGTGCCTGCTTTTACCTGACTCTGAAACTCTAAAATCATTACGGATGTTTTGAGGATTGTCTGATATAATTGCAATTTCTATTTTACAGATGAAAATAACAAGGTTCAGAGACATTAGGTTACTTGCCTAAAGTGAAGTGGCCCAGAAACTACACAACTGGAAATTGAACCTTAGATTTCATAATGCCAAAATCTGTGCTTTTAATCACAATGTGTGTGTGTGTGTGTGTGTGTGTGAGAGAGAGAGAGAGAGACAGAGAGAGAGAGAGAGAGACAGAGAGAGAGAGAGAGAGACAGAGAGAGACAGAGAGATAGAGAGAGAGAAAGAGAGAGAATGTGTTTAATAGAGAACTTCTGAGAAATGGCAAGAAAACTGCCAGGTACCCATAAAACAATAATTTAGGAGCTTCTTACTATACAAGTAATTGTTAATCATATGGCTGAACTAAGGATCTCTCACTTTTGAACTAAGAAATCAAAAGCTTCCAGAAGTTGAGTCTAAATTTTACACTTACATAAGATACTTCATACAGAATGCTAAAGTATACTAACTAAAGAGTTCTGAAAATACTGGAAGCATTCATACTAGTATGATTTCATAATGTGGATAATAGAGGATTTAAGAAATTGGCAGATGCAACTGCAGACTCATTTCTTATCATTTCTGTGAAGGGCAAGATAAATCAATAAAATGAGAAAAATGAAAAAAGAATGGCTAGCAATTTTAGGTAGTTTGCTTCATCTCCATACTAGGAAAGACTAAGCAAAAAGAAAAAACTTCTCGAAATTTTATTTTGAAAGCACCTACAAGTGTATATGGTCTTTTTATACCAAATAACTTGGAATTATGGACTGTCCAATAAGTCTAATCTTCTCTGATGATAAAATTGCTGGCTTTATTTGAAACTATGAAATGAAAAGTGAGGTAATAATCAGAAATTCTTAAGAAAAGGAGTAGACAAAACAAAATTCTAAGAGTTGTGTCAAAAAATATTTTGAAACGAACATAAAATCCCCATTACTGGTACAGAGCTTTTAAAACTTTATCTTGGTTTTAAGCTTTAATAAATATTGATATGTTTACATAATTACTGTCATAAGGAAGACACAATTTTAGGTCAGCTTTCTTCATTCTTTCTTTATTAAGCATTATTTTATTTTGCTCCATCATCTTGTAATTATAATATAGTAACTGTGTCACTTTCTACTAAGTGGATATAATTTCCTAAACTGTTTTCCTATTCTTAACAATTAAAGGTGTTTCCAATGTTTTGTTATTACAAATGACATGACAATGAGCATCTTTATATAATAATTTTCTGGATTATAAATTATTTATCGGCATAAGCTTCCAGAATTAGAATTAATGTGTAAAAAGCTATTAACATTTTTATCTTGCTAGACATTGCCAAATTACTTGTCAAAAGATGGAACCAAATTATATTGCAAAAATCTTTGCCAACAGAAAACATTATATACAATTTTTGATTTTGCTGAATTATTAAGTTGGAAACCTATGTTCCATTTCTTTGAATTCTTTGATAACAGCGTGCTGCTGCAGGCTGCGAGGGCAGCCATGTCCATGAAGGCTCCCCAGAGTTGGAGCGGGGAAGTGGAAAAAGGTAAAAAAAAAATACTAATTGTATTTTCCCTCGATTGTTATCTCTCATTCTTTTCTGCCTCTGTGTAACTTATATCCAGGTAGCTGGAGAAACATCATGTGGCAGGGAGAATTGGTATTCCAATAAATTAATAAACACCAACTTCAAATGGATTTTCAAGACTGGAAATATTGCTCTGACTTACAGTAAGTTCTTTCTAATTCTCCTTAAGGACTATTTTCTTAGAAGCTTTCCCTACCCTCCTCAAATTTTCCTCCATCCTCTCTACTTCCTTCACTCTGAGCTGGTGAGGCGCTTCCTAACTCATTAGGAACACAGAAGTCAGTAAATAGTCCACTGCCAAATCCGTTAATTCATTAGCATTTGCATTGATCTTTGTATTCCCTTGCACTACAGGAGTTCAAGTTCAAAGGCCACGTGCACTACAGATAGCATTTCATTTTCTCTCATCTTCTCAAGTACTTCACAGCACTGCATTTTCTACAACCCATCTACTCCTTATGAATGATTCTTGCCAAAATTCAACCTCATTCTAGACTAGTAACGCCAACTTAAAATGTTAAAAACTATACGTGTAACACGAAAGCCTCCCTCCTCCTCTAATCCCTGCATATCTTCTTTAGCCAATTCATGTCTGAACTTTTCAAAATTGTTATCATCATATATTGTTTCCATTTCCTCACGTCCCATCTACTCTATAATTTACATCCATCTGACTTCCCTCACCGTAATCTCTCTGCCCACTGTCCTGAAATTTTACTTATGAAGGTCACCAGCGATCTCCATGTCAGTATAGCCAATGAATAGTTTTTGTCCTATTTCTAGGCTCTTTCCTTTTTTAAAAAAGAAAAAGAAAAACAAAAACCATTTTTTTTCCTCTATCCTTTCACACTCTCATCATCTTCTGTCCTGGTATATTTTACTGGCTTTCCGTGTTTAATCTGATTTCTAACATTCTATGAGTTTCCTTTATCTTCAGTGGAATAAACCACTATATGAAGGATTATTCTCAACAGTTAGTTCTCATAATAACAGTACTAGTAGCAGCAGTCAATACTTCTATAATGCTTATCATGTGCCAGACACTATTCTAAGACACGGTTTAAATACATATATATAGACACACACACACACACACACACACACACACACACATGAAGTTTTCCTCCTCATAGGCGTATGAAATAAGCCGATTATTATACCCATGTTACAAATGAGAAAACGGAGGCAATGAGAGGCCAAGGTCACATGATCAGTACTTGGTGAAGCCCCGCCTGAGTTCATGCTGGAACTTTAGAGGAGACAAGTTAAATAATGTCTCACAGATTGGCCTTAAAAGTGAGCAACACTTAATTAATGACTTGTGAAAGTATCAGAAAAAAAGGGGACATTTTAAATTGAATGGGATCTACTAAGTCATGGATCAGTAACTAAGAATGACTCTTATTGAATGAAATTATTTTTCATTATTCTTTTGAAAGAAGAATAATCTTGTGTTAGTGTTTCACAGTTTTTTTTTCATTCACATATTTATTCTTTATTAGACACACATTTCCTACACACCTACGTGCCAGTGTCCGCTGCAAGCCTTGGAAGCAAAAAATTACAAAGTCCCTGCTCTTAAGCAAATGTCCAGTGGTGGAGGAAGACAGAGTAAACATGTAAATATATGTTGTACAGTGACAGAAATACGACTGGACAAAGGGATGGAGAGGCACTGAGGAGGCAGGTCTCTTTGGTCAAGATAGTAGTGGTGGCGTTTGAACCGAGACCTTAACGATAAGAGGGAAATTGGTCTGGGTAGATGGATTAGCCAATCTAAAGCTGGGAGAGCAAGAAGTAGAGCTTGTTGCATCTGAGGGACTGAAAAGGACAACTGTGCCTCGAGCCCCATGAAGGTCAGGGAAAGATGTAGTAAGTGACCAGAGCACATGGTCCCTGTGAGCCTGGCTAAGTAGTTGAAAATTTCATCTCTTTACAATAGATAGCCTTTAGAGGTTAGAAGCAGTGCAATAATAGCGTCTGATTTGTGCTTTTTAAAAGACTACTTTGACTGTTGAATGTCCTACAAAAGCAAAATACCTGTGTCTCTATGAAGCGCAGATAGTAAATTTTAAAAAGCCCAATGAGCTCATAAGCAGTTGGTTGACTAACTGTTATCATTTATCTTAACTAGACTTCATTAATAGAAGCTTGGTGACCTTGGGGTCCTGGGACATATTAGATTAGGGCAACCCAGCTATTTTCAAATAGTGTGATTTGAAGAATCCTTGAAATTGTTAGGGTCCAGGAAGATTATTTTATTGCTGGGGCTGGATGGGAAGTTTAGAATAAGAAAAGAAAGTATGATGGCTGGCTTCCATCTATTCTCCCTTTCTCTGGGAGAAATGATGGTGGGGTGACTACTTTGCTGTTGACCCAATGCTTCAATTTCAGAGCTGGTTCAATCCAGTAACTATTTGCTGAACAACTATTATATGTTAGGCACCCAGCTGGAACTGGGAATATAAAGAGAATAATTAATAAGATAAGCAGGTATTACTAACAAGAGACAGGCACTGTGCTAATGCTTAACACGCACCATCTCAAGTTACATTAATTTACACACTAACCATATGAGGTAGATGCATTTATTATACCATTTTCCAGGTGAGAAATCTAATCCCTTTAAGGGGCTTAAGTTACTTCTCCAAGGTTACACAGCTAGTTAGGGGCATAGGCAGTATTTGGACTCAGGTCTGGTATCAGCACCAATTCTCTTAGCCATTATGCTCTCTAAGGACCTTACTTGAGAAGTTCAGATTATACATATATGGGTACAACCAACCCTAAGACCATCTGGCAAAACTGGCTGCTTGAGAAGTCCTGGATTTATGTAAGATGCTCTTGGAATGGAGAAGATCGTGAAGGAGGGTCCCCAAAACACACTCTCTATACTAAGGGGCAACAGAAGAGAGAAAGAATTAGCCTACAGCAGTATGATATTGAGGACCAAGAAACAGTGTTTCTCTCTTTTGTGAACAGTTATGAAATTATTTCTACTTCAGAATATCAGAAAGAAATCACAGGACTATGGACAGTTTGCTGAGCCACCCTATCTATCTTAGCGTGAATCCTGGCAGGTGTAGAGCTCATAGTATGACCCTGGCACCTAAGTGTAGTTAAGTAAGCTTTCATTTTTCTTCGGCCTTAAAGCAAAGCAGCTTTCTGATAGGTATAATTTAGGAAAGTCTTCCAAGAAAATAGTTAAAGTCCACTTTAAATATCTCAGAGAAAAGCAATTTTGCAAAAGATCTATCAGCAAAAGCAAGGCCAAACACACCAATTATTTAGTGAGACTTGTATTGTTATATCATTGCTCATGTTGTTTCTTTATGCATTTACCTGGAAGAAGGCTTTTAATGTTCAACAATTCTCAAAGAGATAAAGACCCACACTGATGTGCCAGAAAGAGCTTTGCCCTGGAATTAGATCAGTTTAGGTTTGGCTACTTACTAGAATTAGGTAACATTCTTAATCTTTCTGAGCCTGTCTCCTATCTGCAAATAGGGATACCACTATCTATTACAGAGGGATGTGGTTAAATTAAATGACACATGTAAGTGAAATATATCCTTCCAGGCTGAGAACATACCTAGTAAATGTTAAGTGATCTGCAAATATTCTGCTTTCTTGAAACGGATGAAACCTGTTATCATGATTTTAACCAATGGTCTAAATATCAAGACAATATTTAGTTAAAAGTTATAGTTGTTCTTTCACTGTCCATCTGCATTTTAACATATTCTAACATATTCTCCTTGATAAATTGTGTCCATATTAGTAACATTTGTCATTTCAGCTATTACTGTTCATATGTTTAAAATATTTCAATGTGATATAAGTCGTTACTCAAAGGGATGCCTAGCTGGCTTTGTCAAAGATTTATTTTAAGTAAAAATAAAAGACTCATTTTCACCAAGTTTGACTGAACAGTGTATTCATTAACTGTATGAACTTTCTGGCCAACCCAATACAGTAGCCAAGACATGGAAACAACCTCAGTGTTTTCTTGTGGATGAATGGATGAAGAAAATGGGGGTGCATACAACCTACTATTAGTCAGCCATGATAAAGAAGGAAATCTGGCTATTTGTGACCACATGGGTGGGTTTGGGGGGCATTATGCTAAATGAAATGTCAGACAGAGAAAGATAAATACTTTATGATCTCATATGTGAAATCTAAAATACTGAACTCATGATAGAAAGAATGGAATGACGGTTGCCAGAGCTGGGGGTTGGAGGTGACGAAAATGAGGGAAGATGATCAAAAGGTAAAAACTTCTAGTTATAAGACAAGTGAGTAATGGTGACGTAATGTACAGCTCGGTCACTACAGTTAACAATACCGTATTTTATGTTTGAAAGTTGCTAAGAGAGTAGATCTTGAAAGTTCTCATCACAAAGATAACATTTGTAATTATGTGAATTAAGGTTAACTAAACTTATTGTGGTAATCATTTCACACACACACTATATATATTAATCATCACATTGTACACCTTGGACGGATACAATATTATATATCAATTAAATTTAATTTCCGTCTGGCCCGTCATTTTCCAAAGGCCACTCAAGATCAGCGGACAGAACGCCTCCTCTCCAAGTGTCCTGCCAGCCCACCCACTCAAGATCAGAGGGACAAAATGCCTCACTAAAACAAAACAAAAGAGAAACACAAAAAAACTGGAGAGAGGGAGGAAAGGGTGCCCTGAAAAATAAAAACAAATTTTAAAAACTAAGTACGTTGACAGAGCTAAGAATAAGCTACCAGGAAAAAGAAACCCTACGTGTCAGATCCTAAAGTACAGAAGGGCAAGCCCGCCGGCAGTCCAGGCCCGGGGGGACCGGGGTCCCCAGCCCTGCAGAGCCAACCGCAGACCGGCTCAGGCGCCCCTCGGAAGCGCGGGGTCCCCGCGGCCGAGTCGGCGCCCCCGGCCGGCGCCGGCTCCCCTCTGCCCACCCTGCGCGCGGGGGCTGGAAACTGCCGCGGAGAACCACGGCGGGGCGGGAAGGGGGGCTCCAAAGAGGGTCTGGCGACTCGAGTCGCTCCGTTTCTCGGTGGGCTCAGCGCGCGCCGTGGGGGAACAGGAGCGGGGGTCCGGGAGGAGGGGACGGGTGGCACTTACGTAGACCGGCAGCGGCCACGGGTAGACGGCGGGCTCGGTCCCCAAGAGCGACTCCAGCCTCAGCTCCAGCTTCTCCCCCATGTCTTCGCGCGCGGGCCCCGCACCGCGCTAGTCTGGCGGTTGGGGGAGGGGCGCGGCGCCGCCGGCGGGGGCGGGGCAGACGGGCAGGCGGGAGGCTGAGGGGGGCCTGGCCTGGGCCTCAGCTGCCGCCACAGCGCTCCCGTCCGGCCCCCGGCTCCCTCTTTGTGCTCACAGGCCCGGGGCCTCCAGCGCTGCTGCGAACTCGGGCCGGCGTGAGGCGGCCACAATGAGCCGGGGGCCGGGCTGAAACACTCCCGGCGCGCGCGGCCCGCCCCGTGGACTCGCACGCTCTCACGCACGCACGCTCCCACGCACGCACGCACGTACGCACGCACATACGCACGTCATCGGCTGCCCCTGGCCACACCCACCGGCCCGAAGCGGGGACCCGGCAAAACCTCTCAGGGCCAGTGGTGGCGAGTTCGACTCCCGACCTCGACGTACCGTGACACAACCCCTCCCCCCCAATAATAAGACTATAATTCCTATTAAATATGACAGCTGGAATCCCGGCTTCTGTTCACAAAATTGCCGTGTATTTAGCCTATGCTAGGCACCAGACCGCGGACGCTCAGTACTGGCCAAAAAGGAAATGCCCTGCCCTCATAGCACTGCCATTTTAATTGGAATAGTAGTGACAATGGTCAAGGGAGAAAATAAAGTGTCATCATCGCCACGGGGATGGTTAATCTCATGTGCGCACTGCGTGGGGCCCCGGCAACCACAAACATTATTCCAGATGTGGCCAGGAAGGTATTTTTCAGAAGAGATTAACACTGAAATTGGTCCACTTTGCGTAAAGGAGGAACGAATACAAGGAATTTATATATGCAGTACATATATATTTTTATTCTACATGCTTTTCTATGTAGGTGTATATGCGTGTCTATATGTATGTACGTGTATGTATTGCATATATTATATGTGTATGTATGTATACTGTATATATACACACCTAAATATCTTTCTATGTGTGTATATATGTATGATATAGACGTACCTAGGTGTGTACATTGCATATGTTATACGTATGTGTACATACTGTATATACACAAACGATGCATTTCATATGTGTGTATGTATAGTGTATCTGTATGTGTCTATTGTATATATTACGTGTATATGTGTGTATACATACTGTATATATACAAACTATGCATTTTATATATATGTGTGTATATATGTATTTGCGTATTGTATATACTATATGTGTATATGTCTGTATGCGTACTGCATATAAACACAGCTGTATATTTTTGTATGCGTGTACATATGTACGTGTGTGTGTATATACACACACACCCTATGGATTCTGTTTGTCTGGAGAACCCTCACTGATACGGCCACTTATGACAATTGAGCACCTGCTCTTTGCCAGCCAGGGAGCCAAACGCTTGTCCTTTCTGTGTCTCCCTTAAGTGTCACAAGTCCCGGGAGGGAAGGTGATGCCGCTCCTACCAGTTGAGGTGCCTCAGGGACAGAGAGGTGCACAGGGCGGGGGGCTGGAGCCTGGTGGAGCCCAGGTGCAGTTCTAGCAGCAGTACAGCCTAGCAGTCCCACTTCCCCGGGTGCCTCTCACAAAGACGCCGAGGGAGAGACGGGGTCTGAAGGAGGGGATGAGGAAGCTTCCGTGGGTCTGCAAGCCCAGACCAAGGCTGACTCGTCAAGGGTGTTAGAGGTCAGGACTCTGGTTACCCTGGGGATGGGGTTACACAGAGCCATTCCCATTCGGAAAAAGTATCCATTCTGCTCTTGTTTGTATGTTTACCTCCCTCCCCCAAATCTTTTAAAAACAGGTTCTCTTGGTTGCTGGGAGCACACAAGGGGAAGTCGTGTGTGAGGGGGTGTGATCCAGGGGACAGGGAGGATAAGCCCCCCCTTCGTAGGGCCGGGAGTGGCTCAGCTTTGTGAGCTAAGGATGGCCTGCGAGGTCCCAGAGAGAAGGGTCCCTGCTCCGTCCCTGCTCCGTCCTTGCTCCGTGCACCCCATTCCCAGCCTGAGAAGTCCAGAGCCCCCCGCCCCCGCACACACACACACACCAGGGAGGAGTGCCAGTCACAATGGCTCCCAGGCTCCGGCTCCAGGGCTCCCGGCACTAGGAGCTATTTTCAGCTTTCATGCCCTAGGACACGGCCAGAGCTATTGTCTCCGGAAACTCTCTGTCTGTCTCTCGCCCGCCCGCCATCCCTCCCTCCCTCCCTCCTCCGCCTTTTCCCCTCCCGCTCCAGCTGTCCTGCCCTCCACCCTGCATTTCTACACAGGGTGGCTCACAGACAGCTGCTCCCCGTGCCCACCCGCCACCATTCGATGGATGTCAAAGCAAGCCCTGGGGACTTCCCTGGAGGTCCAGCGATTAAGACTCCGAGCTTCCACTGCAAGGGGTGCGGGTTCAAAGCCTGGTCAGGGAAATAAGATCCCACATGCCGCCCAGCACGGCCAAAGAAATAAATGAGTAAAAAATAAAGTTATAGTGATGAAACAGCCCTAGTGGTGCAAGGATGGGACGTATAGCTCTATGGTAGAGAATAAAGGTCCAGAAACAGATAGATGAGAACTTGATATGACAGAAAGTGAGGAAATTAAGGAGTTTTCAATAAATGGCATTAGGACAATTGCATATCCATGTGGGGAAAAGTAAATTAGAAAAAAAGAAAACAAGCAAGCCCTGGTCAGGTGTGACCTTGGGCCCAGGGCCATTGGCACACGTTGTCGTGTGGGACGTTCTTCCTTAGACTCCTCCCTCCCTCCTGTGTCACTGTCACTTCCTCCAGAACCTTCCTGGACTCCCCTACGCAAGCCCGGGGTGTGCCCTCACCCGCCCACCCTGGATCACCGGAATTCCAATCCTGGCCCACCCTTCCCCGCCAGGTGAAGAACTGTGCCTGGTCAGTAAGACCGTAGAGGTCCTTGGCCATTGCTATTGCAGTTGGAATTGTTACTGTGTTTACACAGGGTGACCAACACCCGCCCCCACTTTGCCCAGGACCGCTCAGGTTTGAGCGCTGGAACTATGGGGAAACCCTCATTTCTGGGGAACCCAGAAGGCTGGTCAGCCTATTTAGGATGGATCTTTCACTTGATATCCCAATCCCCGAGAGCCAGAAAGGGAATCTCCCCCCTCCTTCCATGGTAACCTTCATTCATTCATCCACTCATCCCTTTATTCAACTCCTTTATTCAGCAAGTATTTATGAAGCATCTACTACATAGCAGACACTCTTCTAGGTGCTGGGGACAGTAAACTGAGAAGGTGTGATTTCTTACGTGGGGATGATGTCTCGGAGACCACTGCAGGGCATGGGAGGTGGGAGAGGGAAGGGGCAGTTCTAAATGCAGGCTCTGACGGGATTGGGGCAGACCTTGCCCTAAGCCAGGCTGCTTGCTTCAACACAGCTGTCCTCACCCAGGGCCATCCTGCTTCCGCCTCCCCCAGTTCTTCAGTGATGTCTGGGGAAAATCTGTGGTTGTCACAACTGGGGGGGAGGGGACCCTGGAATCAAATGGGTGGGGACAGGGATGCTGCTGAACCCCACACAGTGCCCAAGAGGGGCCCCCAGCAGAGAATGACCCGCCCCAAATAACCCCAGTGCCATGGGGGAGACCCTGCACTAATATTATTCAGACCCGCTGGTGCCCCGAGATTCCTGCACAGGCTGGGACTCTAACCGGGTCACCTCTGTATCCCGAGGTGACCTAGAGTGGGGCAGCCAGGAGGGCTGAGTATCAGGGATGAAATGACCAATCTCTGTGCCCACTCTCCCCGCCACACCCCAGGGTCGATGGCCTCTATCTCCTCCCTGTGCAGCTAGCTTTTCCCTGAGCCATTTCTTCTTGTCAAGGTCCCTGTCGCAGGTTGTGTTCCCCGAAGATGACGTTGAGAGCAAGGATTGGAGCGCACGTGGTTGATGTGAGACGTGCAGAGAACAGATACAGCTGCCATAGGGTCCCGCAATTCCACTCCTGGGCATAGATCTGGAGAAAACTCTAATTCAAAAATATACATACACCCCTGGGATTTCCCTGGTGGTCTAGCGGTTAAGACTCTGTGCTTCCAGTGCAGGGAGCATGGGTTCCATCTCTGGCCAGGGAACTAAGATCCCACATGCTGTGTAACAAAAAAATAAAGAAAGAGAGAGAGAAAGAAAGAAAGAAAAAGAAAGAAAGAAAGAAAAAGAAAGAAAAAAGAAAGAAAAAAAGAAAGAAAAAGAAAGAAAAGATACATGTACCCCAGTGTTCATTGCATCACTATTTATAATAGGCAAGATGTGGAAGCTGCCTAAATGTCCACTGATGGGTGAGTGGATAAAGAAGATGTGGTACATATATACAATGGAATATATTCAGCCATAAAAAGAATGAAATAATGCTATTTGCAGCAACGTCGTGGATGGACCTAGAGATTATCATACTAAGTGAAGTAAGTCAGAAGAGAAAGACACATATATGATCTCTCTTATATGTGAAATCTAAAATACGACACAAATGAACTTGTCTACGAAACAAAAACAGACTCACAGACATAGAGAACAGACTTGTGGTTGCCAAGGGGGAGAAAGAGTGAGGGAGGGTTGGATTGGGAGTTTGGGGTTAGCAGACGCAAACTATTAAATATAGGATGGATAAGCTACAAGGTCCTACTGTCTAGCACAGGGAACTATATTCAATATCCTGTGATAAGCCATAATGGAAAAGAAAAAGTTTTATTTATAGGTTCCATCCCTAACTGAGCTGGCCCATCCCCTCCCATGGTTCTAAGTGCAGCCCGAGGCTGCAGACTTCCCACCCTGGTCTTCAGCTCCAGAGCAAGCCACCTGCAAACCAGCCGCATCTTCCCAGGGGCTGGCAACTCTCCTTTGCTACTGATTCCAAGACACATCCAGATAGCACAAATGTGACCATGAAAACAAACTCAGCCATGTTCAAATCAGGGAAATAACATTCTTATCTCTGTTTAGTAGTTGCTTAATTTTAGAATAGCTTAGAGTTACAAAAAAGTTGCAAAGATCTGTACAGAGTGTACAGAGTGCTGTGGACCCCCGACCCAGTACCCCTATTTCCAACACGTTAGTACTTTAGTACGTTAGTACGACATGCTTATCCAACTAAGGAACCGAGATGGATACGTTATTATTAACTAAAGTCCACACTTTATTAGAATTTCCCTAGCTTTCCCCTAACACCCTTTTTCTGTCCCAGTCTCCTCTGGGCTGTGACATTTCTCAGACGTCCCTGGGTTTTGATACCTTGAAAGTTTTGAGGAGGACTGGTCAGGTATTTTGTCCCTCAATTTGTTTGTCTGTTGGTTTTCTGATGTTTTTCTTATGGTTGGGCTGGAGTTATGGGGTTTGGGGCGGAAGATCCAGACAGAGATAAAAATGTCATTCTCCTCAGGTCACATCGTCAAGGATACACACCATCAAGGATACACACATCAAGGATACACACCATCAACGGGACTTGTGACAAACAATTTTACCCTTGATCACCTGGCCAGTAGCGTCTTTTTTTTTTTTTTTTTTTTTTTTGCTGCGTTGGGTCTTCATTGCTGCACACGGGCTTTCTCTAGTTGCGGCGAGCAGGGGCTCCTCTTTGTTGCGGGCATGTGCTTCTCATTACAGTGGCTTCTTTTGTTTCGGAGCACGGACTCTAGATGTGCGGGCTTCTGTAGTTGTGGCATGGGGGCTCAGTAGTTGTGGCTCCCAGGATCTAGAGCGCAGGCTCAATAGTTGTGGCCCACGGGCTTAGTTGATCTGCGGCACATGGGATCTTCCCGGGCCAGGGCTCGAACCCGGGTCCCCTGCATTGGCAGGTGGATCCTTTTTTTGTTTTCTTTGTTCCGTTTGGAACCAAAACTTTAATCCCAAGGAGTCTCACAAAACATATTACAGATGACAGCATGAAAAAAAAATTGCACAGTAACTCAAAGTTCAGCTCTACAATATACTCTTAATCTGGCAGGACATTGGTGTCTTGATAATCTCAACTTCCAAAAAACTTTACAAAGAGCTATGTATTCATGTACAGCAATCACAGAGGGGACTTATGACCTAACTCAAAGGTTAACTAACTTCCTTGAAACTTCTTAGATGCTAAACTCACTGGACAACCTCTTGTCCAGTGTGAAGACTAGTGGAATTCTTAAACCTCTCATCTAGGGTAAGGGTGCGGCTTTCATTTCTACCTGCTGGCTTGTGTTCACAGTACCTTTTAAAGACTGCTTGCTTGACTACAGCTGCATACCGTATCCCAGCTACAGAAAGTCTTTTTAATGTTTGCCAGTGTTGTTTCCATAATAATAAACATCACACTTTAGGTGGGCAGGAGTTAGAGTTTTATTATCAGTCTAGGCAAGACCAAAAATTCAAAGCAAATTCAATTCTGCTTAAGAGAACATTGTAAAGAAACAATTCTTCATATTACATGCCTCATATGACCCATTTCAAACCACAGAGAATGACACCTTTATGTGTCACTGTCCCAAGAGACAGACAAACGGGAACAGCTAAAACATTTAAAAAGTGCATCAAGCTTCGGAAGTCTCAAACGAAACTTGAATTTTCTGTACATACTCCTGTCAAATGAAGGTATTTCCTGTGCACCACTCCTCTTGCAAAGTGGTCTGCTATTTCCTTTCATTTGACCTGGATCGGCTAGGAGACCTAGAGAAAGATCGGGACGGCTTGCGATTTCTCTCCTGGGACAGTGATCTCTCTCTTCTCCTATATCTACTAAAGGGACCTGCTCCGGCTGCGGGAGAAGCTTCTCCGTCTTGGAGATCTGTGGTGAGGGGGAGGACTCCTCCTCCGATAATCATCTCGAGGGCGACGACCCCAAGAAGGAGGCGGCCACGATTTCGACTTCTCCCTTCCCCATTCGACAGGTCCACTCTTACTCGGCAGCCACAGAGTGTTCTCCCGTCTACTTCTCAGACAGCATCCGCTGCATCTCGGGGATCTTCATTTTCAACAAGAGTGAAGCCGGGAGGGTTTTTAGCAACCCACACACTTCGGAGTGGTCCATAATATCCTAAAGCTCCTTCGAATTCAGTCTTGTTACCACTGTTTCCAAGACTCCTTACATAAACGTTCCAGTCCAACGGACAGGAATCCCGATGCAAGACCCTCCTGGCTCCTGGCTTTCATGGGCCACAGGGTGATCCCGGGCCTCTAAAACCTGGCAGCTGAATCGGCTCGCACAAGCTGGCCTGTGGGGATGCTTTTCTCCCTATGTGTCCAGCCCGGGGCCATGCTGTCTAGGCCCGACCTCCAGGGTGACAGGGTGAACCCCAGGTCCCTGGAGCAAACACTCAGAGCCCTGGTGACCAGACTCAGGGGGCTGGGGCGGCAGCTGGACATGTGTGGCCACCCTGGTGGTGTTTGGCCCCATCTGCAGTTCCAGTTCCAGCTGAGAAAGAGCCTCGCTGTGTTATTTTCTCCTGGTTGTGTAAGGATCCCCGGTGTCATTTGACAGAAATGTAGATGGTGTGTTCTTTCTCTCTTTTCTCCCTGCTTCCTCTCGTCCCTCTCCTCCTCCCTCTCTCCCTCTCCCTCTGTCCCTCTCTCTCTTCCCTCTCCCTCTTTCCTCTGCGTCTCTCTCTTTCCCTCTCTCCCTCCCCCCTCCCTCTCCCCCCTCCCCGTCCCTCTCCCTGTCCCTCTCCCAACTCCCTCTCCACCTCCGTCTCCCCCTTGCTCTCCCCATCCCTCTCCCTCTCCCCTCCCTCTCCCTCTACCTCCTCGCTCTCCCCCGTCTCTCTCCCTCCTCCCCCTCCCTCTTCCTGCCTCCCCCGTCCCTCTTCCCTCTCCCTCTCTTCTTTCCTCTCTCCCTGTCCCTGTTTCCCTGTTCCGCACGCTCTCCCTCTACCTCTTTCCCTCTCCCTGTCCCTCCACCTCCTTCCCTCTCCGGAGAGGGAAGGAGGTGGAGGAACAGGGAGAGAGAGCAGGAGAGGGAGGGGGGAGAGGGAGAGAGAGGGGTGAGAGGGAGAGAGGGAGAGAGGGAGGGAGCGAAAGACCGTCTCTCCCTCCCTCCCTCCCTCCCTCTCACTCCCTCCCTCCATCCCTCTCTCCCTCTATCCCTCTCCCTCCCTCCCTCTATCCCTCTCTCGCTCCCTCCCTCTATCCCTCTCTCCCTCCCTCCCTCTCTCCCTCTCCCTCCCTCCAACTCTCCCACTCCCTCACTCCCTCCCAGAGAGGGAGAGATAGAGAGGCAGAGACAAGGGAGAGGGAGAGAGGGAGAGGGAGAGAGGGAGGGAGAGGGAGAGGGAGGGAGAGAGATATGGAGAGGAGAGGGAGAGGGGGGGTGAGAGGGAGATGGAAAGAGGTCTCTTCCTCCCTCCCTCTCTCCCTGTCCCTGTTTCCCTGTTCCGCTCTCCCTCTCCCTCCACCTCCTTCCCTCTCCAGAGAGGGAAGGAGGTGGAGGGAGAGGGAGAGGGAAAGAGGGAGAGGGAGAGCAGGAGAGGGAGGGGGAGAGGGAGAGAGAGGGGGGAAAGGGAGAGAGGGATAGAGGGAGGGAGCGAAGACGTCTCTCCCTCTCTCCCTCTACACCTCTCTCCCTCCCTCTCTCCTTCTCCTCCCTCTCCCTCCATGTCTCCATCTCCCTCACTCTTTCCCAGAAAGGGAGAGATGGAGGGAGAGACAGAGAGGGAGAGGGAGAGATGGAGGGAGAGGGAGAGAAGAAGAGAGAGAGGGACAGAGGGAGAGAGAGATAGAGAGGGAGAGCGGGAGAGGGAAAATGGTCTCTTCTTCCCTCCCTCTCCCTCTCTCCTCCGTCTCCCCCTCTCCTTCCCTCGCCCTTTCCCTTCCACTCTTCCTCTTCCTCCCTCTCCCTCCCTCTCTCCCTCGCCCTCACTCCCTCTCCCTCCATCTCTCCCTCGCCCTCACTCCCTCTCAGAGAGGGAGAGATGGAGGGAGAGGCAGAGACAAGGGAGAGGGAGAGAGGCAGAGGGAGACTGGAACAGGGAAACAGGGACAGGGAGAGAGAGAGGGAGAGGGAGAGAGGGAGAGGAGGAGGAGAGAGGGAGAGGGAGGGAGGAAGAGACCTATTTCCCTCTCCCTCTCTCCCTCTCCCTCTCTCCCTCTCCCTCCCTCTCCCTCTCTCCCTCTCCCTCTCTCCCTCTCCCTCCCTCTCCCTCCCTCTCCCTCTCCCTCCATCTCTCCCTCTTCCTCTCTCCCTCTGCCTTATCTCTGCCTCTCTGGGAGGGAGTGAGGGAGAGGGAGAGATGGAGGGAGGAGAGTTGGAGCCAGAGGGAGAGGGAGGAGAAGGAGGGAGGGAGAGGGAGAGAGGGAGGGAGAGAGGGAGGGAGGGAGAGACATCTTTCGCTCCCTCCATCACTCTCTCCCTCTCCACCCTCTCTCTCCCTCTCCCCCCCTCCCTCTCCATCTCTCTCCCCCTCTCCCTCCACCTCCTTCCCTCTCCAGAGAGGGAAGGAGGTGGAGGGAGAGGAAGAGGGAAAGAGGTAGAGCCAGAGCGTGCGGAACAGGGGAACAGGGACAGGGAGAGAGGAAGGGAGAGAGGGAGAAGGGGAGAGGGAGAGGGAAAGGGGGAGAGGGAGAGGGGGAGGGAAAGAGGGAGAGAGAGAGAGGGACAGGGAGAGAGGGAGGGAGAGAGGCAGAGGGAGAGATGGAGGGAGAGGGAGAGTGAGAGGCAGCGAGGTAGAGGGAGAGAGGGAGAAAGGGAGAGAGAGAGAGAGAGAGAGAGAGAGGGAGAGCGGTAGAAGTGCTGAGGAGGGGGGCTCCCTCCCCCTCCCACTCCCATCCACTCCCTACTGCTTTCTCCTTTTTCTGCTTCAACAAACACCAGGCGCCTTTTAGATCAGCCCTGAAGTCAACGTTGATGCTTGGACAGCCTGACCTCCCCGCTGACTTCCAGCCCAGGACCACCGCTGGGAGATGAAGTCTGCGGGGCCCTGGGCGCAGGCTGCACAGGCACCTCCTCTGATGCCCAATCTCTCCTCGTTTACGAGGCAGCCGACACTCCCCTCCCTGACTCCCCAAGATTTGGGGCCTTTTTTAGTATGTGTCGATAATGCCATGAGCGACTATTTAACTCTTCCACGAGGACCCATCTCCCAAAATGCCGTGGTTTTCAGCCTTGGCTGCACTAGAGAACCCCCAGGGAAGGGAGAGACGTCTCTCCCTCCCTCTCTCTTTCTCTCCCTCTGTACTTCTGTCTACCTCTCTCCCTCTCCCTCTCCCTCTCCCTCTCCCTCTGGGGTGATGCCCGATGAGCTCAGAATCGCAGATGGACCCCCCCATCCCCTCTCTGTGGCTTGCATGGGGGATGCACCTTCTCACTGTGGCCCGGGCATGGCCTTGACATTCAGACATCGGGTCCTGCATGGACACTTGTGTTTGTTCCATAGCGCATGTGGCTGCAGTCTGTGCTTCTGTAGATGGGGGCTGTGCGTGAGCCCTTCACCTTCCCCGCAGACACCACTGGTGCTCGCTCGGCCTCGCGGGGGATGCGGGGGGCACGGGGGACAGTCTTGCGTCCCCACCTTCTTGGGCTACAGACAGGCCACGCTGGTGCTGTGGTGACGGGGGGCTCCCAGGAGAACCCCACTGCAGACCGGAGAGGTGGCCCCCGAGAAGGTGGCGTACGCCTGGGGCCGGGCCTCATCAGTGAGCCACGGGCCACCTGCAGCAACAGGTGTCTCACCGTCCAGGGGCTGGGTGTTCGGGCGCCGTGGGGTTGAGCTACTGTCTGCACGGCAGCCGTGTTTGTCTTGTTGAGCCCGGGGAGGCCCCTTGGTGGCTCCTGGAGAGCCTGGCCGCATTTCTTCCTGCCCTTGGCCTTAGAGCCCATCACGTTCATGCCGTTTCTGCTTCCAAAAGGACCTGTGTTAATAAAGGCCACGTGTTAGGACAGCACCAAAGTGTCTAGAAATCCGGGCCAGGAGGAGGAGGGAGGGGGATTGGCTGTGCCCGCCAGTGGCCTGGGAGCCCTGCCCGCCTGCAGAGACCTGGCCCGGGGCCCGTGGGGAGGGCGTGGCCCTCGGTCCCCAGCGCCTTCCGTCTCTGGCTTCCAGGAGAACTGCGTGATCCTCAGGGAGCTGGTGAGGCTGCAGGCCCTGAAGTCCCGCCTGCTGGGGTTCCGCACCATGCCGACTCTGTGCTGGAGATGAACACGGACAAGACCAGCCAGGTGGTGGCCACTGTCCTAGGTAACACCGCCTCCCCCTGAGTCCCAGTGGGGACGGGGTCAGGCGGACCTTGACCGGACGTGGTGCTGCCTGAGACCCCACTGTGTCAGCCCTTGGGGGTCACCATCCCAGACCCTTCATTCTGCCTCGAGGGGCGCAGGGTCGGGGGTGGCTGGGGGGCCGCCCCAGGGACGTAGCCGAGCCTCTCCCCTCCGCCCGCAGGTGAGCTGGCCCAGAAGCTGAAGCCCCTCGGGGAGCAGGAGCGGCCGTGATCCTGGAGCTAAAGAAGGCCGAGTGCCAGAGGCGGGGCCTGCACTTTGACGGCCCCATCAACGCCTGGGACCTGCGCTACTACGTGAACCAGGGGGAGGAGACGCGCTACCACGTGGACCAGTACCTGCTCAAGGAGTCTTTCCCCGTGCAGGCGGTCACACGCGGGCTGCTGGGCATCTCCCAGGAGCTGCTGGGGCTGACCTTCGACCTGGAGGAGGGCACGAGCACGTGTCACGAAGACGTGAGGCTCTAAACGGTCTGGGACGTGGCCTCGGGCAAGGTCATCCATCGGCAAGTTCTCCCTGACCTCTATCCTCGGTGCGTGCGTGGTGGGGGAACCTGTCGGCTGTGGGCCGGGGCTCCTCTGTGGAAGCGGGGCCCCATCCACGTCCCTCCGCAGGGTGGGGAAGTCCGGGCACGCGGCCTGCTTCGGCCTGCCTACAGCACGATGGGAGCTGCCAGATCGCCATCGCGGCCACGGTGGCCAACTTCGCCAAGCCTACGCCCAACCTGCCCTCCCTGCTGCGGCATGATGAGCGGGAGACCAACTTCCACGACGTCGGGCATGCGATGCACCAGCTCCGCTCCCAGGCGCAGGGCTGCAGGCGGGGGCGGGGAGGGCCCGGGCATGCGTGGTCCTCAGGCAGGCCCTCGCCACGGGATTCTTTCACTGACATCACCCCACACGTGGTGACGCCCTCGGTGTCAGCTTCCATCATCAAACCCCAGGCACTGGGCGCGTAAATAACGGAAATGGATGTCCTCGAGGCTCTAGAGGCTGGAAGACCCAGATCAAGGAGTCAGGGCTGGTTCCCTGCATGTTAAATACATGTACTCAAGAGTTGCCTTTAAAAAAGACAAAAGAAAAGAAAGGAACGTTGCCTGCAAGTCTGCTGACAGCCGGTGATGAGAACCAGAGGGAAGGCTCTGGGGCCGGGGGCGCAGTGCCCTGTGAGCTCGGGGGCTGCTGCCAGTCTCCGTGGAGGCTCAGCAAGTCCCAGTGACTTCCCCACGTGGGGGGGCGCCAGCTGAGAGTCTGGGCCCAGGACCCACTGCTCGTTCAGTCTTCCTGTGGTCAGCCCTTCATCCTGAGAGCGATGCTCTCACAGGCTGCACCGGGGCGTGTGGGGACAGTTTACTGAGCCGTACAGACGTCACTACTGCTTTGGACCATTTCCATCATCCCGAAAATGTCCCTCACGCCCTTAGCTATCACTCCGTCCCCTCGCCAGCCCCTGACAACCAGGAACCCACTCGCTGACTCTGTGGATCTACCTGCTCTGGACGTTTCTCCTCAGTGGGGTCACGCCCTGTGTGTCCTTCTGTGTATGACTTTGCTCGCTGAGCATCGTGTTCTCAGGGTGTACCGACGCGGCAGCGAGCGTCAGGGCTTCACCGCATTGCGTGGCTGAGGGACGTAAAGAAGACAAGAGAAAAGAAAAGCACGTTGCATGCAAGTCTGGTGACAGCCGGTGATGAGAACCAGAGGGAAGGCTCTGGGGCCGGGGGCGCCGTGCCCTGTGAGGCCCTGGCGCTGCTGCCAGTCTTGGTGGGCCACGGGCAGCACCGTCCCTCAGGAGCTGCTGGACAAGCTCATCAAGTCCCGGGAGGCCAACCCAGATGCGGCCGGACCGAGGGAAGGGAAGGGGGCTTCCGGTCTGCCCGGCTGGCAAGCGCGGCCTGGACACGGTGCCAGCCCCCCGTCTCCTTCAACCTGTGCCAGATCGTCCTGGCCAAGGTGGTTCAGGCCCTGCACACGCAGACGCCCGCGGACCCGGCCCAGGAGAATGCCCGCCTCTGCCAGGAGATCCTGGGGTTCCAAGCCATGCCAGGTAGCCAAGCGCGCGCCGGGCTCACCTTAGCGGTCGGTTGGCGGCTACTGCCCAGGTCAAGAGGATCGTCTGGTGGTGTGTGAATGGGGACCGACTGACGGGCTCCGGCCGAGGCCCGCTGCCCTCTGGCCTCCTCCTGCCACGGCTCCTTGGCTGGTCCCTCCAGCTGTGGCCCACGGAGTCCGAGGGTGGAGTGGGAGGCTCTGCACATGCTTTCTAGAGAGCCTGGAAGAGGCAGGAGAGGGCTTCGTACCCCGGACAGAAGGCATCGACGAGGTCTGCCCATGCGTGTCGGTGCGGACACGCGGTTCACTCCCTCGTGAGTGCTTTAACCAGCGATCTCCCCGTGGTGGAGGGAGAGCCCTGACTCATCTCTCGCAGCCTCGGCAGCTGACCTTGTAAGAGGCTTAGGAGTGAACCCTCGTGAGCTTCAGCAGAAAGTCGGCAAAGATTTATTTGTGTCCCTCCACTGAACTGCCAGCAAGGTCCCCGTTTTCTACAAGTGTTGGGCCAATACTCTCTCTAGTGGCAGGGGACTCAGACAAGGCTGCTTTGAGGCCCCCACCCCCGCTCTGGGGCAGGGGCACTGAGCGGCCAGGGGGCCGGCCAGGAGCCCCTCCGCGTGTGTCCCAGTGACCCACCTGCCTGCGACCTTCGGCCGCCTGGCAGGAAGCTACGACGCCCAGTCCTATGGCCAGTCATTCCTGCAAGAAACACTGGAACCAGTTTCTGCCAACCCACCAAAAAAAACGACTTCAAAGGCAACGTGGTGTCACAGGAAGGGCTTGTTTCTGTGCTGGTTTGTTTTTAGTTCATTAGGCCTCACTTAAAATTCTGATTCCACAATGCACTTGCTTTGGGATCTTGAGCAACACTCATAACCTCTGCAAGTTTCAGTATAGTAAGTTTATGTGATTACCTTCATCTGTAATATCCCTGTGTTGCAATCTTAATTAATTCAGATTAATTCATCTTAATCTTAATCTCAAATTCAGATCAATGACTAGTTCCTCTGTGACTTCTCCTCTGAACGGATTCAAAAGCCGCCTCTCCCGTCCTCATTTGGCTTCTCTTCTCTTCTGGAATCTCATAAGAACTTCTATGACCTCTTTGGTTTTTTGTTGTTGCTGTTGTCTGTTTGTTTGTTTTTTAATTGAAATATAGTTGATTTACAATGTCGTGTCCGTTTCAGGTGTACGGCGCAGTGATTCCGTTTTCAGATTCTTTTCCCTTATAAGTTATTACAAAATATTGAGTACAGTTCCCTGTGCCATAGGGGAGATCCTTGTTGTATCTATTCTATGCCTTCTTTGAACGACCGTAGCACTTGTTGTCTGTATCATTTTTATGTCTGTTGTGGCTTTGTGACCGAAAATGAAAATTTTCTATTTGTTCATGCCCTGGCCCTTCCTTAAAAATGTGTTCATTTACCTATTTCATATTTATTGACTACATCTTAGACACCGTGTTAGCTGCTTGTTCTAGATGTTAATAAAACATAGACCTTCCTGCTCAAAGGGTCACAGTATTTGTGGGAAAACAAAAAAATGAACAACTTACGTCTCAAATAGCTTTGTACTTCCCAAAGAGAGCACACCTCGTAGGTACAATAAATATATGTATTATACATAAATGTATAAAGAGTTAATGGCATTAAAAACGTGAGATAACTGCTTTTCTATTCTGAGGAAATGAGGATTACATTTCACCAGGAGCTCAATACCACTCTGAGAGTGAGGGCTTAACCCCCGACCTGGCTCACTGCATCGCTTTCGTATATGAAAATAGACAAGTCTGTACACGCTCTCTACAAAAAGGCTTATCTGGCATGAATTTCAGATAGCAAGAAGAAAAATTCAAGAGGTTCAGAGAAGCATCCAGAAGCTCAGATGATTGTCTGGCACTGATACAACTTGCTTGACAGGAAAATAGAGCTGTAAATCTCACAAAATTCGATGATCTTCTAAGAATTTCAAAACCGCCTGCTATTAATTAGAAATCCTAGAAGAACCGCTTCTTTTAAAGCACACTGATAATATGCTTTACAGCTTAATATTCAGAAGCCTATGTTTCGGCTAAGTGAGCTTCAGGAATGAAGGAAACTTGTGGTTCAGTTCCCTCTACTCTGGAACCTCTGGTCAAAACACCTACTTCTGTGCTCAGCCATCTTATCATCTGAAAAATGGAGGCAACTCTAAGAAAACATAGTTACAGAGATGTTGCACAGTTTCCTGTGTCACTGTCTTCATTTGTTTCAGAAAACCAATAACGTCTAAGCTACTACTGCAAAGAGCGCAGTGTTACTTGGGGTCATCTAGTGCAGCTCTGTCAAAGTAAAGAAAAGGAAAGGGGCCTAGAACAACTATAATTTTCCCAAGAGGACACTATTATTTTATGGTAAATCTGAGTCAAGAACCCTGATCTCTTTGATGCCATTCCATTGTTCTTTCGTTGGGTTCTCAACAACCCAGAGAAAGAAAGAGAAATAAAACTCCTATGTGCTGTGTCACTGGTACAGGACGTGGCAAGATTGGAATCGGAGAACTACATATTAACAGGTATTTGGGAAATTCTTCAAACTGGTTAAGATATACACCAGGTACCTAAAAAACAGTATGTTTTCCCAAGATGATTCTGTGGAATGAACAGAACTGGTAACTGAAGGTGCCTGTGTGCTGCACTTCCAAACAGGATGGGTGAATGCTTGTTTTCTGGCACCTTTAAGACTCCACCCCAATATACACATTAAAATAAAATTAACATTTCAACTGGGTCATATTTAATTCTGCATGCTCTTCTAAGTCAGCAAAATATTCCATATATCATTTAAGTTGTCACTCACTCTCTTTTCTTTTCTTTCTTTTTCTTTTTTTTTTTTTTTTTTTTTGCGGTACACGGGCCTCTCACTGCTGTGGCCTCTCCCGTTGCGGAGCGCAGGCTCAGCGGCCACGGCTCACGGGCCTAGCCGCTCCGCGGCATGTGGGATCTTCGCGGACCGGAGCACGAACCCGTGTCCCCTGCATCGGCAGGCGGACTCTCAACCACTGAGCCACCAGGGAAGCCCGTCACTCACTTTTTAACTTGAGTTTTAATTTCTAAAAGTCTTTCCAAACACAAAACAGAGGTGGGAAAATGGCATATGGGAAGCTGCAGAGATGAAATAAGCTTACTTCATTCGGCATAAAGATGAATACCCAAACAACTTCTGCATAGCTGCAAGTGTCCAAATCTACTATCTTCGTTTCGTAGTCAAGGCTTCCGGAAAAATATGCTAACGGATTCCTAATTACCCAAATGCCCCATATCCGTTTCAGTAAGTATCGTTATACATTACGGAAAATTTTCTCAGTGACACAGAAAGACATCCTGGCCGAGCATCCCCCTTCCCATGACACAGAGATGATGGGTCTCAAGCTACGTTGAAGGCGTTGGAGCCCACTTTATCCATTACTAATATTAATGGAGGACAAACCTTCATATTCTGTTTGTTTGCTCTGTGTTTGTTAAATCACTTCTTCCCTTCATTAAAATGGATGACACATAATTGAGTCTGTAGTGTGTGTATCACTGGAACCTGAACACATTTTTGTTGGTTTTATTAACGTCATAGGTTTCTAGGGAGGGTCTACTAAATAACTAAGTCTAGTTTCACAGTTACAAATAAATTAGGATGTAATTTTGAATAAATTAAGCTCATCATAAAGGAAGGATACTGATAGTTGCTACTACCCCTTCCTTGAGGGGCTCTTGTAAAGCACTAAATAAAGTAACAGAGGTTTATATGCATGCATATATTTTCAATGATATTTGAACACACTCGAAAAGAACTCTACAGAATGCATTATAAAACCTCGATGCTGTGTGTCCCTAGTTCCCAGCTCTCTCGTTAAAACTATTTAAATGAACAAAATGTTATCTATTAGGAGAGCTATCAGAGTACTCCAAATACTACTTCTTGCAGTACCCTGTCCCAACCATTTGCCTTCCTCTTCCCATTAGTCCTTAATTCAGAAACCCCAGAGATTTGTTCATTAATTTATGAGCATATTTCTTCATTCAGCCAAGAAAACTGATGGCTCCCTTACCAAATTTCAGGCACCCTTCTTCAGTATGTTTTCTAGGCATGTTCAGGAAACACAGCAGTGATTAACACAGATGAATATAGCCTCTCTCGAGCTGAGGGGAGAGACAAAAGTAAAGAAGCAAATATAAAATCGTAAGTGTAAATACGTAAATAAAAATTGAATAAATGGGTAGAATAACTAGTATATCAGGTAAGTGCTGGAGAAAAACAGCAAGCAGGGAAGGGGGATGGAGATTGTTAGCTGGTAGGAGGAGGCTGCGATCTGAAACTAAGTGATCACTGAGGGCTTTCTGGGGAAGATAAAATTTAAGAGGGAACCTAAGGTTGTGAGAGGGAGCAAGGTGCATATCTGGGAAGTGAATAGTACAAGCAGAGGGAACAGTCAGATGGAAAGGCAATGAGGCAAGAGTGGGCTTGGAGTATCCAAGGAGCAGAAAGGATGTCAGTGTGTGGAAAACAGAGGGAGCAAAGTGGAGAGGAGAAGGAAACCGTCAGAGAGGAAACAGAGGCCCAGATTTCTAGGGCTGTGGAGGCACTTTGAGGACTTTGCTTTTCCTGTGAAGAAGCCACTGAAGAGCCTGGAGTGACATGATCTGACTTACGTTTTAACAGGATCTCTCTGGATGCCATGTTGATTAGAGACTGCAGGAGAATAAGGACAAGCCCCAGAAGACCAATAGTTGATTCAAATGTCAAGAAACATTTATGCCTTCACCCTTCAACTTCACAAATGATGCCATTTCCATTGAGCTATTGAAAAATATAATCTGGCTTTCAAAACAATAAACCAGAAGGCATTTTCTCACATAAGCAAGGTCACAAACAACTGTCAGCTAAAGTTGAAATAGCAACAAATCAAATAATAACAAAAAACATTTTTTATAGATTTTAAAACCTTACCAAGCATTTTCTTGTCCATTATCTAAGTTAATCCTCAAATCAACGCCATGAGATAGTTACTATTTTCCCATTAGAAGTGACCGCATATTAAATCCTTAGTGATTGCTCAAGAAAAGCTGAAATCTTGAGTGTACATCTATTGATGCCAAGGTTGGGTTTTTTACCCATGGGAACATTGGATGCTAAAATCCACAGGGATTTTCAGCTCAAGATGGCAGACTAGGAAATATATTTACTTTCTGGTCCTCCTGAAACCAGGTTTAAATAAAACTGTAGAAATACCCAAATTAATCAACCAATAAGAGCCAAGACATTGTGGAAGTCATCAACCACAGAAAGATTTCAACACATTTCGAGAAGGCAAACAATGAAATGGAGGGGCCATGAATAAAATAATGAAGAAAAGACTACCCTAAGTAGGGTCTGCACAAAGCCAGTCAGCTTTTGCTGAGCCCTGGTTATAGTAAAGGACAGAGGAAGGAAGAGGGGCTGAAAACAAGGAGACAAAAGTCATTTCAGGAAAACACGTTCATTTAATGAGCTCCAGGGAACACTCAGCCTGCTGCCATACTCACTCACGTATTACAGTGGATTGTTGGCACGCAAGACAAGAAAACAGGGAACCAACGAACAAAACTCAAGACACTGTTTCTTACTGAACTCTTCTCAAACGAGATCAAGAAATTATGGTTCAATGCCATAGCTGTAAATCATTTCTGCTCCTGGAGAGGTTAGAAAGGGCTTATAATAGTTACCCTTTTTTTTTTCAGACAGAATTTAGGTCTGAGCAAAAGCTTTTGTGTCCTCCAACCTCAAAGTTTATTGGGGATGGAAGTCCAAATTTGCTTCGACATACCATAAAAAGAATCTCATGAGCAGAGGGTCAAACTACTTTTGGAATATATGAATTATGCCCAGTGTGATTTTAAATAGATTTTAAACAAAAATATATAGATTTTTACTGATCTATATGATTCTGGGTTCTGAAACTTCTACATGTCACATGCCTGATACAGAACACACAATGTCAGTCCCAGGAGAGAGAAAACACTCCAATGAAGCAAGCCAAAGAAACAAGATTCGGACAAGGTAAAGTGACGTGTAGACCAAGACCAGGATTTTTCAATTCTTTCCTGTCATGCTGTAGCTTCCAGCTCCTGAATAACAACACATGTTTCCCTTGTCCTAGACACACAAGAGTATGTCTCCTCTATGGGGCATAAGAAGCTCTAGAGTTACATATGTGTAGTAAAGAGTGGACCCAGCCGGCATACTCACAATGACCAAATTGTGTTGCTCGTACTTTATTTTAAACCAATACATCGCTCCACGCTGAAGTTGCAATAAATCATATATTTGCTTTCTAGACATGAATGAGATGCCTTACTGGATATACTCCAGGAAGGCCAGAGAAACTGGCTTCTAATCCATACAGAATAATTCATTGATGAATTCCTTTCAGGATAGCCCATGATTTATCTAGAATATAAGCTTTACATACCTGGATCCTTCAAACTAGACCAAAGGGAAAAATCTAGGCTCCAAGCCTCAATCAGAAATGTGGGATGGTGCTATGCTGACAACTGGTGGTCCCTGACCTATCTTCTGAGATTAGAACCCAGTGTGGTGGATGACCAATTCACGCGTTGAACAAAAGAACACCTCCTACAGGGCAGTGGATGTGTTCATTACAGGTATGGCACTTAGGGCTAAGTATCATAAGGACTTCAAGAAACAAAAGAAAAAGTAACACATGAAGCATATATGATAAGGAGGCGCCAGAGTCCAGAGCACGAGCTCTGGAATCACACAGGCTTGCTTCGAATCCCGGCTAAGCCACTACCATCTGTATACCCTGAAGAACAGTCGAAGGTTGAAATGTTCTTTTACCAAATTTCGAAAAACAAGTGAAGAAAGAACCTACCCGCCAGGAAGGGACATCGTGGGGTGCAGCATCCAGTCGGGTCAGGGCTCTGCATCCCCTGCTCAGAAACCTTCACCGCCTGGCTCACGGTGATGCTGGCAGCTCAGCAGCCCTGGAGAAGGCGCTCCTGCTCCTGTCTCCAGGGCTCGCGGACAAGCTGGGGAGGTCCACGGAGGAGGCGGGCCACAGCCTGGCAAGCTCTGGGTGCCTCCTGCACTCAGCTCTGGGCAGGCTCTGGCCTCTGGGCCCCGTTGCGGGGAAGGGCTGGCCGATACATACCCAGGGCTGAGGGGTCTGCAGAGCCGGTGCCCAGGCAGCGTGAGCTCTGGAGGAGAAGCCTTCCACAGTCCCCAACAGTCTCCGCATGGTGGCCCATCCGGTGCCAAACACCTGCCACCCACAGCGACAAGTCCCAGCCGCTACAAAGTCCAGAAGGGCTCGGGCTCTTTGCCCTCGGGCCGGGTTTCTCCAGGGGCTGGGCTTGTGTGGGGCCCCCAGCCCACCCCCTGACCCGCCCGCCCTTGCTCTGTGACACGTACAATGCAATGGCAACACCCAGGCTGAGCCGGCAGGCCAGTGTTCAGTGCGTGCTAGACCTTGAGAAGAGTTAGCAGCTAGGGAGAAGCTCTCCCACTTTCACTCGCTTTTCTCAGATCAGCCAGGCAGCCCATCTCACCCCAAAGCGATGGACACCACACCTCCTTCCCAGGCTATCGTTTTCCGTTCTGCCCCTGTTTTCCCTTTCCATTCTGCCCCTCTTTTCCCCAGCACCCCATCTACGGCTTCGGGTGTCATCGGTGCTGCAGCAGGCAGCACCTCTGACCCCGAAGCTATGGACACCACACCACCTTCCCGGGCTTTCGTTTTCCGTTCTGCCCCTGTTGTCCCTTTCCATTCTGCCCCTCTTTTCCCCAGCACCCCATCTACGGCTTCGGGTGTCATCGGTGCTGCAGCAGGCAGCACCTCTGACCCCGAAGCTATGGACACCACACCACCTTCCCGGGCTTTCGTTTTCCGTTCTGCCCCTGTTGTCCCTTTCCATTCTGCCCCTCTTTTCCCCAGCACCCCATTTACGGCTTCGGGTGTCATTGGTGCTGCTCCCGGCAGCACCTCTGACCCCGAAGCTATGGACACCACACCACCTTCCCGGGCTTTCGTTTTCCATTCTTCCCCTGTTTTCCCTTTCCATTCTGCCCCTCTTTTCCCCAGCACCCCATTTACGGCTTCGGGTGTCATTGGTGCTGCTCCCGGCAGCACCTCTGACCCCGAAGCTATGGACACCACACCACCTTCCCGGGCTATCGTTTTCCGTTCTGCCCCTGTTGTCCCTTTCCATTCTGCCCCTCTTTTCCCCAGCACCCCATTTACGGCTTCGGGTGTCATTGGTGCTGCTGCAGGCAGCACCTCTGACCCCGAAGCGATGGACACCACACCACCTTCCCGGGCTTTCGTTTTCCGTTCTGCCCCTGTTTTCCCTTTCCATTCTGCCCCTCTTTTCCCCAGCCCCCCATCTACGGCTTCGGGTGTCATTGGTGCTGCTCCCGGCAGCACCTCTGACCCCGAAGCTATGGACACCACACCACCTTCCCGGGCTTTCGTTTTCCGTTCTGCCCCTGTTTTCCCTTTCCATTCTGCCCCTCTTTTCCCCAGCCCCCCATCTACGGCTTCGGGTGTCATCGGTGCTGCAGCAGGCAGCACCTCTGACCCCGAAGCTATGGACACCACACCTCCTCCCTAGGCTATCTTTTTCCGTTCTTCCCCTATTTTCCCTTTCCATTCTGCCCCTGTTTTCCCCAGCGCCCCCCTCCCCATTTACGGCTCAGGCCGGCATCAGTGCTTCAGCAGGCAGCAGCTCTGACACCAAACCTATGGACACACCTCCAGGGCTGTCATTTTCCAGTCTGCCCCGTCTCCAAGTAGAACCACTACCTATTTCACACGGCTGTTCCTAGTTCTGGGAACACACCACGCACTGGTAGCAATGCCTCAGCCCATGCCTCGACTCATTTCCCTGCAACGCTGGCCAACAGATAGACCAACACTTCAAAGTTATGACAGAAAGTTGAGTAAGTTATACGCTTGGAATTGCATTTATTATTACTAACAAGCACAACTGTAGTGCTTAGACTATAACAAGTAATATTCTAAGTGCTTAGCAAATATTAACTCACTTAATCCTCATAATGGCAACCCTATAGGTAGGTAATGTTCATAATATTCACCTTTTTGGGGGGAAACTGAGGCCCAGGGGGGTTGAATAGCTTGCCTAATGCCACACAGTAAGTAGCGGGCAGAAACCCAGGATGAAAACCAGACCGTCTAGACTTTCATCACTTTGCTGTGTCACCTTAATAGATGTTGTGGTTAGGGAAGGGACTAAACTGACAAGACTCTGAACTTGAGAAGGGAGAAATTAGAAAGTGACTGATCCTAGAAACTAGAGAGGATTTCAGTTCAGAAATTTCTGGTGGTGAGACCCAGAAGAACAAGAACATGGTTGGAATATTAACTTGGGGTAGTATCTGAATCCATTGAGAAATGGTTTTGTTTTGTTTTGTTTTTTTAACTTAGAAAGGCCAGCTGGATGAAGATTAATGAAACAAAAAGCAGAAAGGGAAAGAGGAAGGTGCCTGAAGTGAGACATAACCTCTTCCCTGTAAGTACTAGGGGTGGGCGTCCTGTGGGAAAGGATGGAGCTCTCTCTACAGCTTTGTCACCAGGATGAACAAGGAGAAACATGGCAACCATTGTACTGGTTTTGATGATTCCTCAAAAACCAAGGCTTTACTTTCCAAGAACTACCCACAGTAGCATACCTACCGTGTGTCAGACATGCCACCAAGTGTGTTTCCAGTCACACATTTTCATTGGAGAAATAGTTCCTATGAGGTACGCATTAGTTCCCTATGGCTGCTGTAACAAATGACTACCAATGAGCTTGCGTAAAACAAAACACACTCATTCTCTTATGGTTCTGGAAGACAGAGGTCCAAAACCAGTTTCCCTGGGCTGGAACCAGGAGTTGACAAGGCCGTCCATCCACCTTCTAGAGGCTCTAAGGGAGAATCTGTTTCCTTGACAGCATTCCTTGACTTCTGGCCACATCAATCCAACCCCAACTTCATCATCACATTCTCTTTGGAGTAAACACTCCCTCTGCCTCTCTCTTACGAGAACACCAGTGGTTACATCTGGGTCCATCCAGGTAGTCCAGAAGAATCTCCCCATCTCAAAACCCTTACTTTCATCCCATTGGCAAAGTCCCTTCTGCCATTTAAGGTGACATTCATAGGTTCTGGGGATTAGAAGGTGGACATTTGGGGGCAATGGTACTATTCAGTCTACTACAAGGTAGATACTATTAGCTTTCTCAGATGTAGGAAATGAAGTTTAGGGAAGTAATTTGTCTCAGGTCTACAATTTCCAGAGTAGAGATTTAAATTCTGCCAGGGAGACTTTAGGACACACTCTAAACAACTTTAACCTGTGTCCTTAATTACTGCATAATCCTTGGTTAAGAGTCACACTTAGGTATCAAGACCCAACTGAATATAACACAAGTACTGTCTCCTCTTTCACTATGTTTGCCTGGTGTATTTATGAATCTTGCCCAGAGCAGAAGAGTTCAGAAAATCGTTATACACGTTTACTAGGAGAAAGCATTTACCGTTTGATGTGCACGGAGTAATGGAAGGCTATTTAAAATAAAATAAAGTAAAATATGCCACCAAATCGTCAAGTGTCACAACAGAGGTAACCCTGTGGGAGTCTTGAGGAGACTAAAATTATCTCCAATTGTGCAGGTGAGAAAAGTGTCACTAAAGGCAGTTGTAGTTCAGCCAAGCCCTACGGCACAGAAGTAGGAATCTGGATATGTACGAATGGGAAAAAAGACATTTTAGGCATGGGAAACAGTTGAATGCTGAATGGATGAGAAATAGGCATTAGACCTTTCTAAATCAACTGGCTTATTAACTCAGTAAATCAGATTTGGTCAGTCAAACTAGCTTTAGCTGATTACTTATCCAGGGCATAGCTGTTGAGAGTCATTTTTGTCATAAAACAGTAAATAAAATTGTTGAACTATAGCTTTAGGCTTGCTAAGTGATAACAGATTGCTCTAGCTGATGTTCAAGTGACTTACTTGGTACTATTCACGAAATTGGGGGTTAACAACTGCTTAAGACAACATAGAGAATTGATCTTAAATAGTACTTGAAGTAGTTACTGTGTAAAGTATCTGTTCAGTAGCTCATGGTAAATGGATGTTTATAATCCCCGTTGGACAACCAACTGCTTTTTTGCAAATGGTAATGTGAATTGCTGTTGCATAAACTATAGTAATGACCACCTATCTAATCTGTTGTCCAAACCAGAAATCTTCTAACAATACTGGTCTCCTAATAAAAAGTAAGCATGAAGCTAACACACACTGGGTGTCTCCCGTGTGCCTGTGCATGCATCTATAGCTCACTGAACCCCCATAACAGCCCCCAAGAGAGGGACTCTGAGTGTCCCCATGCTGCTGGTGGAGAAACAGGCACAGGAAGGTTCAATAGTCTATCTACCTAAGATAACACAGAGGGCGGGAGAGCCTGTTTTTAAACCATCTGCCTCCAATTCCAGGTGCCAGGAGCCAGATTCAGCCTACAGGCCTCTTCTGCTCATCTGGAGGTGAAACCATGTGTAAGGATTAGTCAAATCCTGTCTTCACTCCTCAAGGTAGCTTGAACACTTGCACGTCCTCCAAATAGCACGTAGCATAAGCAATAAGATGTTTGCCCCGGGTATTGTCCAGGAACTTGGAATCAGCTGTGTCTAGTTAGGCTGAGCTGGTTAAGACTGGAGAGGACCACCGATCTTCCACCTGGCCCAGTGCCTTTTGACCTCCTGCCATCAGAGGGCCGAAAACTACAGCCTGAGAATGTGCTGAGCCCCGTAGCCTAGTTACGCCAGCTCAGAACAATGAGGAGCACACCTTTTCCCAATCACCTTTCCTCATGCTCCCCGTGCCTCATACTGCCCTGCTTCTTTTTTCTTTATCCCATAGATACCCCAAGCCCCTTGCCTTTGGGGAGGCGGATTTGAGAGCTATTGTCACGTCACTTCCTCGCTTGGCTGCCTTGTGAATAAACCTCCTCTTTGCTGCAAACCTCAGCATGTCAGTGTTTTGGCTTGCTGCGCCTCAGACAAAATGGTAGGGAGCAGTGGTAAAGGTCCCTTGCCTGTGAGGGAAGCTGGTTGCTAGTAGTCACGTTGCAGATGTTTTCTCCTCCCGGGGGGGCAGACGTCCTGCTCTTCCAGAAAGAAGGGAGAAAGGCAGGAGCTGGACCCTTGCTCTCAGGGTCACCGTCACCTAGGAGCTCGTTAGAAACACAGAATCCAGGCCCCACCCAGAACTACTGAATTACAGCCTGCATTTAACAAGATCCACAGGAGAGGCATACCCATATTAAAGTTGGAGAGGCACCAAGCTGGAGTCCACGTAGCAGAGAAGCAGACAGGATTCTAGACCACGCAGAGTGTTAAAGGCCAACAGTTTGTTTTCTATTCTCAAAACAATGTTTTTGAGCCATGTTGATGAGCAATGTCCCAACTTGCTTCTAAGGTTTCTTGTGTGAAGAATGGATTGGAAGGAAACAAGATATATGGACACTAGTTAGGACCTCATTGCAACAGACAGGCAAGTTCAGTATGAGGATGTTGAGGAAGAGTTGACAGATTCAGAAGAAATTCAGGAGATAAACTGAAGCGGGCTTAATGGGGTATGAGACGGAGGAAAGGAAGGTCTTAGGGAATTTAAGGGTTTACTCCACGTATGAGCAAAGCCTCAAAATTCATCATTTGAACGTACAGAGGTAGAGCTCTCAAAGGACACTGGTTAGGAAGCAACAGTACGCCCTTTATAATTCCAAGAGACAACACGGATCAACTGTCTCGATGGAAAACTCGGCGGTACCGGTGCGTTTTTTCACTCAAACTTAGTTCCAGTGCCTATTACTCACATTTTCTGTGCCTAAACAACACGGCTTGAGGAACTGAAGGGGATTCCATCCTGGTAATTAAGGAGGGTCCCCAACACTGACAGTCCCATCTTAAAAAGCAGTCCCGCTGCATTTTACCCAAGGAGCAATGGCCAGAGCCTCCCTTTTAAAACGATGGGGAGAAATCAGAACATCACACACTGTCCCTTTCAGCTACTATGAACTGAGCCGCGAGACGACCAGCACCCCCTAGCACAGCGCGGACGGGCCAGCGCACGGGGGCCACTGTGACAGGCGACAGCACAAGAGACGGAAGCCCAGGCCCAGGGGCTCCGAGCTCCACCGGCAACGCCCAGGGGCCAAGGCGTATTACCTTTCCGGGATGTGCTTTCCGCCCTTCCTCGTGGCCGACGAACTGGCTCATGTCACCCCCGCCAGGAGTGCCAAAGTCGCCAACCCGGCATCCCCGGTGCCAGCACAAGGCCACGAACCACAGGCGCCTAGGCACAAGCCCACGCAGCTCGCGGACCTCCTTCTACCGCGCATGCGCCACCGCGTGGCGTGTCGAGATGACTGTCATCACGCAGGCGGATTAACGCGCTTGATCCGTAAAGAGGATTCTGATGCCTGCAATTTCCCTCCTTAGCCGGAGGCTGGTAGCACACGTCCATTAGTTCGTGTGTGTACCCTTCAGCATTCCAATCATACGGGACATGGAAAGTTGTCCGACTCTCCCAGTTTCTTGTGTGGTTCTTTCAGATATTTCCCAAGTGCTTACATTCACACTTGTATCTTGTATGTAAGTATTTGTACGTAACAGGTATCCTGTAGTTTATAGAAGAGCAGCACACTATACACGTACTACATACATAGTCTACAATGTGTCTTGGATAGTGACGCTGTTATCTTTCTAAAATATAAACTTGGCTGGATTGCTCTGTCGCTTGAACATCTTCACTTAGCACAGAATACAGCCCAGGTTGTTAGCACAGCATTGAGAACTCTTTATAAACAAATATCAGTCTGTCTCTCCAACTGAATTATAAGTTCAAACTATGACTTACAAGGACCTACATCATCCACCTCCCTCCTTTGCCCTGCCAGCCTCCCCTGATCTCATTCTCTACTGCCCTGCCCTCACTCACTTTCCCCTGTCCAGCCACACTGGCTTCCTTACTATTCCTCAAACATGCCAAGCACAGGCGTGCCTCAGGGACTTTGCACCTACTATTCCTTCTGCTTCAGAACACACCCTCCCACCCCATCTCCACTCTCCCAGGACACACCCTCCCACCCCATCTCCACTCTCCCAGATATCCAATGGCTTGTTTCTCACTGCAAGGCTCTGCTCAATCGACATCTTAATAGAGGGGACTTCCCTGATCACCTACCACATTCCCTCACCTCTTCATCTTCTTTTGTTATCCTCCAAAGCATTTACCACCGCTTGACACTCCACATATTGACTTATTTATTCATCTCTCTCCCCCACTAGAATGGAAAGTACGTAAGGGCAAGAACTTTGTTCTCTTCCTACTTCCTAGAACAGTGCCTTCAACTTAGAAGGTGTTATACAAATATTTGCTGAAAATGAATGTATGACTTCTTTGCCCTTTCACACTACCCTCTAGTCACACCAGAGGCTGCCCCTCCAGAGCACAAGTTCAAGCCCTGGGCCTTTTGTACCTGTCCCCAATACCTGGGCTGTCCTTTCCTCATTCCGGCAAAATCCTCTTCCCCCAAGCCCAGCTCAAACGCTGTCTCCTCAGTCAGGCCTTCCTCAATTTCTCCTCTATATTCCTGCTGCACTTGATTCTTTTATCATAATTAACCCACTTAGACTCACTACATGTTTCTCTTTCTAGACAACTGGAAGTTGCTACTGAACAAAGACTTCTACTCACCTCTGTATCCCCGTGCCCTAACAACAAACCTATAAGGCTCTCGGTGTTTACTGAAACAATTCATTTTCTGAGTCTCTACCCATTCTAGGGAGTGCGTAGTATAGTCTCCTCCTCATTATCAGTGAGCCTGGCATCTGTGGGAGGGCCTTACAGCAGAGGAAGTCACCAATGGATCATAACTAAGGTCCTGAGACTGCAATGGCAGACAGCATGGTGAAGTTAGCCCACTGCATGCAGAAGACCCACAGAGGAGTCAGCATATGCAATGGACTACACTTGGTATAACATGTGAACAATCAAGGTTTACAAACGTGTTCTCATGCACTTGTAAGGATCTTCTAGCCCACGCGGAACAGACAGAACACACACAAAGGAGCCTGGAGGAAGTGAGTAGGCCGGCAGCTGCGCCCTAACGTCTTAAGAGGTAACATTTCTGTGACTACAGTTTAAACACATCAGATAATTTGCCTCCTTTCTAGACACCCTGGTTATCACAGGACAGGCCAAGCCTCTCAAGTTTTAAAGCTAAAGTACACGGAAGATCTGTGAATAGGGCTGAAGATATTTAAGAGCTAGTACCTGCATTAAGCAACCAGGTTATAGAATGAACATTTATCTTGAAATTCCAGTCTCTCCCTCTCTCTCTCGCCTCCTATCCCCTATCTTCCCACCTCCATCTCTATTCCCTCTCCCCTACTCCCTGTTTTATGTATATACGTGCATCATTTTATATATACACGGAATATTTACTGTCTGTTACATTGATTTAATAAAGTGCACACTCCTCAGGCTAAATTTAGAAAGAGGACAAAATGAACACTTTCACATGGGCGTCAGTGGTGTTCCAAAGACAAAAGATTCCTCAGTCTTAAAACATGGCAAACACCATGTTCCTTCTGATAGTTAGATGCTAGAAAAAGGCAAGTGGATCCTTAAAATTCACACGCTATTAACACCTACTATCAACAGAGTAGATCTTAAAGCGGAAACAAGAAAACACCAGCCTTTTAAGTTCTTCCTGTCTGAAGATAAGAGTAAGAGGTGGTAGTGTTCTTCCTCACTTGCACCCGAAGGGTAAAAGCAGCAAAAATATCTTAAACACATATATGATGAGGAAGCCACTCTACCTGGTCCACTCTGTTTTGTTTTGCTTCTAGGGATCTGTCTCACTCTGAACCTTTGCTTTTTGTTTTCTCTTTTATGTACGCTAAGAACCTGAGAGTCTAAACCTTTTCTTCCACCTCTCAACCAATAAACAGGACAAAAGAACATTTTTATGTTTTTATGTATTTTCCATTCAAATTTTTAAAAAAGAGATAAGTAAGCTAGCTCAGTTCATATTTCTCACAAAGATCACTTTCCAAACTAAACTAAATTGTTTGTGACCATAAACAGGAAAAACACCGTACTCTAGTAGCACCATCTGACATTTCCACCTTAATGTTACCAAACACAACTTGACACTAATGTCAGAACTATTAAAAATGTTAAAAATCCCCAACCCCACTCAAAATGCATACCAAAGTTCAGGTAAAGGAAAAACAAAAACAAACACAAAAGCAACTCACCGTTATCTTTATGTTCTTTCAGAAACCCATTAACAGCACACTGGAATTTAAAACTAGTGTCGTCATCTGACACCTGATGCCCAATTGTACACATTTTTAAATAAGGAAGAGTTTCTGGTAAGTCCTATAAGGCAAAACCATGAAAATATGTATTATTTCCTTTGTAGGGAAAGAATAAAAAATTAATTAGAGAAGGCAGAATATAAACCAGGAGAGTACATTAAACTTTGTATGTCAGTCATTCTGATGAGAGCCATTTTTTCCAAAGCTGCTTTAACCAGTAATTATCACTTGATTTTCATTCAAACTGCAGAACGGACAGTTACCAGGCATGCAAAAGGAAAAGCAAATCTATGTGAATGAATGCACATGTAACTCAAAATGACATAAACAGTTCTGCCTACATTTATGTTCTATCTTACATTTCAAGGGCCATAAAGCGGCTGTGATTTAAGGAGAGTAGTAGAATAGAGTCAGAAGAACTTGGATTCGAATTAGGAAACAGAGGCAATTTCAGGCATTGTTGAGAACTGGTATTCTTGAGGTGGGAGAAAGTAGACTATCAATAGAAGACAGAAAAGGATAAGTGAAAATTCTCTAGTTCTGAATTTAAATGGAAAGTAGCAGTAGGAACCTATGACATATTTTAAAAATATTAAAAACAAACGTACATATTTCCTAGCTCTGACCACTGAAAAAGTCTAGAAACAACTGATGTCATGTCAAAAGGACTCAGGAGTCACCGAGAAGCTCCAACTGGCCAAAGATAGGGCCTCAGTTAGAATAATAACTGTAACGGAGTCCACGGTGATAGGAATAAATAAAATTTTACAAAACTGGTCAACACTGGAGGATATTTGTGAATCAACTCATTATTTTGAAAACTGTTAAATAAAAGAAGAGAATCATGCCTCTACAACTGAGCAACCAAACAGCTGATGAGGGGAATCTTCTCCTCGTACAAATATACCCAGCTAATAAGTGAAAAAAAGAACAACAGAATCCACCATTCTTTGAAGCCTCAACTGAATTAATGGATGTAGGTATGAATCATCAGTGACTGCTAATACCACAGAAAGACACAACTATATACGTCTCCATGGAAGAACACATCATCACCCATGAAACTGTCTTGCCAAAACAAAACATGCAAGCTTCATTCAGATCAACTACCGATTTACAGGAAATAAAAGGACTGAAGGATATGTTACCAACACATGGAATGTAATCATCGGCATCTAGATGGGACAAATCACCTGGTTTCTTTAAAAACAAAATTCAAGGAGGAAAAAAAAAGTGAGAGAGACATGGAGGGAGAACCTATAGATTAAACAAGACTTCAGAGACCTAACAATCCACGGCAAAGTGTGGACCTTATTTGGATCTAATTCAAAATTCTTATAGACAATTTTTTATGACGTTTAGGAGACAACTGCAAATTTGAGCACTCCCTGGGTATTTAATATTAAAAAATGATATTAAGGAATAAAAGTCCTATATTTTAAATGCACGTACCAAAAACGTACAGGTGTAATTTACATGTTGTCTCGGAGCTGCTTCAAGATAATACGGAATGGGGTGAAACAGGTGGGGGTATAGATAAAACATGACAGCCATCAGTTGGTAAATAAGAAAGCTGGATGAGTTCCTGGGTATACAAGGAACACTCACAGTAGTTTTATACTTTTGTATATGCTTAAAATTTGTGATAATTGTTTAAAAACAAGACGACACTGTAGAAAACAGTTTGGCACTTTCTCACAGGTTAAGCGTAGAGCTTAGTATTTGGCAGTAGGCTATGATCCAACAACTCTGCTACTACCTACGCTGCACATCTAACAGAACTGAAAGCAGGGATTTGAACAAATATCTGTACACCAATGATCATAGCAGCATGATTCACAATACCTACAAGGTGGAAAACAACCAAGTGTCAATCAACCGTTGAATAACAAACTGTGGTCTATATACACACAATGGGATTTTCTAAGCCAAAAAAGAAATGGCATTTCGTTACGTGCTATAACATGGATGAACCTTGAAAACACGACGTTTAGTGCAATAAGCCAGACACAGAAGGACAAATACTGCAGATTCCACTTACACGAGGTACCTAGAATAGGCCAATTCACAGAGACAGAAAATAGAATAGAGGTTACCAAGGGTTGGTGGGAGGGAAAATGGGGTTGTTACTGTTTGATGGTTACAGAGTTTTTGTTGAGGACGATGAAAAAGTTTTGGTTCTAGACAGCGGTGATGGTTACACAGCACTGTGACTGTACTTAATGCCACTGAACTGCATATTTATAAACGGTTAAAAGAAATATGATTTCTCTATATTTTACCACAATAAAAAAAAAGCAATAACAGAGCTGAAATTTCAATTCTTCCTTTTCCGAGAGTCAGTTTCATCGTCTGTAAAATTAGTAATTGTAGTTGTCTATCCTCTGAGCTTAGTGCAGGGTAAGCACTCAGTAGGAGATATCAGTACTACTTCCACTTCAAGAGCAAAGGATTGCTGTGAAGATTAACTAAGTCAACGGATATGAAAGAACTTTCTAAATGGCAAACTGCTCTACAAATATTAAAAGACATTAGGTGTTACTGTCTCCCAAGGCCATGGAACAGGTCAGAAGGAGGATAATTCTTTTGCACTGGAATGTCCTACATGGGCCAAGAGAATAGATGGGTTTCTGTACTATATCAGAAGGCATCAGGAAAAGGAAGCATAAAACTTAGAGAACAATTGTCTTTTACACTGATGCTTAAACATGCTCAGGCAACTGCTTAACATAAGTGCTAAAGACATAATGGACATACCTTTCTTTCTTTTTAGGATACTACTGTAACTACTAAAAGTTTACTTCATTTTCAAAATGTAGAACATGGAAGCTTATAGAATTTCTTAAGCATATCTAGAGCCTACTGCCAAATACTACAGTTCAATTCATATCTTTCATCTCATTTTGAAACAGCAATTACAAATGTGTATTTAAGGAAACCACTAGCTTCCCTTTTTGAACCCACGAGAGAAGGCCAGGACTCACCTTAGCATAAGATGATAACTACTGAACTACTATGAATTATTACAGTATCAGAAAGAAGGTCATTTTCAATTACGCCTTCCATTTACCTCTGGCTTGTAAGAGCGGCGAGTATTTGCTAAGTCAATAATCAGCCCAAGTTCTTCATTCTGTCCTTGGATTTTGTTAAGAGATCCAAGGGGGAGAAACGTTCTTCTGGAGCAAGATTCTTTTCAAAACTCTGTCAGAAAGAATAAAATAAGGAAGAACATATGTTTAAAATCCTTTACTATGTTATCCATTTATTCAAACTCTGGGATGCTAACATATGAGATTCAAAGTCAAGTTTCCTCCTCTGCAGCTTACAAGCGATATTACAATCCTTTCTTCCAGAGAGATTAGACCGAAGAAAATAAGCTCACTTCTATATAGTTATTTCTATGTTTGTTTATTTCATGTTGGTCTCCTAACCTGACTCTAAACTCCCAGAAGGCAGGGACCACATCAATTTTGCCTACCACTGTATTGCCAGCTCCAAGCGGAGTGCCTGAAAATAGACACAGAAATAAATACTTCTTGAACATCTACATATAGGAAGGATGGCTTTCACTGCTAAATATTCTTTCATGTATTTGGCTTATACATGTACCCTGTTCCATTGATCTCTTTGGTTATTCAAGTGTCAGCAACACACACTTTTTTTCTTAATTGGTAGACTAGTTTTAGAGCAGTTTGAGATTCACAGCAAAACTGAGCAAAATGTACACAGTTCCCACTTACACCCTCTCTCCTTCATCCCACACAGCCTTCCCCATTATCAACATGCCATACCAGTGTGCTTCATTTGTTAGAATTCATGAACCAACACTGACACATCGTTATCAATCAAAGTCCACAGTTTATTGCATTCATGGTACAAGTAACCGACTATTTCTTTATTTCTAGTATAGTCATCCCCAAACATTTACATACTGAGATACATATTACTTTCTTATAAATTACTTTATTCTTTATTTATAGTTAGGGCATTGCATTGTTTTTTTTTGTTTTTTAATTAAGTACAAAAGTTGGTTGTATTTGTCTATGAATCCCATTTCTGGATAGTAAAAGAGGTATTAAAAAGTATTTGCTATAAAAAGGGAAAATGGAGTACGACGGGGTTGAGAGCCAGGGCTCTATATGGTGAATTCAGATTTCTGGAAGAATACGGTATTAACTTTTGCTCACCTTTTTTAAAGGAACTTTGAAAGCAATGAAACGAGTCCCAGGCATCCGCTGTTCAACTGGGAGATAGTCTTTCCACCTGTTAATATAGTTTTTGTTAGGCAAATTTTATGTTAGGCTGTCTCCCTGCACAGGATGAATGCGCCTTGAAAATGGAAATCATATCCCTCTACATCGGCTCCCAGGTGGTCCCAGCGTCCCGACCCCGACCCCGGCCGCGCGCGACACACTTTCCACAAACTGACACACACGGAGCCCGCGCGAGGGCCGGGTCGCGCGGGCTTCCCCGCCGGGTCGCCTGGAGGCCGGTCCCCCGCAAGCCGAGCGCACGAAAGGGCGCCCCAAAGGCGCCGGCCCAAGGCGCCCGCTGCGCTTTCCCTTTGGAAGCTGGGCTGCGGGGCCCAAGCGTAAACCCTGAGACAAGGAACACGCGCACCACGCCGCCACGGGGGACGACAGGCCGGGCGCCCACCTAGCCGGACACCCTGCATTTCTGCAATCACCGGACGCCTGTGTAAATTTCCGTCTGGCCTGTCATTTTCCAAAGGCCACTCAAGATCAGGGGACAGAACGCCTCCTCTCCAAGTGTCCTGCCAGCCCACCCACTCAAGATCAGAGGGACAAAATGCCTCACTAAAACAAAACAGAAACAGAAACACAAAAAAACTGGAGAGAGGGAGGAAAGGGTGCCCTGAAAAATAAAAAAAAATTAAAAAAACTAAGCACGTTGACAGCGCTAAGAATAAACTACCAGGAAAAAGAAACCCTACATGTCAGCTCCTAAAGTACAGAAGGGCAAGCCCGCCGACATTCCAGGACCGGGGGGACCGGGGTCCCCAGCCCTGCAGAGCCAACCGCAGACCGGCTCGGGCGCCCCTCGGAAGCGCGGGATCCCCGCGGCCGAGTCTGTGACCCCCGGCCGGCGCCGGCTCCCCTCTGCCCACCCTGCGCGCGGGGGCTGGAAACTGCCGCGGAGAACCACGGCGGGGCGGGAAGGGGGGCTCCAAAGAGGGTCTGGCGACTCGAGTCGCTCCGTTTCTCGGTGGGCTCAGCGCGCGCCGTGGGGGAACAGGAGCGGGGGTCCGGGAGGAGGGGACGGACGGCACTTACGTAGACCGGCAGCGGCCACGGGTAGACGGCGGGCTCGGTCCCCAAGAGCGACTCCAGCCTCAGCTCCAGCTTCTCCCCCATGTCTTCGCGCGCGGGCCCCGCACCGCGCTAGTCTGGCGGTTGGGGGAGGGGCGCGGCGCCGCCGGCGGGGGCGGGGCAGGCGGGCAGGCGGGAGGCTGAGGGGGGCCTGGTCTGGGCCTCAGCTGCCGCCGCAGCGCTCCCGTCCGACCCCCGGCTCCCTCTTTGTGGTCACAGGCCCGGGGCCTCCAGCGCTGCTGCGAACTCGGGCCGGCGTGAGGCGACCACAATGAGCCGGGGGCCGGGCTGAAACACTCCCGGCACGCGCGATCCGCCCCGTGGACTCGCAGGCTCGCACGCACGCACGCACGCACGCACGTACGCACGTCTTCGGCTGCCCCTGGCCACCCCCACCGGCCTGAAGTGGGGACCCGGGAAAACCCCTCATGGACAGTCGTGGCGGGTTTGACTCCCGACCTTGACGTAGCGTGACACACCCCCTCCCCCCCCCAATAAAAGAAAAGGAGCATAGGAGGCAATCTCATACATTATTGATAAACACATACAAAGACACTATTGGTACAAAACTATTTCTCCATACAGCAACTTTGAATTTTAATAATAAATACATATATGTATCAAACATTAATAAAAGAATAAAATTATCCAATATGAGTACATTTGCTCTTGTTTTGCAATTAGTTCCAGGATTCTATTTTAGATTACTACTTCATATCTGAGAGAGTTGGGTGTGTGTTTGGTTTTGTGGAAGCTGCACTGTGCTAAATTTTACCTTTCTTTCTTGAATTAAATGGCTTTTGTTATCCCTTGGGAATACTGAAGACAGCAACAGCAGATTACTACCTACCAGTGGAAAAGTATAAATAGCAATTTTAGCCACTAGTGATTCTGAAATTGCCCTTAACTTTGTCCTTATAAAAATGCTCCAAGAATTACGTTTTGCAAATCCACAGATTTACTATCCATATTCAAGTCATTTATGTGGAGAAAGAATGTAGCCAGCCTTATCAGTAACACAGGATGTTACAGCCATCAAGCCATCAGCCACTGAAGCCACACCCAAAGCCGCACCCTGAGGGGATTCAGGATGGAGAAAACAGGATACTGGCCCTAGATAATTAAAGTGCAAATCAAGGGAATGATTTCCAGGAGACCAGATTCTTGCATCTCACCATATATGGAAAAGTGCTACATTTATTAACTTAAGATGTCTAGTTTCTTTAATTAACAGTAATCTTTTGATGTTCCAACTACCTGTCTTTTTTTTTTTTTTTGCAAGAACCTCTAAATACCCTGTGCCCTCCCTTAGCTCTTCAGAACAGTCCCTCAGAGCTATCTGAGAGGCTGTCTCCTGATTTCAGTCCTCAGTATGTCTTCCACATAAAACATAATTCTCAACTTCTAGGTTGTGCATTGTTTTTCAGTCAACATTTAATTGTATGGCTCATGTAGGTACTATGCCTAAATGTAATGGGATGAGCTGTAAATTATTAAAACTAGATAAATCCTGTCAGCTCTACCACTAGCTGAGATCCAGGCTTTCACCTCTGGATACCTCTGGCAGATATGGGGTCTGTGTTGGTCTTAAAATTATTCTTAGAATAGTGGGGACTCATTCATTCTTTCAACACATTTTATTGCTTATATTCTATGTGTCAGTTACAGTGCTGGGTCTTGAAATACAGAAGTCAACACACGAAAATACAAGGATAAAACACATTTTCTACCATATTAACTTTTTTCATTCATCAATTCATCCCTAAATCATTCAACACGCATCTTCTTATTGAATACTGATGAGGGGTCAAATGCTATGCTTAACACTCAGTATATAGCTGCAAACGAGATGGACAGGCCCTGATTTTGATGTCACTACTATCTTTTGTCCTGCCATATAATGGGACAGCTTCATTATTCCCTTTACCCTAAGTTTTTATCACAAATTGCTAATGAAAATAAAGCTGTTAGTGGAGTTTCAACATGCATAGGTAAATGAGAACACAGAACTCCCCTTTCTCATGTCCCGTTCTCCTCCTTCTAACTCCCTATGTGAAGTCACTTTGTGCCAAGGCCAAGAAGCTGTGCCCCAATAAGAACCAAGCTGATTTCCTCACACTGACTGGGGCTATTGCACACTTAGAAGGCTTGATGCTTAATTTTGATAAGCAACTAGAAGACCATGGAGACAACCTATAAAAATGATTTGTCTTGGGAGAAAATACTAAAGAGGGTTAATGTGCTGTTCCACATGTCTAACCCCCTGGATTAAACCACAGGCACCAAGGTCACCAAGTGTACTTGGCAACAATGAGCTAATAATAAAAAAAAGCATCATACTGTTATTGTATTCATTTTCCCCCAAGGCGCTCTCTGATAAACACCACAACCTCTAAGAGAACTGAGAACAGCTTCCTTGTGGGGTAGGTCATATAATATATATGCATCTTTTTCCAAGCAGTTAAATCATATCCAGCTATCAGCACACCTTACTTAAGGCGATCGTAATGTATGAGATTAAATGTTCCTACCTGATCGGAAAACTTCTTGTCCTCAATTCATTGGCTGTACTGGATTTTTTCTTCTTGGGTCAGACCTTCAGACTTCTACCAGAAATCGTTCCTTTGGGGAAACCAGGCCTTCCCAGAAACTCAGGAAACTGAAAGGGAGACAGCAAGAGAGAAGGAAATTACTTGGACACATAGACCTCAATTGTTTGGTTTTAAGTAAACGTCCAAGCAAACATCTTCTAGATGGTATAATAACTTTAGGGAAATTCACGGTTTATAAGTTTGGGTACTCATAAACTGAACATATTATGATAAGAGTACAGGTTGCATTTTGTGTCTTCAACTCAAGCAAAGGCTTCAAAAAAGGCCCAGTTATCCTTTGTTCATTAAGACACAAAGAGAGGGCGAAAAGGGCAAGTTTCGAAGTCTTTTTCTTTACAATTTACTTCCTTTCTTCAGTCTTCAACAAGATCTTCAGGAAATTAACTTTACTAAAGTTAATTATTCATAAAATAAACATAGGAACCTGCAGAAGACTATTTCACAGAGACCTGTAATGTACAATATCCATTGCATACATGCACCATGAGCTTGTCTTTTCTAGCACTGGCATACACAAAACTCTGTGTGTGTGTGTGTGTGTGTGCGCGCGCGCGTGTGTGTGTGTGTGCACGTGTGTGTCTTTTTCTGTGATGGAGCCATAGGGAGAAAATAAATCTATTGGCTGCAATTCAGTGATGTACGAAGATTTAAAGGTAAAGGAGAAGGTTACATCAAGTGAAACTATAAAGTCATGAGGTTGTGGTTCCAAAATAATAACAATAGCAGTCTTCTGTAACCAAGGGAGCAGGCTCCTCAAATTATAGTCACACCTGTTAGACCATCTGCCCATACATTTCACACTATCATTAATGGAAAACAAATGGCACTGTCTCTCCTTCCCTTTATCCATTGGCCATCCTCATATGAACTCTTTTTCTCTTCAAGGTCATGCTCTTTCCTATCTGTTTAAAAATATTAGGATTTAGGAGGAGTGATACGTAATGTGCCGTGCCTTGGTACTTGTACCAGTGACGGCTCTGTAAGGAGCACTGGGTTGTTAGGAGGCTATCAACTGAGTTCCCCTAGAAGCAGAACTTGAGGCGATAATTTGAGTGCAAACTGCTCATCTGGGAGGTGCTTCCAGAAAACTCAGAAGTGGAGTGGGAATTGAGAATGGAGGCATGGAAGGAAGCCAACAGAGGTGTATTACCGAATAAATTACTCCTGCAGGGAACTGCTGCCAGTACTTCAGGCGAGTTCTGTGAAACTCTACAGAACATGTCTCAGAGTTATCCCAAGAATCGGTGAGAAACTTGAAGTACTTATCTTCCAGTCCCCTCTGTCCTTGGTTGAAAGCTACACCCAGATACATTAACTCCTGTACACTTCTGGCCTGCCCTAAGGTGGATAATTGCAGGCGGCAGCATGATTCTATCAGCATATACTGGAATGATGAGTGCTGGGGAGATATGAGTGGAGCATCGAAACCATCTAATACAGTCGGGGCAGGAGATATTAACTATTGGCTTGAAAGTCCAAATGGATAACCTTAAATTCCTGGGTTTATGGTTTTACTTTGAGGTATTTAAGCATGATGTATGAGTAAAAATTTCCTCTGTTAAATCAAGTTTCAGGTCCTAACTCCCTAATCTTCTGGAAAACTGTGGTATCTTTTAACAGATTTTTGAAAAGTAACATGATTAAGATTTCAAATTGACCATTCATTCATTCATTCATTCACCACACATTTATTGAACACCTAAAGTATGTCATGGGATAAACTAGGCACCAGTGTTACTGTTACTAAAATCATTATAGTGCCACCTACAATTCAATGTATTGTGACACTCAAGTAAGAAAATCCATAGTTACCGTAAAAGATATTACAGAGTGCTATAGGAAGACACAGTAAGACCTTAATTCATGCTGTGGACAGTAGTATATGGGCGATATCAGTAGGGCTTCCTGTAGAAGGCAATTGAAATGGATATGTAACATGAAGGAAGGGTGAAGTTTTGAGGAAAAGAGAAGATAAATTCACAGTTGCCAGAAAATGAATGGTTAAGGATCAGTCCAGAAAGGAGTTCCATTCATAATCAGTATAAGAAATGCTCACTAGGGCTTCCCTCGTGGCGCAGTGGTTGAGAGGCCACCTGCCGATGCAGGGGACACGGGTTCGTGTCCCGGTCCGGGAAGATCCCACATGCCGCGGAGCGGCTAGGCCCCGTGAGCCATGGACACTGAGCCTGCGCGTCCGGAGCCTGTGCTCCGCAACGGGAGAGGCCACAACAGTGAGAGGCCCGCGTACCGCAAAAAAAAAGAAAAAAAAAAAAAAGAGAAATGCTCACTGGCGTGTAGAAAAAGAAGACAATGGAGAGGGGGGTAGAAGCCAGATCATGCATAGTCCATGTATGTATAGTAAGTGCTATGGTCTAGTCTTTGTGTTCCCCTCCAAATTCATACGTTGAAATCTTAATTTCCGTAGCTGATAGTATTAGTAGGTGGGGCCTTTGGGAAATGATTATGGTATTAGTGCTCTTATAAAAGAGACCCCACAGAGCTCCCTAAGCTCTTCTGCCATGTGAGGATACAATGAGAAGTCTGTGATTCAGAAGAGGGCCCTCATCTGACCATACTGGCACCCTATTCTTGAACTCGCAGCCTCCGGAGCCGTGAGAAAAAAAATTCCTGGTGTTTGTGAGCCACCCAACCTGCAGTATAATCTTACAGCAGCCCAAAAGGACAAAGAGAGTTTGGATGTGAGATTTTACTCCAAGAAAGATGGGAATCCATTGAAGGATTTTACCTGGTAACTTAGAAGAGAGAAAAGTTTCATAACACAATCAGGTACTTTTATAAGAAAAATCTGTTTCTTTTTCAGAAAGATCACTCTGGAAATACTGTGACTAGATTTTTGGAGAAGTCTGATGGCAGGCCCGGATATAGAAAGATGAGTTGGTAGTCCATTAATATAAGTCAAACAAGAAAGTGGATATAAAAAGTGTGAATTTGTGGCTGAGAGTTCTTTTCTTTTACTACTTGAAAAATGTTATGTCAATGCTTCTGACTCCATAATTTTAGACAAGAAATATGCTGTCATTGGAATTGGTTTCTCAATAAGTGATGCATCGTTTCTGCCTGTCCACTTTCGAGATTTGTTTTGTCTCTACTTTTCAGAAGTTTAATTATGACGCGTCTTGACAAGGATACCTTTGTGTTTTTCCTCTTTGGATTTGCTCAGATCCTTGGATGTGTGCTTATGTCTTCTAAAAAATTGGGAACGTTTTAGTCATTATTTCTCTGAATACTTTGTCAGTCCTACGTGCTCTCTTTTTTCATTCTGGAACCTTGATGATATGAATGTTAGTGCTTTCGTTACTGTTTACAGGTTCTTGAGATCCTGTTCTTTCTCCCATCTCTACCCCTCAGCCTATTTTTCTCTGTACATGTGGTACATTGTATTGATCTCTTCTAAGTTCATGATTCTGTGCTTTGTAATCTCCACTCTACTCTTGAGCAAAGTTTTTGGATTGTTGTATTTTTCAGTTCTACTGTTCTCATTTGTTTTTATTCTTATAACTTCTAGTTCTTTGTTCACATTTTCTATTTTTCCCATTTCCGTCAAGGAACACATAATTGCTAATTGAAGCATTTATGTGACAGCTTATTTAAAACCCCTGTCTGATAATTTCAATAGATGTTTTATCTCAGTGCTGGTGTAGGTCTATTGTCTTTTCTCATTTATTCTGTGATTTCCTGGTTCTTGGTGCCATGAGTATTTTTCAATTGGATTCTAAACATTGTGAGTTATTATATGACTCTGTATCCCATTTAATTTTATTATTACTTTTTAGAAGGAAGTCATCCTATTGGAGGTGGAGTATGAGGACTGGGGGGTTACGTACAGATTTCCACTGGGCCCTACTGTCAAAACCCCAGCAAAAGTGGGCACTTACATTCTCTCACTGCAGACAGATCAAGTAGAAGTTCAGCTATCCTACTGACCCTTCTGACACCTTCCCCCCAAAAGTGGGAACATTAATATCATTCTGTTGCCTTTTAGTAGGAGTGGAAGTTCATCTCCCCAGTAGATTTCTTGACACCAGGGGAGGGGAGAGGTGAAGTGTTTGCTGTGTTTGCTGTCCTTCCTCCCACTTCATTCCTTCTTGTTGATGCCGGGTGTGGGTAGAGGGTCAGCTACCTGCTGGCCCCACTGACACCAGGGTAAGAGGAAGAGAACTGCCAACTAGCCCTGCTTGTGCCATCTCATTCTGTCTTACTGCCTCAGGACGGTTATGGGGATTCAGCACCCCATTGGGTCTCACTGACACCATGTGTTGGGGGTTAGTGGGGTGCCTACTCCCTCCAACCTGTAACATCCTATTCTTATCGATGTCAGGGAGAGACGGAGGCTAGGTCCCACCATTGGACCCCACGACTGTGTGAGGGCAGCCCAGTGTTAACTAGCCTGTCAGGCACCACCTTTGAAAGTCTCTTTGCTAATGCAAAGGGGTGGAGGCTCAGCTCACCACTGCACCACACTGAAACAGCCCTGGTGGCGAATCAGAGCACTGCCTCTTCTGGAGGGCAGGAGTGGGGTGGTGTGGAAGATCAAATCGTAGCTTGGCCCAACTGAAACCACAGGACATAGGGGATGGGTGCAATATTCCACTGGCACTTGGCTCGAGTAGTGTGTATATTATTGCCCAAATGGTTTTCTGTCTTTGACAACCCCTTTCCTCATACCTTGGCTAGGGGGAACGGGGGTTTTGTGTTTTCTTTTTTGAAGCTTTTTTGTCTGTTGTTCTGTTGGTGGTTATTGATTGGGGGTTCCTGTAATACCCTCTCCAGGATGTATGGGAAGCAACAGGAAACACAGGGGACTCATCACCATGTTATTCCTCAAGTCCCAAAGTCCCTAGTTAAGTCTGCCTTCTCATTTCCACCTTTCAGTGTCTTCCTATGTTTGTCTGTTGTTATGTTCAGGGTTTTAGTTTTAAGTGGAAGAACCTGGGAGAAATGGGCTACTTCATCTTCTTGGAAGCAGAGGTCTGGAGGCCTATGGATGTTACAAAGTACTGCTGACTGTAAATTAAAATTTGATGATATACACCTTGCCCTTTAAGAATTCTTCTGCTAGATGATGTGGCTTCCCAAAGTAGCTACAATTTGATTTTCATACTTCTAAAAGTCAAGTGTTTTGCCGCAGTTGAAATTTAAAGATAAGCAAGAGATGAGGCTAAGATGATCTATGTGGTAACAGATTAAAGTTGGAAACATCAATATACATTCATGCTTAGCTTAATATTGCTTCATATTACCTTAACACACATGGTTATGTAGAGAGATACTTATAGATATGTCCATATACGTGGGGAATGTACACACATGTTATCTCTTTGCTCTGTCAGCTGAGAAGATCTAGAAGCAATGACATCCGGGCAGCAATTAGCACACCCCACACCCAGATCCTGCTGTCTAATGCTGTTCTCCACTAAAAAGACCTAGTTATCCTTGAAGAAATAGCTGATTCTAGGACTGGGGCAGTAAATATACAAGATTTATATACAAGGCCATCTTATAGTGTCAGAAAGTAAGGAAGTTCCAAAAAAATATATAGGATGGGGATACCTCAGAGTGGCGCACGAGCCACTGAACTGAAAAGAGTTCACAAGGGTCAGGACTAGAGCAATTTGAGGAACAAAGTAACTAACGTAGAATTAGATTATGACCCAAAGTATAAAATAAAAATCCGTGAGTTCTTCTGATATAAATAAATAATTGGATACATAAATAAATGCGGGAGAATAGATAAATCTCCAGTGCAAAAGAATTCCAAATAGTTTATGTAGTACTCCATCTTAAGCATAACTCTCTATTCCTTAGTTGTGGGCTGAGCATATTGACTTCCTTCCAAAAAGTACAATATGGAGAAGGGAAAACAGTAATTTTACAATGGAGAAACCTGAAAAACACTACCTCAGCCTGGTGATCAAGGTCGACCTCAGCATTCATAATGCATATTGATACTCTGTACACTTGATGTGATCTGACAAAATAACCCTTCTACTCTTGTGGTCTTCCTCCCCCAAACACATAATCCCAATATTATCATGAAACATGCATCAAACAAATTCTAGTAGCGGGCATCCTACACAAGCCTAACTACTCAAAATTGCCAAGGTCATGCAAGGAAAATCTGAGAAGCTATCAAACCCAAGAGGAGCCTAAGGAAACATGGCAACTAAATGTAATGTGATGTTTTGGATGAAATCCTGGAATAGAAAAAGGACATTAGGTAAAAACTAAGGAACTGGACTAATGTATGGACTATAGTAAACAATAATGTATCAATATTTGTTCACTGATTGTAACAATGTAACATACTAATATAAGTTGATCGTCACAGAGGGAAATGGGTATAGTGTATATGGAAACACTTTATACTATCTTCTCAATTTTTCTGGAAAATTAAAACACTTCTAAAAAATAAAGTCTATAAAAACGTTGTGTTTTCTTGTTTTATGATTATGTGCCTGTATTTCCTAATAAATATGTAAATTTGCTTTGCCTTCCTTGATACTGATATTAAAGAAAATACTAAGTAACTCTGAAAGAATTTGTAACTCCAATTTAACAAGCAATAATTCTGGGTATTAACTTTTTAGGAGAACCCACTGAATCAATCAAAGCAAATTGTCTTTAAAGGCTGAATTTCTTTTCAGTGTTTAATCTTTTCTATGATTAATGCATACCACAAGCATGGTTCTCTTTCAAAGGGCAGAAAACATTGCTTGTAGGCAAGGTCTAAAATACAGTGAAATATTCATGTATGATGCTATAACAACTTTAATGTATTTTATGTTTTCAAAATGATGAAGTGTTATTTCAGTCAATAAAGTATTCACTTTTATACATTTCCTACCCACCTTTTCCCAGAACACCCACAAGGAAATGATACTATCATCTGATATTAGGCTCATCAATTTAAATTGGAGTTTTTGGTAGCTGTGGTTGCCAACGGTACTGGAATGTGTGATACTTTTACAAATCCTCTCCATGGCAAAATCTGATCTTCACAAGGTACATCACAGTACGTGCCTAAGGCCAATGACATAGAGCTTTGTAGCTAGATTACCAAGCATTTTACTTAGAGGCACAATAGAATGTAGAAAAGGCCATTTCTCCTTCTGTCTTTTTCTGCTCAAAGGTCACTCACCATCTCAGAAGTTTTCCATAAACTCAGACTATATAATGTCACTTAATGTGAATGTAGCTCAACATTCTGTTTTAGTACAGCTAATCTCACATTATTTTATTGGTCCTAAATATGTAAATCATCAGCAAAGTTTTGTACTTAACTTTTTTTTTGGATGTGGACCATTTGTTAAAGTCTTCATTGAATTTGTTACAATACTGCTTCTGTTTTATGTTCTGGTTTTTTGGCTGCGAGGCATGTGGGACCATAGCTCCCCGACTAGGGATTGAACCCACACCCCCCTGCATTGGAAGGCGAAGTCTTAACCACTGGACCGCCAGGGAAGTCCCTGTACTTAACTTTTAAGAATAATTAAAATAAGCTATTCAACACATTTTTCCTAAAAAAAAAAAAAAAAAAGTAATTCTTCTTAGGCTGGCCCTGGACACATACATGACTTTGCCATTTTTTCCATGGATTATTTTCTTATCTGTTCTACTGTGTCACATTTGTTCTACCTTCTCAAAAAGAAGCATTTAAAAATTCATCTACGCGTTCATGCATTCATACATTTATTAAATAAATCTACTGAACACCTACATACGGCACAGAAAAGGAGGCAGAAAACTAATCTGGGTTGCACAGAAAGTAATGAACTCAGTTAAAATTTTTGGTGAAAACAGGTGTTACTCAATCTACTGGAAATTACATTTCATTATGGGGACTCACACACTCAAGGAAAACCAAGACCTAAATAATAATAAAGTAATAAAAGCACTAGCCATTTACTGAGTGCCTGCTTTTACCTGACTCTGAAACTCTAAAATCATTACGGATGTTTTGAGGATTGTCTGATATAATTGCAATTTCTATTTTACAGATGAAAATAACAAGGTTCAGAGACATTAGGTTACTTGCCTAAAGTGAAGTGGCCCAGAAACTACACAACTGGAAATTGAACCTTAGATTTCATAATGCCAAAATCTGTGCTTTTAATCACAATGTGTGTGTGTGTGTGTGTGTGTGTGTGAGAGAGAGAGAGAGAGAGACAGAGAGAGAGAGAGAGAGACAGAGAGAGAGAGAGAGAGACAGAGAGAGACAGAGAGATAGAGAGAGAGAAAGAGAGAGAATGTGTTTAATAGAGAACTTCTGAGAAATGGCAAGAAAACTGCCAGGTACCCATAAAACAATAATTTAGGAGCTTCTTACTATACAAGTAATTGTTAATCATATGGCTGAACTAAGGATCTCTCACTTTTGAACTAAGAAATCAAAAGCTTCCAGAAGTTGAGTCTAAATTTTACACTTACATAAGATACTTCATACAGAATGCTAAAGTATACTAACTAAAGAGTTCTGAAAATACTGGAAGCATTCATACTAGTATGATTTCATAATGTGGATAATAGAGGATTTAAGAAATTGGCAGATGCAACTGCAGACTCATTTCTTATCATTTCTGTGAAGGGCAAGATAAATCAATAAAATGAGAAAAATGAAAAAAGAATGGCTAGCAATTTTAGGTAGTTTGCTTCATCTCCATACTAGGAAAGACTAAGCAAAAAGAAAAAACTTCTCGAAATTTTATTTTGAAAGCACCTACAAGTGTATATGGTCTTTTTATACCAAATAACTTGGAATTATGGACTGTCCAATAAGTCTAATCTTCTCTGATGATAAAATTGCTGGCTTTATTTGAAACTATGAAATGAAAAGTGAGGTAATAATCAGAAATTCTTAAGAAAAGGAGTAGACAAAACAAAATTCTAAGAGTTGTGTCAAAAAATATTTTGAAACGAACATAAAATCCCCATTACTGGTACAGAGCTTTTAAAACTTTATCTTGGTTTTAAGCTTTAATAAATATTGATATGTTTACATAATTACTGTCATAAGGAAGACACAATTTTAGGTCAGCTTTCTTCATTCTTTCTTTATTAAGCATTATTTTATTTTGCTCCATCATCTTGTAATTATAATATAGTAACTGTGTCACTTTCTACTAAGTGGATATAATTTCCTAAACTGTTTTCCTATTCTTAACAATTAAAGGTGTTTCCAATGTTTTGTTATTACAAATGACATGACAATGAGCATCTTTATATAATAATTTTCTGGATTATAAATTATTTATCGGCATAAGCTTCCAGAATTAGAATTAATGTGTAAAAAGCTATTAACATTTTTATCTTGCTAGACATTGCCAAATTACTTGTCAAAAGATGGAACCAAATTATATTGCAAAAATCTTTGCCAACAGAAAACATTATATACAATTTTTGATTTTGCTGAATTATTAAGTTGGAAACCTATGTTCCATTTCTTTGAATTCTTTGATAACAGCGTGCTGCTGCAGGCTGCGAGGGCAGCCATGTCCATGAAGGCTCCCCAGAGTTGGAGCGGGGAAGTGGAAAAAGGTAAAAAAAAAATACTAATTGTATTTTCCCTCGATTGTTATCTCTCATTCTTTTCTGCCTCTGTGTAACTTATATCCAGGTAGCTGGAGAAACATCATGTGGCAGGGAAAATTGGTATTCCAATAAATTAATAAACACCAACTTCAAATGGATTTTCAAGACTGGAAATATTGCTCTGACTTACAGTAAGTTCTTTCTAATTCTCCTTAAGGACTATTTTCTTAGAAGCTTTCCCTACCCTCCTCAAATTTTCCTCCATCCTCTCTACTTCCTTCACTCTGGGCTGGTGAGGCGCTTCCTAACTCATTAGGAACACAGAAGTCAGTAAATAGTCCACTGCCAAATCCGTTAATTCATTAGCATTTGCATTGATCTTTGTATTCCCTTGCACTACAGGAGTTCAAGTTCAAAGGCCACGTGCACTACAGATAGCATTTCATTTTCTCTCATCTTCTCAAGTACTTCACAGCACTGCATTTTCTACAACCCATCTACTCCTTATGAATGATTCTTGCCAAAATTCAACCTCATTCTAGACTAGTAACGCCAACTTAAAATGTTAAAAACTATACGTGTAACACGAAAGCCTCCCTCCTCCTCTAATCCCTGCATATCTTCTTTAGCCAATTCATGTCTGAACTTTTCAAAATTGTTATCATCATATATTGTTTCCATTTCCTCACGTCCCATCTACTCTATAATTTACATCCATCTGACTTCCCTCACCGTAATCTCTCTGCCCACTGTCCTGAAATTTTACTTATGAAGGTCACCAGCGATCTCCATGTCAGTATAGCCAATGAATAGTTTTTGTCCTATTTCTAGGCTCTTTCCTTTTTTAAAAAAGAAAAAGAAAAACAAAAACCATTTTTTTTCCTCTATCCTTTCACACTCTCATCATCTTCTGTCCTGGTATATTTTACTGGCTTTCCGTGTTTAATCTGATTTCTAATATTCTATGAGTTTCCTTTATCTTCAGTGGAATAAACCACTATATGAAGGATTATTCTCAACAGTTAGTTCTCATAATAACAGTACTAGTAGCAGCAGTCAATACTTCTATAATGCTTATCATGTGCCAGACACTATTCTAAGACACTGTTTAAATACATATATATAGACACACACACACACACACACACACACACACACACACACATGAAGTTTTCCTCCTCATAGGCGTATGAAATAAGCCGATTATTATACCCATGTTACAAATGAGAAAACGGAGGCAATGAGAGGCCAAGGTCACATGATCAGTACTTGGTGAAGCCCCGCCTGAGTTCATGCTGGAACTTTAGAGGAGACAAGTTAAATAATGTCTCACAGATTGGCCTTAAAAGTGAGCAACACTTAATTAATGACTTGTGAAAGTATCAGAAAAAAAGGGGACATTTTAAATTGAATGGGATCTACTAAGTCATGGATCAGTAACTAAGAATGACTCTTATTGAATGAAATTATTTTTCATTATTCTTTTGAAAGAAGAATAATCTTGTGTTAGTGTTTCACAGTTTTTTTTTTCATTCACATATTTATTCTTTATTAGACACACATTTCCTACACACCTACGTGCCAGTGTCCGCTGCAAGCCTTGGAAGCAAAAAATTACAAAGTCCCTGCTCTTAAGCAAATGTCCAGTGGTGGAGGAAGACAGAGTCAACGTGTAAATAAATGTTGTACAGTGACAGAAATACGACTGGACAAAGGGATGGAGAGGCACTGAGGAGGCAGGTCTCTTTGGTCAAGATAGTAGTGGTGGCGTTTGAACCGAGACCTTAACGATAAGAGGGAAATTGGTCTGGGTAGATGGATTAGCCAATCTAAAGCTGGGAGAGCAAGAAGTAGAGCTTGTTGCATCTGAGGGACTGAAAAGGACAACTGTGCCTCGAGCCCCATGAAGGTCAGGGAAAGATGTAGTAAGTGACCAGAGCACATGGTCCCTGTGAGCCTGGCTAAGTAGTTGAAAATTTCATCTCTTTACAATAGATAGCCTTTAGAGGTTAGAAGCAGTGCAATAATAGCGTCTGATTTGTGCTTTTTAAAAGACTACTTTGACTGTTGAATGTCCTACAAAAGCAAAATACCTGTGTCTCTATGAAGTGCAGATAGTAAATTTTAAAAAGCCCAATGAGCTCATAAGCAGTTGGTTGACTAACTGTTATCATTTATCTTAACTAGACTTCATTAATAGAAGCTTGGTGACCTTGGGGTCCTGGGACATATTAGATTAGGGCAACCCAGCTATTTTCAAATAGTGTGATTTGAAGAATCCTTGAAATTGTTAGGGTCCAGGAAGATTATTTTATTGCTGGGGCTGGATGGGAAGTTTAGAATAAGAAAGGAAAGTATGATGGCTGGCTTCCATCTATTCTCCCTTTCTCTGGGAGAAATGATGGTGGGGTGACTACTTTGCTGTTGACCCAATGCTTCAATTTCAGAGCTGGTTCAATCCAGTAACTATTTGCTGAACAACTATTATATGTTAGGCACCCAGCTGGAACTGGGAATATAAAGAGAATAATTAATAAGAAAAGCAGGTATTACTAACAAGAGACAGGCACTGTGCTAATGCTTAACACGCACCATCTCAAGTTACATTAATTTACACACTAACCATATGAGGTAGATGCATTTATTATACCATTTTCCAGGTGAGAAATCTAATCCCTTTAAGGGGCTTAAGTTACTTCTCCAAGGTTACACAGCTAGTTAGGGGCATAGGCAGTATTTGGACTCAGGTCTGGTATCAGCACCAATTCTCTTAGCCATTATGCTCTCTAAGGACCTTACTTGAGAAGTTCAGATTATACATATATGGGTACAACCAACCCTAAGACCATCTGGCAAAACTGGCTGCTTGAGAAGTCCTGGATTTATGTAAGATGCTCTTGGAATGGAGAAGATCGTGAAGGAGGGTCCCCAAAACACACTCTCTATACTAAGGGGCAACAGAAGAGAGAAAGAATTAGCCTACAGCAGTATGATATTGAGGACCAAGAAACAGTGTTTCTCTCTTTTGTGAACAGTTATGAAATTATTTCTACTTCAGAATATCAGAAAGAAATCACAGGACTATGGACAGTTTGCTGAGCCACCCTATCTATCTTAGCGTGAATCCTGGCAGGTGTAGAGCTCATAGTATGACCCTGGCACCTAAGTGTAGTTAAGTAAGCTTTCATTTTTCTTCGGCCTTAAAGCAAAGCAGCTTTCTGATAGGTATAATTTAGGAAAGTCTTCCAAGAAAATAGTTAAAGTCCACTTTAAATATCTCAGAGAAAAGCAATTTTGCAAAAGATCTATCAGCAAAAGCAAGGCCAAACACACCAATTATTTAGTGAGACTTGTATTGTTATATCATTGCTCATGTTGTTTCTTTATGCATTTACCTGGAAGAAGGCTTTTAATGTTCAACAATTCTCAAAGAGATAAAGACCCACACTGATGTGCCAGAAAGAGCTTTGCCCTGGAATTAGATCAGTTTAGGTTTGGCTACTTACTAGAATTAGGTAACATTCTTAATCTTTCTGAGCCTGTCTCCTATCTGCAAATAGGGATACCACTATCTATTACAGAGGGATGTGGTTAAATTAAATGACACATGTAAGTGAAATATATCCTTCCAGGCTGAGAACATACCTAGTAAATGTTAAGTGATCTGCAAATATTCTGCTTTCTTGAAACGGATGAAACCTGTTATCATGATTTTAACCAATGGTCTAAATATCAAGACAATATTTAGTTAAAAGTTATAGTTGTTCTTTCACTGTCCATCTGCATTTTAACATATTCTAACATATTCTCCTTGATAAATTGTGTCCATATTAGTAACATTTGTCATTTCAGCTATTACTGTTCATATGTTTAAAATATTTCAATGTGATATAAGTCGTTACTCAAAGGGATGCCTAGCTGGCTTTGTCAAAGATTTATTTTAAGTAAAAATAAAAGACTCATTTTCACCAAGTTTGACTGAACAGTGTATTCATTAACTGTATGAACTTTCTGGCCAACCCAATACAGTAGCCAAGACATGGAAACAACCTCAGTGTTTTCTTGTGGATGAATGGATGAAGAAAATGGGGGTGCATACAACCTACTATTAGTCAGCCATGATAAAGAAGGAAATCTGGCTATTTGTGACCACATGGGTGGGTTTGGGGGGCATTATGCTAAATGAAATGTCAGACAGAGAAAGATAAATACTTTATGATCTCATATGTGAAATCTAAAATACTGAACTCATGATAGAAAGAATGGAATGACGGTTGCCAGAGCTGGGGGTTGGAGGTGACGAAAATGAGGGAAGATGATCAAAAGGTAAAAACTTCTAGTTATAAGACAAGTGAGTAATGGTGATGTAATGTACAGCTCGGTCACTACAGTTAACAATACCGTATTTTATGTTTGAAAGTTGCTAAGAGAGTAGATCTTGAAAGTTCTCATCACAAAGATAACATTTGTAATTATGTGAATTAAGGTTAACTAAACTTATTGTGGTAATCATTTCACACACACACTATATATATTAATCATCACATTGTACACCTTGGACGGATACAATATTATATATCAATTAAATTTAATTTCCGTCTGGCCCGTCATTTTCCAAAGGCCACTCAAGATCAGGGGACAGAACGCCTCCTCTCCAAGTGTCCTGCCAGCCCACCCACTCAAGATCAGAGGGACAAAATGCCTCACTAAAACAAAACAAAAGAGAAACACAAAAAAACTGGAGAGAGGGAGGAAAGGGTGCCCTGAAAAATAAAAACAAATTTTAAAAACTAAGTACGTTGACAGAGCTAAGAATAAGCTACCAGGAAAAAGAAACCCTACGTGTCAGATCCTAAAGTACAGAAGGGCAAGCCCGCCGGCAGTCCAGGCCCGGGGGGACCGGGGTCCCCAGCCCTGCAGAGCCAACCGCAGACCGGCTCAGGCGCCCCTCGGAAGCGCGGGGTTCCCGCGGCCGAGTCGGCGCCCCCGGCCGGCGCCGGCTCCCCTCTGCCCACCCTGCGCGCGGGGGCTGGAAACTGCCGCGGAGAACCACGGCGGGGCGGGAAGGGGGGCTCCAAAGAGGGTCTGGCGACTCGAGTCGCTCCGTTTCTCGGTGGGCTCAGCGCGCGCCGTGGGGGAACAGGAGCGGGGGTCCGGGAGGAGGGGACGGGTGGCACTTACGTAGACCGGCAGCGGCCACGGGTAGACGGCGGGCTCGGTCCCCAAGAGCGACTCCAGCCTCAGCTCCAGCTTCTCCCCCATGTCTTCGCGCGCGGGCCCCGCACCGCGCTAGTCTGGCGGTTGGGGGAGGGGCGCGGCGCCGCCGGCGGGGGCGGGGCAGACGGGCAGGCGGGAGGCTGAGGGGGGCCTGGCCTGGGCCTCAGCTGCCGCCACAGCGCTCCCGTCCGGCCCCCGGCTCCCTCTTTGTGCTCACAGGCCCGGGGCCTCCAGCGCTGCTGCGAACTCGGGCCGGCGTGAGGCGGCCACAATGAGCCGGGGGCCGGGCTGAAACACTCCCGGCGCGCGCGGCTCTCCCCGTGGACTCGCACGCTCTCACGCACGCACGCTCCCACGCACGCACGCACGTACGCACGCACATACGCACGTCATCGGCTGCCCCTGGCCACACCCACCGGCCCGAAGCGGGGACCCGGCAAAACCTCTCAGGGCCAGTGGTGGCGAGTTCGACTCCCGACCTCGACGTACCGTGACACAACCCCTCCCCCCCAATAATAAGACTATAATTCCTATTAAATATGACAGCTGGAATCCCGGCTTCTGTTCACAAAATTGCCGTGTATTTAGCCTATGCTAGGCACCAGACCGCGGACGCTCAGTACTGGCCAAAAAGGAAATGCCCTGCCCTCATAGCACTGCCATTTTAATTGGAATAGTAGTGACAGTGGTCAAGGGAGAAAATAAAGTGTCATCATCGCCACGGGGATGGTTAATCTCATGTGCGCACTGCGTGGGGCCCCGGCAACCACAAACATTATTCCAGATGTGGCCAGGAAGGGATTTTTCAGAAGAGATTAACACTGAAATTGGTCCACTTTGCGTAAAGGAGGAACGAATACAAGGAATTTATATATGCAGTACATATATATTTTTATTCTACATGCTTTTCTATGTAGGTGTATATGCGTGTCTATATGTATGTACGTGTATGTATTGCATATATTATATGTGTATGTATGTATACTGTATATATACACACCTAAATATCTTTCTATGTGTGTATATATGTATGATATAGACGTACCTAGGTGTGTACATTGCATATGTTATACGTATGTGTACATACTGTATATACACAAACGATGCATTTCATATGTGTGTATGTATAGTGTATCTGTATGTGTCTATTGTATATATTACGTGTATATGTGTGTATACATACTGTATATATACAAACTATGCATTTTATATATATGTGTGTATATATGTATTTGCGTATTGTATATACTATATGTGTATATGTCTGTATGCGTACTGCATATAAACACAGCTGTATATTTTTGTATGCGTGTACATATGTACGTGTGTGTGTATATACACACACACCCTATGGATTCTGTTTGTCTGGAGAACCCTCACTGATACGGCCACTTATGACAATTGAGCACCTGCTCTTTGCCAGCCAGGGAGCCAAACGCTTGTCCTTTCTGTGTCTCCCTTAAGTGTCACAAGTCCCGGGAGGGAAGGTGATGCCGCTCCTACCAGTTGAGGTGCCTCAGGGACAGAGAGGTGCACAGGGCGGGGGGCTGGAGCCTGGTGGAGCCCAGGTGCAGTTCTAGCAGCAGTACAGCCTAGCAGTCCCACTTCCCCGGGTGCCTCTCACAAAGACGCCGAGGGAGAGACGGGGTCTGAAGGAGGGGATGAGGAAGCTTCCGTGGGTCTGCAAGCCCAGACCAAGGCTGACTCGTCAAGGGTGTTAGAGGTCAGGACTCTGGTTACCCTGGGGATGGGGTTACACAGAGCCATTCCCATTCGGAAAAAGTATCCATTCTGCTCTTGTTTGTATGTTTACCTCCCTCCCCCAAATCTTTTAAAAACAGGTTCTCTTGGTTGCTGGGAGCACACAAGGGGAAGTCGTGTGTGAGGGGGTGTGATCCAGGGGACAGGGAGGATAAGCCCCCCCCTCGTAGGGCCGGGAGTGGCTCAGCTTTGTGAGCTAAGGATGGCCTGCGAGGTCCCAGAGAGAAGGGTCCCTGCTCCGTCCCTGCTCCGTCCTTGCTCCGTGCACCCCATTCCCAGCCTGAGAAGTCCAGAGCCCCCCGCCCCCGCACACACACACACACCAGGGAGGAGTGCCAGTCACAATGGCTCCCAGGCTCCGGCTCCAGGGCTCCCGGCACTAGGAGCTATTTTCAGCTTTCATGCCCTAGGACACGGCCAGAGCTATTGTCTCCGGAAACTCTCTGTCTGTCTCTCGCCCGCCCGCCATCCCTCCCTCCCTCCCTCCTCCGCCTTTTCCCCTCCCGCTCCAGCTGTCCTGCCCTCCACCCTGCATTTCTACACAGGGTGGCTCACAGACAGCTGCTCCCCGTGCCCACCCGCCACCATTCGATGGATGTCAAAGCAAGCCCTGGGGACTTCCCTGGAGGTCCAGCGATTAAGACTCCGAGCTTCCACTGCAAGGGGTGCGGGTTCAAAGCCTGGTCAGGGAAATAAGATCCCACATGCCGCCCAGCACGGCCAAAGAAATAAATGAGTAAAAAATAAAGTTATAGTGATGAAACAGCCCTAGTGGTGCAAGGATGGGACGTATAGCTCTATGGTAGAGAATAAAGGTCCAGAAACAGATAGATGAGAACTTGATATGACAGAAAGTGAGGAAATTAAGGAGTTTTCAATAAATGGCATTAGGACAATTGCATATCCATGTGGGGAAAAGTAAATTAGAAAAAAAGAAAACAAGCAAGCCCTGGTCAGGTGTGACCTTGGGCCCAGGGCCATTGGCACACGTTGTCGTGTGGGACGTTCTTCCTTAGACTCCTCCCTCCCTCCTGTGTCACTGTCACTTCCTCCAGAACCTTCCTGGACTCCCCTACACAAGCCCGGGGTGTGCCCTCACCCGCCCACCCTGGATCACCGGAATTCCAATCCTGGCCCACCCTTCCCCGCCAGGTGAAGAACTGTGCCTGGTCAGTAAGACCGTAGAGGTCCTTGGCCATTGCTATTGCAGTTGGAATTGTTACTGTGTTTACACAGGGTGACCAACACCCGCCCCCACTTTGCCCAGGACCGCTCAGGTTTGAGCGCTGGAACTATGGGGAAACCCTCATTTCTGGGGAACCCAGAAGGCTGGTCAGCCTATTTAGGATGGATCTTTCACTTGATATCCCAATCCCCGAGAGCCAGAAAGGGAATCTCCCCCCTCCTTCCATGGTAACCTTCATTCATTCATCCACTCATCCCTTTATTCAACTCCTTTATTCAGCAAGTATTTATGAAGCATCTACTACATAGCAGACACTCTTCTAGGTGCTGGGGACAGTAAACTGAGAAGGTGTGATTTCTTACGTGGGGATGATGTCTCGGAGACCACTGCAGGGCATGGGAGGTGGGAGAGGGAAGGGGCAGTTCTAAATGCAGGCTCTGACGGGATTGGGGCAGACCTTGCCCTAAGCCAGGCTGCTTGCTTCAACACAGCTGTCCTCACCCAGGGCCATCCTGCTTCCGCCTCCCCCAGTTCTTCAGTGATGTCTGGGGAAAATCTGTGGTTGTCACAACTGGGGGGGAGGGGACCCTGGAATCAAATGGGTGGGGACAGGGATGCTGCTGAACCCCACACAGTGCCCAAGAGGGGCCCCCAGCAGAGAATGACCCGCCCCAAATAACCCCAGTGCCATGGGGGAGACCCTGCACTAATATTATTCAGACCCGCTGGTGCCCCGAGATTCCTGCACAGGCTGGGACTCTAACCGGGTCACCTCTGTATCCCGAGGTGACCTAGAGTGGGGCAGCCAGGAGGGCTGAGTATCAGGGATGAAATGACCAATCTCTGTGCCCACTCTCCCCGCCACACCCCAGGGTCGATGGCCTCTATCTCCTCCCTGTGCAGCTAGCTTTTCCCTGAGCCATTTCTTCTTGTCAAGGTCCCTGTCGCAGGTTGTGTTCCCCGAAGATGACGTTGAGAGCAAGGATTGGAGCGCACGTGGTTGATGTGAGACGTGCAGAGAACAGATACAGCTGCCATAGGGTCCCGCAATTCCACTCCTGGGCATAGATCTGGAGAAAACTCTAATTCAAAAATATACATACACCCCTGGGATTTCCCTGGTGGTCTAGCGGTTAAGACTCTGTGCTTCCAGTGCAGGGAGCATGGGTTCCATCTCTGGCCAGGGAACTAAGATCCCACATGCTGTGTAACAAAAAAATAAAGAAAGAGAGAGAGAAAGAAAGAAAGAAAAAGAAAGAAAGAAAGAAAAAAGAAAGAAAAAAAGAAAGAAAAAGAAAGAAAAGATACATGTACCCCAGTGTTCATTGCATCACTATTTATAATAGGCAAGATGTGGAAGCTGCCTAAATGTCCACTGATGGGTGAGTGGATAAAGAAGATGTGGTACATATATACAATGGAATATATTCAGCCATAAAAAGAATGAAATAATGCTATTTGCAGCAACGTCGTGGATGGACCTAGAGATTATCATACTAAGTGAAGTAAGTCAGAAGAGAAAGACACATATATGATCTCTCTTATATGTGAAATCTAAAATACGACACAAATGAACTTGTCTACGAAACAAAAACAGACTCACAGACATAGAGAACAGACTTGTGGTTGCCAAGGGGGAGAAAGAGTGAGGGAGGGTTGGATTGGGAGTTTGGGGTTAGCAGACGCAAACTATTAAATATAGGATGGATAAGCTACAAGGTCCTACTGTCTAGCACAGGGAACTATATTCAATATCCTGTGATAAGCCATAATGGAAAAGAAAAAGTTTTATTTATAGGTTCCATCCCTAACTGAGCTGGCCCATCCCCTCCCATGGTTCTAAGTGCAGCCCGAGGCTGCAGACTTCCCACCCTGGTCTTCAGCTCCAGAGCAAGCCACCTGCAAACCAGCCGCATCTTCCCAGGGGCTGGCAACTCTCCTTTGCTACTGATTCCAAGACACATCCAGATAGCACAAATGTGACCATGAAAACAAACTCAGCCATGTTCAAATCAGGGAAATAACATTCTTATCTCTGTTTAGTAGTTGCTTAATTTTAGAATAGCTTAGAGTTACAAAAAAGTTGCAAAGATCTGTACAGAGTGTACAGAGTGCTGTGGACCCCCGACCCAGTACCCCTATTTCCAACACGTTAGTACTTTAGTACGTTAGTACGACATGCTTATCCAACTAAGGAACCGAGATGGATACGTTATTATTAACTAAAGTCCACACTTTATTAGAATTTCCCTAGCTTTCCCCTAACACCCTTTTTCTGTCCCAGTCTCCTCTGGGCTGTGACATTTCTCAGACGTCCCTGGGTTTTGATACCTTGAAAGTTTTGAGGAGGACTGGTCAGGTATTTTGTCCCTCAATTTGTTTGTCTGTTGGTTTTCTGATGTTTTTCTTATGGTTGGGCTGGAGTTATGGGGTTTGGGGCGGAAGATCCAGACAGAGATAAAAATGTCATTCTCCTCAGGTCACATCGTCAAGGATACACACCATCAAGGATACACACATCAAGGATACACACCATCAACGGGACTTGTGACAAACAATTTTACCCTTGATCACCTGGCCAGTAGCGTCTTTTTTTTTTTTTTTTTTTTTTTTTTGCTGCGTTGGGTCTTCATTGCTGCACACGGGCTTTCTCTAGTTGCGGCGAGCAGGGGCTCCTCTTTGTTGCGGGCATGTGCTTCTCATTACAGTGGCTTCTTTTGTTTCGGAGCACGGACTCTAGATGTGCGGGCTTCTGTAGTTGTGGCATGGGGGCTCAGTAGTTGTGGCTCCCAGGATCTAGAGCGCAGGCTCAATAGTTGTGGCCCACGGGCTTAGTTGATCTGCGGCACATGGGATCTTCCCGGGCCAGGGCTCGAACCCGGGTCCCCTGCATTGGCAGGTGGATCCTTTTTTTGTTTTCTTTGTTCCGTTTGGAACCAAAACTTTAATCCCAAGGAGTCTCACAAAACATATTACAGATGACAGCATGAAAAAAAAATTGCACAGTAACTCAAAGTTCAGCTCTACAATATACTCTTAATCTGGCAGGACATTGGTGTCTTGATAATCTCAACTTCCAAAAAACTTTACAAAGAGCTATGTATTCATGTACAGCAATCACAGAGGGGACTTATGACCTAACTCAAAGGTTAACTAACTTCCTTGAAACTTCTTAGATGCTAAACTCACTGGACAACCTCTTGTCCAGTGTGAAGACTAGTGGAATTCTTAAACCTCTCATCTAGGGTAAGGGTGCGGCTTTCATTTCTACCTGCTGGCTTGTGTTCACAGTACCTTTTAAAGACTGCTTGCTTGACTACAGCTGCATACCGTATCCCAGCTACAGAAAGTCTTTTTAATGTTTGCCAGTGTTGTTTCCATAATAATAAACATCACACTTTAGGTGGGCAGGAGTTAGAGTTTTATTATCAGTCTAGGCAAGACCAAAAATTCAAAGCAAATTCAATTCTGCTTAAGAGAACATTGTAAAGAAACAATTCTTCATATTACATGCCTCATATGACCCATTTCAAACCACAGAGAATGACACCTTTATGTGTCACTGTCCCAAGAGACAGACAAACGGGAACAGCTAAAACATTTAAAAAGTGCATCAAGCTTCGGAAGTCTCAAACGAAACTTGAATTTTCTGTACATACTCCTGTCAAATGAAGGTATTTCCTGTGCACCACTCCTCTTGCAAAGTGGTCTGCTATTTCCTTTCATTTGACCTGGATCGGCTAGGAGACCTAGAGAAAGATCGGGACGGCTTGCGATTTCTCTCCTGGGACAGTGATCTCTCTCTTCTCCTATATCTACTAAAGGGACCTGCTCCGGCTGCGGGAGAAGCTTCTCCGTCTTGGAGATCTGTGGTGAGGGGGAGGACTCCTCCTCCGATAATCATCTCGAGGGCGACGACCCCAAGAAGGAGGCGGCCACGATTTCGACTTCTCCCTTCCCCATTCGACAGGTCCACTCTTACTCGGCAGCCACAGAGTGTTCTCCCGTCTACTTCTCAGACAGCATCCGCTGCATCTCGGGGATCTTCATTTTCAACAAGAGTGAAGCCGGGAGGGTTTTTAGCAACCCACACACTTCGGAGTGGTCCATAATATCCTAAAGCTCCTTCGAATTCAGTCTTGTTACCACTGTTTCCAAGACTCCTTACATAAACGTTCCAGTCCAACGGACAGGAATCCCGATGCAAGACCCTCCTGGCTCCTGGCTTTCATGGGCCACAGGGTGATCCCGGGCCTCTAAAACCTGGCAGCTGAATCGGCTCGCACAAGCTGGCCTGTGGGGATGCTTTTCTCCCTATGTGTCCAGCCCGGGGCCATGCTGTCTAGGCCCGACCTCCAGGGTGACAGGGTGAACCCCAGGTCCCTGGAGCAAACACTCAGAGCCCTGGTGACCAGACTCAGGGGGCTGGGGCGGCAGCTGGACATGTGTGGCCACCCTGGTGGTGTTTGGCCCCATCTGCAGTTCCAGTTCCAGCTGAGAAAGAGCCTCGCTGTGTTATTTTCTCCTGGTTGTGTAAGGATCCCCGGTGTCATTTGACAGAAATGTAGATGGTGTGTTCTTTCTCTCTTTTCTCCCTGCTTCCTCTCGTCCCTCTCCTCCTCCCTCTCTCCCTCTCCCTCTGTCCCTCTCTCTCTTCCCTCTCCCTCTTTCCTCTGCGTCTCTCTCTTTCCCTCTCTCCCTCCCCCCTCCCTCTCCCCCCTCCCCGTCCCTCTCCCTGTCCCTCTCCCAACTCCCTCTCCACCTCCGTCTCCCCCTTGCTCTCCCCATCCCTCTCCCTCTCCCCTCCCTCTCCCTCTACCTCCTCGCTCTCCCCCGTCTCTCTCCCTCCTCCCCCTCCCTCTTCCTGCCTCCCCCGTCCCTCTTCCCTCTCCCTCTCTTCTTTCCTCTCTCCCTGTCCCTGTTTCCCTGTTCCGCACGCTCTCCCTCTACCTCTTTCCCTCTCCCTGTCCCTCCACCTCCTTCCCTCTCCGGAGAGGGAAGGAGGTGGAGGAACAGGGAGAGAGAGCAGGAGAGGGAGGGGGGAGAGGGAGAGAGAGGGGTGAGAGGGAGAGAGGGAGAGAGGGAGGGAGCGAAAGACCGTCTCTCCCTCCCTCCCTCCCTCCCTCTCACTCCCTCCCTCCATCCCTCTCTCCCTCTATCCCTCTCCCTCCCTCCCTCTATCCCTCTCTCGCTCCCTCCCTCTATCCCTCTCTCCCTCCCTCCCTCTCTCCCTCTCCCTCCCTCCAACTCTCCCACTCCCTCACTCCCTCCCAGAGAGGGAGAGATAGAGAGGCAGAGACAAGGGAGAGGGAGAGAGGGAGAGGGAGAGAGGGAGGGAGAGGGAGAGGGAGGGAGAGAGATATGGAGAGGAGAGGGAGAGGGGGGGTGAGAGGGAGATGGAAAGAGGTCTCTTCCTCCCTCCCTCTCTCCCTGTCCCTGTTTCCCTGTTCCGCTCTCCCTCTCCCTCCACCTCCTTCCCTCTCCAGAGAGGGAAGGAGGTGGAGGGAGAGGGAGAGGGAAAGAGGGAGAGGGAGAGCAGGAGAGGGAGGGGGAGAGGGAGAGAGAGGGGGGAAAGGGAGAGAGGGATAGAGGGAGGGAGCGAAGACGTCTCTCCCTCTCTCCCTCTACACCTCTCTCCCTCCCTCTCTCCTTCTCCTCCCTCTCCCTCCATGTCTCCATCTCCCTCACTCTTTCCCAGAAAGGGAGAGATGGAGGGAGAGACAGAGAGGGAGAGGGAGAGATGGAGGGAGAGGGAGAGAAGAAGAGAGAGAGGGACAGAGGGAGAGAGAGATAGAGAGGGAGAGCGGGAGAGGGAAAATGGTCTCTTCTTCCCTCCCTCTCCCTCTCTCCTCCGTCTCCCCCTCTCCTTCCCTCGCCCTTTCCCTTCCACTCTTCCTCTTCCTCCCTCTCCCTCCCTCTCTCCCTCGCCCTCACTCCCTCTCCCTCCATCTCTCCCTCGCCCTCACTCCCTCTCAGAGAGGGAGAGATGGAGGGAGAGGCAGAGACAAGGGAGAGGGAGAGAGGCAGAGGGAGACTGGAACAGGGAAACAGGGACAGGGAGAGAGAGAGGGAGAGGGAGAGAGGGAGAGGAGGAGGAGAGAGGGAGAGGGAGGGAGGAAGAGACCTATTTCCCTCTCCCTCTCTCCCTCTCCCTCTCTCCCTCTCCCTCCCTCTCCCTCTCTCCCTCTCCCTCTCTCCCTCTCCCTCCCTCTCCCTCCCTCTCCCTCTCCCTCCATCTCTCCCTCTTCCTCTCTCCCTCTGCCTTATCTCTGCCTCTCTGGGAGGGAGTGAGGGAGAGGGAGAGATGGAGGGAGGAGAGTTGGAGCCAGAGGGAGAGGGAGGAGAAGGAGGGAGGGAGAGGGAGAGAGGGAGGGAGAGAGGGAGGGAGGGAGAGACATCTTTCGCTCCCTCCATCACTCTCTCCCTCTCCACCCTCTCTCTCCCTCTCCCCCCCTCCCTCTCCATCTCTCTCTCCCTCTCCCTCCACCTCCTTCCCTCTCCAGAGAGGGAAGGAGGTGGAGGGAGAGGAAGAGGGAAAGAGGTAGAGCCAGAGCGTGCGGAACAGGGGAACAGGGACAGGGAGAGAGGAAGGGAGAGAGGGAGAAGGGGAGAGGGAGAGGGAAAGGGGGAGAGGGAGAGGGGGAGGGAAAGAGGGAGAGAGAGAGAGGGACAGGGAGAGAGGGAGGGAGAGAGGCAGAGGGAGAGATGGAGGGAGAGGGAGAGTGAGAGGCAGCGAGGTAGAGGGAGAGAGGGAGAAAGGGAGAGAGAGAGAGAGAGAGAGAGAGAGAGAGAGAGGGAGAGCGGTAGAAGTGCTGAGGAGGGGGGCTCCCTCCCCCTCCCACTCCCATCCACTCCCTACTGCTTTCTCCTTTTTCTGCTTCAACAAACACCAGGCGCCTTTTAGATCAGCCCTGAAGTCAACGTTGATGCTTGGACAGCCTGACCTCCCCGCTGACTTCCAGCCCAGGACCACCGCTGGGAGATGAAGTCTGCGGGGCCCTGGGCGCAGGCTGCACAGGCACCTCCTCTGATGCCCAATCTCTCCTCGTTTACGAGGCAGCCGACACTCCCCTCCCTGACTCCCCAAGATTTGGGGCCTTTTTTAGTATGTGTCGATAATGCCATGAGCGACTATTTAACTCTTCCACGAGGACCCATCTCCCAAAATGCCGTGGTTTTCAGCCTTGGCTGCACTAGAGAACCCCCAGGGAAGGGAGAGACGTCTCTCCCTCCCTCTCTCTTTCTCTCCCTCTGTACTTCTGTCTACCTCTCTCCCTCTCCCTCTCCCTCTCCCTCTCCCTCTGGGGTGATGCCCGATGAGCTCAGAATCGCAGATGGACCCCCCCATCCCCTCTCTGTGGCTTGCATGGGGGATGCACCTTCTCACTGTGGCCCGGGCATGGCCTTGACATTCAGACATCGGGTCCTGCATGGACACTTGTGTTTGTTCCATAGCGCATGTGGCTGCAGTCTGTGCTTCTGTAGATGGGGGCTGTGCGTGAGCCCTTCACCTTCCCCGCAGACACCACTGGTGCTCGCTCGGCCTCGCGGGGGATGCGGGGGGCACGGGGGACAGTCTTGCGTCCCCACCTTCTTGGGCTACAGACAGGCCACGCTGGTGCTGTGGTGACGGGGGGCTCCCAGGAGAACCCCACTGCAGACCGGAGAGGTGGCCCCCGAGAAGGTGGCGTACGCCTGGGGCCGGGCCTCATCAGTGAGCCACGGGCCACCTGCAGCAACAGGTGTCTCACCGTCCAGGGGCTGGGTGTTCGGGCGCCGTGGGGTTGAGCTACTGTCTGCACGGCAGCCGTGTTTGTCTTGTTGAGCCCGGGGAGGCCCCTTGGTGGCTCCTGGAGAGCCTGGCCGCATTTCTTCCTGCCCTTGGCCTTAGAGCCCATCACGTTCATGCCGTTTCTGCTTCCAAAAGGACCTGTGTTAATAAAGGCCACGTGTTAGGACAGCACCAAAGTGTCTAGAAATCCGGGCCAGGAGGAGGAGGGAGGGGGATTGGCTGTGCCCGCCAGTGGCCTGGGAGCCCTGCCCGCCTGCAGAGACCTGGCCCGGGGCCCGTGGGGAGGGCGTGGCCCTCGGTCCCCAGCGCCTTCCGTCTCTGGCTTCCAGGAGAACTGCGTGATCCTCAGGGAGCTGGTGAGGCTGCAGGCCCTGAAGTCCCGCCTGCTGGGGTTCCGCACCATGCCGACTCTGTGCTGGAGATGAACACGGACAAGACCAGCCAGGTGGTGGCCACTGTCCTAGGTAACACCGCCTCCCCCTGAGTCCCAGTGGGGACGGGGTCAGGCGGACCTTGACCGGACGTGGTGCTGCCTGAGACCCCACTGTGTCAGCCCTTGGGGGTCACCATCCCAGACCCTTCATTCTGCCTCGAGGGGTGCAGGGTCGGGGGTGGCTGGGGGGCCGCCCCAGGGACGTAGCCGAGCCTCTCCCCTCCGCCCGCAGGTGAGCTGGCCCAGAAGCTGAAGCCCCTCGGGGAGTAGGAGCGGCCGTGATCCTGGAGCTAAAGAAGGCCGAGTGCCAGAGGCGGGGCCTGCACTTTGACGGCCCCATCAACGCCTGGGACCTGCGCTACTACGTGAACCAGGGGGAGGAGACGCGCTACCACGTGGACCAGTACCTGCTCAAGGAGTCTTTCCCCGTGCAGGCGGTCACACGCGGGCTGCTGGGCATCTCCCAGGAGCTGCTGGGGCTGACCTTCGACCTGGAGGAGGGCACGAGCACGTGTCACGAAGACGTGAGGCTCTAAACGGTCTGGGACGTGGCCTCGGGCAAGGTCATCCATCGGCAAGTTCTCCCTGACCTCTATCCTCGGTGCGTGCGTGGTGGGGGAACCTGTCGGCTGTGGGCCGGGGCTCCTCTGTGGAAGCGGGGCCCCATCCACGTCCCTCCGCAGGGTGGGGAAGTCCGGGCACGCGGCCTGCTTCGGCCTGCCTACAGCACGATGGGAGCTGCCAGATCGCCATCGCGGCCACGGTGGCCAACTTCGCCAAGCCTACGCCCAACCTGCCCTCCCTGCTGCGGCATGATGAGCGGGAGACCAACTTCCACGACGTCGGGCATGCGATGCACCAGCTCCGCTCCCAGGCGCAGGGCTGCAGGCGGGGGCGGGGAGGGCCCGGGCATGCGTGGTCCTCAGGCAGGCCCTCGCCACGGGATTCTTTCACTGACATCACCCCACACGTGGTGACGCCCTCGGTGTCAGCTTCCATCATCAAACCCCAGGCACTGGGCGCGTAAATAACGGAAATGGATGTCCTCGAGGCTCTAGAGGCTGGAAGACCCAGATCAAGGAGTCAGGGCTGGTTCCCTGCATGTTAAATACATGTACTCAAGAGTTGCCTTTAAAAAAGACAAAAGAAAAGAAAGGAACGTTGCCTGCAAGTCTGCTGACAGCCGGTGATGAGAACCAGAGGGAAGGCTCTGGGGCCGGGGGCGCAGTGCCCTGTGAGCTCGGGGGCTGCTGCCAGTCTCCGTGGAGGCTCAGCAAGTCCCAGTGACTTCCCCACGTGGGGGGGCGCCAGCTGAGAGTCTGGGCCCAGGACCCACTGCTCGTTCAGTCTTCCTGTGGTCAGCCCTTCATCCTGAGAGCGATGCTCTCACAGGCTGCACCGGGGCGTGTGGGGACAGTTTACTGAGCCGTACAGACGTCACTACTGCTTTGGACCATTTCCATCATCCCGAAAATGTCCCTCACGCCCTTAGCTATCACTCCGTCCCCTCGCCAGCCCCTGACAACCAGGAACCCACTCGCTGACTCTGTGGATCTACCTGCTCTGGACGTTTCTCCTCAGTGGGGTCACGCCCTGTGTGTCCTTCTGTGTATGACTTTGCTCGCTGAGCATCGTGTTCTCAGGGTGTACCGACGCGGCAGCGAGCGTCAGGGCTTCACCGCATTGCGTGGCTGAGGGACGTAAAGAAGACAAGAGAAAAGAAAAGCACGTTGCATGCAAGTCTGGTGACAGCCGGTGATGAGAACCAGAGGGAAGGCTCTGGGGCCGGGGGCGCCGTGCCCTGTGAGGCCCTGGCGCTGCTGCCAGTCTTGGTGGGCCACGGACAGCACCGTCCCTCAGGAGCTGCTGGACAAGCTCATCAAGTCCCGGGAGGCCAACCCAGATGCGGCCGGACCGAGGGAAGGGAAGGGGGCTTCCGGTCTGCCCGGCTGGCAAGCGCGGCCTGGACACGGTGCCAGCCCCCCGTCTCCTTCAACCTGTGCCAGATCGTCCTGGCCAAGGTGGTTCAGGCCCTGCACACGCAGACGCCCGCGGACCCGGCCCAGGAGAATGCCCGCCTCTGCCAGGAGATCCTGGGGTTCCAAGCCATGCCAGGTAGCCAAGCGCGCGCCGGGCTCACCTTAGCGGTCGGTTGGCGGCTACTGCCCAGGTCAAGAGGATCGTCTGGTGGTGTGTGAATGGGGACCGACTGACGGGCTCCGGCCGAGGCCCGCTGCCCTCTGGCCTCCTCCTGCCACGGCTCCTTGGCTGGTCCCTCCAGCTGTGGCCCACGGAGTCCGAGGGTGGAGTGGGAGGCTCTGCACATGCTTTCTAGAGAGCCTGGAAGAGGCAGGAGAGGGCTTCGTACCCCGGACAGAAGGCATCGACGAGGTCTGCCCATGCGTGTCGGTGCGGACACGCGGTTCACTCCCTCGTGAGCGCTTTAACCAGCGATCTCCCCGTGGTGGAGGGAGAGCCCTGACTCATCTCTCGCAGCCTCGGCAGCTGACCTTGTAAGAGGCTTAGGAGTGAACCCTCGTGAGCTTCAGCAGAAAGTCGGCAAAGATTTATTTGTGTCCCTCCACTGAACTGCCAGCAAGGTCCCCGTTTTCTACAAGTGTTGGGCCAATACTCTCTCTAGTGGCAGGGGACTCAGACAAGGCTGCTTTGAGGCCCCCACCCCCGCTCTGGGGCAGGGGCACTGAGCGGCCAGGGGGCCGGCCAGGAGCCCCTCCGCGTGTGTCCCAGTGACCCACCTGCCTGCGACCTTCGGCCGCCTGGCAGGAAGCTACGACGCCCAGTCCTATGGCCAGTCATTCCTGCAAGAAACACTGGAACCAGTTTCTGCCAACCCACCAAAAAAAACGACTTCAAAGGCAACGTGGTGTCACAGGAAGGGCTTGTTTCTGTGCTGGTTTGTTTTTAGTTCATTAGGCCTCACTTAAAATTCTGATTCCACAATGCACTTGCTTTGGGATCTTGAGCAACACTCATAACCTCTGCAAGTTTCAGTATAGTAAGTTTATGTGATTACCTTCATCTGTAATATCCCTGTGTTGCAATCTTAATTAATTCAGATTAATTCATCTTAATCTTAATCTCAAATTCAGATCAATGACTAGTTCCTCTGTGACTTCTCCTCTGAACGGATTCAAAAGCCGCCTCTCCCGTCCTCATTTGGCTTCTCTTCTCTTCTGGAATCTCATAAGAACTTCTATGACCTCTTTGGTTTTTTGTTGTTGCTGTTGTCTGTTTGTTTGTTTTTTAATTGAAATATAGTTGATTTACAATGTCGTGTCCGTTTCAGGTGTACGGCGCAGTGATTCCGTTTTCAGATTCTTTTCCCTTATAAGTTATTACAAAATATTGAGTACAGTTCCCTGTGCCATAGGGGAGATCCTTGTTGTATCAATTCTATGCCTTCTTTGAACGACCGTAGCACTTGTTGTCTGTATCATTTATTTTTATGTCTGTTGTGGCTTTGTGACCGAAAACGAAAATTTTCTATTTGTTCATGCCCTGGCCCTTCCTTAAAAATGTGTTCATTTACCTATTTCATATTTATTGACTACATCTTAGACACCGTGTTAGCTGCTTGTTCTAGATGTTAATAAAACATAGACCTTCCTGCTCAAAGGGTCACAGTATTTGTGGGAAAACAAAAAAATGAACAACTTACGTCTCAAATAGCTTTGTACTTCCCAAAGAGAGCACACCTCGTAGGTACAATAAATATATGTATTATACATAAATGTATAAAGAGTTAATGGCATTAAAAACGTGAGATAACTGCTTTTCTATTCTGAGGAAATGAGGATTACATTTCACCAGGAGCTCAATACCACTCTGAGAATGAGGGCTTAACCCCCGACCTGGCTCACTGCATCGCTTTCGTATATGAAAATAGACAAGTCTGTACACGCTCTCTACAAAAAGGCTTATCTGGCATGAATTTCAGATAGCAAGAAGAAAAATTCAAGAGGTTCAGAGAAGCATCCAGAAGCTCAGATGATTGTCTGGCACTGATACAACTTGCTTGACAGGAAAATAGAGCTGTAAATCTCACAAAATTCGATGATCTTCTAAGAATTTCAAAACCGCCTGCTATTAATTAGAAATCCTAGAAGAACCGCTTCTTTTAAAGCACACTGATAATATGCTTTACAGCTTAATATTCAGAAGCCTATGTTTCGGCTAAGTGAGCTTCAGGAATGAAGGAAACTTGTGGTTCAGTTCCCTCTACTCTGGAACCTCTGGTCAAAACACCTACTTCTGTGCTCAGCCATCTTATCATCTGAAAAATGGAGGCAACTCTAAGAAAACATAGTTACAGAGATGTTGCACAGTTTCCTGTGTCACTGTCTTCATTTGTTTCAGAAAACCAATAACGTCTAAGCTACTACTGCAAAGAGCGCAGTGTTACTTGGGGTCATCTAGTGCAGCTCTGTCAAAGTAAAGAAAAGGAAAGGGGCCTAGAACAACTATAATTTTCCCAAGAGGACACTATTATTTTATGGTAAATCTGAGTCAAGAACCCTGATCTCTTTGATGCCATTCCATTGTTCTTTCGTTGGGTTCTCAACAACCCAGAGAAAGAAAGAGAAATAAAACTCCTATGTGCTGTGTCACTGGTACAGGACGTGGCAAGATTGGAATCGGAGAACTACATATTAACAGGTATTTGGGAAATTCTTCAAACTGGTTAAGATATACACCAGGTACCTAAAAAACAGTATGTTTTCCCAAGATGATTCTGTGGAATGAACAGAACTGGTAACTGAAGGTGCCTGTGTGCTGCACTTCCAAACAGGATGGGTGAATGCTTGTTTTCTGGCACCTTTAAGACTCCACCCCAATATACACATTAAAATAAAATTAACATTTCAACTGGGTCATATTTAATTCTGCATGCTCTTCTAAGTCAGCAAAATATTCCATATATCATTTAAGTTGTCACTCACTCTCTTTTCTTTTCTTTCTTTTTCTTCTTTTTTTTTTTTTTTTTTTTTGCGGTACACGGGCCTCTCACTGCTGTGGCCTCTCCCGTTGCGGAGCGCAGGCTCAGCGGCCACGGCTCACGGGCCTAGCCGCTCCGCGGCATGTGGGATCTTCGCGGACCGGAGCACGAACCCGTGTCCCCTGCATCGGCAGGCGGACTCTCAACCACTGAGCCACCAGGGAAGCCCGTCACTCACTTTTTAACTTGAGTTTTAATTTCTAAAAGTCTTTCCAAACACAAAACAGAGGTGGGAAAATGGCATATGGGAAGCTGCAGAGATGAAATAAGCTTACTTCATTCGGCATAAAGATGAATACCCAAACAACTTCTGCATAGCTGCAAGTGTCCAAATCTACTATCTTCGTTTCGTAGTCAAGGCTTCCGGAAAAATATGCTAACGGATTCCTAATTACCCAAATGCCCCATATCCGTTTCAGTAAGTATCGTTATACATTACGGAAAATTTTCTCAGTGACACAGAAAGACATCCTGGCCGAGCATCCCCCTTCCCATGACACAGAGATGATGGGTCTCAAGCTACGTTGAAGGCGTTGGAGCCCACTTTATCCATTACTAATATTAATGGAGGACAAACCTTCATATTCTGTTTGTTTGCTCTGTGTTTGTTAAATCACTTCTTCCCTTCATTAAAATGGATGACACATAATTGAGTCTGTAGTGTGTGTATCACTGGAACCTGAACACATTTTTGTTGGTTTTATTAACGTCATAGGTTTCTAGGGAGGGTCTACTAAATAACTAAGTCTAGTTTCACAGTTACAAATAAATTAGGATGTAATTTTGAATAAATTAAGCTCATCATAAAGGAAGGATACTGATAGTTGCTACTACCCCTTCCTTGAGGGGCTCTTGTAAAGCACTAAATAAAGTAACAGAGGTTTATATGCATGCATATATTTTCAATGATATTTGAACACACTCGAAAAGAACTCTACAGAATGCATTATAAAACCTCGATGCTGTGTGTCCCTAGTTCCCAGCTCTCTCGTTAAAACTATTTAAATGAACAAAATGTTATCTATTAGGAGAGCTATCAGAGTACTCCAAATACTACTTCTTGCAGTACCCTGTCCCAACCATTTGCCTTCCTCTTCCCATTAGTCCTTAATTCAGAAACCCCAGAGATTTGTTCATTAATTTATGAGCATATTTCTTCATTCAGCCAAGAAAACTGATGGCTCCCTTACCAAATTTCAGGCACCCTTCTTCAGTATGTTTTCTAGGCATGTTCAGGAAACACAGCAGTGATTAACACAGATGAATATAGCCTCTCTCGAGCTGAGGGGAGAGACAAAAGTAAAGAAGCAAATATAAAATCGTAAGTGTAAATACGTAAATAAAAATTGAATAAATGGGTAGAATAACTAGTATATCAGGTAAGTGCTGGAGAAAAACAGCAAGCAGGGAAGGGGGATGGAGATTGTTAGCTGGTAGGAGGAGGCTGCGATCTGAAACTAAGTGATCACTGAGGGCTTTCTGGGGAAGATAAAATTTAAGAGGGAACCTAAGGTTGTGAGAGGGAGCAAGGTGCATATCTGGGAAGTGAATAGTACAAGCAGAGGGAACAGTCAGATGGAAAGGCAATGAGGCAAGAGTGGGCTTGGAGTATCCAAGGAGCAGAAAGGATGTCAGTGTGTGGAAAACAGAGGGAGCAAAGTGGAGAGGAGAAGGAAACCGTCAGAGAGGAAACAGAGGCCCAGATTTCTAGGGCTGTGGAGGCACTTTGAGGACTTTGCTTTTCCTGTGAAGAAGCCACTGAAGAGCCTGGAGTGACATGATCTGACTTACGTTTTAACAGGATCTCTCTGGATGCCATGTTGATTAGAGACTGCAGGAGAATAAGGACAAGCCCCAGAAGACCAATAGTTGATTCAAATGTCAAGAAACATTTATGCCTTCACCCTTCAACTTCACAAATGATGCCATTTCCATTGAGCTATTGAAAAATATAATCTGGCTTTCAAAACAATAAACCAGAAGGCATTTTCTCACATAAGCAAGGTCACAAACAACTGTCAGCTAAAGTTGAAATAGCAACAAATCAAATAATAACAAAAAACATTTTTTATAGATTTTAAAACCTTACCAAGCATTTTCTTGTCCATTATCTAAGTTAATCCTCAAATCAACGCCATGAGATAGTTACTATTTTCCCATTAGAAGTGACCGCATATTAAATCCTTAGTGATTGCTCAAGAAAAGCTGAAATCTTGAGTGTACATCTATTGATGCCAAGGTTGGGTTTTTTACCCATGGGAACATTGGATGCTAAAATCCACAGGGATTTTCAGCTCAAGATGGCAGACTAGGAAATATATTTACTTTCTGGTCCTCCTGAAACCAGGTTTAAATAAAACTGTAGAAATACCCAAATTAATCAACCAATAAGAGCCAAGACATTGTGGAAGTCATCAACCACAGAAAGATTTCAACACATTTCGAGAAGGCAAACAATGAAATGGAGGGGCCATGAATAAAATAATGAAGAAAAGACTACCCTAAGTAGGGTCTGCACAAAGCCAGTCAGCTTTTGCTGAGCCCTGGTTATAGTAAAGGACAGAGGAAGGAAGAGGGGCTGAAAACAAGGAGACAAAAGTCATTTTAGGAAAACACGTTCATTTAATGAGCTCCAGGGAACACTCAGCCTGCTGCCATACTCACTCACGTATTACAGTGGATTGTTGGCACGCAAGACAAGAAAACAGGGAACCAACGAACAAAACTCAAGACACTGTTTCTTACTGAACTCTTCTCAAACGAGATCAAGAAATTATGGTTCAATGCCATAGCTGTAAATCATTTCTGCTCCTGGAGAGGTTAGAAAGGGCTTATAATAGTTACCCTTTTTTTTTTCAGACAGAATTTAGGTCTGAGCAAAAGCTTTTGTGTCCTCCAACCTCAAAGTTTATTGGGGATGGAAGTCCAAATTTGCTTCGACATACCATAAAAAGAATCTCATGAGCAGAGGGTCAAACTACTTTTGGAATATATGAATTATGCCCAGTGTGATTTTAAATAGATTTTAAACAAAAATATATAGATTTTTACTGATCTATATGATTCTGGGTTCTGAAACTTCTACATGTCACATGCCTGATACAGAACACACAATGTCAGTCCCAGGAGAGAGAAAACACTCCAATGAAGCAAGCCAAAGAAACAAGATTCGGACAAGGTAAAGTGACGTGTAGACCAAGACCAGGATTTTTCAATTCTTTCCTGTCATGCTGTAGCTTCCAGCTCCTGAATAACAACACATGTTTCCCTTGTCCTAGACACACAAGAGTATGTCTCCTCTATGGGGCATAAGAAGCTCTAGAGTTACATATGTGTAGTAAAGAGTGGACCCAGCCGGCATACTCACAATGACCAAATTGTGTTGCTCGTACTTTATTTTAAACCAATACATCGCTCCACGCTGAAGTTGCAATAAATCATATATTTGCTTTCTAGACATGAATGAGATGCCTTACTGGATATACTCCAGGAAGGCCAGAGAAACTGGCTTCTAATCCATACAGAATAATTCATTGATGAATTCCTTTCAGGATAGCCCATGATTTATCTAGAATATAAGCTTTACATACCTGGATCCTTCAAACTAGACCAAAGGGAAAAATCTAGGCTCCAAGCCTCAATCAGAAATGTGGGATGGTGCTATGCTGACAACTGGTGGTCCCTGACCTATCTTCTGAGATTAGAACCCAGTGTGGTGGATGACCAATTCACGCGTTGAACAAAAGAACACCTCCTACAGGGCAGTGGATGTGTTCATTACAGGTATGGCACTTAGGGCTAAGTATCATAAGGACTTCAAGAAACAAAAGAAAAAGTAACACATGAAGCATATATGATAAGGAGGCGCCAGAGTCCAGAGCACGAGCTCTGGAATCACACAGGCTTGCTTCGAATCCCGGCTAAGCCACTACCATCTGTATACCCTGAAGAACAGTCGAAGGTTGAAATGTTCTTTTACCAAATTTCGAAAAACAAGTGAAGAAAGAACCTACCCGCCAGGAAGGGACATCGTGGGGTGCAGCATCCAGTCGGGTCAGGGCTCTGCATCCCCTGCTCAGAAACCTTCACCGCCTGGCTCACGGTGATGCTGGCAGCTCAGCAGCCCTGGAGAAGGCGCTCCTGCTCCTGTCTCCAGGGCTCGCGGACAAGCTGGGGAGGTCCACGGAGGAGGCGGGCCACAGCCTGGCAAGCTCTGGGTGCCTCCTGCACTCAGCTCTGGGCAGGCTCTGGCCTCTGGGCCCCGTTGCGGGGAAGGGCTGGCCGATACATACCCAGGGCTGAGGGGTCTGCAGAGCCGGTGCCCAGGCAGCGTGAGCTCTGGAGGAGAAGCCTTCCACAGTCCCCAACAGTCTCCGCATGGTGGCCCATCCGGTGCCAAACACCTGCCACCCACAGCGACAAGTCCCAGCCGCTACAAAGTCCAGAAGGGCTCGGGCTCTTTGCCCTCGGGCCGGGTTTCTCCAGGGGCTGGGCTTGTGTGGGGCCCCCAGCCCACCCCCTGACCCGCCCGCCCTTGCTCTGTGACACGTACAATGCAATGGCAACACCCAGGCTGAGCCGGCAGGCCAGTGTTCAGTGCGTGCTAGACCTTGAGAAGAGTTAGCAGCTAGGGAGAAGCTCTCCCACTTTCACTCGCTTTTCTCAGATCAGCCAGGCAGCCCATCTCACCCCAAAGCGATGGACACCACACCTCCTTCCCAGGCTATCGTTTTCCGTTCTGCCCCTGTTTTCCCTTTCCATTCTGCCCCTCTTTTCCCCAGCACCCCATCTACGGCTTCGGGTGTCATCGGTGCTGCAGCAGGCAGCACCTCTGACCCCGAAGCTATGGACACCACACCACCTTCCCGGGCTTTCGTTTTCCGTTCTGCCCCTGTTGTCCCTTTCCATTCTGCCCCTCTTTTCCCCAGCACCCCATCTACGGCTTCGGGTGTCATCGGTGCTGCAGCAGGCAGCACCTCTGACCCCGAAGCTATGGACACCACACCACCTTCCCGGGCTTTCGTTTTCCGTTCTGCCCCTGTTGTCCCTTTCCATTCTGCCCCTCTTTTCCCCAGCACCCCATTTACGGCTTCGGGTGTCATTGGTGCTGCTCCCGGCAGCACCTCTGACCCCGAAGCTATGGACACCACACCACCTTCCCGGGCTTTCGTTTTCCGTTCTGCCCCTGTTTTCCCTTTCCATTCTGCCCCTCTTTTCCCCAGCACCCCATTTACGGCTTCGGGTGTCATTGGTGCTGCTCCCGGCAGCACCTCTGACCCCGAAGCTATGGACACCACACCACCGTCCCGGGCTATCGTTTTCCGTTCTGCCCCTGTTGTCCCTTTCCATTCTGCCCCTCTTTTCCCCAGCACCCCATTTACGGCTTCGGGTGTCATTGGTGCTGCTGCAGGCAGCACCTCTGACCCCGAAGCGATGGACACCACACCACCTTCCCGGGCTTTCGTTTTCCGTTCTGCCCCTGTTTTCCCTTTCCATTCTGCCCCTCTTTTCCCCAGCCCCCCATCTACGGCTTCGGGTGTCATTGGTGCTGCTCCCGGCAGCACCTCTGACCCCGAAGCTATGGACACCACACCACCTTCCCGGGCTTTCGTTTTCCGTTCTTCCCCTGTTTTCCCTTTCCATTCTGCCCCTCTTTTCCCCAGCCCCCCATCTACGGCTTCGGGTGTCATCGGTGCTGCAGCAGGCAGCACCTCTGACCCCGAAGCTATGGACACCACACCTCCTCCCTAGGCTATCTTTTTCCGTTCTTCCCCTATTTTCCCTTTCCATTCTGCCCCTGTTTTCCCCAGCGCCCCCCCCCCCCATTTACGGCTCAGGCCGGCATCAGTGCTTCAGCAGGCAGCAGCTCTGACACCAAACCTATGGACACACCTCCAGGGCTGTCATTTTCCAGTCTGCCCCGTCTCCAAGTAGAACCACTACCTATTTCACACGGCTGTTCCTAGTTCTGGGAACACACCACGCACTGGTAGCAATGCCTCAGCCCATGCCTCGACTCATTTCCCTGCAACGCTGGCCAACAGATAGACCAACACTTCAAAGTTATGACAGAAAGTTGAGTAAGTTATACGCTTGGAATTGCATTTATTATTACTAACAAGCACAACTGTAGTGCTTAGACTATAACAAGTAATATTCTAAGTGCTTAGCAAATATTAACTCACTTAATCCTCATAATGGCAACCCTATAGGTAGGTAATGTTCATAATATTCACCTTTTTGGGGGGAAACTGAGGCCCAGGGGGGTTGAATAGCTTGCCTAATGCCACACAGTAAGTAGCGGGCAGAAACCCAGGATGAAAACCAGACCGTCTAGACTTTCATCACTTTGCTGTGTCACCTTAATAGATGTTGTGGTTAGGGAAGGGACTAAACTGACAAGACTCTGAACTTGAGAAGGGAGAAATTAGAAAGTGACTGATCCTAGAAACTAGAGAGGATTTCAGCTCAGAAATTTCTGGTGGTGAGACCCAGAAGAACAAGAACATGGTTGGAATATTAACTTGGGGTAGTATCTGAATCCATTGAGAAATGGTTTTGTTTTGTTTTGTTTTTTTAACTTAGAAAGGCCAGCTGGATGAAGATTAATGAAACAAAAAGCAGAAAGGGAAAGAGGAAGGTGCCTGAAGTGAGACATAACCTCTTCCCTGTAAGTACTAGGGGTGGGCGTCCTGTGGGAAAGGATGGAGCTCTCTCTACAGCTTTGTCACCAGGATGAACAAGGAGAAACATGGCAACCATTGTACTGGTTTTGATGATTCCTCAAAAACCAAGGCTTTACTTTCCAAGAACTACCCACAGTAGCATACCTACCGTGTGTCAGACATGCCACCAAGTGTGTTTCCAGTCACACATTTTCATTGGAGAAATAGTTCCTATGAGGTACGCATTAGTTCCCTATGGCTGCTGTAACAAATGACTACCAATGAGCTTGCGTAAAACAAAACACACTCATTCTCTTATGGTTCTGGAAGACAGAGGTCCAAAACCAGTTTCCCTGGGCTGGAACCAGGAGTTGACAAGGCCGTCCATCCACCTTCTAGAGGCTCTAAGGGAGAATCTGTTTCCTTGACAGCATTCCTTGACTTCTGGCCACATCAATCCAACCCCAACTTCATCATCACATTCTCTTTGGAGTAAACACTCCCTCTGCCTCTCTCTTACGAGAACACCAGTGGTTACATCTGGGTCCATCCAGGTAGTCCAGAAGAATCTCCCCATCTCAAAACCCTTACTTTCATCCCATTGGCAAAGTCCCTTCTGCCATTTAAGGTGACATTCATAGGTTCTGGGGATTAGAAGGTGGACATTTGGGGGCAATGGTACTATTCAGTCTACTACAAGGTAGATACTATTAGCTTTCTCAGATGTAGGAAATGAAGTTTAGGGAAGTAATTTGTCTCAGGTCTACAATTTCCAGAGTAGAGATTTAAATTCTGCCAGGGAGACTTTAGGACACACTCTAAACAACTTTAACCTGTGTCCTTAATTACTGCATAATCCTTGGTTAAGAGTCACACTTAGGTATCAAGACCCAACTGAATATAACACAAGTACTGTCTCCTCTTTCACTATGTTTGCCTGGTGTATTTATGAATCTTGCCCAGAGCAGAAGAGTTCAGAAAATCGTTATACACGTTTACTAGGAGAAAGCATTTACCGTTTGATGTGCACGGAGTAATGGAAGGCTATTTAAAATAAAATAAAGTAAAATATGCCACCAAATCGTCAAGTGTCACAACAGAGGTAACCCCGTGGGAGTCTTGAGGAGACTAAAATTATCTCCAATTGTGCAGGTGAGAAAAGTGTCACTAAAGGCAGTTGTAGTTCAGCCAAGCCCTACGGCACAGAAGTAGGAATCTGGATATGTACGAATGGGAAAAAAGACATTTTAGGCATGGGAAACAGTTGAATGCTGAATGGATGAGAAATAGGCATTAGACCTTTCTAAATCAACTGGCTTATTAACTCAGTAAATCAGATTTGGTCAGTCAAACTAGCTTTAGCTGATTACTTATCCAGGGCATAGCTGTTGAGAGTCATTTTTGTCATAAAACAGTAAATAAAATTGTTGAACTATAGCTTTAGGCTTGCTAAGTGATAACAGATTGCTCTAGCTGATGTTCAAGTGACTTACTTGGTACTATTCACGAAATTGGGGGTTAACAACTGCTTAAGACAACATAGAGAATTGATCTTAAATAGTACTTGAAGTAGTTACTGTGTAAAGTATCTGTTCAGTAGCTCATGGTAAATGGATGTTTATAATCCCCGTTGGACAACCAACTGCTTTTTTGCAAACGGTAATGTGAATTGCTGTTGCATAAACTATAGTAATGACCACCTATCTAATCTGTTGTCCAAACCAGAAATCTTCTAACAATACTGGTCTCCTAATAAAAAGTAAGCATGAAGCTAACACACACTGGGTGTCTCCCGTGTGCCTGTGCATGCATCTATAGCTCACTGAACCCCCATAACAGCCCCCAAGAGAGGGACTCTGAGTGTCCCCATGCTGCTGGTGGAGAAACAGGCACAGGAAGGTTCAATAGTCTATCTACCTAAGATAACACAGAGGGCGGGAGAGCCTGTTTTTAAACCATCTGCCTCCAATTCCAGGTGCCAGGAGCCAGATTCAGCCTACAGGCCTCTTCTGCTCATCTGGAGGTGAAACCATGTGTAAGGATTAGTCAAATCCTGTCTTCACTCCTCAAGGTAGCTTGAACACTTGCACGTCCTCCAAATAGCACGTAGCATAAGCAATAAGATGTTTGCCCCGGGTACTGTCCAGGAACTTGGAATCAGCTGTGTCTAGTTAGGCTGAGCTGGTTAAGACTGGAGAGGACCACCGATCTTCCACCTGGCCCAGTGCCTTTTGACCTCCTGCCATCAGAGGGCCGAAAACTACAGCCTGAGAATGTGCTGAGCCCCGTAGCCTAGTTACGCCAGCTCAGAACAATGAGGAGCACACCTTTTCCCAATCACCTTTCCTCATGCTCCCCGTGCCTCATACTGCCCTGCTTCTTTTTTCTTTATCCCATAGATACCCCAAGCCCCTTGCCTTTGGGGAGGCGGATTTGAGAGCTATTGTCACGTCACTTCCTCGCTTGGCTGCCTTGTGAATAAACCTCCTCTTTGCTGCAAACCTCAGCATGTCAGTGTTTTGGCTTGCTGCGCCTCAGACAAAATGGTAGGGAGCAGTGGTAAAGGTCCCTTGCCTGTGAGGGAAGCTGGTTGCTAGTAGTCACGTTGCAGATGTTTTCTCCTCCCGGGGGGGCAGACGTCCTGCTCTTCCAGAAAGAAGGGAGAAAGGCAGGAGCTGGACCCTTGCTCTCAGGGTCACCGTCACCTAGGAGCTCGTTAGAAACACAGAATCCAGGCCCCACCCAGAACTACTGAATTACAGCCTGCATTTAACAAGATCCACAGGAGAGGCATACCCATATTAAAGTTGGAGAGGCACCAAGCTGGAGTCCACGTAGCAGAGAAGCAGACAGGATTCTAGACCACGCAGAGTGTTAAAGGCCAACAGTTTGTTTTCTATTCTCAAAACAATGTTTTTGAGCCATGTTGATGAGCAATGTCCCAACTTGCTTCTAAGGTTTCTTGTGTGAAGAATGGATTGGAAGGAAACAAGATATATGGACACTAGTTAGGACCTCATTGCAACAGACAGGCAAGTTCAGTATGAGGATGTTGAGGAAGAGTTGACAGATTCAGAAGAAATTCAGGAGATAAACTGAAGCGGGCTTAATGGGGTATGAGACGGAGGAAAGGAAGGTCTTAGGGAATTTAAGGGTTTACTCCACGTATGAGCAAAGCCTCAAAATTCATCATTTGAACGTACAGAGGTAGAGCTCTCAAAGGACACTGGTTAGGAAGCAACAGTACGCCCTTTATAATTCCAAGAGACAACACGGATCAACTGTCTCGATGGAAAACTCGGCGGTACCGGTGCGTTTTTTCACTCAAACTTAGTTCCAGTGCCTATTACTCACATTTTCTGTGCCTAAACAACACGGCTTGAGGAACTGAAGGGGATTCCATCCTGGTAATTAAGGAGGGTCCCCAACACTGACAGTCCCATCTTAAAAAGCAGTCCCGCTGCATTTTACCCAAGGAGCAATGGCCAGAGCCTCCCTTTTAAAACGATGGGGAGAAATCAGAACATCACACACTGTCCCTTTCAGCTACTATGAACTGAGCCGCGAGACGACCAGCACCCCCTAGCACAGCGCGGACGGGCCAGCGCACGGGGGCCACTGTGACAGGCGACAGCACAAGAGACGGAAGCCCAGGCCCAGGGGCTCCGAGCTCCACCGGCAACGCCCAGGGGCCAAGGCGTATTACCTTTCCGGGATGTGCTTTCCGCCCTTCCTCGTGGCCGACGAACTGGCTCATGTCACCCCCGCCAGGAGTGCCAAAGTCGCCAACCCGGCATCCCCGGTGCCAGCACAAGGCCACGAACCACAGGCGCCTAGGCACAAGCCCACGCAGCTCGCGGACCTCCTTCTACCGCGCATGCGCCACCGCGTGGCGTGTCGAGATGACTGTCATCACGCAGGCGGATTAACGCGCTTGATCCGTAAAGAGGATTCTGATGCCTGCAATTTCCCTCCTTAGCCGGAGGCTGGGAGCACACGTCCATTAGTTCGTGTGTGTACCCTTCAGCATTCCAATCATACGGGACATGGAAAGTTGTCCGACTCTCCCAGTTTCTTGTGTGGTTCTTTCAGATATTTCCCAAGTGCTTACATTCACACTTGTATCTTGTATGTAAGTATTTGTACGTAACAGGTATCCTGTAGTTTATAGAAGAGCAGCACACTATACACGTACTACATACATAGTCTACAATGTGTCTTGGATAGTGACGCTGTTATCTTTCTAAAATATAAACTTGGCTGGATTGCTCTGTCGCTTGAACATCTTCACTTAGCACAGAATACAGCCCAGGTTGTTAGCACAGCATTGAGAACTCTTTATAAACAGATATCAGTCTGTCTCTCCAACTGAATTATAAGTTCAAACTATGACTTACAAGGACCTACATCATCCACCTCCCTCCTCTGCCCTGCCAGCCTCCCCTGATCTCATTCTCTACTGCCCTGCCCTCACTCACTTTCCCCTGTCCAGCCACACTGGCTTCCTTACTATTCCTCAAACATGCCAAGCACAGGCGTGCCTCAGGGACTTTGCACCTACTATTCCTTCTGCTTCAGAACACACCCTCCCACCCCATCTCCACTCTCCCAGGACACACCCTCCCACCCCATCTCCACTCTCCCAGATATCCAATGGCTTGTTTCTCACTGCAAGGCTCTGCTCAATCGACATCTTAATAGAGGGGACTTCCCTGATCACCTACCACATTCCCTCACCTCTTCATCTTCTTTTGTTATCCTCCAAAGCATTTACCACCGCTTGACACTCCACATATTGACTTATTTATTCATCTCTCTCCCCCACTAGAATGGAAAGTACGTAAGGGCAAGAACTTTGTTCTCTTCCTACTTCCTAGAACAGTGCCTTCAACTTAGAAGGTGTTATACAAATATTTGCTGAAAATGAATGTATGACTTCTTTGCCCTTTCACACTACCCTCTAGTCACACCAGAGGCTGCCCCTCCAGAGCACAAGTTCAAGCCCTGGGCCTTTTGTACCTGTCCCCAATACCTGGGCTGTCCTTTCCTCATTCCGGCAAAATCCTCTTCCCCCAAGCCCAGCTCAAACGCTGTCTCCTCAGTCAGGCCTTCCTCAATTTCTCCTCTATATTCCTGCTGCACTTGATTCTTTTATCATAATTAACCCACTTAGACTCACTACATGTTTCTCTTCCTAGACAACTGTAAGTTGCTACTGAACAAAGACTTCTACTCACCTCTGTATCCCCGTGCCCTAACAACAAACCTATAAGGCTCTCGGTGTTTACTGAAACAATTCATTTTCTGAGTCTCTACCCATTCTAGGGAGTGCGTAGTATAGTCTCCTCCTCATTATCAGTGAGCCTGGCATCTGTGGGAGGGCCTTACAGCAGAGGAAGTCACCAATGGATCATAACTAAGGTCCTGAGACTGCAATGGCAGACAGCATGGTGAAGTTAGCCCACTGCATGCAGAAGACCCACAGAGGAGTCAGCATATGCAATGGACTACACTTGGTATAACATGTGAACAATCAAGGTTTACAAACGTGTTCTCATGCACTTGTAAGGATCTTCTAGCCCACGCGGAACAGACAGAACACACACAAAGGAGCCTGGAGGAAGTGAGTAGGCCGGCAGCTGCGCCCTAACGTCTTAAGAGGTAACATTTCTGTGACTACAGTTTAAACACATCAGATAATTTGCCTCCTTTCTAGACACCCTGGTTATCACAGGACAGGCCAAGCCTCTCAAGTTTTAAAGCTAAAGTACACGGAAGATCTGTGAATAGGGCTGAAGATATTTAAGAGCTAGTACCTGCATTAAGCAACCAGGTTATAGAATGAACATTTATCTTGAAATTCCAGTCTCTCCCTCTCTCTCTCGCCTCCTATCCCCTATCTTCCCACCTCCATCTCTATTCCCTCTCCCCTACTCCCTGTTTTATGTATATACGTGCATCATTTTATATATACACGGAATATTTACTGTCTGTTACATTGATTTAATAAAGTGCACACTCCTCAGGCTAAATTTAGAAAGAGGACAAAATGAACACTTTCACATGGGCGTCAGTGGTGTTCCAAAGACAAAAGATTCCTCAGTCTTAAAACATGGCAAACACCATGTTCCTTCTGATAGTTAGATGCTAGAAAAAGGCAAGTGGATCCTTAAAATTCACACGCTATTAACACCTACTATCAACAGAGTAGATCTTAAAGCGGAAACAAGAAAACACCAGCCTTTTAAGTTCTTCCTGTCTGAAGATAAGAGTAAGAGGTGGTAGTGTTCTTCCTCACTTGCACCCGAAGGGTAAAAGCAGCAAAAATATCTTAAACACATATATGATGAGGAAGCCACTCTACCTGGTCCACTCTGTTTTGTTTTGCTTCTAGGGATCTGTCTCACTCTGAACCTTTGCTTTTTGTTTTCTCTTTTATGTACGCTAAGAACCTGAGAGTCTAAACCTTTTCTTCCACCTCTCAACCAATAAACAGGACAAAAGAACATTTTTATGTTTTTATGTATTTTCCATTCAAATTTTTAAAAAAGAGATAAGTAAGCTAGCTCAGTTCATATTTCTCACAAAGATCACTTTCCAAACTAAACTAAATTGTTTGTGACCATAAACAGGAAAAACACCGTACTCTAGTAGCACCATCTGACATTTCCACCTTAATGTTACCAAACACAACTTGACACGAATGTCAGAACTATTAAAAATGTTAAAAATCCCCAACCCCACTCAAAATGCATACCAAAGTTCAGGTAAAGGAAAAACAAAAACAAACACAAAAGCAACTCACCGTTATCTTTATGTTCTTTCAGAAACCCATTAACAGCACACTGGAATTTAAAACTAGTGTCGTCATCTGACACCTGATGCCCAATTGTACACATTTTTAAATAAGGAAGAGTTTCTGGTAAGTCCTATAAGGCAAAACCATGAAAATATGTATTATTTCCTTTGTAGGGAAAGAATAAAAAATTAATTAGAGAAGGCAGAATATAAACCAGGAGAGTACATTAAACTTTGTATGTCAGTCATTCTGATGAGAGCCATTTTTTCCAAAGCTGCTTTAACCAGTAATTATCACTTGATTTTCATTCAAACTGCAGAACGGACAGTTACCAGGCATGCAAAAGGAAAAGCAAATCTATGTGAATGAATGCACATGTAACTCAAAATGACATAAACAGTTCTGCCTACATTTATGTTCTATCTTACATTTCAAGGGCCATAAAGCGGCTGTGATTTAAGGAGAGTAGTAGAATAGAGTCAGAAGAACTTGGATTCGAATTAGGAAACAGAGGCAATTTCAGGCATTGTTGAGAACTGGTATTCTTGAGGTGGGAGAAAGTAGACTATCAATAGAAGACAGAAAAGGATAAGTGAAAATTCTCTAGTTCTGAATTTAAATGGAAAGTAGCAGTAGGAACCTATGACATATTTTAAAAATATTAAAAACAAACGTACATATTTCCTAGCTCTGACCACTGAAAAAGTCTAGAAACAACTGATGTCATGTCAAAAGGACTCAGGAGTCACCGAGAAGCTCCAACTGGCCAAAGATAGGGCCTCAGTTAGAATAATAACTGTAACGGAGTCCACGGTGATAGGAATAAATAAAATTTTACAAAACTGGTCAACACTGGAGGATATTTGTGAATCAACTCATTATTTTGAAAACTGTTAAATAAAAGAAGAGAATCATGCCTCTACAACTGAGCAACCAAACAGCTGATGAGGGGAATCTTCTCCTCGTACAAATATACCCAGCTAATAAGTGAAAAAAAGAACAACAGAATCCACCATTCTTTGAAGCCTCAACTGAATTAATGGATGTAGGTATGAATCATCAGTGACTGCTAATACCACAGAAAGACACAACTATATACGTCTCCATGGAAGAACACATCATCACCCATGAAACTGTCTTGCCAAAACAAAACATGCAAGCTTCATTCAGATCAACTACCGATTTACAGGAAATAAAAGGACTGAAGGATATGTTACCAACACATGGAATGTAATCATCGGCATCTAGATGGGACAAATCACCTGGTTTCTTTAAAAACAAAATTCAAGGAGGAAAAAAAAAGTGAGAGAGACATGGAGGGAGAACCTATAGATTAAACAAGACTTCAGAGACCTAACAATCCACGGCAAACTGTGGACCTTATTTGGATCTAATTCAAAATTCTTATAGACAATTTTTTATGACGTTTAGGAGACAACTGCAAATTTGAGCACTCCCTGGGTATTTAATATTAAAAAATGATATTAAGGAATAAAAGTCCTATATTTTAAATGCACGTACCAAAAACGTACAGGTGTAATTTACATGTTGTCTCGGAGCTGCTTCAAGATAATACGGAATGGGGTGAAACAGGTGGGGGTATAGATAAAACATGACAGCCATCAGTTGGTAAATAAGAAAGCTGGATGAGTTCCTGGGTATACAAGGAACACTCACAGTAGTTTTATACTTTTGTATATGCTTAAAATTTGTGATAATTGTTTAAAAACAAGACGACACTGTAGAAAACAGTTTGGCACTTTCTCACAGGTTAAGCGTAGAGCTTAGTATTTGGCAGTAGGCTATGATCCAACAACTCTGCTACTACCTACGCTGCACATCTAACAGAACTGAAAGCAGGGATTTGAACAAATATCTGTACACCAATGATCATAGCAGCATGATTCACAATACCTACAAGGTGGAAAACAACCAAGTGTCAATCAACCGTTGAATAACAAACTGTGGTCTATATACACACAATGGGATTTTCTAAGCCAAAAAAGAAATGGCATTTCGTTACGTGCTATAACATGGATGAACCTTGAAAACACGACGTTTAGTGCAATAAGCCAGACACAGAAGGACAAATACTGCAGATTCCATTTACACGAGGTACCTAGAATAGGCCAATTCACAGAGACAGAAAATAGAATAGAGGTTACCAAGGGTTGGTGGGAGGGAAAATGGGGTTGTTACTGTTTGATGGTTACAGAGTTTTTGTTGAGGACGATGAAAAAGTTTTGGTTCTAGACAGCGGTGATGGTTACACAGCACTGTGACTGTACTTAATGCCACTGAACTGCATATTTATAAACGGTTAAAAGAAATATGATTTCTCTATATTTTACCACAATAAAAAAAAAGCAATAACAGAGCTGAAATTTCAATTCTTCCTTTTCCGAGAGTCAGTTTCATCGTCTGTAAAATTAGTAATTGTAGTTGTCTATCCTCTGAGCTTAGTGCAGGGTAAGCACTCAGTAGGAGATATCAGTACTACTTCCACTTCAAGAGCAAAGGATTGCTGTGAAGATTAACTAAGTCAACGGATATGAAAGAACTTTCTAAATGGCAAACTGCTCTACAAATATTAAAAGACATTAGGTGTTACTGTCTCCCAAGGCCATGGAACAGGTCAGAAGGAGGATAATTCTTTTGCACTGGAATGTCCTACATGGGCCAAGAGAATAGATGGGTTTCTGTACTATATCAGAAGGCATCAGGAAAAGGAAGCATAAAACTTAGAGAACAATTGTCTTTTACACTGATGCTTAAACATGCTCAGGCAACTGCTTAACATAAGTGCTAAAGACATAATGGACATACCTTTCTTTCTTTTTAGGATACTACTGTAACTACTAAAAGTTTACTTCATTTTCAAAATGTAGAACATGGAAGCTTATAGAATTTCTTAAGCATATCTAGAGCCTACTGCCAAATACTACAGTTCAATTCATATCTTTCATCTCATTTTGAAACAGCAATTACAAATGTGTATTTAAGGAAACCACTAGCTTCCCTTTTTGAACCCACGAGAGAAGGCCAGGACTCACCTTAGCATAAGATGATAACTACTGAACTACTATGAATTATTACAGTATCAGAAAGAAGGTCATTTTCAATTACGCCTTCCATTTACCTCTGGCTTGTAAGAGCGGCGAGTATTTGCTAAGTCAATAATCAGCCCAAGTTCTTCATTCTGTCCTTGGATTTTGTTAAGAGATCCAAGGGGGAGAAACGTTCTTCTGGAGCAAGATTCTTTTCAAAACTCTGTCAGAAAGAATAAAATAAGGAAGAACATATGTTTAAAATCCTTTACTATGTTATCCATTTATTCAAACCCTGGGATGCTAACATATGAGATTCAAAGTCAAGTTTCCTCCTCTGCAGCTTACAAGCGATATTACAATCCTTTCTTCCAGAGAGATTAGACCGAAGAAAATAAGCTCACTTCTATATAGTTATTTCTATGTTTGTTTATTTCATGTTGGTCTCCTAACCTGACTCTAAACTCCCAGAAGGCAGGGACCACATCAATTTTGCCTACCACTGTATTGCCAGCTCCAAGCGGAGTGCCTGAAAATAGACACAGAAATAAATACTTCTTGAACATCTACATATAGGAAGGATGGCTTTCACTGCTAAATATTCTTTCATGTATTTGGCTTATACATGTACCCTGTTCCATTGATCTCTTTGGTTATTCAAGTGTCAGCAACACACACTTTTTTTCTTAATTGGTAGACTAGTTTTAGAGCAGTTTGAGATTCACAGCAAAACTGAGCAAAATGTACACAGTTCCCACTTACACCCTCTCTCCTTCATCCCACACAGCCTTCCCCATTATCAACATGCCATACCAGTGTGCTTCATTTGTTAGAATTCATGAACCAACACTGACACATCGTTATCAATCAAAGTCCACAGTTTATTGCATTCATGGTACAAGTAACCGACTATTTCTTTATTTCTAGTATAGTCATCCCCAAACATTTACATACTGAGATACATATTACTTTCTTATAAATTACTTTATTCTTTATTTATAGTTAGGGCATTGCATTGTTTTTTTTTGTTTTTTAATTAAGTACAAAAGTTGGTTGTATTTGTCTATGAATCCCATTTCTGGATAGTAAAAGAGGTATTAAAAAGTATTTGCTATAAAAAGGGAAAATGGAGTACGACGGGGTTGAGAGCCAGGGCTCTATATGGTGAATTCAGATTTCTGGAAGAATACGGTATTAACTTTTGCTCACCTTTTTTAAAGGAACTTTGAAAGCAATGAAACGAGTCCCAGGCATCCGCTGTTCAACTGGGAGATAGTCTTTCCACCTGTTAATATAGTTTTTGTTAGGCAAATTTTATGTTAGGCTGTCTCCCTGCACAGGATGAATGCGCCTTGAAAATGGAAATCATATCCCTCTACATCGGCTCCCAGGTGGTCCCAGCGTCCCGACCCCGACCCCGGCCGCGCGCGACACACTTTCCACAAACTGACACACACGGAGCCCGCGCGAGGGCCGGGTCGCGCGGGCTTCCCCGCCGGGTCGCCTGGAGGCCGGTCCCCCGCAAGCCGAGCGCACGAAAGGGCGCCCCAAAGGCGCCGGCCCAAGGCGCCCGCTGCGCTTTCCCTTTGGAAGCTGGGCTGCGGGGCCCAAGCGTAAACCCTGAGACAAGGAACACGCGCACCACGCCGCCACGGGGGACGACAGGCCGGGCGCCCACCTAGCCGGACACCCTGCATTTCTGCAATCACCGGACGCCTGTGTAAATTTCCGTCTGGCCTGTCATTTTCCAAAGGCCACTCAAGATCAGGGGACAGAACGCCTCCTCTCCAAGTGTCCTGCCAGCCCACCCACTCAAGATCAGAGGGACAAAATGCCTCACTAAAACAAAACAGAAACAGAAACACAAAAAAACTGGAGAGAGGGAGGAAAGGGTGCCCTGAAAAATAAAAAAAAATTAAAAAAACTAAGCACGTTGACAGCGCTAAGAATAAACTACCAGGAAAAAGAAACCCTACATGTCAGCTCCTAAAGTACAGAAGGGCAAGCCCGCCGACATTCCAGGACCGGGGGGACCGGGGTCCCCAGCCCTGCAGAGCCAACCGCAGACCGGCTCGGGCGCCCCTCGGAAGCGCGGGATCCCCGCGGCCGAGTCTGTGACCCCCGGCCGGCGCCGGCTCCCCTCTGCCCACCCTGCGCGCGGGGGCTGGAAACTGCCGCGGAGAACCACGGCGGGGCGGGAAGGGGGGCTCCAAAGAGGGTCTGGCGACTCGAGTCGCTCCGTTTCTCGGTGGGCTCAGCGCGCGCCGTGGGGGAACAGGAGCGGGGGTCCGGGAGGAGGGGACGGACGGCACTTACGTAGACCGGCAGCGGCCACGGGTAGACGGCGGGCTCGGTCCCCAAGAGCGACTCCAGCCTCAGCTCCAGCTTCTCCCCCATGTCTTCGCGCGCGGGCCCCGCACCGCGCTAGTCTGGCGGTTGGGGGAGGGGCGCGGCGCCGCCGGCGGGGGCGGGGCAGGCGGGCAGGCGGGAGGCTGAGGGGGGCCTGGTCTGGGCCTCAGCTGCCGCCGCAGCGCTCCCGTCCGACCCCCGGCTCCCTCTTTGTGGTCACAGGCCCGGGGCCTCCAGCGCTGCTGCGAACTCGGGCCGGCGTGAGGCGACCACAATGAGCCGGGGGCCGGGCTGAAACACTCCCGGCACGCGCGATCCGCCCCGTGGACTCGCAGGCTCGCACGCACGCACGCACGCACGCACGTACGCACGTCTTCGGCTGCCCCTGGCCACCCCCACCGGCCTGAAGTGGGGACCCGGGAAAACCCCTCATGGACAGTCGTGGCGGGTTTGACTCCCGACCTTGACGTAGCGTGACACACCCCCTCCCCCCCCCAATAAAAGAAAAGGAGCATAGGAGGCAATCTCATACATTATTGATAAACACATACAAAGACACTATTGGTACAAAACTATTTCTCCATACAGCAACTTTGAATTTTAATAATAAATACATATATGTATCAAACATTAATAAAAGAATAAAATTATCCAATATGAGTACATTTGCTCTTGTTTTGCAATTAGTTCCAGGATTCTATTTTAGATTACTACTTCATATCTGAGAGAGTTGGGTGTGTGTTTGGTTTTGTGGAAGCTGCACTGTGCTAAATTTTACCTTTCTTTCTTGAATTAAATGGCTTTTGTTATCCCTTGGGAATACTGAAGACAGCAACAGCAGATTACTACCTACCAGTGGAAAAGTATAAATAGCAATTTTAGCCACTAGTGATTCTGAAATTGCCCTTAACTTTGTCCTTATAAAAATGCTCCAAGAATTACGTTTTGCAAATCCACAGATTTACTATCCATATTCAAGTCATTTATGTGGAGAAAGAATGTAGCCAGCCTTATCAGTAACACAGGATGTTACAGCCATCAAGCCATCAGCCACTGAAGCCACACCCAAAGCCGCACCCTGAGGGGATTCAGGATGGAGAAAACAGGATACTGGCCCTAGATAATTAAAGTGCAAATCAAGGGAATGATTTCCAGGAGACCAGATTCTTGCATCTCACCATATATGGAAAAGTGCTACATTTATTAACTTAAGATGTCTAGTTTCTTTAATTAACAGTAATCTTTTGATGTTCCAACTACCTGTCTTTTTTTTTTTTTTTGCAAGAACCTCTAAATACCCTGTGCCCTCCCTTAGCTCTTCAGAACAGTCCCTCAGAGCTATCTGAGAGGCTGTCTCCTGATTTCAGTCCTCAGTATGTCTTCCACATAAAACATAATTCTCAACTTCTAGGTTGTGCATTGTTTTTCAGTCAACATTTAATTGTATGGCTCATGTAGGTACTATGCCTAAATGTAATGGGATGAGCTGTAAATTATTAAAACTAGATAAATCCTGTCAGCTCTACCACTAGCTGAGATCCAGGCTTTCACCTCTGGATACCTCTGGCAGATATGGGGTCTGTGTTGGTCTTAAAATTATTCTTAGAATAGTGGGGACTCATTCATTCTTTCAACACATTTTATTGCTTATATTCTATGTGTCAGTTACAGTGCTGGGTCTTGAAATACAGAAGTCAACACACGAAAATACAAGGATAAAACACATTTTCTACCATATTAACTTTTTTCATTCATCAATTCATCCCTAAATCATTCAACACGCATCTTCTTATTGAATACTGATGAGGGGTCAAATGCTATGCTTAACACTCAGTATATAGCTGCAAACGAGATGGACAGGCCCTGATTTTGATGTCACTACTATCTTTTGTCCTGCCATATAATGGGACAGCTTCATTATTCCCTTTACCCTAAGTTTTTATCACAAATTGCTAATGAAAATAAAGCTGTTAGTGGAGTTTCAACATGCATAGGTAAATGAGAACACAGAACTCCCCTTTCTCATGTCCCGTTCTCCTCCTTCTAACTCCCTATGTGAAGTCACTTTGTGCCAAGGCCAAGAAGCTGTGCCCCAATAAGAACCAAGCTGATTTCCTCACACTGACTGGGGCTATTGCACACTTAGAAGGCTTGATGCTTAATTTTGATAAGCAACTAGAAGACCATGGAGACAACCTATAAAAATGATTTGTCTTGGGAGAAAATACTAAAGAGGGTTAATGTGCTGTTCCACATGTCTAACCCCCTGGATTAAACCACAGGCACCAAGGTCACCAAGTGTACTTGGCAACAATGAGCTAATAATAAAAAAAAGCATCATACTGTTATTGTATTCATTTTCCCCCAAGGCGCTCTCTGATAAACACCACAACCTCTAAGAGAACTGAGAACAGCTTCCTTGTGGGGTAGGTCATATAATATATATGCATCTTTTTCCAAGCAGTTAAATCATATCCAGCTATCAGCACACCTTACTTAAGGCGATCGTAATGTATGAGATTAAATGTTCCTACCTGATCGGAAAACTTCTTGTCCTCAATTCATTGGCTGTACTGGATTTTTTCTTCTTGGGTCAGACCTTCAGACTTCTACCAGAAATCGTTCCTTTGGGGAAACCAGGCCTTCCCAGAAACTCAGGAAACTGAAAGGGAGACAGCAAGAGAGAAGGAAATTACTTGGACACATAGACCTCAATTGTTTGGTTTTAAGTAAACGTCCAAGCAAACATCTTCTAGATGGTATAATAACTTTAGGGAAATTCACGGTTTATAAGTTTGGGTACTCATAAACTGAACATATTATGATAAGAGTACAGGTTGCATTTTGTGTCTTCAACTCAAGCAAAGGCTTCAAAAAAGGCCCAGTTATCCTTTGTTCATTAAGACACAAAGAGAGGGCGAAAAGGGCAAGTTTCGAAGTCTTTTTCTTTACAATTTACTTCCTTTCTTCAGTCTTCAACAAGATCTTCAGGAAATTAACTTTACTAAAGTTAATTATTCATAAAATAAACATAGGAACCTGCAGAAGACTATTTCACAGAGACCTGTAATGTACAATATCCATTGCATACATGCACCATGAGCTTGTCTTTTCTAGCACTGGCATACACAAAACTCTGTGTGTGTGTGTGTGTGTGTGCGCGCGCGCGTGTGTGTGTGTGTGCACGTGTGTGTCTTTTTCTGTGATGGAGCCATAGGGAGAAAATAAATCTATTGGCTGCAATTCAGTGATGTACGAAGATTTAAAGGTAAAGGAGAAGGTTACATCAAGTGAAACTATAAAGTCATGAGGTTGTGGTTCCAAAATAATAACAATAGCAGTCTTCTGTAACCAAGGGAGCAGGCTCCTCAAATTATAGTCACACCTGTTAGACCATCTGCCCATACATTTCACACTATCATTAATGGAAAACAAATGGCACTGTCTCTCCTTCCCTTTATCCATTGGCCATCCTCATATGAACTCTTTTTCTCTTCAAGGTCATGCTCTTTCCTATCTGTTTAAAAATATTAGGATTTAGGAGGAGTGATACGTAATGTGCCGTGCCTTGGTACTTGTACCAGTGACGGCTCTGTAAGGAGCACTGGGTTGTTAGGAGGCTATCAACTGAGTTCCCCTAGAAGCAGAACTTGAGGCGATAATTTGAGTGCAAACTGCTCATCTGGGAGGTGCTTCCAGAAAACTCAGAAGTGGAGTGGGAATTGAGAATGGAGGCATGGAAGGAAGCCAACAGAGGTGTATTACCGAATAAATTACTCCTGCAGGGAACTGCTGCCAGTACTTCAGGCGAGTTCTGTGAAACTCTACAGAACATGTCTCAGAGTTATCCCAAGAATCGGTGAGAAACTTGAAGTACTTATCTTCCAGTCCCCTCTGTCCTTGGTTGAAAGCTACACCCAGATACATTAACTCCTGTACACTTCTGGCCTGCCCTAAGGTGGATAATTGCAGGCGGCAGCATGATTCTATCAGCATATACTGGAATGATGAGTGCTGGGGAGATATGAGTGGAGCATCGAAACCATCTAATACAGTCGGGGCAGGAGATATTAACTATTGGCTTGAAAGTCCAAATGGATAACCTTAAATTCCTGGGTTTATGGTTTTACTTTGAGGTATTTAAGCATGATGTATGAGTAAAAATTTCCTCTGTTAAATCAAGTTTCAGGTCCTAACTCCCTAATCTTCTGGAAAACTGTGGTATCTTTTAACAGATTTTTGAAAAGTAACATGATTAAGATTTCAAATTGACCATTCATTCATTCATTCATTCACCACACATTTATTGAACACCTAAAGTATGTCATGGGATAAACTAGGCACCAGTGTTACTGTTACTAAAATCATTATAGTGCCACCTACAATTCAATGTATTGTGACACTCAAGTAAGAAAATCCATAGTTACCGTAAAAGATATTACAGAGTGCTATAGGAAGACACAGTAAGACCTTAATTCATGCTGTGGACAGTAGTATATGGGCGATATCAGTAGGGCTTCCTGTAGAAGGCAATTGAAATGGATATGTAACATGAAGGAAGGGTGAAGTTTTGAGGAAAAGAGAAGATAAATTCACAGTTGCCAGAAAATGAATGGTTAAGGATCAGTCCAGAAAGGAGTTCCATTCATAATCAGTATAAGAAATGCTCACTAGGGCTTCCCTCGTGGCGCAGTGGTTGAGAGGCCACCTGCCGATGCAGGGGACACGGGTTCGTGTCCCGGTCCGGGAAGATCCCACATGCCGCGGAGCGGCTAGGCCCCGTGAGCCATGGACACTGAGCCTGCGCGTCCGGAGCCTGTGCTCCGCAACGGGAGAGGCCACAACAGTGAGAGGCCCGCGTACCGCAAAAAAAAAGAAAAAAAAAAAAAGAGAAATGCTCACTGGCGTGTAGAAAAAGAAGACAATGGAGAGGGGGGTAGAAGCCAGATCATGCATAGTCCATGTATGTATAGTAAGTGCTATGGTCTAGTCTTTGTGTTCCCCTCCAAATTCATACGTTGAAATCTTAATTTCCGTAGCTGATAGTATTAGTAGGTGGGGCCTTTGGGAAATGATTATGGTATTAGTGCTCTTATAAAAGAGACCCCACAGAGCTCCCTAAGCTCTTCTGCCATGTGAGGATACAATGAGAAGTCTGTGATTCAGAAGAGGGCCCTCATCTGACCATACTGGCACCCTATTCTTGAACTCGCAGCCTCCGGAGCCGTGAGAAAAAAAATTCCTGGTGTTTGTGAGCCACCCAACCTGCAGTATAATCTTACAGCAGCCCAAAAGGACAAAGAGAGTTTGGATGTGAGATTTTACTCCAAGAAAGATGGGAATCCATTGAAGGATTTTACCTGGTAACTTAGAAGAGAGAAAAGTTTCATAACACAATCAGGTACTTTTATAAGAAAAATCTGTTTCTTTTTCAGAAAGATCACTCTGGAAATACTGTGACTAGATTTTTGGAGAAGTCTGATGGCAGGCCCGGATATAGAAAGATGAGTTGGTAGTCCATTAATATAAGTCAAACAAGAAAGTGGATATAAAAAGTGTGAATTTGTGGCTGAGAGTTCTTTTCTTTTACTACTTGAAAAATGTTATGTCAATGCTTCTGACTCCATAATTTTAGACAAGAAATATGCTGTCATTGGAATTGGTTTCTCAATAAGTGATGCATCGTTTCTGCCTGTCCACTTTCGAGATTTGTTTTGTCTCTACTTTTCAGAAGTTTAATTATGACGCGTCTTGACAAGGATACCTTTGTGTTTTTCCTCTTTGGATTTGCTCAGATCCTTGGATGTGTGCTTATGTCTTCTAAAAAATTGGGAACGTTTTAGTCATTATTTCTCTGAATACTTTGTCAGTCCTACGTGCTCTCTTTTTTCATTCTGGAACCTTGATGATATGAATGTTAGTGCTTTCGTTACTGTTTACAGGTTCCTGAGATCCTGTTCTTTCTCCCATCTCTACCCCTCAGCCTATTTTTCTCTGTACATGTGGTACATTGTATTGATCTCTTCTAAGTTCATGATTCTGTGCTTTGTAATCTCCACTCTACTCTTGAGCAAAGTTTTTGGATTGTTGTATTTTTCAGTTCTACTGTTCTCATTTGTTTTTATTCTTATAACTTCTAGTTCTTTGTTCACATTTTCTATTTTTCCCATTTCCGTCAAGGAACACATAATTGCTAATTGAAGCATTTATGTGACAGCTTATTTAAAACCCCTGTCTGATAATTTCAATAGATGTTTTATCTCAGTGCTGGTGTAGGTCTATTGTCTTTTCTCATTTATTCTGTGATTTCCTGGTTCTTGGTGCCATGAGTATTTTTCAATTGGATTCTAAACATTGTGAGTTATTATATGACTCTGTATCCCATTTAATTTTATTATTACTTTTTAGAAGGAAGTCATCCTATTGGAGGTGGAGTATGAGGACTGGGGGGTTACGTACAGATTTCCACTGGGCCCTACTGTCAAAACCCCAGCAAAAGTGGGCACTTACATTCTCTCACTGCAGACAGATCAAGTAGAAGTTCAGCTATCCTACTGACCCTTCTGACACCTTCCCCCCAAAAGTGGGAACATTAATATCATTCTGTTGCCTTTTAGTAGGAGTGGAAGTTCATCTCCCCAGTAGATTTCTTGACACCAGGGGAGGGGAGAGGTGAAGTGTTTGCTGTGTTTGCTGTCCTTCCTCCCACTTCATTCCTTCTTGTTGATGCCGGGTGTGGGTAGAGGGTCAGCTACCTGCTGGCCCCACTGACACCAGGGTAAGAGGAAGAGAACTGCCAACTAGCCCTGCTTGTGCCATCTCATTCTGTCTTACTGCCTCAGGACGGTTATGGGGATTCAGCACCCCATTGGGTCTCACTGACACCATGTGTTGGGGGTTAGTGGGGTGCCTACTCCCTCCAACCTGTAACATCCTATTCTTATCGATGTCAGGGAGAGACGGAGGCTAGGTCCCACCATTGGACCCCACGACTGTGTGAGGGCAGCCCAGTGTTAACTAGCCTGTCAGGCACCACCTTTGAAAGTCTCTTTGCTAATGCAAAGGGGTGGAGGCTCAGCTCACCACTGCACCACACTGAAACAGCCCTGGTGGCGAATCAGAGCACTGCCTCTTCTGGAGGGCAGGAGTGGGGTGGTGTGGAAGATCAAATCGTAGCTTGGCCCAACTGAAACCACAGGACATAGGGGATGGGTGCAATATTCCACTGGCACTTGGCTCGAGTAGTGTGTATATTATTGCCCAAATGGTTTTCTGTCTTTGACAACCCCTTTCCTCATACCTTGGCTAGGGGGAACGGGGGTTTTGTGTTTTCTTTTTTGAAGCTTTTTTGTCTGTTGTTCTGTTGGTGGTTATTGATTGGGGGTTCCTGTAATACCCTCTCCAGGATGTATGGGAAGCAACAGGAAACACAGGGGACTCATCACCATGTTATTCCTCAAGTCCCAAAGTCCCTAGTTAAGTCTGCCTTCTCATTTCCACCTTTCAGTGTCTTCCTATGTTTGTCTGTTGTTATGTTCAGGGTTTTAGTTTTAAGTGGAAGAACCTGGGAGAAATGGGCTACTTCATCTTCTTGGAAGCAGAGGTCTGGAGGCCTATGGATGTTACAAAGTACTGCTGACTGTAAATTAAAATTTGATGATATACACCTTGCCCTTTAAGAATTCTTCTGCTAGATGATGTGGCTTCCCAAAGTAGCTACAATTTGATTTTCATACTTCTAAAAGTCAAGTGTTTTGCCGCAGTTGAAATTTAAAGATAAGCAAGAGATGAGGCTAAGATGATCTATGTGGTAACAGATTAAAGTTGGAAACATCAATATACATTCATGCTTAGCTTAATATTGCTTCATATTACCTTAACACACATGGTTATGTAGAGAGATACTTATAGATATGTCCATATACGTGGGGAATGTACACACATGTTATCTCTTTGCTCTGTCAGCTGAGAAGATCTAGAAGCAATGACATCCGGGCAGCAATTAGCACACCCCACACCCAGATCCTGCTGTCTAATGCTGTTCTCCACTAAAAAGACCTAGTTATCCTTGAAGAAATAGCTGATTCTAGGACTGGGGCAGTAAATATACAAGATTTATATACAAGGCCATCTTATAGTGTCAGAAAGTAAGGAAGTTCCAAAAAAATATATAGGATGGGGATACCTCAGAGTGGCGCACGAGCCACTGAACTGAAAAGAGTTCACAAGGGTCAGGACTAGAGCAATTTGAGGAACAAAGTAACTAACGTAGAATTAGATTATGACCCAAAGTATAAAATAAAAATCCGTGAGTTCTTCTGATATAAATAAATAATTGGATACATAAATAAATGCGGGAGAATAGATAAATCTCCAGTGCAAAAGAATTCCAAATAGTTTATGTAGTACTCCATCTTAAGCATAACTCTCTATTCCTTAGTTGTGGGCTGAGCATATTGACTTCCTTCCAAAAAGTACAATATGGAGAAGGGAAAACAGTAATTTTACAATGGAGAAACCTGAAAAACACTACCTCAGCCTGGTGATCAAGGTCGACCTCAGCATTCATAATGCATATTGATACTCTGTACACTTGATGTGATCTGACAAAATAACCCTTCTACTCTTGTGGTCTTCCTCCCCCAAACACATAATCCCAATATTATCATGAAACATGCATCAAACAAATTCTAGTAGCGGGCATCCTACACAAGCCTAACTACTCAAAATTGCCAAGGTCATGCAAGGAAAATCTGAGAAGCTATCAAACCCAAGAGGAGCCTAAGGAAACATGGCAACTAAATGTAATGTGATGTTTTGGATGAAATCCTGGAATAGAAAAAGGACATTAGGTAAAAACTAAGGAACTGGACTAATGTATGGACTATAGTAAACAATAATGTATCAATATTTGTTCACTGATTGTAACAATGTAACATACTAATATAAGTTGATCGTCACAGAGGGAAATGGGTATAGTGTATATGGAAACACTTTATACTATCTTCTCAATTTTTCTGTAAAATTAAAACACTTCTAAAAAATAAAGTCTATAAAAACGTTGTGTTTTCTTGTTTTATGATTATGTGCCTGTATTTCCTAATAAATATGTAAATTTGCTTTGCCTTCCTTGATACTGATATTAAAGAAAATACTAAGTAACTCTGAAAGAATTTGTAACTCCAATTTAACAAGCAATAATTCTGGGTATTAACTTTTTAGGAGAACCCACTGAATCAATCAAAGCAAATTGTCTTTAAAGGCTGAATTTCTTTTCAGTGTTTAATCTTTTCTATGATTAATGCATACCACAAGCATGGTTCTCTTTCAAAGGGCAGAAAACATTGCTTGTAGGCAAGGTCTAAAATACAGTGAAATATTCATGTATGATGCTATAACAACTTTAATGTATTTTATGTTTTCAAAATGATGAAGTGTTATTTCAGTCAATAAAGTATTCACTTTTATACATTTCCTACCCACCTTTTCCCAGAACACCCACAAGGAAATGATACTATCATCTGATATTAGGCTCATCAATTTAAATTGGAGTTTTTGGTAGCTGTGGTTGCCAACGGTACTGGAATGTGTGATACTTTTACAAATCCTCTCCATGGCAAAATCTGATCTTCACAAGGTAGATCACAGTACGTGCCTAAGGCCAATGACATAGAGCTTTGTAGCTAGATTACCAAGCATTTTACTTAGAGGCACAATAGAATGTAGAAAAGGCCATTTCTCCTTCTGTCTTTTTCTGCTCAAAGGTCACTCACCATCTCAGAAGTTTTCCATAAACTCAGACTATATAATGTCACTTAATGTGAATGTAGCTCAACATTCTGTTTTAGTACAGCTAATCTCACATTATTTTATTGGTCCTAAATATGTAAATCATCAGCAAAGTTTTGTACTTAACTTTTTTTTTGGATGTGGACCATTTGTTAAAGTCTTCATTGAATTTGTTACAATACTGCTTCTGTTTTATGTTCTGGTTTTTTGGCTGCGAGGCATGTGGGACCATAGCTCCCCGACTAGGGATTGAACCCACACCCCCCTGCATTGGAAGGCGAAGTCTTAACCACTGGACCGCCAGGGAAGTCCCTGTACTTAACTTTTAAGAATAATTAAAATAAGCTATTCAACACATTTTTCCTAAAAAAAAAAAAAAAAGTAATTCTTCTTAGGCTGGCCCTGGACACATACATGACTTTGCCATTTTTTCCATGGATTATTTTCTTATCTGTTCTACTGTGTCACATTTGTTCTACCTTCTCAAAAAGAAGCATTTAAAAATTCATCTACGCGTTCATGCATTCATACATTTATTAAATAAATCTACTGAACACCTACATACGGCACAGAAAAGGAGGCAGAAAACTAATCTGGGTTGCACAGAAAGTAATGAACTCAGTTAAAATTTTTGGTGAAAACAGGTGTTACTCAATCTACTGGAAATTACATTTCATTATGGGGACTCACACACTCAAGGAAAACCAAGACCTAAATAATAATAAAGTAATAAAAGCACTAGCCATTTACTGAGTGCCTGCTTTTACCTGACTCTGAAACTCTAAAATCATTACGGATGTTTTGAGGATTGTCTGATATAATTGCAATTTCTATTTTACAGATGAAAATAACAAGGTTCAGAGACATTAGGTTACTTGCCTAAAGTGAAGTGGCCCAGAAACTACACAACTGGAAATTGAACCTTAGATTTCATAATGCCAAAATCTGTGCTTTTAATCACAATGTGTGTGTGTGTGTGTGTGTGTGTGTGAGAGAGAGAGAGAGAGAGACAGAGAGAGAGAGAGAGAGACAGAGAGAGAGAGAGAGAGACAGAGAGAGACAGAGAGATAGAGAGAGAGAAAGAGAGAGAATGTGTTTAATAGAGAACTTCTGAGAAATGGCAAGAAAACTGCCAGGTACCCATAAAACAATAATTTAGGAGCTTCTTACTATACAAGTAATTGTTAATCATATGGCTGAACTAAGGATCTCTCACTTTTGAACTAAGAAATCAAAAGCTTCCAGAAGTTGAGTCTAAATTTTACACTTACATAAGATACTTCATACAGAATGCTAAAGTATACTAACTAAAGAGTTCTGAAAATACTGGAAGCATTCATACTAGTATGATTTCATAATGTGGATAATAGAGGATTTAAGAAATTGGCAGATGCAACTGCAGACTCATTTCTTATCATTTCTGTGAAGGGCAAGATAAATCAATAAAATGAGAAAAATGAAAAAAGAATGGCTAGCAATTTTAGGTAGTTTGCTTCATCTCCATACTAGGAAAGACTAAGCAAAAAGAAAAAACTTCTCGAAATTTTATTTTGAAAGCACCTACAAGTGTATATGGTCTTTTTATACCAAATAACTTGGAATTATGGACTGTCCAATAAGTCTAATCTTCTCTGATGATAAAATTGCTGGCTTTATTTGAAACTATGAAATGAAAAGTGAGGTAATAATCAGAAATTCTTAAGAAAAGGAGTAGACAAAACAAAATTCTAAGAGTTGTGTCAAAAAATATTTTGAAACGAACATAAAATCCCCATTACTGGTACAGAGCTTTTAAAACTTTATCTTGGTTTTAAGCTTTAATAAATATTGATATGTTTACATAATTACTGTCATAAGGAAGACACAATTTTAGGTCAGCTTTCTTCATTCTTTCTTTATTAAGCATTATTTTATTTTGCTCCATCATCTTGTAATTATAATATAGTAACTGTGTCACTTTCTACTAAGTGGATATAATTTCCTAAACTGTTTTCCTATTCTTAACAATTAAAGGTGTTTCCAATGTTTTGTTATTACAAATGACATGACAATGAGCATCTTTATATAATAATTTTCTGGATTATAAATTATTTATCGGCATAAGCTTCCAGAATTAGAATTAATGTGTAAAAAGCTATTAACATTTTTATCTTGCTAGACATTGCCAAATTACTTGTCAAAAGATGGAACCAAATTATATTGCAAAAATCTTTGCCAACAGAAAACATTATATACAATTTTTGATTTTGCTGAATTATTAAGTTGGAAACCTATGTTCCATTTCTTTGAATTCTTTGATAACAGCGTGCTGCTGCAGGCTGCGAGGGCAGCCATGTCCATGAAGGCTCCCCAGAGTTGGAGCGGGGAAGTGGAAAAAGGTAAAAAAAAAATACTAATTGTATTTTCCCTCGATTGTTATCTCTCATTCTTTTCTGCCTCTGTGTAACTTATATCCAGGTAGCTGGAGAAACATCATGTGGCAGGGAAAATTGGTATTCCAATAAATTAATAAACACCAACTTCAAATGGATTTTCAAGACTGGAAATATTGCTCTGACTTACAGTAAGTTCTTTCTAATTCTCCTTAAGGACTATTTTCTTAGAAGCTTTCCCTACCCTCCTCAAATTTTCCTCCATCCTCTCTACTTCCTTCACTCTGGGCTGGTGAGGCGCTTCCTAACTCATTAGGAACACAGAAGTCAGTAAATAGTCCACTGCCAAATCCGTTAATTCATTAGCATTTGCATTGATCTTTGTATTCCCTTGCACTACAGGAGTTCAAGTTCAAAGGCCACGTGCACTACAGATAGCATTTCATTTTCTCTCATCTTCTCAAGTACTTCACAGCACTGCATTTTCTACAACCCATCTACTCCTTATGAATGATTCTTGCCAAAATTCAACCTCATTCTAGACTAGTAACGCCAACTTAAAATGTTAAAAACTATACGTGTAACACGAAAGCCTCCCTCCTCCTCTAATCCCTGCATATCTTCTTTAGCCAATTCATGTCTGAACTTTTCAAAATTGTTATCATCATATATTGTTTCCATTTCCTCACGTCCCATCTACTCTATAATTTACATCCATCTGACTTCCCTCACCGTAATCTCTCTGCCCACTGTCCTGAAATTTTACTTATGAAGGTCACCAGCGATCTCCATGTCAGTATAGCCAATGAATAGTTTTTGTCCTATTTCTAGGCTCTTTCCTTTTTTAAAAAAGAAAAAGAAAAACAAAAACCATTTTTTTTCCTCTATCCTTTCACACTCTCATCATCTTCTGTCCTGGTATATTTTACTGGCTTTCCGTGTTTAATCTGATTTCTAATATTCTATGAGTTTCCTTTATCTTCAGTGGAATAAACCACTATATGAAGGATTATTCTCAACAGTTAGTTCTCATAATAACAGTACTAGTAGCAGCAGTCAATACTTCTATAATGCTTATCATGTGCCAGACACTATTCTAAGACACTGTTTAAATACATATATATAGACACACACACACACACACACACACACACACACACACACATGAAGTTTTCCTCCTCATAGGCGTATGAAATAAGCCGATTATTATACCCATGTTACAAATGAGAAAACGGAGGCAATGAGAGGCCAAGGTCACATGATCAGTACTTGGTGAAGCCCCGCCTGAGTTCATGCTGGAACTTTAGAGGAGACAAGTTAAATAATGTCTCACAGATTGGCCTTAAAAGTGAGCAACACTTAATTAATGACTTGTGAAAGTATCAGAAAAAAAGGGGACATTTTAAATTGAATGGGATCTACTAAGTCATGGATCAGTAACTAAGAATGACTCTTATTGAATGAAATTATTTTTCATTATTCTTTTGAAAGAAGAATAATCTTGTGTTAGTGTTTCACAGTTTTTTTTTTCATTCACATATTTATTCTTTATTAGACACACATTTCCTACACACCTACGTGCCAGTGTCCGCTGCAAGCCTTGGAAGCAAAAAATTACAAAGTCCCTGCTCTTAAGCAAATGTCCAGTGGTGGAGGAAGACAGAGTCAACGTGTAAATAAATGTTGTACAGTGACAGAAATACGACTGGACAAAGGGATGGAGAGGCACTGAGGAGGCAGGTCTCTTTGGTCAAGATAGTAGTGGTGGCGTTTGAACCGAGACCTTAACGATAAGAGGGAAATTGGTCTGGGTAGATGGATTAGCCAATCTAAAGCTGGGAGAGCAAGAAGTAGAGCTTGTTGCATCTGAGGGACTGAAAAGGACAACTGTGCCTCGAGCCCCATGAAGGTCAGGGAAAGATGTAGTAAGTGACCAGAGCACATGGTCCCTGTGAGCCTGGCTAAGTAGTTGAAAATTTCATCTCTTTACAATAGATAGCCTTTAGAGGTTAGAAGCAGTGCAATAATAGCGTCTGATTTGTGCTTTTTAAAAGACTACTTTGACTGTTGAATGTCCTACAAAAGCAAAATACCTGTGTCTCTATGAAGTGCAGATAGTAAATTTTAAAAAGCCCAATGAGCTCATAAGCAGTTGGTTGACTAACTGTTATCATTTATCTTAACTAGACTTCATTAATAGAAGCTTGGTGACCTTGGGGTCCTGGGACATATTAGATTAGGGCAACCCAGCTATTTTCAAATAGTGTGATTTGAAGAATCCTTGAAATTGTTAGGGTCCAGGAAGATTATTTTATTGCTGGGGCTGGATGGGAAGTTTAGAATAAGAAAGGAAAGTATGATGGCTGGCTTCCATCTATTCTCCCTTTCTCTGGGAGAAATGATGGTGGGGTGACTACTTTGCTGTTGACCCAATGCTTCAATTTCAGAGCTGGTTCAATCCAGTAACTATTTGCTGAACAACTATTATATGTTAGGCACCCAGCTGGAACTGGGAATATAAAGAGAATAATTAATAAGAAAAGCAGGTATTACTAACAAGAGACAGGCACTGTGCTAATGCTTAACACGCACCATCTCAAGTTACATTAATTTACACACTAACCATATGAGGTAGATGCATTTATTATACCATTTTCCAGGTGAGAAATCTAATCCCTTTAAGGGGCTTAAGTTACTTCTCCAAGGTTACACAGCTAGTTAGGGGCATAGGCAGTATTTGGACTCAGGTCTGGTATCAGCACCAATTCTCTTAGCCATTATGCTCTCTAAGGACCTTACTTGAGAAGTTCAGATTATACATATATGGGTACAACCAACCCTAAGACCATCTGGCAAAACTGGCTGCTTGAGAAGTCCTGGATTTATGTAAGATGCTCTTGGAATGGAGAAGATCGTGAAGGAGGGTCCCCAAAACACACTCTCTATACTAAGGGGCAACAGAAGAGAGAAAGAATTAGCCTACAGCAGTATGATATTGAGGACCAAGAAACAGTGTTTCTCTCTTTTGTGAACAGTTATGAAATTATTTCTACTTCAGAATATCAGAAAGAAATCACAGGACTATGGACAGTTTGCTGAGCCACCCTATCTATCTTAGCGTGAATCCTGGCAGGTGTAGAGCTCATAGTATGACCCTGGCACCTAAGTGTAGTTAAGTAAGCTTTCATTTTTCTTCGGCCTTAAAGCAAAGCAGCTTTCTGATAGGTATAATTTAGGAAAGTCTTCCAAGAAAATAGTTAAAGTCCACTTTAAATATCTCAGAGAAAAGCAATTTTGCAAAAGATCTATCAGCAAAAGCAAGGCCAAACACACCAATTATTTAGTGAGACTTGTATTGTTATATCATTGCTCATGTTGTTTCTTTATGCATTTACCTGGAAGAAGGCTTTTAATGTTCAACAATTCTCAAAGAGATAAAGACCCACACTGATGTGCCAGAAAGAGCTTTGCCCTGGAATTAGATCAGTTTAGGTTTGGCTACTTACTAGAATTAGGTAACATTCTTAATCTTTCTGAGCCTGTCTCCTATCTGCAAATAGGGATACCACTATCTATTACAGAGGGATGTGGTTAAATTAAATGACACATGTAAGTGAAATATATCCTTCCAGGCTGAGAACATACCTAGTAAATGTTAAGTGATCTGCAAATATTCTGCTTTCTTGAAACGGATGAAACCTGTTATCATGATTTTAACCAATGGTCTAAATATCAAGACAATATTTAGTTAAAAGTTATAGTTGTTCTTTCACTGTCCATCTGCATTTTAACATATTCTAACATATTCTCCTTGATAAATTGTGTCCATATTAGTAACATTTGTCATTTCAGCTATTACTGTTCATATGTTTAAAATATTTCAATGTGATATAAGTCGTTACTCAAAGGGATGCCTAGCTGGCTTTGTCAAAGATTTATTTTAAGTAAAAATAAAAGACTCATTTTCACCAAGTTTGACTGAACAGTGTATTCATTAACTGTATGAACTTTCTGGCCAACCCAATACAGTAGCCAAGACATGGAAACAACCTCAGTGTTTTCTTGTGGATGAATGGATGAAGAAAATGGGGGTGCATACAACCTACTATTAGTCAGCCATGATAAAGAAGGAAATCTGGCTATTTGTGACCACATGGGTGGGTTTGGGGGGCATTATGCTAAATGAAATGTCAGACAGAGAAAGATAAATACTTTATGATCTCATATGTGAAATCTAAAATACTGAACTCATGATAGAAAGAATGGAATGACGGTTGCCAGAGCTGGGGGTTGGAGGTGACGAAAATGAGGGAAGATGATCAAAAGGTAAAAACTTCTAGTTATAAGACAAGTGAGTAATGGTGATGTAATGTACAGCTCGGTCACTACAGTTAACAATACCGTATTTTATGTTTGAAAGTTGCTAAGAGAGTAGATCTTGAAAGTTCTCATCACAAAGATAACATTTGTAATTATGTGAATTAAGGTTAACTAAACTTATTGTGGTAATCATTTCACACACACACTATATATATTAATCATCACATTGTACACCTTGGACGGATACAATATTATATATCAATTAAATTTAATTTCCGTCTGGCCCGTCATTTTCCAAAGGCCACTCAAGATCAGGGGACAGAACGCCTCCTCTCCAAGTGTCCTGCCAGCCCACCCACTCAAGATCAGAGGGACAAAATGCCTCACTAAAACAAAACAAAAGAGAAACACAAAAAAACTGGAGAGAGGGAGGAAAGGGTGCCCTGAAAAATAAAAACAAATTTTAAAAACTAAGTACGTTGACAGAGCTAAGAATAAGCTACCAGGAAAAAGAAACCCTACGTGTCAGATCCTAAAGTACAGAAGGGCAAGCCCGCCGGCAGTCCAGGCCCGGGGGGACCGGGGTCCCCAGCCCTGCAGAGCCAACCGCAGACCGGCTCAGGCGCCCCTCGGAAGCGCGGGGTTCCCGCGGCCGAGTCGGCGCCCCCGGCCGGCGCCGGCTCCCCTCTGCCCACCCTGCGCGCGGGGGCTGGAAACTGCCGCGGAGAACCACGGCGGGGCGGGAAGGGGGGCTCCAAAGAGGGTCTGGCGACTCGAGTCGCTCCGTTTCTCGGTGGGCTCAGCGCGCGCCGTGGGGGAACAGGAGCGGGGGTCCGGGAGGAGGGGACGGGTGGCACTTACGTAGACCGGCAGCGGCCACGGGTAGACGGCGGGCTCGGTCCCCAAGAGCGACTCCAGCCTCAGCTCCAGCTTCTCCCCCATGTCTTCGCGCGCGGGCCCCGCACCGCGCTAGTCTGGCGGTTGGGGGAGGGGCGCGGCGCCGCCGGCGGGGGCGGGGCAGACGGGCAGGCGGGAGGCTGAGGGGGGCCTGGCCTGGGCCTCAGCTGCCGCCACAGCGCTCCCGTCCGGCCCCCGGCTCCCTCTTTGTGCTCACAGGCCCGGGGCCTCCAGCGCTGCTGCGAACTCGGGCCGGCGTGAGGCGGCCACAATGAGCCGGGGGCCGGGCTGAAACACTCCCGGCGCGCGCGGCTCTCCCCGTGGACTCGCACGCTCTCACGCACGCACGCTCCCACGCACGCACGCACGTACGCACGCACATACGCACGTCATCGGCTGCCCCTGGCCACACCCACCGGCCCGAAGCGGGGACCCGGCAAAACCTCTCAGGGCCAGTGGTGGCGAGTTCGACTCCCGACCTCGACGTACCGTGACACAACCCCTCCCCCCCAATAATAAGACTATAATTCCTATTAAATATGACAGCTGGAATCCCGGCTTCTGTTCACAAAATTGCCGTGTATTTAGCCTATGCTAGGCACCAGACCGCGGACGCTCAGTACTGGCCAAAAAGGAAATGCCCTGCCCTCATAGCACTGCCATTTTAATTGGAATAGTAGTGACAGTGGTCAAGGGAGAAAATAAAGTGTCATCATCGCCACGGGGATGGTTAATCTCATGTGCGCACTGCGTGGGGCCCCGGCAACCACAAACATTATTCCAGATGTGGCCAGGAAGGGATTTTTCAGAAGAGATTAACACTGAAATTGGTCCACTTTGCGTAAAGGAGGAACGAATACAAGGAATTTATATATGCAGTACATATATATTTTTATTCTACATGCTTTTCTATGTAGGTGTATATGCGTGTCTATATGTATGTACGTGTATGTATTGCATATATTATATGTGTATGTATGTATACTGTATATATACACACCTAAATATCTTTCTATGTGTGTATATATGTATGATATAGACGTACCTAGGTGTGTACATTGCATATGTTATACGTATGTGTACATACTGTATATACACAAACGATGCATTTCATATGTGTGTATGTATAGTGTATCTGTATGTGTCTATTGTATATATTACGTGTATATGTGTGTATACATACTGTATATATACAAACTATGCATTTTATATATATGTGTGTATATATGTATTTGCGTATTGTATATACTATATGTGTATATGTCTGTATGCGTACTGCATATAAACACAGCTGTATATTTTTGTATGCGTGTACATATGTACGTGTGTGTGTATATACACACACACCCTATGGATTCTGTTTGTCTGGAGAACCCTCACTGATACGGCCACTTATGACAATTGAGCACCTGCTCTTTGCCAGCCAGGGAGCCAAACGCTTGTCCTTTCTGTGTCTCCCTTAAGTGTCACAAGTCCCGGGAGGGAAGGTGATGCCGCTCCTACCAGTTGAGGTGCCTCAGGGACAGAGAGGTGCACAGGGCGGGGGGCTGGAGCCTGGTGGAGCCCAGGTGCAGTTCTAGCAGCAGTACAGCCTAGCAGTCCCACTTCCCCGGGTGCCTCTCACAAAGACGCCGAGGGAGAGACGGGGTCTGAAGGAGGGGATGAGGAAGCTTCCGTGGGTCTGCAAGCCCAGACCAAGGCTGACTCGTCAAGGGTGTTAGAGGTCAGGACTCTGGTTACCCTGGGGATGGGGTTACACAGAGCCATTCCCATTCGGAAAAAGTATCCATTCTGCTCTTGTTTGTATGTTTACCTCCCTCCCCCAAATCTTTTAAAAACAGGTTCTCTTGGTTGCTGGGAGCACACAAGGGGAAGTCGTGTGTGAGGGGGTGTGATCCAGGGGACAGGGAGGATAAGCCCCCCCCTCGTAGGGCCGGGAGTGGCTCAGCTTTGTGAGCTAAGGATGGCCTGCGAGGTCCCAGAGAGAAGGGTCCCTGCTCCGTCCCTGCTCCGTCCTTGCTCCGTGCACCCCATTCCCAGCCTGAGAAGTCCAGAGCCCCCCGCCCCCGCACACACACACACACCAGGGAGGAGTGCCAGTCACAATGGCTCCCAGGCTCCGGCTCCAGGGCTCCCGGCACTAGGAGCTATTTTCAGCTTTCATGCCCTAGGACACGGCCAGAGCTATTGTCTCCGGAAACTCTCTGTCTGTCTCTCGCCCGCCCGCCATCCCTCCCTCCCTCCCTCCTCCGCCTTTTCCCCTCCCGCTCCAGCTGTCCTGCCCTCCACCCTGCATTTCTACACAGGGTGGCTCACAGACAGCTGCTCCCCGTGCCCACCCGCCACCATTCGATGGATGTCAAAGCAAGCCCTGGGGACTTCCCTGGAGGTCCAGCGATTAAGACTCCGAGCTTCCACTGCAAGGGGTGCGGGTTCAAAGCCTGGTCAGGGAAATAAGATCCCACATGCCGCCCAGCACGGCCAAAGAAATAAATGAGTAAAAAATAAAGTTATAGTGATGAAACAGCCCTAGTGGTGCAAGGATGGGACGTATAGCTCTATGGTAGAGAATAAAGGTCCAGAAACAGATAGATGAGAACTTGATATGACAGAAAGTGAGGAAATTAAGGAGTTTTCAATAAATGGCATTAGGACAATTGCATATCCATGTGGGGAAAAGTAAATTAGAAAAAAAGAAAACAAGCAAGCCCTGGTCAGGTGTGACCTTGGGCCCAGGGCCATTGGCACACGTTGTCGTGTGGGACGTTCTTCCTTAGACTCCTCCCTCCCTCCTGTGTCACTGTCACTTCCTCCAGAACCTTCCTGGACTCCCCTACACAAGCCCGGGGTGTGCCCTCACCCGCCCACCCTGGATCACCGGAATTCCAATCCTGGCCCACCCTTCCCCGCCAGGTGAAGAACTGTGCCTGGTCAGTAAGACCGTAGAGGTCCTTGGCCATTGCTATTGCAGTTGGAATTGTTACTGTGTTTACACAGGGTGACCAACACCCGCCCCCACTTTGCCCAGGACCGCTCAGGTTTGAGCGCTGGAACTATGGGGAAACCCTCATTTCTGGGGAACCCAGAAGGCTGGTCAGCCTATTTAGGATGGATCTTTCACTTGATATCCCAATCCCCGAGAGCCAGAAAGGGAATCTCCCCCCTCCTTCCATGGTAACCTTCATTCATTCATCCACTCATCCCTTTATTCAACTCCTTTATTCAGCAAGTATTTATGAAGCATCTACTACATAGCAGACACTCTTCTAGGTGCTGGGGACAGTAAACTGAGAAGGTGTGATTTCTTACGTGGGGATGATGTCTCGGAGACCACTGCAGGGCATGGGAGGTGGGAGAGGGAAGGGGCAGTTCTAAATGCAGGCTCTGACGGGATTGGGGCAGACCTTGCCCTAAGCCAGGCTGCTTGCTTCAACACAGCTGTCCTCACCCAGGGCCATCCTGCTTCCGCCTCCCCCAGTTCTTCAGTGATGTCTGGGGAAAATCTGTGGTTGTCACAACTGGGGGGGAGGGGACCCTGGAATCAAATGGGTGGGGACAGGGATGCTGCTGAACCCCACACAGTGCCCAAGAGGGGCCCCCAGCAGAGAATGACCCGCCCCAAATAACCCCAGTGCCATGGGGGAGACCCTGCACTAATATTATTCAGACCCGCTGGTGCCCCGAGATTCCTGCACAGGCTGGGACTCTAACCGGGTCACCTCTGTATCCCGAGGTGACCTAGAGTGGGGCAGCCAGGAGGGCTGAGTATCAGGGATGAAATGACCAATCTCTGTGCCCACTCTCCCCGCCACACCCCAGGGTCGATGGCCTCTATCTCCTCCCTGTGCAGCTAGCTTTTCCCTGAGCCATTTCTTCTTGTCAAGGTCCCTGTCGCAGGTTGTGTTCCCCGAAGATGACGTTGAGAGCAAGGATTGGAGCGCACGTGGTTGATGTGAGACGTGCAGAGAACAGATACAGCTGCCATAGGGTCCCGCAATTCCACTCCTGGGCATAGATCTGGAGAAAACTCTAATTCAAAAATATACATACACCCCTGGGATTTCCCTGGTGGTCTAGCGGTTAAGACTCTGTGCTTCCAGTGCAGGGAGCATGGGTTCCATCTCTGGCCAGGGAACTAAGATCCCACATGCTGTGTAACAAAAAAATAAAGAAAGAGAGAGAGAAAGAAAGAAAGAAAAAGAAAGAAAGAAAGAAAAAAGAAAGAAAAAAAGAAAGAAAAAGAAAGAAAAGATACATGTACCCCAGTGTTCATTGCATCACTATTTATAATAGGCAAGATGTGGAAGCTGCCTAAATGTCCACTGATGGGTGAGTGGATAAAGAAGATGTGGTACATATATACAATGGAATATATTCAGCCATAAAAAGAATGAAATAATGCTATTTGCAGCAACGTCGTGGATGGACCTAGAGATTATCATACTAAGTGAAGTAAGTCAGAAGAGAAAGACACATATATGATCTCTCTTATATGTGAAATCTAAAATACGACACAAATGAACTTGTCTACGAAACAAAAACAGACTCACAGACATAGAGAACAGACTTGTGGTTGCCAAGGGGGAGAAAGAGTGAGGGAGGGTTGGATTGGGAGTTTGGGGTTAGCAGACGCAAACTATTAAATATAGGATGGATAAGCTACAAGGTCCTACTGTCTAGCACAGGGAACTATATTCAATATCCTGTGATAAGCCATAATGGAAAAGAAAAAGTTTTATTTATAGGTTCCATCCCTAACTGAGCTGGCCCATCCCCTCCCATGGTTCTAAGTGCAGCCCGAGGCTGCAGACTTCCCACCCTGGTCTTCAGCTCCAGAGCAAGCCACCTGCAAACCAGCCGCATCTTCCCAGGGGCTGGCAACTCTCCTTTGCTACTGATTCCAAGACACATCCAGATAGCACAAATGTGACCATGAAAACAAACTCAGCCATGTTCAAATCAGGGAAATAACATTCTTATCTCTGTTTAGTAGTTGCTTAATTTTAGAATAGCTTAGAGTTACAAAAAAGTTGCAAAGATCTGTACAGAGTGTACAGAGTGCTGTGGACCCCCGACCCAGTACCCCTATTTCCAACACGTTAGTACTTTAGTACGTTAGTACAACATGCTTATCCAACTAAGGAACCGAGATGGATACGTTATTATTAACTAAAGTCCACACTTTATTAGAATTTCCCTAGCTTTCCCCTAACACCCTTTTTCTGTCCCAGTCTCCTCTGGGCTGTGACATTTCTCAGACGTCCCTGGGTTTTGATACCTTGAAAGTTTTGAGGAGGACTGGTCAGGTATTTTGTCCCTCAATTTGTTTGTCTGTTGGTTTTCTGATGTTTTTCTTATGGTTGGGCTGGAGTTATGGGGTTTGGGGCGGAAGATCCAGACAGAGATAAAAATGTCATTCTCCTCAGGTCACATCGTCAAGGATACACACCATCAAGGATACACACATCAAGGATACACACCATCAACGGGACTTGTGACAAACAATTTTACCCTTGATCACCTGGCCAGTAGCGTCTTTTTTTTTTTTTTTTTTGCTGCGTTGGGTCTTCATTGCTGCACACGGGCTTTCTCTAGTTGCGGCGAGCAGGGGCTCCTCTTTGTTGCGGGCATGTGCTTCTCATTACAGTGGCTTCTTTTGTTTCGGAGCACGGACTCTAGATGTGCGGGCTTCTGTAGTTGTGGCATGGGGGCTCAGTAGTTGTGGCTCCCAGGATCTAGAGCGCAGGCTCAATAGTTGTGGCCCACGGGCTTAGTTGATCTGCGGCACATGGGATCTTCCCGGACCAGGGCTCGAACCCGGGTCCCCTGCATTGGCAGGTGGATCCTTTTTTTGTTTTCTTTGTTCCGTTTGGAACCAAAACTTTAATCCCAAGGAGTCTCACAAAACATATTACAGATGACAGCATGAAAAAAAAATTGCACAGTAACTCAAAGTTCAGCTCTACAATATACTCTTAATCTGGCAGGACATTGGTGTCTTGATAATCTCAACTTCCAAAAAACTTTACAAAGAGCTATGTATTCATGTACAGCAATCACAGAGGGGACTTATGACCTAACTCAAAGGTTAACTAACTTCCTTGAAACTTCTTAGATGCTAAACTCACTGGACAACCTCTTGTCCAGTGTGAAGACTAGTGGAATTCTTAAACCTCTCATCTAGGGTAAGGGTGCGGCTTTCATTTCTACCTGCTGGCTTGTGTTCACAGTACCTTTTAAAGACTGCTTGCTTGACTACAGCTGCATACCGTATCCCAGCTACAGAAAGTCTTTTTAATGTTTGCCAGTGTTGTTTCCATAATAATAAACATCACACTTTAGGTGGGCAGGAGTTAGAGTTTTATTATCAGTCTAGGCAAGACCAAAAATTCAAAGCAAATTCAATTCTGCTTAAGAGAACATTGTAAAGAAACAATTCTTCATATTACATGCCTCATATGACCCATTTCAAACCACAGAGAATGACACCTTTATGTGTCACTGTCCCAAGAGACAGACAAACGGGAACAGCTAAAACATTTAAAAAGTGCATCAAGCTTCGGAAGTCTCAAACGAAACTTGAATTTTCTGTACATACTCCTGTCAAATGAAGGTATTTCCTGTGCACCACTCCTCTTGCAAAGTGGTCTGCTATTTCCTTTCATTTGACCTGGATCGGCTAGGAGACCTAGAGAAAGATCGGGACGGCTTGCGATTTCTCTCCTGGGACAGTGATCTCTCTCTTCTCCTATATCTACTAAAGGGACCTGCTCCGGCTGCGGGAGAAGCTTCTCCGTCTTGGAGATCTGTGGTGAGGGGGAGGACTCCTCCTCCGATAATCATCTCGAGGGCGACGACCCCAAGAAGGAGGCGGCCACGATTTCGACTTCTCCCTTCCCCATTCGACAGGTCCACTCTTACTCGGCAGCCACAGAGTGTTCTCCCGTCTACTTCTCAGACAGCATCCGCTGCATCTCGGGGATCTTCATTTTCAACAAGAGTGAAGCCGGGAGGGTTTTTAGCAACCCACACACTTCGGAGTGGTCCATAATATCCTAAAGCTCCTTCGAATTCAGTCTTGTTACCACTGTTTCCAAGACTCCTTACATAAACGTTCCAGTCCAACGGACAGGAATCCCGATGCAAGACCCTCCTGGCTCCTGGCTTTCATGGGCCACAGGGTGATCCCGGGCCTCTAAAACCTGGCAGCTGAATCGGCTCGCACAAGCTGGCCTGTGGGGATGCTTTTCTCCCTATGTGTCCAGCCCGGGGCCATGCTGTCTAGGCCCGACCTCCAGGGTGACAGGGTGAACCCCAGGTCCCTGGAGCAAACACTCAGAGCCCTGGTGACCAGACTCAGGGGGCTGGGGCGGCAGCTGGACATGTGTGGCCACCCTGGTGGTGTTTGGCCCCATCTGCAGTTCCAGTTCCAGCTGAGAAAGAGCCTCGCTGTGTTATTTTCTCCTGGTTGTGTAAGGATCCCCGGTGTCATTTGACAGAAATGTAGATGGTGTGTTCTTTCTCTCTTTTCTCCCTGCTTCCTCTCGTCCCTCTCCTCCTCCCTCTCTCCCTCTCCCTCTGTCCCTCTCTCTCTTCCCTCTCCCTCTTTCCTCTGCGTCTCTCTCTTTCCCTCTCTCCCTCCCCCCTCCCTCTCCCCCCTCCCCGTCCCTCTCCCTGTCCCTCTCCCAACTCCCTCTCCACCTCCGTCTCCCCCTTGCTCTCCCCATCCCTCTCCCTCTCCCCTCCCTCTCCCTCTACCTCCTCGCTCTCCCCCGTCTCTCTCCCTCCTCCCCCTCCCTCTTCCTGCCTCCCCCGTCCCTCTTCCCTCTCCCTCTCTTCTTTCCTCTCTCCCTGTCCCTGTTTCCCTGTTCCGCACGCTCTCCCTCTACCTCTTTCCCTCTCCCTGTCCCTCCACCTCCTTCCCTCTCCGGAGAGGGAAGGAGGTGGAGGGACAGGGAGAGAGAGCAGGAGAGGGAGGGGGGAGAGGGAGAGAGAGGGGTGAGAGGGAGAGAGGGAGAGAGGGAGGGAGCGAAAGACCGTCTCTCCCTCCCTCCCTCCCTCCCTCCCTCTCCCTCCCTCCCCTCCCTCTCTCCCTCTATCCCTCTCCCTCCCTCCCTCTATCCCTCTCTCGCTCCCTCCCTCTATCCCTCTCTCCCTCCCTCCCTCCCTCTCTCCCTCTCCCTCCCTCCAACTCTCCCACTCCCTCACTCCCTCCCAGAGAGGGAGAGATAGAGAGGCAGAGACAAGGGAGAGGGAGAGAGGGAGAGGGAGAGAGGGAGGGAGAGGGAGAGGGAGGGAGAGAGATATGGAGAGGAGAGGGAGAGGGGGGGTGAGAGGGAGATGGAAAGAGGTCTCTTCCTCCCTCCCTCTCTCCCTGTCCCTGTTTCCCTGTTCCGCTCTCCCTCTCCCTCCACCTCCTTCCCTCTCCAGAGAGGGAAGGAGGTGGAGGGAGAGGGAGAGGGAAAGAGGGAGAGGGAGAGCAGGAGAGGGAGGGGGAGAGGGAGAGAGAGGGGGGAAAGGGAGAGAGGGATAGAGGGAGGGAGCGAAGACGTCTCTCCCTCTCTCCCTCTACACCTCTCTCCCTCCCTCTCTCCTTCTCCTCCCTCTCCCTCCATGTCTCCATCTCCCTCACTCTTTCCCAGAAAGGGAGAGATGGAGGGAGAGACAGAGAGGGAGAGGGAGAGATGGAGGGAGAGGGAGAGAAGAAGAGAGAGAGGGACAGAGGGAGAGAGAGATAGAGAGGGAGAGCGGGAGAGGGAAAATGGTCTCTTCTTCCCTCCCTCTCCCTCTCTCCTCCGTCTCCCCCTCTCCTTCCCTCGCCCTTTCCCTTCCACTCTTCCTCTTCCTCCCTCTCCCTCCCTCTCTCCCTCGCCCTCACTCCCTCTCCCTCCATCTCTCCCTCGCCCTCACTCCCTCTCAGAGAGGGAGAGATGGAGGGAGAGGCAGAGACAAGGGAGAGGGAGAGAGGCAGAGGGAGACTGGAACAGGGAAACAGGGACAGGGAGAGAGAGAGGGAGAGGGAGAGAGGGAGAGGAGGAGGAGAGAGGGAGAGGGAGGGAGGAAGAGACCTATTTCCCTCTCCCTCTCTCCCTCTCCCTCTCTCCCTCTCCCTCCCTCTCCCTCTCTCCCTCTCCCTCTCTCCCTCTCCCTCCCTCTCCCTCCCTCTCCCTCTCCCTCCATCTCTCCCTCTTCCTCTCTCCCTCTGCCTTATCTCTGCCTCTCTGGGAGGGAGTGAGGGAGAGGGAGAGATGGAAGGAGGAGAGTTGGAGCCAGAGGGAGAGGGAGGAGAAGGAGGGAGGGAGAGGGAGAGAGGGAGGGAGAGAGGGAGGGAGGGAGAGACATCTTTCGCTCCCTCCATCACTCTCTCCCTCTCCATCTCTCTCTCCCTCTCCCTCCACCTCCTTCCCTCTCCAGAGAGGGAAGGAGGTGGAGGGAGAGGAAGAGGGAAAGAGGTAGAGCCAGAGCGTGCGGAACAGGGGAACAGGGACAGGGAGAGAGGAAGGGAGAGAGGGAGAAGGGGAGAGGGAGAGGGAAAGGGGGAGAGGGAGAGGGGGAGGGAAAGAGGGAGAGAGAGAGAGGGACAGGGAGAGAGGGAGGGAGAGAGGCAGAGGGAGAGATGGAGGGAGAGGGAGAGTGAGAGGCAGCGAGGTAGAGGGAGAGAGGGAGAAAGGGAGAGAGAGAGAGAGAGAGAGAGAGAGAGAGAGGGAGAGCGGTAGAAGTGCTGAGGAGGGGGGCTCCCTCCCCCTCCCACTCCCATCCACTCCCTACTGCTTTCTCCTTTTTCTGCTTCAACAAACACCAGGCGCCTTTTAGATCAGCCCTGAAGTCAACGTTGATGCTTGGACAGCCTGACCTCCCCGCTGACTTCCAGCCCAGGACCACCGCTGGGAGATGAAGTCTGCGGGGCCCTGGGCGCAGGCTGCACAGGCACCTCCTCTGATGCCCAATCTCTCCTCGTTTACGAGGCAGCCGACACTCCCCTCCCTGACTCCCCAAGATTTGGGGCCTTTTTTAGTATGTGTCGATAATGCCATGAGCGACTATTTAACTCTTCCACGAGGACCCATCTCCCAAAATGCCGTGGTTTTCAGCCTTGGCTGCACTAGAGAACCCCCAGGGAAGGGAGAGACGTCTCTCCCTCCCTCTCTCTTTCTCTCCCTCTGTACTTCTGTCTACCTCTCTCCCTCTCCCTCTCCCTCTCCCTCTCCCTCTGGGGTGATGCCCGATGAGCTCAGAATCGCAGATGGACCCCCCCATCCCCTCTCTGTGGCTTGCATGGGGGATGCACCTTCTCACTGTGGCCCGGGCATGGCCTTGACATTCAGACATCGGGTCCTGCATGGACACTTGTGTTTGTTCCATAGCGCATGTGGCTGCAGTCTGTGCTTCTGTAGATGGGGGCTGTGCGTGAGCCCTTCACCTTCCCCGCAGACACCACTGGTGCTCGCTCGGCCTCGCGGGGGATGCGGGGTGCACGGGGGACAGTCTTGCGTCCCCACCTTCTTGGGCTACAGACAGGCCACGCTGGTGCTGTGGTGACGGGGGGCTCCCAGGAGAACCCCACTGCAGACCGGAGAGGTGGCCCCCGAGAAGGTGGCGTACGCCTGGGGCCGGGCCTCATCAGTGAGCCACGGGCCACCTGCAGCAACAGGTGTCTCACCGTCCAGGGGCTGGGTGTTCGGGCGCCGTGGGGTTGAGCTACTGTCTGCACGGCAGCCGTGTTTGTCTTGTTGAGCCCGGGGAGGCCCCTTGGTGGCTCCTGGAGAGCCTGGCCGCATTTCTTCCTGCCCTTGGCCTTAGAGCCCATCACGTTCATGCCGTTTCTGCTTCCAAAAGGACCTGTGTTAATAAAGGCCACGTGTTAGGACAGCACCAAAGTGTCTAGAAATCCGGGCCAGGAGGAGGAGGGAGGGGGATTGGCTGTGCCCGCCAGTGGCCTGGGAGCCCTGCCCGCCTGCAGAGACCTGGCCCGGGGCCCGTGGGGAGGGCGTGGCCCTCGGTCCCCAGCGCCTTCCGTCTCTGGCTTCCAGGAGAACTGCGTGATCCTCAGGGAGCTGGTGAGGCTGCAGGCCCTGAAGTCCCGCCTGCTGGGGTTCCGCACCATGCCGACTCTGTGCTGGAGATGAACACGGACAAGACCAGCCAGGTGGTGGCCACTGTCCTAGGTAACACCGCCTCCCCCTGAGTCCCAGTGGGGACGGGGTCAGGCGGACCTTGACCGGACGTGGTGCTGCCTGAGACCCCACTGTGTCAGCCCTTGGGGGTCACCATCCCAGACCCTTCATTCTGCCTCGAGGGGTGCAGGGTCGGGGGTGGCTGGGGGGCCGCCCCAGGGACGTAGCCGAGCCTCTCCCCTCCGCCCGCAGGTGAGCTGGCCCAGAAGCTGAAGCCCCTCGGGGAGTAGGAGCGGCCGTGATCCTGGAGCTAAAGAAGGCCGAGTGCCAGAGGCGGGGCCTGCACTTTGACGGCCCCATCAACGCCTGGGACCTGCGCTACTACGTGAACCAGGGGGAGGAGACGCGCTACCACGTGGACCAGTACCTGCTCAAGGAGTCTTTCCCCGTGCAGGCGGTCACACGCGGGCTGCTGGGCATCTCCCAGGAGCTGCTGGGGCTGACCTTCGACCTGGAGGAGGGCACGAGCACGTGTCACGAAGACGTGAGGCTCTAAACGGTCTGGGACGTGGCCTCGGGCAAGGTCATCCATCGGCAAGTTCTCCCTGACCTCTATCCTCGGTGCGTGCGTGGTGGGGGAACCTGTCGGCTGTGGGCCGGGGCTCCTCTGTGGAAGCGGGGCCCCATCCACGTCCCTCCGCAGGGTGGGGAAGTCCGGGCACGCGGCCTGCTTCGGCCTGCCTACAGCACGATGGGAGCTGCCAGATCGCCATCGCGGCCACGGTGGCCAACTTCGCCAAGCCTACGCCCAACCTGCCCTCCCTGCTGCGGCATGATGAGCGGGAGACCAACTTCCACGACGTCGGGCATGCGATGCACCAGCTCCGCTCCCAGGCGCAGGGCTGCAGGCGGGGGCGGGGAGGGCCCGGGCATGCGTGGTCCTCAGGCAGGCCCTCGCCACGGGATTCTTTCACTGACATCACCCCACACGTGGTGACGCCCTCGGTGTCAGCTTCCATCATCAAACCCCAGGCACTGGGCGCGTAAATAACGGAAATGGATGTCCTCGAGGCTCTAGAGGCTGGAAGACCCAGATCAAGGAGTCAGGGCTGGTTCCCTGCATGTTAAATACATGTACTCAAGAGTTGCCTTTAAAAAAGACAAAAGAAAAGAAAGGAACGTTGCCTGCAAGTCTGCTGACAGCCGGTGATGAGAACCAGAGGGAAGGCTCTGGGGCCGGGGGCGCAGTGCCCTGTGAGCTCGGGGGCTGCTGCCAGTCTCCGTGGAGGCTCAGCAAGTCCCAGTGACTTCCCCACGTGGGGGGGCGCCAGCTGAGAGTCTGGGCCCAGGACCCACTGCTCGTTCAGTCTTCCTGTGGTCAGCCCTTCATCCTGAGAGCGATGCTCTCACAGGCTGCACCGGGGCGTGTGGGGACAGTTTACTGAGCCGTACAGACGTCACTACTGCTTTGGACCATTTCCATCATCCCGAAAATGTCCCTCACGCCCTTAGCTATCACTCCGTCCCCTCGCCAGCCCCTGACAACCAGGAACCCACTCGCTGACTCTGTGGATCTACCTGCTCTGGACGTTTCTCCTCAGTGGGGTCACGCCCTGTGTGTCCTTCTGTGTATGACTTTGCTCGCTGAGCATCGTGTTCTCAGGGTGTACCGACGCGGCAGCGAGCGTCAGGGCTTCACCGCATTGCGTGGCTGAGGGACGTAAAGAAGACAAGAGAAAAGAAAAGCACGTTGCATGCAAGTCTGGTGACAGCCGGTGATGAGAACCAGAGGGAAGGCTCTGGGGCCGGGGGCGCCGTGCCCTGTGAGGCCCTGGCGCTGCTGCCAGTCTTGGTGGGCCACGGACAGCACCGTCCCTCAGGAGCTGCTGGACAAGCTCATCAAGTCCCGGGAGGCCAACCCAGATGCGGCCGGACCGAGGGAAGGGAAGGGGGCTTCCGGTCTGCCCGGCTGGCAAGCGCGGCCTGGACACGGTGCCAGCCCCCCGTCTCCTTCAACCTGTGCCAGATCGTCCTGGCCAAGGTGGTTCAGGCCCTGCACACGCAGACGCCCGCGGACCCGGCCCAGGAGAATGCCCGCCTCTGCCAGGAGATCCTGGGGTTCCAAGCCATGCCAGGTAGCCAAGCGCGCGCCGGGCTCACCTTAGCGGTCGGTTGGCGGCTACTGCCCAGGTCAAGAGGATCGTCTGGTGGTGTGTGAATGGGGACCGACTGACGGGCTCCGGCCGAGGCCCGCTGCCCTCTGGCCTCCTCCTGCCACGGCTCCTTGGCTGGTCCCTCCAGCTGTGGCCCACGGAGTCCGAGGGTGGAGTGGGAGGCTCTGCACATGCTTTCTAGAGAGCCTGGAAGAGGCAGGAGAGGGCTTCGTACCCCGGACAGAAGGCATCGACGAGGTCTGCCCATGCGTGTCGGTGCGGACACGCGGTTCACTCCCTCGTGAGCGCTTTAACCAGCGATCTCCCCGTGGTGGAGGGAGAGCCCTGACTCATCTCTCGCAGCCTCGGCAGCTGACCTTGTAAGAGGCTTAGGAGTGAACCCTCGTGAGCTTCAGCAGAAAGTCGGCAAAGATTTATTTGTGTCCCTCCACTGAACTGCCAGCAAGGTCCCCGTTTTCTACAAGTGTTGGGCCAATACTCTCTCTAGTGGCAGGGGACTCAGACAAGGCTGCTTTGAGGCCCCCACCCCCGCTCTGGGGCAGGGGCACTGAGCGGCCAGGGGGCCGGCCAGGAGCCCCTCCGCGTGTGTCCCAGTGACCCACCTGCCTGCGACCTTCGGCCGCCTGGCAGGAAGCTACGACGCCCAGTCCTATGGCCAGTCATTCCTGCAAGAAACACTGGAACCAGTTTCTGCCAACCCACCAAAAAAAACGACTTCAAAGGCAACGTGGTGTCACAGGAAGGGCTTGTTTCTGTGCTGGTTTGTTTTTAGTTCATTAGGCCTCACTTAAAATTCTGATTCCACAATGCACTTGCTTTGGGATCTTGAGCAACACTCATAACCTCTGCAAGTTTCAGTATAGTAAGTTTATGTGATTACCTTCATCTGTAATATCCCTGTGTTGCAATCTTAATTAATTCAGATTAATTCATCTTAATCTTAATCTCAAATTCAGATCAATGACTAGTTCCTCTGTGACTTCTCCTCTGAACGGATTCAAAAGCCGCCTCTCCCGTCCTCATTTGGCTTCTCTTCTCTTCTGGAATCTCATAAGAACTTCTATGACCTCTTTGGTTTTTTGTTGTTGCTGTTGTCTGTTTGTTTGTTTTTTAATTGAAATATAGTTGATTTACAATGTCGTGTCCGTTTCAGGTGTACGGCGCAGTGATTCCGTTTTCAGATTCTTTTCCCTTATAAGTTATTACAAAATATTGAGTACAGTTCCCTGTGCCATAGGGGAGATCCTTGTTGTATCAATTCTATGCCTTCTTTGAACGACCGTAGCACTTGTTGTCTGTATCATTTATTTTTATGTCTGTTGTGGCTTTGTGACCGAAAACGAAAATTTTCTATTTGTTCATGCCCTGGCCCTTCCTTAAAAATGTGTTCATTTACCTATTTCATATTTATTGACTACATCTTAGACACCGTGTTAGCTGCTTGTTCTAGATGTTAATAAAACATAGACCTTCCTGCTCAAAGGGTCACAGTATTTGTGGGAAAACAAAAAAATGAACAACTTACGTCTCAAATAGCTTTGTACTTCCCAAAGAGAGCACACCTCGTAGGTACAATAAATATATGTATTATACATAAATGTATAAAGAGTTAATGGCATTAAAAACGTGAGATAACTGCTTTTCTATTCTGAGGAAATGAGGATTACATTTCACCAGGAGCTCAATACCACTCTGAGAATGAGGGCTTAACCCCCGACCTGGCTCACTGCATCGCTTTCGTATATGAAAATAGACAAGTCTGTACACGCTCTCTACAAAAAGGCTTATCTGGCATGAATTTCAGATAGCAAGAAGAAAAATTCAAGAGGTTCAGAGAAGCATCCAGAAGCTCAGATGATTGTCTGGCACTGATACAACTTGCTTGACAGGAAAATAGAGCTGTAAATCTCACAAAATTCGATGATCTTCTAAGAATTTCAAAACCGCCTGCTATTAATTAGAAATCCTAGAAGAACCGCTTCTTTTAAAGCACACTGATAATATGCTTTACAGCTTAATATTCAGAAGCCTATGTTTCGGCTAAGTGAGCTTCAGGAATGAAGGAAACTTGTGGTTCAGTTCCCTCTACTCTGGAACCTCTGGTCAAAACACCTACTTCTGTGCTCAGCCATCTTATCATCTGAAAAATGGAGGCAACTCTAAGAAAACATAGTTACAGAGATGTTGCACAGTTTCCTGTGTCACTGTCTTCATTTGTTTCAGAAAACCAATAACGTCTAAGCTACTACTGCAAAGAGCGCAGTGTTACTTGGGGTCATCTAGTGCAGCTCTGTCAAAGTAAAGAAAAGGAAAGGGGCCTAGAACAACTATAATTTTCCCAAGAGGACACTATTATTTTATGGTAAATCTGAGTCAAGAACCCTGATCTCTTTGATGCCATTCCATTGTTCTTTCGTTGGGTTCTCAACAACCCAGAGAAAGAAAGAGAAATAAAACTCCTATGTGCTGTGTCACTGGTACAGGACGTGGCAAGATTGGAATCGGAGAACTACATATTAACAGGTATTTGGGAAATTCTTCAAACTGGTTAAGATATACACCAGGTACCTAAAAAACAGTATGTTTTCCCAAGATGATTCTGTGGAATGAACAGAACTGGTAACTGAAGGTGCCTGTGTGCTGCACTTCCAAACAGGATGGGTGAATGCTTGTTTTCTGGCACCTTTAAGACTCCACCCCAATATACACATTAAAATAAAATTAACATTTCAACTGGGTCATATTTAATTCTGCATGCTCTTCTAAGTCAGCAAAATATTCCATATATCATTTAAGTTGTCACTCACTCTCTTTTCTTTTCTTTCTTTTTCTTCTTTTTTTTTTTTTTTTTTTTTGCGGTACACGGGCCTCTCACTGCTGTGGCCTCTCCCGTTGCGGAGCGCAGGCTCAGCGGCCACGGCTCACGGGCCTAGCCGCTCCGCGGCATGTGGGATCTTCGCGGACCGGAGCACGAACCCGTGTCCCCTGCATCGGCAGGCGGACTCTCAACCACTGAGCCACCAGGGAAGCCCGTCACTCACTTTTTAACTTGAGTTTTAATTTCTAAAAGTCTTTCCAAACACAAAACAGAGGTGGGAAAATGGCATATGGGAAGCTGCAGAGATGAAATAAGCTTACTTCATTCGGCATAAAGATGAATACCCAAACAACTTCTGCATAGCTGCAAGTGTCCAAATCTACTATCTTCGTTTCGTAGTCAAGGCTTCCGGAAAAATATGCTAACGGATTCCTAATTACCCAAATGCCCCATATCCGTTTCAGTAAGTATCGTTATACATTACGGAAAATTTTCTCAGTGACACAGAAAGACATCCTGGCCGAGCATCCCCCTTCCCATGACACAGAGATGATGGGTCTCAAGCTACGTTGAAGGCGTTGGAGCCCACTTTATCCATTACTAATATTAATGGAGGACAAACCTTCATATTCTGTTTGTTTGCTCTGTGTTTGTTAAATCACTTCTTCCCTTCATTAAAATGGATGACACATAATTGAGTCTGTAGTGTGTGTATCACTGGAACCTGAACACATTTTTGTTGGTTTTATTAACGTCATAGGTTTCTAGGGAGGGTCTACTAAATAACTAAGTCTAGTTTCACAGTTACAAATAAATTAGGATGTAATTTTGAATAAATTAAGCTCATCATAAAGGAAGGATACTGATAGTTGCTACTACCCCTTCCTTGAGGGGCTCTTGTAAAGCACTAAATAAAGTAACAGAGGTTTATATGCATGCATATATTTTCAATGATATTTGAACACACTCGAAAAGAACTCTACAGAATGCATTATAAAACCTCGATGCTGTGTGTCCCTAGTTCCCAGCTCTCTCGTTAAAACTATTTAAATGAACAAAATGTTATCTATTAGGAGAGCTATCAGAGTACTCCAAATACTACTTCTTGCAGTACCCTGTCCCAACCATTTGCCTTCCTCTTCCCATTAGTCCTTAATTCAGAAACCCCAGAGATTTGTTCATTAATTTATGAGCATATTTCTTCATTCAGCCAAGAAAACTGATGGCTCCCTTACCAAATTTCAGGCACCCTTCTTCAGTATGTTTTCTAGGCATGTTCAGGAAACACAGCAGTGATTAACACAGATGAATATAGCCTCTCTCGAGCTGAGGGGAGAGACAAAAGTAAAGAAGCAAATATAAAATCGTAAGTGTAAATACGTAAATAAAAATTGAATAAATGGGTAGAATAACTAGTATATCAGGTAAGTGCTGGAGAAAAACAGCAAGCAGGGAAGGGGGATGGAGATTGTTAGCTGGTAGGAGGAGGCTGCGATCTGAAACTAAGTGATCACTGAGGGCTTTCTGGGGAAGATAAAATTTAAGAGGGAACCTAAGGTTGTGAGAGGGAGCAAGGTGCATATCTGGGAAGTGAATAGTACAAGCAGAGGGAACAGTCAGATGGAAAGGCAATGAGGCAAGAGTGGGCTTGGAGTATCCAAGGAGCAGAAAGGATGTCAGTGTGTGGAAAACAGAGGGAGCAAAGTGGAGAGGAGAAGGAAACCGTCAGAGAGGAAACAGAGGCCCAGATTTCTAGGGCTGTGGAGGCACTTTGAGGACTTTGCTTTTCCTGTGAAGAAGCCACTGAAGAGCCTGGAGTGACATGATCTGACTTACGTTTTAACAGGATCTCTCTGGATGCCATGTTGATTAGAGACTGCAGGAGAATAAGGACAAGCCCCAGAAGACCAATAGTTGATTCAAATGTCAAGAAACATTTATGCCTTCACCCTTCAACTTCACAAATGATGCCATTTCCATTGAGCTATTGAAAAATATAATCTGGCTTTCAAAACAATAAACCAGAAGGCATTTTCTCACATAAGCAAGGTCACAAACAACTGTCAGCTAAAGTTGAAATAGCAACAAATCAAATAATAACAAAAAACATTTTTTATAGATTTTAAAACCTTACCAAGCATTTTCTTGTCCATTATCTAAGTTAATCCTCAAATCAACGCCATGAGATAGTTACTATTTTCCCATTAGAAGTGACCGCATATTAAATCCTTAGTGATTGCTCAAGAAAAGCTGAAATCTTGAGTGTACATCTATTGATGCCAAGGTTGGGTTTTTTACCCATGGGAACATTGGATGCTAAAATCCACAGGGATTTTCAGCTCAAGATGGCAGACTAGGAAATATATTTACTTTCTGGTCCTCCTGAAACCAGGTTTAAATAAAACTGTAGAAATACCCAAATTAATCAACCAATAAGAGCCAAGACATTGTGGAAGTCATCAACCACAGAAAGATTTCAACACATTTCGAGAAGGCAAACAATGAAATGGAGGGGCCATGAATAAAATAATGAAGAAAAGACTACCCTAAGTAGGGTCTGCACAAAGCCAGTCAGCTTTTGCTGAGCCCTGGTTATAGTAAAGGACAGAGGAAGGAAGAGGGGCTGAAAACAAGGAGACAAAAGTCATTTCAGGAAAACACGTTCATTTAATGAGCTCCAGGGAACACTCAGCCTGCTGCCATACTCACTCACGTATTACAGTGGATTGTTGGCACGCAAGACAAGAAAACAGGGAACCAACGAACAAAACTCAAGACACTGTTTCTTACTGAACTCTTCTCAAACGAGATCAAGAAATTATGGTTCAATGCCATAGCTGTAAATCATTTCTGCTCCTGGAGAGGTTAGAAAGGGCTTATAATAGTTACCCTTTTTTTTTTCAGACAGAATTTAGGTCTGAGCAAAAGCTTTTGTGTCCTCCAACCTCAAAGTTTATTGGGGATGGAAGTCCAAATTTGCTTCGACATACCATAAAAAGAATCTCATGAGCAGAGGGTCAAACTACTTTTGGAATATATGAATTATGCCCAGTGTGATTTTAAATAGATTTTAAACAAAAATATATAGATTTTTACTGATCTATATGATTCTGGGTTCTGAAACTTCTACATGTCACATGCCTGATACAGAACACACAATGTCAGTCCCAGGAGAGAGAAAACACTCCAATGAAGCAAGCCAAAGAAACAAGATTCGGACAAGGTAAAGTGACGTGTAGACCAAGACCAGGATTTTTCAATTCTTTCCTGTCATGCTGTAGCTTCCAGCTCCTGAATAACAACACATGTTTCCCTTGTCCTAGACACACAAGAGTATGTCTCCTCTATGGGGCATAAGAAGCTCTAGAGTTACATATGTGTAGTAAAGAGTGGACCCAGCCGGCATACTCACAATGACCAAATTGTGTTGCTCGTACTTTATTTTAAACCAATACATCGCTCCACGCTGAAGTTGCAATAAATCATATATTTGCTTTCTAGACATGAATGAGATGCCTTACTGGATATACTCCAGGAAGGCCAGAGAAACTGGCTTCTAATCCATACAGAATAATTCATTGATGAATTCCTTTCAGGATAGCCCATGATTTATCTAGAATATAAGCTTTACATACCTGGATCCTTCAAACTAGACCAAAGGGAAAAATCTAGGCTCCAAGCCTCAATCAGAAATGTGGGATGGTGCTATGCTGACAACTGGTGGTCCCTGACCTATCTTCTGAGATTAGAACCCAGTGTGGTGGATGACCAATTCACGCGTTGAACAAAAGAACACCTCCTACAGGGCAGTGGATGTGTTCATTACAGGTATGGCACTTAGGGCTAAGTATCATAAGGACTTCAAGAAACAAAAGAAAAAGTAACACATGAAGCATATATGATAAGGAGGCGCCAGAGTCCAGAGCACGAGCTCTGGAATCACACAGGCTTGCTTCGAATCCCGGCTAAGCCACTACCATCTGTATACCCTGAAGAACAGTCGAAGGTTGAAATGTTCTTTTACCAAATTTCGAAAAACAAGTGAAGAAAGAACCTACCCGCCAGGAAGGGACATCGTGGGGTGCAGCATCCAGTCGGGTCAGGGCTCTGCATCCCCTGCTCAGAAACCTTCACCGCCTGGCTCACGGTGATGCTGGCAGCTCAGCAGCCCTGGAGAAGGCGCTCCTGCTCCTGTCTCCAGGGCTCGCGGACAAGCTGGGGAGGTCCACGGAGGAGGCGGGCCACAGCCTGGCAAGCTCTGGGTGCCTCCTGCACTCAGCTCTGGGCAGGCTCTGGCCTCTGGGCCCCGTTGCGGGGAAGGGCTGGCCGATACATACCCAGGGCTGAGGGGTCTGCAGAGCCGGTGCCCAGGCAGCGTGAGCTCTGGAGGAGAAGCCTTCCACAGTCCCCAACAGTCTCCGCATGGTGGCCCATCCGGTGCCAAACACCTGCCACCCACAGCGACAAGTCCCAGCCGCTACAAAGTCCAGAAGGGCTCGGGCTCTTTGCCCTCGGGCCGGGTTTCTCCAGGGGCTGGGCTTGTGTGGGGCCCCCAGCCCACCCCCTGACCCGCCCGCCCTTGCTCTGTGACACGTACAATGCAATGGCAACACCCAGGCTGAGCCGGCAGGCCAGTGTTCAGTGCGTGCTAGACCTTGAGAAGAGTTAGCAGCTAGGGAGAAGCTCTCCCACTTTCACTCGCTTTTCTCAGATCAGCCAGGCAGCCCATCTCACCCCAAAGCGATGGACACCACACCTCCTTCCCAGGCTATCGTTTTCCGTTCTGCCCCTGTTTTCCCTTTCCATTCTGCCCCTCTTTTCCCCAGCACCCCATCTACGGCTTCGGGTGTCATCGGTGCTGCAGCAGGCAGCACCTCTGACCCCGAAGCTATGGACACCACACCACCTTCCCGGGCTTTCGTTTTCCGTTCTGCCCCTGTTGTCCCTTTCCATTCTGCCCCTCTTTTCCCCAGCACCCCATCTACGGCTTCGGGTGTCATCGGTGCTGCAGCAGGCAGCACCTCTGACCCCGAAGCTATGGACACCACACCACCTTCCCGGGCTTTCGTTTTCCGTTCTGCCCCTGTTGTCCCTTTCCATTCTGCCCCTCTTTTCCCCAGCACCCCATTTACGGCTTCGGGTGTCATTGGTGCTGCTCCCGGCAGCACCTCTGACCCCGAAGCTATGGACACCACACCACCTTCCCGGGCTTTCGTTTTCCGTTCTGCCCCTGTTTTCCCTTTCCATTCTGCCCCTCTTTTCCCCAGCACCCCATTTACGGCTTCGGGTGTCATTGGTGCTGCTCCCGGCAGCACCTCTGACCCCGAAGCTATGGACACCACACCACCGTCCCGGGCTATCGTTTTCCGTTCTGCCCCTGTTGTCCCTTTCCATTCTGCCCCTCTTTTCCCCAGCACCCCATTTACGGCTTCGGGTGTCATTGGTGCTGCTGCAGGCAGCACCTCTGACCCCGAAGCGATGGACACCACACCACCTTCCCGGGCTTTCGTTTTCCGTTCTGCCCCTGTTTTCCCTTTCCATTCTGCCCCTCTTTTCCCCAGCCCCCCATCTACGGCTTCGGGTGTCATTGGTGCTGCTCCCGGCAGCACCTCTGACCCCGAAGCTATGGACACCACACCACCTTCCCGGGCTTTCGTTTTCCGTTCTTCCCCTGTTTTCCCTTTCCATTCTGCCCCTCTTTTCCCCAGCCCCCCATCTACGGCTTCGGGTGTCATCGGTGCTGCAGCAGGCAGCACCTCTGACCCCGAAGCTATGGACACCACACCTCCTCCCTAGGCTATCTTTTTCCGTTCTTCCCCTATTTTCCCTTTCCATTCTGCCCCTGTTTTCCCCAGCGCCCCCCCCCCCCATTTACGGCTCAGGCCGGCATCAGTGCTTCAGCAGGCAGCAGCTCTGACACCAAACCTATGGACACACCTCCAGGGCTGTCATTTTCCAGTCTGCCCCGTCTCCAAGTAGAACCACTACCTATTTCACACGGCTGTTCCTAGTTCTGGGAACACACCACGCACTGGTAGCAATGCCTCAGCCCATGCCTCGACTCATTTCCCTGCAACGCTGGCCAACAGATAGACCAACACTTCAAAGTTATGACAGAAAGTTGAGTAAGTTATACGCTTGGAATTGCATTTATTATTACTAACAAGCACAACTGTAGTGCTTAGACTATAACAAGTAATATTCTAAGTGCTTAGCAAATATTAACTCACTTAATCCTCATAATGGCAACCCTATAGGTAGGTAATGTTCATAATATTCACCTTTTTGGGGGGAAACTGAGGCCCAGGGGGGTTGAATAGCTTGCCTAATGCCACACAGTAAGTAGCGGGCAGAAACCCAGGATGAAAACCAGACCGTCTAGACTTTCATCACTTTGCTGTGTCACCTTAATAGATGTTGTGGTTAGGGAAGGGACTAAACTGACAAGACTCTGAACTTGAGAAGGGAGAAATTAGAAAGTGACTGATCCTAGAAACTAGAGAGGATTTCAGCTCAGAAATTTCTGGTGGTGAGACCCAGAAGAACAAGAACATGGTTGGAATATTAACTTGGGGTAGTATCTGAATCCATTGAGAAATGGTTTTGTTTTGTTTTGTTTTTTTAACTTAGAAAGGCCAGCTGGATGAAGATTAATGAAACAAAAAGCAGAAAGGGAAAGAGGAAGGTGCCTGAAGTGAGACATAACCTCTTCCCTGTAAGTACTAGGGGTGGGCGTCCTGTGGGAAAGGATGGAGCTCTCTCTACAGCTTTGTCACCAGGATGAACAAGGAGAAACATGGCAACCATTGTACTGGTTTTGATGATTCCTCAAAAACCAAGGCTTTACTTTCCAAGAACTACCCACAGTAGCATACCTACCGTGTGTCAGACATGCCACCAAGTGTGTTTCCAGTCACACATTTTCATTGGAGAAATAGTTCCTATGAGGTACGCATTAGTTCCCTATGGCTGCTGTAACAAATGACTACCAATGAGCTTGCGTAAAACAAAACACACTCATTCTCTTATGGTTCTGGAAGACAGAGGTCCAAAACCAGTTTCCCTGGGCTGGAACCAGGAGTTGACAAGGCCGTCCATCCACCTTCTAGAGGCTCTAAGGGAGAATCTGTTTCCTTGACAGCATTCCTTGACTTCTGGCCACATCAATCCAACCCCAACTTCATCATCACATTCTCTTTGGAGTAAACACTCCCTCTGCCTCTCTCTTACGAGAACACCAGTGGTTACATCTGGGTCCATCCAGGTAGTCCAGAAGAATCTCCCCATCTCAAAACCCTTACTTTCATCCCATTGGCAAAGTCCCTTCTGCCATTTAAGGTGACATTCATAGGTTCTGGGGATTAGAAGGTGGACATTTGGGGGCAATGGTACTATTCAGTCTACTACAAGGTAGATACTATTAGCTTTCTCAGATGTAGGAAATGAAGTTTAGGGAAGTAATTTGTCTCAGGTCTACAATTTCCAGAGTAGAGATTTAAATTCTGCCAGGGAGACTTTAGGACACACTCTAAACAACTTTAACCTGTGTCCTTAATTACTGCATAATCCTTGGTTAAGAGTCACACTTAGGTATCAAGACCCAACTGAATATAACACAAGTACTGTCTCCTCTTTCACTATGTTTGCCTGGTGTATTTATGAATCTTGCCCAGAGCAGAAGAGTTCAGAAAATCGTTATACACGTTTACTAGGAGAAAGCATTTACCGTTTGATGTGCACGGAGTAATGGAAGGCTATTTAAAATAAAATAAAGTAAAATATGCCACCAAATCGTCAAGTGTCACAACAGAGGTAACCCCGTGGGAGTCTTGAGGAGACTAAAATTATCTCCAATTGTGCAGGTGAGAAAAGTGTCACTAAAGGCAGTTGTAGTTCAGCCAAGCCCTACGGCACAGAAGTAGGAATCTGGATATGTACGAATGGGAAAAAAGACATTTTAGGCATGGGAAACAGTTGAATGCTGAATGGATGAGAAATAGGCATTAGACCTTTCTAAATCAACTGGCTTATTAACTCAGTAAATCAGATTTGGTCAGTCAAACTAGCTTTAGCTGATTACTTATCCAGGGCATAGCTGTTGAGAGTCATTTTTGTCATAAAACAGTAAATAAAATTGTTGAACTATAGCTTTAGGCTTGCTAAGTGATAACAGATTGCTCTAGCTGATGTTCAAGTGACTTACTTGGTACTATTCACGAAATTGGGGGTTAACAACTGCTTAAGACAACATAGAGAATTGATCTTAAATAGTACTTGAAGTAGTTACTGTGTAAAGTATCTGTTCAGTAGCTCATGGTAAATGGATGTTTATAATCCCCGTTGGACAACCAACTGCTTTTTTGCAAACGGTAATGTGAATTGCTGTTGCATAAACTATAGTAATGACCACCTATCTAATCTGTTGTCCAAACCAGAAATCTTCTAACAATACTGGTCTCCTAATAAAAAGTAAGCATGAAGCTAACACACACTGGGTGTCTCCCGTGTGCCTGTGCATGCATCTATAGCTCACTGAACCCCCATAACAGCCCCCAAGAGAGGGACTCTGAGTGTCCCCATGCTGCTGGTGGAGAAACAGGCACAGGAAGGTTCAATAGTCTATCTACCTAAGATAACACAGAGGGCGGGAGAGCCTGTTTTTAAACCATCTGCCTCCAATTCCAGGTGCCAGGAGCCAGATTCAGCCTACAGGCCTCTTCTGCTCATCTGGAGGTGAAACCATGTGTAAGGATTAGTCAAATCCTGTCTTCACTCCTCAAGGTAGCTTGAACACTTGCACGTCCTCCAAATAGCACGTAGCATAAGCAATAAGATGTTTGCCCCGGGTACTGTCCAGGAACTTGGAATCAGCTGTGTCTAGTTAGGCTGAGCTGGTTAAGACTGGAGAGGACCACCGATCTTCCACCTGGCCCAGTGCCTTTTGACCTCCTGCCATCAGAGGGCCGAAAACTACAGCCTGAGAATGTGCTGAGCCCCGTAGCCTAGTTACGCCAGCTCAGAACAATGAGGAGCACACCTTTTCCCAATCACCTTTCCTCATGCTCCCCGTGCCTCATACTGCCCTGCTTCTTTATTCTTTATCCCATAGATACCCCAAGCCCCTTGCCTTTGGGGAGGCGGATTTGAGAGCTATTGTCACGTCACTTCCTCGCTTGGCTGCCTTGTGAATAAACCTCCTCTTTGCTGCAAACCTCAGCATGTCAGTGTTTTGGCTTGCTGCGCCTCAGACAAAATGGTAGGGAGCAGTGGTAAAGGTCCCTTGCCTGTGAGGGAAGCTGGTTGCTAGTAGTCACGTTGCAGATGTTTTCTCCTCCCGGGGGGGCAGACGTCCTGCTCTTCCAGAAAGAAGGGAGAAAGGCAGGAGCTGGACCCTTGCTCTCAGGGTCACCGTCACCTAGGAGCTCGTTAGAAACACAGAATCCAGGCCCCACCCAGAACTACTGAATTACAGCCTGCATTTAACAAGATCCACAGGAGAGGCATACCCATATTAAAGTTGGAGAGGCACCAAGCTGGAGTCCACGTAGCAGAGAAGCAGACAGGATTCTAGACCACGCAGAGTGTTAAAGGCCAACAGTTTGTTTTCTATTCTCAAAACAATGTTTTTGAGCCATGTTGATGAGCAATGTCCCAACTTGCTTCTAAGGTTTCTTGTGTGAAGAATGGATTGGAAGGAAACAAGATATATGGACACTAGTTAGGACCTCATTGCAACAGACAGGCAAGTTCAGTATGAGGATGTTGAGGAAGAGTTGACAGATTCAGAAGAAATTCAGGAGATAAACTGAAGCGGGCTTAATGGGGTATGAGACGGAGGAAAGGAAGGTCTTAGGGAATTTAAGGGTTTACTCCACGTATGAGCAAAGCCTCAAAATTCATCATTTGAACGTACAGAGGTAGAGCTCTCAAAGGACACTGGTTAGGAAGCAACAGTACGCCCTTTATAATTCCAAGAGACAACACGGATCAACTGTCTCGATGGAAAACTCGGCGGTACCGGTGCGTTTTTTCACTCAAACTTAGTTCCAGTGCCTATTACTCACATTTTCTGTGCCTAAACAACACGGCTTGAGGAACTGAAGGGGATTCCATCCTGGTAATTAAGGAGGGTCCCCAACACTGACAGTCCCATCTTAAAAAGCAGTCCCGCTGCATTTTACCCAAGGAGCAATGGCCAGAGCCTCCCTTTTAAAACGATGGGGAGAAATCAGAACATCACACACTGTCCCTTTCAGCTACTATGAACTGAGCCGCGAGACGACCAGCACCCCCTAGCACAGCGCGGACGGGCCAGCGCACGGGGGCCACTGTGACAGGCGACAGCACAAGAGACGGAAGCCCAGGCCCAGGGGCTCCGAGCTCCACCGGCAACGCCCAGGGGCCAAGGCGTATTACCTTTCCGGGATGTGCTTTCCGCCCTTCCTCGTGGCTGACGAACTGGCTCATGTCACCCCCGCCAGGAGTGCCAAAGTCGCCAACCCGGCATCCCCGGTGCCAGCACAAGGCCACGAACCACAGGCGCCTAGGCACAAGCCCACGCAGCTCGCGGACCTCCTTCTACCGCGCATGCGCCACCGCGTGGCGTGTCGAGATGACTGTCATCACGCAGGCGGATTAACGCGCTTGATCCGTAAAGAGGATTCTGATGCCTGCAATTTCCCTCCTTAGCCGGAGGCTGGGAGCACACGTCCATTAGTTCGTGTGTGTACCCTTCAGCATTCCAATCATACGGGACATGGAAAGTTGTCCGACTCTCCCAGTTTCTTGTGTGGTTCTTTCAGATATTTCCCAAGTGCTTACATTCACACTTGTATCTTGTATGTAAGTATTTGTACGTAACAGGTATCCTGTAGTTTATAGAAGAGCAGCACACTATACACGTACTACATACATAGTCTACAATGTGTCTTGGATAGTGACGCTGTTATCTTTCTAAAATATAAACTTGGCTGGATTGCTCTGTCGCTTGAACATCTTCACTTAGCACAGAATACAGCCCAGGTTGTTAGCACAGCATTGAGAACTCTTTATAAACAGATATCAGTCTGTCTCTCCAACTGAATTATAAGTTCAAACTATGACTTACAAGGACCTACATCATCCACCTCCCTCCTCTGCCCTGCCAGCCTCCCCTGATCTCATTCTCTACTGCCCTGCCCTCACTCACTTTCCCCTGTCCAGCCACACTGGCTTCCTTACTATTCCTCAAACATGCCAAGCACAGGCGTGCCTCAGGGACTTTGCACCTACTATTCCTTCTGCTTCAGAACACACCCTCCCACCCCATCTCCACTCTCCCAGGACACACCCTCCCACCCCATCTCCACTCTCCCAGATATCCAATGGCTTGTTTCTCACTGCAAGGCTCTGCTCAATCGACATCTTAATAGAGGGGACTTCCCTGATCACCTACCACATTCCCTCACCTCTTCATCTTCTTTTGTTATCCTCCAAAGCATTTACCACCGCTTGACACTCCACATATTGACTTATTTATTCATCTCTCTCCCCCACTAGAATGGAAAGTACGTAAGGGCAAGAACTTTGTTCTCTTCCTACTTCCTAGAACAGTGCCTTCAACTTAGAAGGTGTTATACAAATATTTGCTGAAAATGAATGTATGACTTCTTTGCCCTTTCACACTACCCTCTAGTCACACCAGAGGCTGCCCCTCCAGAGCACAAGTTCAAGCCCTGGGCCTTTTGTACCTGTCCCCAATACCTGGGCTGTCCTTTCCTCATTCCGGCAAAATCCTCTTCCCCCAAGCCCAGCTCAAACGCTGTCTCCTCAGTCAGGCCTTCCTCAATTTCTCCTCTATATTCCTGCTGCACTTGATTCTTTTATCATAATTAACCCACTTAGACTCACTACATGTTTCTCTTCCTAGACAACTGTAAGTTGCTACTGAACAAAGACTTCTACTCACCTCTGTATCCCCGTGCCCTAACAACAAACCTATAAGGCTCTCGGTGTTTACTGAAACAATTCATTTTCTGAGTCTCTACCCATTCTAGGGAGTGCGTAGTATAGTCTCCTCCTCATTATCAGTGAGCCTGGCATCTGTGGGAGGGCCTTACAGCAGAGGAAGTCACCAATGGATCATAACTAAGGTCCTGAGACTGCAATGGCAGACAGCATGGTGAAGTTAGCCCACTGCATGCAGAAGACCCACAGAGGAGTCAGCATATGCAATGGACTACACTTGGTATAACATGTGAACAATCAAGGTTTACAAACGTGTTCTCATGCACTTGTAAGGATCTTCTAGCCCACGCGGAACAGACAGAACACACACAAAGGAGCCTGGAGGAAGTGAGTAGGCCGGCAGCTGCGCCCTAACGTCTTAAGAGGTAACATTTCTGTGACTACAGTTTAAACACATCAGATAATTTGCCTCCTTTCTAGACACCCTGGTTATCACAGGACAGGCCAAGCCTCTCAAGTTTTAAAGCTAAAGTACACGGAAGATCTGTGAATAGGGCTGAAGATATTTAAGAGCTAGTACCTGCATTAAGCAACCAGGTTATAGAATGAACATTTATCTTGAAATTCCAGTCTCTCCCTCTCTCTCTCGCCTCCTATCCCCTATCTTCCCACCTCCATCTCTATTCCCTCTCCCCTACTCCCTGTTTTATGTATATACGTGCATCATTTTATATATACACGGAATATTTACTGTCTGTTACATTGATTTAATAAAGTGCACACTCCTCAGGCTAAATTTAGAAAGAGGACAAAATGAACACTTTCACATGGGCGTCAGTGGTGTTCCAAAGACAAAAGATTCCTCAGTCTTAAAACATGGCAAACACCATGTTCCTTCTGATAGTTAGATGCTAGAAAAAGGCAAGTGGATCCTTAAAATTCACACGCTATTAACACCTACTATCAACAGAGTAGATCTTAAAGCGGAAACAAGAAAACACCAGCCTTTTAAGTTCTTCCTGTCTGAAGATAAGAGTAAGAGGTGGTAGTGTTCTTCCTCACTTGCACCCGAAGGGTAAAAGCAGCAAAAATATCTTAAACACATATATGATGAGGAAGCCACTCTACCTGGTCCACTCTGTTTTGTTTTGCTTCTAGGGATCTGTCTCACTCTGAACCTTTGCTTTTTGTTTTCTCTTTTATGTACGCTAAGAACCTGAGAGTCTAAACCTTTTCTTCCACCTCTCAACCAATAAACAGGACAAAAGAACATTTTTATGTTTTTATGTATTTTCCATTCAAATTTTTAAAAAAGAGATAAGTAAGCTAGCTCAGTTCATATTTCTCACAAAGATCACTTTCCAAACTAAACTAAATTGTTTGTGACCATAAACAGGAAAAACACCGTACTCTAGTAGCACCATCTGACATTTCCACCTTAATGTTACCAAACACAACTTGACACGAATGTCAGAACTATTAAAAATGTTAAAAATCCCCAACCCCACTCAAAATGCATACCAAAGTTCAGGTAAAGGAAAAACAAAAACAAACACAAAAGCAACTCACCGTTATCTTTATGTTCTTTCAGAAACCCATTAACAGCACACTGGAATTTAAAACTAGTGTCGTCATCTGACACCTGATGCCCAATTGTACACATTTTTAAATAAGGAAGAGTTTCTGGTAAGTCCTATAAGGCAAAACCATGAAAATATGTATTATTTCCTTTGTAGGGAAAGAATAAAAAATTAATTAGAGAAGGCAGAATATAAACCAGGAGAGTACATTAAACTTTGTATGTCAGTCATTCTGATGAGAGCCATTTTTTCCAAAGCTGCTTTAACCAGTAATTATCACTTGATTTTCATTCAAACTGCAGAACGGACAGTTACCAGGCATGCAAAAGGAAAAGCAAATCTATGTGAATGAATGCACATGTAACTCAAAATGACATAAACAGTTCTGCCTACATTTATGTTCTATCTTACATTTCAAGGGCCATAAAGCGGCTGTGATTTAAGGAGAGTAGTAGAATAGAGTCAGAAGAACTTGGATTCGAATTAGGAAACAGAGGCAATTTCAGGCATTGTTGAGAACTGGTATTCTTGAGGTGGGAGAAAGTAGACTATCAATAGAAGACAGAAAAGGATAAGTGAAAATTCTCTAGTTCTGAATTTAAATGGAAAGTAGCAGTAGGAACCTATGACATATTTTAAAAATATTAAAAACAAACGTACATATTTCCTAGCTCTGACCACTGAAAAAGTCTAGAAACAACTGATGTCATGTCAAAAGGACTCAGGAGTCACCGAGAAGCTCCAACTGGCCAAAGATAGGGCCTCAGTTAGAATAATAACTGTAACGGAGTCCACGGTGATAGGAATAAATAAAATTTTACAAAACTGGTCAACACTGGAGGATATTTGTGAATCAACTCATTATTTTGAAAACTGTTAAATAAAAGAAGAGAATCATGCCTCTACAACTGAGCAACCAAACAGCTGATGAGGGGAATCTTCTCCTCGTACAAATATACCCAGCTAATAAGTGAAAAAAAGAACAACAGAATCCACCATTCTTTGAAGCCTCAACTGAATTAATGGATGTAGGTATGAATCATCAGTGACTGCTAATACCACAGAAAGACACAACTATATACGTCTCCATGGAAGAACACATCATCACCCATGAAACTGTCTTGCCAAAACAAAACATGCAAGCTTCATTCAGATCAACTACCGATTTACAGGAAATAAAAGGACTGAAGGATATGTTACCAACACATGGAATGTAATCATCGGCATCTAGATGGGACAAATCACCTGGTTTCTTTAAAAACAAAATTCAAGGAGGAAAAAAAAAGTGAGAGAGACATGGAGGGAGAACCTATAGATTAAACAAGACTTCAGAGACCTAACAATCCACGGCAAACTGTGGACCTTATTTGGATCTAATTCAAAATTCTTATAGACAATTTTTTATGACGTTTAGGAGACAACTGCAAATTTGAGCACTCCCTGGGTATTTAATATTAAAAAATGATATTAAGGAATAAAAGTCCTATATTTTAAATGCACGTACCAAAAACGTACAGGTGTAATTTACATGTTGTCTCGGAGCTGCTTCAAGATAATACGGAATGGGGTGAAACAGGTGGGGGTATAGATAAAACATGACAGCCATCAGTTGGTAAATAAGAAAGCTGGATGAGTTCCTGGGTATACAAGGAACACTCACAGTAGTTTTATACTTTTGTATATGCTTAAAATTTGTGATAATTGTTTAAAAACAAGACGACACTGTAGAAAACAGTTTGGCACTTTCTCACAGGTTAAGCGTAGAGCTTAGTATTTGGCAGTAGGCTATGATCCAACAACTCTGCTACTACCTACGCTGCACATCTAACAGAACTGAAAGCAGGGATTTGAACAAATATCTGTACACCAATGATCATAGCAGCATGATTCACAATACCTACAAGGTGGAAAACAACCAAGTGTCAATCAACCGTTGAATAACAAACTGTGGTCTATATACACACAATGGGATTTTCTAAGCCAAAAAAGAAATGGCATTTCGTTACGTGCTATAACATGGATGAACCTTGAAAACACGACGTTTAGTGCAATAAGCCAGACACAGAAGGACAAATACTGCAGATTCCATTTACACGAGGTACCTAGAATAGGCCAATTCACAGAGACAGAAAATAGAATAGAGGTTACCAAGGGTTGGTGGGAGGGAAAATGGGGTTGTTACTGTTTGATGGTTACAGAGTTTTTGTTGAGGACGATGAAAAAGTTTTGGTTCTAGACAGCGGTGATGGTTACACAGCACTGTGACTGTACTTAATGCCACTGAACTGCATATTTATAAACGGTTAAAAGAAATATGATTTCTCTATATTTTACCACAATAAAAAAAAAGCAATAACAGAGCTGAAATTTCAATTCTTCCTTTTCCGAGAGTCAGTTTCATCGTCTGTAAAATTAGTAATTGTAGTTGTCTATCCTCTGAGCTTAGTGCAGGGTAAGCACTCAGTAGGAGATATCAGTACTACTTCCACTTCAAGAGCAAAGGATTGCTGTGAAGATTAACTAAGTCAACGGATATGAAAGAACTTTCTAAATGGCAAACTGCTCTACAAATATTAAAAGACATTAGGTGTTACTGTCTCCCAAGGCCATGGAACAGGTCAGAAGGAGGATAATTCTTTTGCACTGGAATGTCCTACATGGGCCAAGAGAATAGATGGGTTTCTGTACTATATCAGAAGGCATCAGGAAAAGGAAGCATAAAACTTAGAGAACAATTGTCTTTTACACTGATGCTTAAACATGCTCAGGCAACTGCTTAACATAAGTGCTAAAGACATAATGGACATACCTTTCTTTCTTTTTAGGATACTACTGTAACTACTAAAAGTTTACTTCATTTTCAAAATGTAGAACATGGAAGCTTATAGAATTTCTTAAGCATATCTAGAGCCTACTGCCAAATACTACAGTTCAATTCATATCTTTCATCTCATTTTGAAACAGCAATTACAAATGTGTATTTAAGGAAACCACTAGCTTCCCTTTTTGAACCCACGAGAGAAGGCCAGGACTCACCTTAGCATAAGATGATAACTACTGAACTACTATGAATTATTACAGTATCAGAAAGAAGGTCATTTTCAATTACGCCTTCCATTTACCTCTGGCTTGTAAGAGCGGCGAGTATTTGCTAAGTCAATAATCAGCCCAAGTTCTTCATTCTGTCCTTGGATTTTGTTAAGAGATCCAAGGGGGAGAAACGTTCTTCTGGAGCAAGATTCTTTTCAAAACTCTGTCAGAAAGAATAAAATAAGGAAGAACATATGTTTAAAATCCTTTACTATGTTATCCATTTATTCAAACCCTGGGATGCTAACATATGAGATTCAAAGTCAAGTTTCCTCCTCTGCAGCTTACAAGCGATATTACAATCCTTTCTTCCAGAGAGATTAGACCGAAGAAAATAAGCTCACTTCTATATAGTTATTTCTATGTTTGTTTATTTCATGTTGGTCTCCTAACCTGACTCTAAACTCCCAGAAGGCAGGGACCACATCAATTTTGCCTACCACTGTATTGCCAGCTCCAAGCGGAGTGCCTGAAAATAGACACAGAAATAAATACTTCTTGAACATCTACATATAGGAAGGATGGCTTTCACTGCTAAATATTCTTTCATGTATTTGGCTTATACATGTACCCTGTTCCATTGATCTCTTTGGTTATTCAAGTGTCAGCAACACACACTTTTTTTCTTAATTGGTAGACTAGTTTTAGAGCAGTTTGAGATTCACAGCAAAACTGAGCAAAATGTACACAGTTCCCACTTACACCCTCTCTCCTTCATCCCACACAGCCTTCCCCATTATCAACATGCCATACCAGTGTGCTTCATTTGTTAGAATTCATGAACCAACACTGACACATCGTTATCAATCAAAGTCCACAGTTTATTGCATTCATGGTACAAGTAACCGACTATTTCTTTATTTCTAGTATAGTCATCCCCAAACATTTACATACTGAGATACATATTACTTTCTTATAAATTACTTTATTCTTTATTTATAGTTAGGGCATTGCATTGTTTTTTTTTTGTTTTTTAATTAAGTACAAAAGTTGGTTGTATTTGTCTATGAATCCCATTTCTGGATAGTAAAAGAGGTATTAAAAAGTATTTGCTATAAAAAGGGAAAATGGAGTACGACGGGGTTGAGAGCCAGGGCTCTATATGGTGAATTCAGATTTCTGGAAGAATACGGTATTAACTTTTGCTCACCTTTTTTAAAGGAACTTTGAAAGCAATGAAACGAGTCCCAGGCATCCGCTGTTCAACTGGGAGATAGTCTTTCCACCTGTTAATATAGTTTTTGTTAGGCAAATTTTATGTTAGGCTGTCTCCCTGCACAGGATGAATGCGCCTTGAAAATGGAAATCATATCCCTCTACATCGGCTCCCAGGTGGTCCCAGCGTCCCGACCCCGACCCCGGCCGCGCGCGACACACTTTCCACAAACTGACACACACGGAGCCCGCGCGAGGGCCGGGTCGCGCGGGCTTCCCCGCCGGGTCGCCTGGAGGCCGGTCCCCCGCAAGCCGAGCGCACGAAAGGGCGCCCCAAAGGCGCCGGCCCAAGGCGCCCGCTGCGCTTTCCCTTTGGAAGCTGGGCTGCGGGGCCCAAGCGTAAACCCTGAGACAAGGAACACGCGCACCACGCCGCCACGGGGGACGACAGGCCGGGCGCCCACCTAGCCGGACACCCTGCATTTCTGCAATCACCGGACGCCTGTGTAAATTTCCGTCTGGCCTGTCATTTTCCAAAGGCCACTCAAGATCAGGGGACAGAACGCCTCCTCTCCAAGTGTCCTGCCAGCCCACCCACTCAAGATCAGAGGGACAAAATGCCTCACTAAAACAAAACAGAAACAGAAACACAAAAAAACTGGAGAGAGGGAGGAAAGGGTGCCCTGAAAAATAAAAAAAAATTAAAAAAACTAAGCACGTTGACAGCGCTAAGAATAAACTACCAGGAAAAAGAAACCCTACATGTCAGCTCCTAAAGTACAGAAGGGCAAGCCCGCCGACATTCCAGGACCGGGGGGACCGGGGTCCCCAGCCCTGCAGAGCCAACCGCAGACCGGCTCGGGCGCCCCTCGGAAGCGCGGGATCCCCGCGGCCGAGTCTGTGACCCCCGGCCGGCGCCGGCTCCCCTCTGCCCACCCTGCGCGCGGGGGCTGGAAACTGCCGCGGAGAACCACGGCGGGGCGGGAAGGGGGGCTCCAAAGAGGGTCTGGCGACTCGAGTCGCTCCGTTTCTCGGTGGGCTCAGCGCGCGCCGTGGGGGAACAGGAGCGGGGGTCCGGGAGGAGGGGACGGACGGCACTTACGTAGACCGGCAGCGGCCACGGGTAGACGGCGGGCTCGGTCCCCAAGAGCGACTCCAGCCTCAGCTCCAGCTTCTCCCCCATGTCTTCGCGCGCGGGCCCCGCACCGCGCTAGTCTGGCGGTTGGGGGAGGGGCGCGGCGCCGCCGGCGGGGGCGGGGCAGGCGGGCAGGCGGGAGGCTGAGGGGGGCCTGGTCTGGGCCTCAGCTGCCGCCGCAGCGCTCCCGTCCGACCCCCGGCTCCCTCTTTGTGGTCACAGGCCCGGGGCCTCCAGCGCTGCTGCGAACTCGGGCCGGCGTGAGGCGACCACAATGAGCCGGGGGCCGGGCTGAAACACTCCCGGCACGCGCGATCCGCCCCGTGGACTCGCAGGCTCGCACGCACGCACGCACGCACGCACGTACGCACGTCTTCGGCTGCCCCTGGCCACCCCCACCGGCCTGAAGTGGGGACCCGGGAAAACCCCTCATGGACAGTCGTGGCGGGTTTGACTCCCGACCTTGACGTAGCGTGACACACCCCCTCCCCCCCCCCAATAAAAGAAAAGGAGCATAGGAGGCAATCTCATACATTATTGATAAACACATACAAAGACACTATTGGTACAAAACTATTTCTCCATACAGCAACTTTGAATTTTAATAATAAATACATATATGTATCAAACATTAATAAAAGAATAAAATTATCCAATATGAGTACATTTGCTCTTGTTTTGCAATTAGTTCCAGGATTCTATTTTAGATTACTACTTCATATCTGAGAGAGTTGGGTGTGTGTTTGGTTTTGTGGAAGCTGCATTGTGCTAAATTTTACCTTTCTTTCTTGAATTAAATGGCTTTTGTTATCCCTTGGGAATACTGAAGACAGCAACAGCAGATTACTACCTACCAGTGGAAAAGTATAAATAGCAATTTTAGCCACTAGTGATTCTGAAATTGCCCTTAACTTTGTCCTTATAAAAATGCTCCAAGAATTACGTTTTGCAAATCCACAGATTTACTATCCATATTCAAGTCATTTATGTGGAGAAAGAATGTAGCCAGCCTTATCAGTAACACAGGATGTTACAGCCATCAAGCCATCAGCCACTGAAGCCACACCCAAAGCCGCACCCTGAGGGGATTCAGGATGGAGAAAACAGGATACTGGCCCTAGATAATTAAAGTGCAAATCAAGGGAATGATTTCCAGGAGACCAGATTCTTGCATCTCACCATATATGGAAAAGTGCTACATTTATTAACTTAAGATGTCTAGTTTCTTTAATTAACAGTAATCTTTTGATGTTCCAACTACCTGTCTTTTTTTTTTTTTTTGCAAGAACCTCTAAATACCCTGTGCCCTCCCTTAGCTCTTCAGAACAGTCCCTCAGAGCTATCTGAGAGGCTGTCTCCTGATTTCAGTCCTCAGTATGTCTTCCACATAAAACATAATTCTCAACTTCTAGGTTGTGCATTGTTTTTCAGTCAACATTTAATTGTATGGCTCATGTAGGTACTATGCCTAAATGTAATGGGATGAGCTGTAAATTATTAAAACTAGATAAATCCTGTCAGCTCTACCACTAGCTGAGATCCAGGCTTTCACCTCTGGATACCTCTGGCAGATATGGGGTCTGTGTTGGTCTTAAAATTATTCTTAGAATAGTGGGGACTCATTCATTCTTTCAACACATTTTATTGCTTATATTCTATGTGTCAGTTACAGTGCTGGGTCTTGAAATACAGAAGTCAACACACGAAAATACAAGGATAAAACACATTTTCTACCATATTAACTTTTTTCATTCATCAATTCATCCCTAAATCATTCAACACGCATCTTCTTATTGAATACTGATGAGGGGTCAAATGCTATGCTTAACACTCAGTATATAGCTGCAAACGAGATGGACAGGCCCTGATTTTGATGTCACTACTATCTTTTGTCCTGCCATATAATGGGACAGCTTCATTATTCCCTTTACCCTAAGTTTTTATCACAAATTGCTAATGAAAATAAAGCTGTTAGTGGAGTTTCAACATGCATAGGTAAATGAGAACACAGAACTCCCCTTTCTCATGTCCCGTTCTCCTCCTTCTAACTCCCTATGTGAAGTCACTTTGTGCCAAGGCCAAGAAGCTGTGCCCCAATAAGAACCAAGCTGATTTCCTCACACTGACTGGGGCTATTGCACACTTAGAAGGCTTGATGCTTAATTTTGATAAGCAACTAGAAGACCATGGAGACAACCTATAAAAATGATTTGTCTTGGGAGAAAATACTAAAGAGGGTTAATGTGCTGTTCCACATGTCTAACCCCCTGGATTAAACCACAGGCACCAAGGTCACCAAGTGTACTTGGCAACAATGAGCTAATAATAAAAAAAAGCATCATACTGTTATTGTATTCATTTTCCCCCAAGGCGCTCTCTGATAAACACCACAACCTCTAAGAGAACTGAGAACAGCTTCCTTGTGGGGTAGGTCATATAATATATATGCATCTTTTTCCAAGCAGTTAAATCATATCCAGCTATCAGCACACCTTACTTAAGGCGATCGTAATGTATGAGATTAAATGTTCCTACCTGATCGGAAAACTTCTTGTCCTCAATTCATTGGCTGTACTGGATTTTTTCTTCTTGGGTCAGACCTTCAGACTTCTACCAGAAATCGTTCCTTTGGGGAAACCAGGCCTTCCCAGAAACTCAGGAAACTGAAAGGGAGACAGCAAGAGAGAAGGAAATTACTTGGACACATAGACCTCAATTGTTTGGTTTTAAGTAAACGTCCAAGCAAACATCTTCTAGATGGTATAATAACTTTAGGGAAATTCACGGTTTATAAGTTTGGGTACTCATAAACTGAACATATTATGATAAGAGTACAGGTTGCATTTTGTGTCTTCAACTCAAGCAAAGGCTTCAAAAAAGGCCCAGTTATCCTTTGTTCATTAAGACACAAAGAGAGGGCGAAAAGGGCAAGTTTCGAAGTCTTTTTCTTTACAATTTACTTCCTTTCTTCAGTCTTCAACAAGATCTTCAGGAAATTAACTTTACTAAAGTTAATTATTCATAAAATAAACATAGGAACCTGCAGAAGACTATTTCACAGAGACCTGTAATGTACAATATCCATTGCATACATGCACCATGAGCTTGTCTTTTCTAGCACTGGCATACACAAAACTCTGTGTGTGTGTGTGTGTGTGTGTGCGCGCGCGTGTGTGTGTGTGTGCACGTGTGTGTCTTTTTCTGTGATGGAGCCATAGGGAGAAAATAAATCTATTGGCTGCAATTCAGTGATGTACGAAGATTTAAAGGTAAAGGAGAAGGTTACATCAAGTGAAACTATAAAGTCATGAGGTTGTGGTTCCAAAATAATAACAATAGCAGTCTTCTGTAACCAAGGGAGCAGGCTCCTCAAATTATAGTCACACCTGTTAGACCATCTGCCCATACATTTCACACTATCATTAATGGAAAACAAATGGCACTGTCTCTCCTTCCCTTTATCCATTGGCCATCCTCATATGAACTCTTTTTCTCTTCAAGGTCATGCTCTTTCCTATCTGTTTAAAAATATTAGGATTTAGGAGGAGTGATACGTAATGTGCCGTGCCTTGGTACTTGTACCAGTGACGGCTCTGTAAGGAGCACTGGGTTGTTAGGAGGCTATCAACTGAGTTCCCCTAGAAGCAGAACTTGAGGCGATAATTTGAGTGCAAACTGCTCATCTGGGAGGTGCTTCCAGAAAACTCAGAAGTGGAGTGGGAATTGAGAATGGAGGCATGGAAGGAAGCCAACAGAGGTGTATTACCGAATAAATTACTCCTGCAGGGAACTGCTGCCAGTACTTCAGGCGAGTTCTGTGAAACTCTACAGAACATGTCTCAGAGTTATCCCAAGAATCGGTGAGAAACTTGAAGTACTTATCTTCCAGTCCCCTCTGTCCTTGGTTGAAAGCTACACCCAGATACATTAACTCCTGTACACTTCTGGCCTGCCCTAAGGTGGATAATTGCAGGCGGCAGCATGATTCTATCAGCATATACTGGAATGATGAGTGCTGGGGAGATATGAGTGGAGCATCGAAACCATCTAATACAGTCGGGGCAGGAGATATTAACTATTGGCTTGAAAGTCCAAATGGATAACCTTAAATTCCTGGGTTTATGGTTTTACTTTGAGGTATTTAAGCATGATGTATGAGTAAAAATTTCCTCTGTTAAATCAAGTTTCAGGTCCTAACTCCCTAATCTTCTGGAAAACTGTGGTATCTTTTAACAGATTTTTGAAAAGTAACATGATTAAGATTTCAAATTGACCATTCATTCATTCATTCATTCACCACACATTTATTGAACACCTAAAGTATGTCATGGGATAAACTAGGCACCAGTGTTACTGTTACTAAAATCATTATAGTGCCACCTACAATTCAATGTATTGTGACACTCAAGTAAGAAAATCCATAGTTACCGTAAAAGATATTACAGAGTGCTATAGGAAGACACAGTAAGACCTTAATTCATGCTGTGGACAGTAGTATATGGGCGATATCAGTAGGGCTTCCTGTAGAAGGCAATTGAAATGGATATGTAACATGAAGGAAGGGTGAAGTTTTGAGGAAAAGAGAAGATAAATTCACAGTTGCCAGAAAATGAATGGTTAAGGATCAGTCCAGAAAGGAGTTCCATTCATAATCAGTATAAGAAATGCTCACTAGGGCTTCCCTCGTGGCGCAGTGGTTGAGAGGCCACCTGCCGATGCAGGGGACACGGGTTCGTGTCCCGGTCCGGGAAGATCCCACATGCCGCGGAGCGGCTAGGCCCCGTGAGCCATGGACACTGAGCCTGCGCGTCCGGAGCCTGTGCTCCGCAACGGGAGAGGCCACAACAGTGAGAGGCCCGCGTACCGCAAAAAAAAAGAAAAAAAAAAAAAAGAGAAATGCTCACTGGCGTGTAGAAAAAGAAGACAATGGAGAGGGGGGTAGAAGCCAGATCATGCATAGTCCATGTATGTATAGTAAGTGCTATGGTCTAGTCTTTGTGTTCCCCTCCAAATTCATACGTTGAAATCTTAATTTCCGTAGCTGATAGTATTAGTAGGTGGGGCCTTTGGGAAATGATTATGGTATTAGTGCTCTTATAAAAGAGACCCCACAGAGCTCCCTAAGCTCTTCTGCCATGTGAGGATACAATGAGAAGTCTGTGATTCAGAAGAGGGCCCTCATCTGACCATACTGGCACCCTATTCTTGAACTCGCAGCCTCCGGAGCCGTGAGAAAAAAAATTCCTGGTGTTTATGAGCCACCCAACCTGCAGTATAATCTTACAGCAGCCCAAAAGGACAAAGAGAGTTTGGATGTGAGATTTTACTCCAAGAAAGATGGGAATCCACTGAAGGATTTTACCTGGTAACTTAGAAGAGAGAAAAGTTTCATAACACAATCAGGTACTTTTATAAGAAAAATCTGTTTCTTTTTCAGAAAGATCACTCTGGAAATACTGTGACTAGATTTTTGGAGAAGTCTGATGGCAGGCCCGGATATAGAAAGATGAGTTGGTAGTCCATTAATATAAGTCAAACAAGAAAGTGGATATAAAAAGTGTGAATTTGTGGCTGAGAGTTCTTTTACTACTTGAAAAATGTTATGTCAATGCTTCTGACTCCATAATTTTAGACAAGAAATATGCTGTCATTGGAATTGGTTTCTCAATAAGTGATGCATCGTTTCTGCCTGTCCACTTTCGAGATTTGTTTTGTCTCTACTTTTCAGAAGTTTAATTATGACGCGTCTTGACAAGGATACCTTTGTGTTTTTCCTCTTTGGATTTGCTCAGATCCTTGGATGTGTGCTTATGTCTTCTAAAAAATTGGGAACGTTTTAGTCATTATTTCTCTGAATACTTTGTCAGTCCTACGTGCTCTCTGTTTTCATTCTGGAACCTTGATGATATGAATGTTAGTGCTTTCGTTACTGTTTACAGGTTCTTGAGATCCTGTTCTTTCTCCCATCTCTACCCCTCAGCCTATTTTTCTCTGTACATGTGGTACATTGTATTGATCTCTTCTAAGTTCATGATTCTGTGCTTTGTAATCTCCACTCTACTCTTGAGCAAAGTTTTTGGATTGTTGTATTTTTCAGTTCTACTGTTCTCATTTGTTTTTATTCTTATAACTTCTAGTTCTTTGTTCACATTTTCTATTTTTCCCATTTCCGTCAAGGAACACATAATTGCTAATTGAAGCATTTATGTGACAGCTTATTTAAAACCCCTGTCTGATAATTTCAATAGATGTTTTATCTCAGTGCTGGTGTAGGTCTATTGTCTTTTCTCATTTATTCTGTGATTTCCTGGTTCTTGGTGCCATGAGTATTTTTCAATTGGATTCTAAACATTGTGAGTTATTATATGACTCTGTATCCCATTTAATTTTATTATTACTTTTTAGAAGGAAGTCATCCTATTGGAGGTGGAGTATGAGGACTGGGGGGTTACGTACAGATTTCCACTGGGCCCTACTGTCAAAACCCCAGCAAAAGTGGGCACTTACATTCTCTCACTGCAGACAGATCAAGTAGAAGTTCAGCTATCCTACTGGCCCTTCTGACACCTTCCCCCCAAAAGTGGGAACATTAATATCATTCTGTTGCCTTTTAGTAGGAGTGGAAGTTCATCTCCCCAGTAGATTTCTTGACACCAGGGGAGGGGAGAGGTGAAGTGTTTGCTGTGTTTGCTGTCCTTCCTCCCACTTCATTCCTTCTTGTTGATGCCGGGTGTGGGTAGAGGGTCAGCTACCTGCTGGCCCCACTGACACCAGGGTAAGAGGAAGAGAACTGCCAACTAGCCCTGCTTGTGCCATCTCATTCTGTCTTACTGCCTCAGGACGGTTATGGGGATTCAGCACCCCATTGGGTCTCACTGACACCATGTGTTGGGGGTTAGTGGGGTGCCTACTCCCTCCAACCTGTAACATCCTATTCTTATCGATGTCAGGGAGAGACGGAGGCTAGGTCCCACCATTGGACCCCACGACTGTGTGAGGGCAGCCCAGTGTTAACTAGCCTGTCAGGCACCACCTTTGAAAGTCTCTTTGCTAATGCAAAGGGGTGGAGGCTCAGCTCACCACTGCACCACACTGAAACAGCCCTGGTGGCGAATCAGAGCACTGCCTCTTCTGGAGGGCAGGAGTGGGGTGGTGTGGAAGATCAAATCGTAGCTTGGCCCAACTGAAACCACAGGACATAGGGGATGGGTGCAATATTCCACTGGCACTTGGCTCGAGTAGTGTGTATATTATTGCCCAAATGGTTTTCTGTCTTTGACAACCCCTTTCCTCATACCTTGGCTAGGGGGAACGGGGGTTTTGTGTTTTCTTTTTTGAAGCTTTTTTGTCTGTTGTTCTGTTGGTGGTTATTGATTGGGGGTTCCTGTAATACCCTCTCCAGGATGTATGGGAAGCAACAGGAAACACAGGGGACTCATCACCATGTTATTCCTCAAGTCCCAAAGTCCCTAGTTAAGTCTGCCTTCTCATTTCCACCTTTCAGTGTCTTCCTATGTTTGTCTGTTGTTATGTTCAGGGTTTTAGTTTTAAGTGGAAGAACCTGGGAGAAATGGGCTACTTCATCTTCTTGGAAGCAGAGGTCTGGAGGCCTATGGATGTTACAAAGTACTGCTGACTGTAAATTAAAATTTGATGATATACACCTTGCCCTTTAAGAATTCTTCTGCTAGATGATGTGGCTTCCCAAAGTAGCTACAATTTGATTTTCATACTTCTAAAAGTCAAGTGTTTTGCCGCAGTTGAAATTTAAAGATAAGCAAGAGATGAGGCTAAGATGATCTATGTGGTAACAGATTAAAGTTGGAAACATCAATATACATTCATGCTTAGCTTAATATTGCTTCATATTACCTTAACACACATGGTTATGTAGAGAGATACTTATAGATATGTCCATATACGTGGGGAATGTACACACATGTTATCTCTTTGCTCTGTCAGCTGAGAAGATCTAGAAGCAATGACATCCGGGCAGCAATTAGCACACCCCACACCCAGATCCTGCTGTCTAATGCTGTTCTCCACTAAAAAGACCTAGTTATCCTTGAAGAAATAGCTGATTCTAGGACTGGGGCAGTAAATATACAAGATTTATATACAAGGCCATCTTATAGTGTCAGAAAGTAAGGAAGTTCCAAAAAAATATATAGGATGGGGATACCTCAGAGTGGCGCACGAGCCACTGAACTGAAAAGAGTTCACAAGGGTCAGGACTAGAGCAATTTGAGGAACAAAGTAACTAACGTAGAATTAGATTATGACCCAAAGTATAAAATAAAAATCCGTGAGTTCTTCTGATATAAATAAATAATTGGATACATAAATAAATGCGGGAGAATAGATAAATCTCCAGTGCAAAAGAATTCCAAATAGTTTATGTAGTACTCCATCTTAAGCATAACTCTCTATTCCTTAGTTGTGGGCTGAGCATATTGACTTCCTTCCAAAAAGTACAATATGGAGAAGGGAAAACAGTAATTTTACAATGGAGAAACCTGAAAAACACTACCTCAGCCTGGTGATCAAGGTCGACCTCAGCATTCATAATGCATATTGATACTTTGTACACTTGATGTGATCTGACAAAATAACCCTTCTACTCTTGTGGTCTTCCTCCCCCAAACACATAATCCCAATATTATCATGAAACATGCATCAAACAAATTCTAGTAGCGGGCATCCTACACAAGCCTAACTACTCAAAATTGCCAAGGTCATGCAAGGAAAATCTGAGAAGCTATCAAACCCAAGAGGAGCCTAAGGAAACATGGCAACTAAATGTAATGTGATGTTTTGGATGAAATCCTGGAATAGAAAAAGGACATTAGGTAAAAACTAAGGAACTGGACTAATGTATGGACTATAGTAAACAATAATGTATCAATATTTGTTCACTGATTGTAACAATGTAACATACTAATATAAGTTGATCGTCACAGAGGGAAATGGGTATAGTGTATATGGAAACACTTTATACTATCTTCTCAATTTTTCTGGAAAATTAAAACACTTCTAAAAAATAAAGTCTATAAAAACGTTGTGTTTTCTTGTTTTATGATTATGTGCCTGTATTTCCTAATAAATATGTAAATTTGCTTTGCCTTCCTTGATACTGATATTAAAGAAAATACTAAGTAACTCTGAAAGAATTTGTAACTCCAATTTAACAAGCAATAATTCTGGGTATTAACTTTTTAGGAGAACCCACTGAATCAATCAAAGCAAATTGTCTTTAAAGGCTGAATTTCTTTTCAGTGTTTAATCTTTTCTATGATTAATGCATACCACAAGCATGGTTCTCTTTCAAAGGGCAGAAAACATTGCTTGTAGGCAAGGTCTAAAATACAGTGAAATATTCATGTATGATGCTATAACAACTTTAATGTATTTTATGTTTTCAAAATGATGAAGTGTTATTTCAGTCAATAAAGTATTCACTTTTATACATTTCCTACCCACCTTTTCCCAGAACACCCACAAGGAAATGATACTATCATCTGATATTAGGCTCATCAATTTAAATTGGAGTTTTTGGTAGCTGTGGTTGCCAACGGTACTGGAATGTGTGATACTTTTACAAATCCTCTCCATGGCAAAATCTGATCTTCACAAGGTAGATCACAGTACGTGCCTAAGGCCAATGACATAGAGCTTTGTAGCTAGATTACCAAGCATTTTACTTAGAGGCACAATAGAATGTAGAAAAGGCCAGTTCTCCTTCTGTCTTTTTCTGCTCAAAGGTCACTCACCATCTCAGAAGTTTTCCATAAACTCAGACTATATAATGTCACTTAATGTGAATGTAGCTCAACATTCTGTTTTAGTACAGCTAATCTCACATTATTTTATTGGTCCTAAATATGTAAATCATCAGCAAAGTTTTGTACTTAACTTTTTTTTTGGATGTGGACCATTTGTTAAAGTCTTCATTGAATTTGTTACAATACTGCTTCTGTTTTATGTTCTGGTTTTTTGGCTGCGAGGCATGTGGGACCATAGCTCCCCGACTAGGGATTGAACCCACACCCCCCTGCATTGGAAGGCGAAGTCTTAACCACTGGACCGCCAGGGAAGTCCCTGTACTTAACTTTTAAGAATAATTAAAATAAGCTATTCAACACATTTTTCCTAAAAAAAAAAAAAAAAGTAATTCTTCTTAGGCTGGCCCTGGACACATACATGACTTTGCCATTTTTTCCATGGATTATTTTCTTATCTGTTCTACTGTGTCACATTTGTTCTACCTTCTCAAAAAGAAGCATTTAAAAATTCATCTACGCGTTCATGCATTCATACATTTATTAAATAAATCTACTGAACACCTACATACGGCACAGAAAAGGAGGCAGAAAACTAATCTGGGTTGCACAGAAAGTAATGAACTCAGTTAAAATTTTTGGTGAAAACAGGTGTTACTCAATCTACTGGAAATTACATTTCATTATGGGGACTCACACACTCAAGGAAAACCAAGACCTAAATAATAATAAAGTAATAAAAGCACTAGCCATTTACTGAGTGCCTGCTTTTACCTGACTCTGAAACTCTAAAATCATTACGGATGTTTTGAGGATTGTCTGATATAATTGCAATTTCTATTTTACAGATGAAAATAACAAGGTTCAGAGACATTAGGTTACTTGCCTAAAGTGAAGTGGCCCAGAAACTACACAACTGGAAATTGAACCTTAGATTTCATAATGCCAAAATCTGTGCTTTTAATCACAATGTGTGTGTGTGTGTGTGTGTGTGTGTGAGAGAGAGAGAGAGAGACAGAGAGAGAGAGAGAGAGACAGAGAGAGAGAGAGAGAGACAGAGAGAGACAGAGAGATAGAGAGAGAGAAAGAGAGAGAATGTGTTTAATAGAGAACTTCTGAGAAATGGCAAGAAAACTGCCAGGTACCCATAAAACAATAATTTAGGAGCTTCTTACTATACAAGTAATTGTTAATCATATGGCTGAACTAAGGATCTCTCACTTTTGAACTAAGAAATCAAAAGCTTCCAGAAGTTGAGTCTAAATTTTACACTTACATAAGATACTTCATACAGAATGCTAAAGTATACTAACTAAAGAGTTCTGAAAATACTGGAAGCATTCATACTAGTATGATTTCATAATGTGGATAATAGAGGATTTAAGAAATTGGCAGATGCAACTGCAGACTCATTTCTTATCATTTCTGTGAAGGGCAAGATAAATCAATAAAATGAGAAAAATGAAAAAAGAATGGCTAGCAATTTTAGGTAGTTTGCTTCATCTCCATACTAGGAAAGACTAAGCAAAAAGAAAAAACTTCTCGAAATTTTATTTTGAAAGCACCTACAAGTGTATATGGTCTTTTTATACCAAATAACTTGGAATTATGGACTGTCCAATAAGTCTAATCTTCTCTGATGATAAAATTGCTGGCTTTATTTGAAACTATGAAATGAAAAGTGAGGTAATAATCAGAAATTCTTAAGAAAAGGAGTAGACAAAATAAAATTCTAAGAGTTGTGTCAAAAAATATTTTGAAACGAACATAAAATCCCCATTACTGGTACAGAGCTTTTAAAACTTTATCTTGGTTTTAAGCTTTAATAAATATTGATATGTTTACATAATTACTGTCATAAGGAAGACACAATTTTAGGTCAGCTTTCTTCATTCTTTCTTTATTAAGCATTATTTTATTTTGCTCCATCATCTTGTAATTATAATATAGTAACTGTGTCACTTTCTACTAAGTGGATATAATTTCCTAAACTGTTTTCCTATTCTTAACAATTAAAGGTGTTTCCAATGTTTTGTTATTACAAATGACATGACAATGAGCATCTTTATATAATAATTTTCTGGATTATAAATTATTTATCGGCATAAGCTTCCAGAATTAGAATTAATGTGTAAAAAGCTATTAACATTTTTATCTTGCTAGACATTGCCAAATTACTTGTCAAAAGATGGAACCAAATTATATTGCAAAAATCTTTGCCAACAGAAAACATTATATACAATTTTTGATTTTGCTGAATTATTAAGTTGGAAACCTATGTTCCATTTCTTTGAATTCTTTGATAACAGCGTGCTGCTGCAGGCTGCGAGGGCAGCCATGTCCATGAAGGCTCCCCAGAGTTGGAGCGGGGAAGTGGAAAAAGGTAAAAAAAAAATACTAATTGTATTTTCCCTCGATTGTTATCTCTCATTCTTTTCTGCCTCTGTGTAACTTATATCCAGGTAGCTGGAGAAACATCATGTGGCAGGGAGAATTGGTATTCCAATAAATTAATAAACACCAACTTCAAATGGATTTTCAAGACTGGAAATATTGCTCTGACTTACAGTAAGTTCTTTCTAATTCTCCTTAAGGACTATTTTCTTAGAAGCTTTCCCTACCCTCCTCAAATTTTCCTCCATCCTCTCTACTTCCTTCACTCTGAGCTGGTGAGGCGCTTCCTAACTCATTAGGAACACAGAAGTCAGTAAATAGTCCACTGCCAAATCCGTTAATTCATTAGCATTTGCATTGATCTTTGTATTCCCTTGCACTACAGGAGTTCAAGTTCAAAGGCCACGTGCACTACAGATAGCATTTCATTTTCTCTCATCTTCTCAAGTACTTCACAGCACTGCATTTTCTACAACCCATCTACTCCTTATGAATGATTCTTGCCAAAATTCAACCTCATTCTAGACTAGTAACGCCAACTTAAAATGTTAAAAACTATACGTGTAACACGAAAGCCTCCCTCCTCCTCTAATCCCTGCATATCTTCTTTAGCCAATTCATGTCTGAACTTTTCAAAATTGTTATCATCATATATTGTTTCCATTTCCTCACGTCCCATCTACTCTATAATTTACATCCATCTGACTTCCCTCACCGTAATCTCTCTGCCCACTGTCCTGAAATTTTACTTATGAAGGTCACCAGCGATCTCCATGTCAGTATAGCCAATGAATAGTTTTTGTCCTATTTCTAGGCTCTTTCCTTTTTTAAAAAAGAAAAAGAAAAACAAAAACCATTTTTTTTCCTCTATCCTTTCACACTCTCATCATCTTCTGTCCTGGTATATTTTACTGGCTTTCCGTGTTTAATCTGATTTCTAACATTCTATGAGTTTCCTTTATCTTCAGTGGAATAAACCACTATATGAAGGATTATTCTCAACAGTTAGTTCTCATAATAACAGTACTAGTAGCAGCAGTCAATACTTCTATAATGCTTATCATGTGCCAGACACTATTCTAAGACACGGTTTAAATACATATATATAGACACACACACACACACACACACACACACACACACATGAAGTTTTCCTCCTCATAGGCGTATGAAATAAGCCGATTATTATACCCATGTTACAAATGAGAAAACGGAGGCAATGAGAGGCCAAGGTCACATGATCAGTACTTGGTGAAGCCCCGCCTGAGTTCATGCTGGAACTTTAGAGGAGACAAGTTAAATAATGTCTCACAGATTGGCCTTAAAAGTGAGCAACACTTAATTAATGACTTGTGAAAGTATCAGAAAAAAAGGGGACATTTTAAATTGAATGGGATCTACTAAGTCATGGATCAGTAACTAAGAATGACTCTTATTGAATGAAATTATTTTTCATTATTCTTTTGAAAGAAGAATAATCTTGTGTTAGTGTTTCACAGTTTTTTTTTCATTCACATATTTATTCTTTATTAGACACACATTTCCTACACACCTACGTGCCAGTGTCCGCTGCAAGCCTTGGAAGCAAAAAATTACAAAGTCCCTGCTCTTAAGCAAATGTCCAGTGGTGGAGGAAGACAGAGTAAACGTGTAAATAAATGTGGTACAGTGACAGAAATACGACTGGACAAAGGGATGGAGAGGCACTGAGGAGGCAGGTCTCTTTGGTCAAGATAGTAGTGGTGGCGTTTGAACCGAGACCTTAACGATAAGAGGGAAATTGGTCTGGGTAGATGGATTAGCCAATCTAAAGCTGGGAGAGCAAGAAGTAGAGCTTGTTGCATCTGAGGGACTGAAAAGGACAACTGTGCCTCGAGCCCCATGAAGGTCAGGGAAAGATGTAGTAAGTGACCAGAGCACATGGTCCCTGTGAGCCTGGCTAAGTAGTTGAAAATTTCATCTCTTTACAATAGATAGCCTTTAGAGGTTAGAAGCAGTGCAATAATAGCGTCTGATTTGTGCTTTTTAAAAGACTACTTTGACTGTTGAATGTCCTACAAAAGCAAAATACCTGTGTCTCTATGAAGCGCAGATAGTAAATTTTAAAAAGCCCAATGAGCTCATAAGCAGTTGGTTGACTAACTGTTATCATTTATCTTAACTAGACTTCATTAATAGAAGCTTGGTGACCTTGGGGTCCTGGGACATATTAGATTAGGGCAACCCAGCTATTTTCAAATAGTGTGATTTGAAGAATCCTTGAAATTGTTAGGGTCCAGGAAGATTATTTTATTGCTGGGGCTGGATGGGAAGTTTAGAATAAGAAAAGAAAGTATGATGGCTGGCTTCCATCTATTCTCCCTTTCTCTGGGAGAAATGATGGTGGGGTGACTACTTTGCTGTTGACCCAATGCTTCAATTTCAGAGCTGGTTCAATCCAGTAACTATTTGCTGAACAACTATTATATGTTAGGCACCCAGCTGGAACTGGGAATATAAAGAGAATAATTAATAAGATAAGCAGGTATTACTAACAAGAGACAGGCACTGTGCTAATGCTTAACACGCACCATCTCAAGTTACATTAATTTACACACTAACCATATGAGGTAGATGCATTTATTATACCATTTTCCAGGTGAGAAATCTAATCCCTTTAAGGGGCTTAAGTTACTTCTCCAAGGTTACACAGCTAGTTAGGGGCATAGGCAGTATTTGGACTCAGGTCTGGTATCAGCACCAATTCTCTTAGCCATTATGCTCTCTAAGGACCTTACTTGAGAAGTTCAGATTATACATATATGGGTACAACCAACCCTAAGACCATCTGGCAAAACTGGCTGCTTGAGAAGTCCTGGATTTATGTAAGATGCTCTTGGAATGGAGAAGATCGTGAAGGAGGGTCCCCAAAACACACTCTCTATACTAAGGGGCAACAGAAGAGAGAAAGAATTAGCCTACAGCAGTATGATATTGAGGACCAAGAAACAGTGTTTCTCTCTTTTGTGAACAGTTATTAAATTATTTCTACTTCAGAATATCAGAAAGAAATCACAGGACTATGGACAGTTTGCTGAGCCACCCTATCTATCTTAGCGTGAATCCTGGCAGGTGTAGAGCTCATAGTATGACCCTGGCACCTAAGTGTAGTTAAGTAAGCTTTCATTTTTCTTCGGCCTTAAAGCAAAGCAGCTTTCTGATAGGTATAATTTAGGAAAGTCTTCCAAGAAAATAGTTAAAGTCCACTTTAAATATCTCAGAGAAAAGCAATTTTGCAAAAGATCTATCAGCAAAAGCAAGGCCAAACACACCAATTATTTAGTGAGACTTGTATTGTTATATCATTGCTCATGTTGTTTCTTTATGCATTTACCTGGAAGAAGGCTTTTAATGTTCAACAATTCTCAAAGAGATAAAGACCCACACTGATGTGCCAGAAAGAGCTTTGCCCTGGAATTAGATCAGTTTAGGTTTGGCTACTTACTAGAATTAGGTAACATTCTTAATCTTTCTGAGCCTGTCTCCTATCTGCAAATAGGGATACCACTATCTATTACAGAGGGATGTGGTTAAATTAAATGACACATGTAAGTGAAATATATCCTTCCAGGCTGAGAACATACCTAGTAAATGTTAAGTGATCTGCAAATATTCTGCTTTCTTGAAACGGATGAAACCTGTTATCATGATTTTAACCAATGGTCTAAATATCAAGACAATATTTAGTTAAAAGTTATAGTTGTTCTTTCACTGTCCATCTGCATTTTAACATATTCTAACATATTCTCCTTGATAAATTGTGTCCATATTAGTAACATTTGTCATTTCAGCTATTACTGTTCATATGTTTAAAATATTTCAATGTGATATAAGTCGTTACTCAAAGGGATGCCTAGCTGGCTTTGTCAAAGATTTATTTTAAGTAAAAATAAAAGACTCATTTTCACCAAGTTTGACTGAACAGTGTATTCATTAACTGTATGAACTTTCTGGCCAACCCAATACAGTAGCCAAGACATGGAAACAACCTCAGTGTTTTCTTGTGGATGAATGGATGAAGAAAATGGGGGTGCATACAACCTACTATTAGTCAGCCATGATAAAGAAGGAAATCTGGCTATTTGTGACCACATGGGTGGGTTTGGGGGGCATTATGCTAAATGAAATGTCAGACAGAGAAAGATAAATACTTTATGATCTCATATGTGAAATCTAAAATACTGAACTCATGATAGAAAGAATGGAATGACGGTTGCCAGAGCTGGGGGTTGGAGGTGACGAAAATGAGGGAAGATGATCAAAAGGTAAAAACTTCTAGTTATAAGACAAGTGAGTAATGGTGACGTAATGTACAGCTCGGTCACTACAGTTAACAATACCGTATTTTATGTTTGAAAGTTGCTAAGAGAGTAGATCTTGAAAGTTCTCATCACAAAGATAACATTTGTAATTATGTGAATTAAGGTTAACTAAACTTATTGTGGTAATCATTTCACACACACACTATATATATTAATCATCACATTGTACACCTTGGACGGATACAATATTATATATCAATTAAATTTAATTTCCGTCTGGCCCGTCATTTTCCAAAGGCCACTCAAGATCAGCGGACAGAACGCCTCCTCTCCAAGTGTCCTGCCAGCCCACCCACTCAAGATCAGAGGGACAAAATGCCTCACTAAAACAAAACAAAAGAGAAACACAAAAAAACTGGAGAGAGGGAGGAAAGGGTGCCCTGAAAAATAAAAACAAATTTTAAAAACTAAGTACGTTGACAGAGCTAAGAATAAGCTACCAGGAAAAAGAAACCCTACGTGTCAGATCCTAAAGTACAGAAGGGCAAGCCCGCCGGCAGTCCAGGCCCGGGGGGACCGGGGTCCCCAGCCCTGCAGAGCCAACCGCAGACCGGCTCAGGCGCCCCTCGGAAGCGCGGGGTCCCCGCGGCCGAGTCGGCGCCCCCGGCCGGCGCCGGCTCCCCTCTGCCCACCCTGCGCGCGGGGGCTGGAAACTGCCGCGGAGAACCACGGCGGGGCGGGAAGGGGGGCTCCAAAGAGGGTCTGGCGACTCGAGTCGCTCCGTTTCTCGGTGGGCTCAGCGCGCGCCGTGGGGGAACAGGAGCGGGGGTCCGGGAGGAGGGGACGGGTGGCACTTACGTAGACCGGCAGCGGCCACGGGTAGACGGCGGGCTCGGTCCCCAAGAGCGACTCCAGCCTCAGCTCCAGCTTCTCCCCCATGTCTTCGCGCGCGGGCCCCGCACCGCGCTAGTCTGGCGGTTGGGGGAGGGGCGCGGCGCCGCCGGCGGGGGCGGGGCAGACGGGCAGGCGGGAGGCTGAGGGGGGCCTGGCCTGGGCCTCAGCTGCCGCCACAGCGCTCCCGTCCGGCCCCCGGCTCCCTCTTTGTGCTCACAGGCCCGGGGCCTCCAGCGCTGCTGCGAACTCGGGCCGGCGTGAGGCGGCCACAATGAGCCGGGGGCCGGGCTGAAACACTCCCGGCGCGCGCGGCCCGCCCCGTGGACTCGCACGCTCTCACGCACGCACGCTCCCACGCACGCACGCACGTACGCACGCACATACGCACGTCATCGGCTGCCCCTGGCCACACCCACCGGCCCGAAGCGGGGACCCGGCAAAACCTCTCAGGGCCAGTGGTGGCGAGTTCGACTCCCGACCTCGACGTACCGTGACACAACCCCTCCCCCCCAATAATAAGACTATAATTCCTATTAAATATGACAGCTGGAATCCCGGCTTCTGTTCACAAAATTGCCGTGTATTTAGCCTATGCTAGGCACCAGACCGCGGACGCTCAGTACTGGCCAAAAAGGAAATGCCCTGCCCTCATAGCACTGCCATTTTAATTGGAATAGTAGTGACAATGGTCAAGGGAGAAAATAAAGTGTCATCATCGCCACGGGGATGGTTAATCTCATGTGCGCACTGCGTGGGGCCCCGGCAACCACAAACATTATTCCAGATGTGGCCAGGAAGGTATTTTTCAGAAGAGATTAACACTGAAATTGGTCCACTTTGCGTAAAGGAGGAATGAATACAAGGAATTTATATATGCAGTACATATATATTTTTATTCTACATGCTTTTCTATGTAGGTGTATATGCGTGTCTATATGTATGTACGTGTATGTATTGCATATATTATATGTGTATGTATGTATACTGTATATATACACACCTAAATATCTTTCTATGTGTGTATATATGTATGATATAGACGTACCTAGGTGTGTACATTGCATATGTTATACGTATGTGTACATACTGTATATACACAAACGATGCATTTCATATGTGTGTATGTATAGTGTATCTGTATGTGTCTATTGTATATATTACGTGTATATGTGTGTATACATACTGTATATATACAAACTATGCATTTTATATATATGTGTGTATATATGTATTTGCGTATTGTATATACTATATGTGTATATGTCTGTATGCGTACTGCATATAAACACAGCTGTATATTTTTGTATGCGTGTACATATGTACGTGTGTGTGTATATACACACACACCCTATGGATTCTGTTTGTCTGGAGAACCCTCACTGATACGGCCACTTATGACAATTGAGCACCTGCTCTTTGCCAGCCAGGGAGCCAAACGCTTGTCCTTTCTGTGTCTCCCTTAAGTGTCACAAGTCCCGGGAGGGAAGGTGATGCCGCTCCTACCAGTTGAGGTGCCTCAGGGACAGAGAGGTGCACAGGGCGGGGGGCTGGAGCCTGGTGGAGCCCAGGTGCAGTTCTAGCAGCAGTACAGCCTAGCAGTCCCACTTCCCCGGGTGCCTCTCACAAAGACGCCGAGGGAGAGACGGGGTCTGAAGGAGGGGATGAGGAAGCTTCCGTGGGTCTGCAAGCCCAGACCAAGGCTGACTCGTCAAGGGTGTTAGAGGTCAGGACTCTGGTTACCCTGGGGATGGGGTTACACAGAGCCATTCCCATTCGGAAAAAGTATCCATTCTGCTCTTGTTTGTATGTTTACCTCCCTCCCCCAAATCTTTTAAAAACAGGTTCTCTTGGTTGCTGGGAGCACACAAGGGGAAGTCGTGTGTGAGGGGGTGTGATCCAGGGGACAGGGAGGATAAGCCCCCCCCTCGTAGGGCCGGGAGTGGCTCAGCTTTGTGAGCTAAGGATGGCCTGCGAGGTCCCAGAGAGAAGGGTCCCTGCTCCGTCCCTGCTCCGTCCTTGCTCCGTGCACCCCATTCCCAGCCTGAGAAGTCCAGAGCCCCCCGCCCCCGCACACACACACACACCAGGGAGGAGTGCCAGTCACAATGGCTCCCAGGCTCCGGCTCCAGGGCTCCCGGCACTAGGAGCTATTTTCAGCTTTCATGCCCTAGGACACGGCCAGAGCTATTGTCTCCGGAAACTCTCTGTCTGTCTCTCGCCCGCCCGCCATCCCTCCCTCCCTCCCTCCTCCGCCTTTTCCCCTCCCGCTCCAGCTGTCCTGCCCTCCACCCTGCATTTCTACACAGGGTGGCTCACAGACAGCTGCTCCCCGTGCCCACCCGCCACCATTCGATGGATGTCAAAGCAAGCCCTGGGGACTTCCCTGGAGGTCCAGCGATTAAGACTCCGAGCTTCCACTGCAAGGGGTGCGGGTTCAAAGCCTGGTCAGGGAAATAAGATCCCACATGCCGCCCAGCACGGCCAAAGAAATAAATGAGTAAAAAATAAAGTTATAGTGATGAAACAGCCCTAGTGGTGCAAGGATGGGACGTATAGCTCTATGGTAGAGAATAAAGGTCCAGAAACAGATAGATGAGAACTTGATATGACAGAAAGTGAGGAAATTAAGGAGTTTTCAATAAATGGCATTAGGACAATTGCATATCCATGTGGGGAAAAGTAAATTAGAAAAAAAGAAAACAAGCAAGCCCTGGTCAGGTGTGACCTTGGGCCCAGGGCCATTGGCACACGTTGTCGTGTGGGACGTTCTTCCTTAGACTCCTCCCTCCCTCCTGTGTCACTGTCACTTCCTCCAGAACCTTCCTGGACTCCCCTACGCAAGCCCGGGGTGTGCCCTCACCCGCCCACCCTGGATCACCGGAATTCCAATCCTGGCCCACCCTTCCCCGCCAGGTGAAGAACTGTGCCTGGTCAGTAAGACCGTAGAGGTCCTTGGCCATTGCTATTGCAGTTGGAATTGTTACTGTGTTTACACAGGGTGACCAACACCCGCCCCCACTTTGCCCAGGACCGCTCAGGTTTGAGCGCTGGAACTATGGGGAAACCCTCATTTCTGGGGAACCCAGAAGGCTGGTCAGCCTATTTAGGATGGATCTTTCACTTGATATCCCAATCCCCGAGAGCCAGAAAGGGAATCTCCCCCCTCCTTCCATGGTAACCTTCATTCATTCATCCACTCATCCCTTTATTCAACTCCTTTATTCAGCAAGTATTTATGAAGCATCTACTACATAGCAGACACTCTTCTAGGTGCTGGGGACAGTAAACTGAGAAGGTGTGATTTCTTACGTGGGGATGATGTCTCGGAGACCACTGCAGGGCATGGGAGGTGGGAGAGGGAAGGGGCAGTTCTAAATGCAGGCTCTGACGGGATTGGGGCAGACCTTGCCCTAAGCCAGGCTGCTTGCTTCAACACAGCTGTCCTCACCCAGGGCCATCCTGCTTCCGCCTCCCCCAGTTCTTCAGTGATGTCTGGGGAAAATCTGTGGTTGTCACAACTGGGGGGGAGGGGACCCTGGAATCAAATGGGTGGGGACAGGGATGCTGCTGAACCCCACACAGTGCCCAAGAGGGGCCCCCAGCAGAGAATGACCCGCCCCAAATAACCCCAGTGCCATGGGGGAGACCCTGCACTAATATTATTCAGACCCGCTGGTGCCCCGAGATTCCTGCACAGGCTGGGACTCTAACCGGGTCACCTCTGTATCCCGAGGTGACCTAGAGTGGGGCAGCCAGGAGGGCTGAGTATCAGGGATGAAATGACCAATCTCTGTGCCCACTCTCCCCGCCACACCCCAGGGTCGATGGCCTCTATCTCCTCCCTGTGCAGCTAGCTTTTCCCTGAGCCATTTCTTCTTGTCAAGGTCCCTGTCGCAGGTTGTGTTCCCCGAAGATGACGTTGAGAGCAAGGATTGGAGCGCACGTGGTTGATGTGAGACGTTCAGAGAACAGATACAGCTGCCATAGGGTCCCGCAATTCCACTCCTGGGCATAGATCTGGAGAAAACTCTAATTCAAAAATATACATACACCCCTGGGATTTCCCTGGTGGTCTAGCGGTTAAGACTCTGTGCTTCCAGTGCAGGGAGCATGGGTTCCATCTCTGGCCAGGGAACTAAGATCCCACATGCTGTGTAACAAAAAAATAAAGAAAGAGAGAGAGAAAGAAAGAAAGAAAAAGAAAGAAAGAAAGAAAAAGAAAGAAAAAAGAAAGAAAAAAAGAAAGAAAAAGAAAGAAAAGATACATGTACCCCAGTGTTCATTGCATCACTATTTATAATAGGCAAGATGTGGAAGCTGCCTAAATGTCCACTGATGGGTGAGTGGATAAAGAAGATGTGGTACATATATACAATGGAATATATTCAGCCATAAAAAGAATGAAATAATGCTATTTGCAGCAACGTCGTGGATGGACCTAGAGATTATCATACTAAGTGAAGTAAGTCAGAAGAGAAAGACACATATATGATCTCTCTTATATGTGAAATCTAAAATACGACACAAATGAACTTGTCTACGAAACAAAAACAGACTCACAGACATAGAGAACAGACTTGTGGTTGCCAAGGGGGAGAAAGAGTGAGGGAGGGTTGGATTGGGAGTTTGGGGTTAGCAGACGCAAACTATTAAATATAGGATGGATAAGCTACAAGGTCCTACTGTCTAGCACAGGGAACTATATTCAATATCCTGTGATAAGCCATAATGGAAAAGAAAAAGTTTTATTTATAGGTTCCATCCCTAACTGAGCTGGCCCATCCCCTCCCATGGTTCTAAGTGCAGCCCGAGGCTGCAGACTTCCCACCCTGGTCTTCAGCTCCAGAGCAAGCCACCTGCAAACCAGCCGCATCTTCCCAGGGGCTGGCAACTCTCCTTTGCTACTGATTCCAAGACACATCCAGATAGCACAAATGTGACCATGAAAACAAACTCAGCCATGTTCAAATCAGGGAAATAACATTCTTATCTCTGTTTAGTAGTTGCTTAATTTTAGAATAGCTTAGAGTTACAAAAAAGTTGCAAAGATCTGTACAGAGTGTACAGAGTGCTGTGGACCCCCGACCCAGTACCCCTATTTCCAACACGTTAGTACTTTAGTACGTTAGTACGACATGCTTATCCAACTAAGGAACCGAGATGGATACGTTATTATTAACTAAAGTCCACACTTTATTAGAATTTCCCTAGCTTTCCCCTAACACCCTTTTTCTGTCCCAGTCTCCTCTGGGCTGTGACATTTCTCAGACGTCCCTGGGTTTTGATACCTTGAAAGTTTTGAGGAGGACTGGTCAGGTATTTTGTCCCTCAATTTGTTTGTCTGTTGGTTTTCTGATGTTTTTCTTATGGTTGGGCTGGAGTTATGGGGTTTGGGGCGGAAGATCCAGACAGAGATAAAAATGTCATTCTCCTCAGGTCACATCATCAAGGATACACACCATCAAGGATACACACATCAAGGATACACACCATCAACGGGACTTGTGACAAACAATTTTACCCTTGATCACCTGGCCAGTAGCGTCTTTTTTTTTTTTTTTTTTTGCTGCGTTGGGTCTTCATTGCTGCACACGGGCTTTCTCTAGTTGCGGCGAGCAGGGGCTCCTCTTTGTTGCGGGCACGTGCTTCTCATTACAGTGGCTTCTTTTGTTTCGGAGCACGGACTCTAGATGTGCGGGCTTCTGTAGTTGTGGCATGGGGGCTCAGTAGTTGTGGCTCCCAGGATCTAGAGCGCAGGCTCAATAGTTGTGGCCCACGGGCTTAGTTGATCTGCGGCACATGGGATCTTCCCGGACCAGGGCTCGAACCCGGGTCCCCTGCATTGGCAGGTGGATCCTTTTTTTGTTTTCTTTGTTCCGTTTGGAACCAAAACTTTAATCCCAAGGAGTCTCACAAAACATATTACAGATGACAGCATGAAAAAAATATTGCACAGTAACTCAAAGCTCAGCTCTACAATATACTCTTAATCTGGCAGGACATTGGTGTCTTGATAATCTCAACTTCCAAAAAACTTTACAAAGAGCTATGTGTTCATGTACAGCAATCACAGAGGGGACTTATGACCTAACTCAAAGGTTAACTAACTTCCTTGAAACTTCTTAGATGCTAAACTCACTGGACAACCTCTTGTCCAGTGTGAAGACTAGTGGAATTCTTAAACCTCTAATCTAGGGTAAGGGTGCGGCTTTCATTTCTACCTGCTGGCTTGTGTTCACAGTACCTTTTAAAGACTGCTTGCTTGACTACAGCTGCATACCATATCCCAGCTACAGAAAGTCTTTTCAATGTTTGCCAGTGTTGTTTCCATAATAATAAACATCACACTTTAGGTGGGCAGGAGTTACTTTTATTATCAGTCTAGGCAAGACCAAAAATTCAAAGCAAATTCAATTCTGCTTAAGAGAACATTGTAAAGAAACAATTCTTCATATTACATGCCTCATATGACCCATTTCAAACCACAGAGAATGACACCTTTATGTGTCACTGTCCCAAGAGACAAACAAACGGGAACAGCTAAAACATTTAAAAGGTGCATCAAGCTTCAGAAGTCTCAAACGAAACTTGAATTTTCTGTACATACTCCTGTCAAATGAAGGTATTTCCTGTGCACCACTCCTCTTGCAAAGTGGTCTGCTATTTCCTTTCATTTGACCTGGATCGGCTAGGAGACCTAGAGAAAGATCGGGACGGCTTGCGATTTCTCTCCTGGGACAGTGATCTCTCTCTTCTCCTATATCTACTAAAGGGACCTGCTCCGGCTGTGGGAGAAGCTTCTCCGTCTTGGAGATCTGTGGTGAGGGGGAGGACTCCTCCTCCGATAATCATCTCGAGGGCGACGACCCCAAGAAGGAGGCGGCCACAATTTCGACTTCTCCCTTCCCCATTCGACAGGTCCACTCTTACTCGGCAGCCACAGAGTGTTCTCCCGTCTACTTCTCAGACAGCATCCGCTGCATCTCGGGGATCTTCATTTTCAACAAGAGTGAAGCCGGGAGGGTTTTTAGCAACCCACACACTTCGGAGTGGTCCATAATATCCTAAAGCTCCTTCGAATTCAGTCTTGTTACCACTGTTTCCAACACTCCTTACATAAACGTTCCAGTCCAACGGACAGGAATCCCGATGCAAGACCCTCCTGGCTCCTGGCTTTCATGGGCCACAGGGTGATCCCGGGCCTCTAGAATCTGGCAGCTGAATCGGCACGCACAAGCTGGCCCGTGGGGATGCTTTTCCCCCTATGTGTCCAGCCCGGGGCCATGCTGTCTAGGCCCGACCTCCAGGGTGACAGGGTGAACCCCAGGTCCTTGGAGCAAACACTCAGAGCCCTGGTGACCAGACTCAGGGGGCTGGGGCGGCAGCTGGACATGTGTGGCCACCCTGGTGGTGTTTGGCCCCATCTGCAGTTCCAGTTCCAGCTGAGAAAGAGCCTTGCTGTGTTATTTTCTCCTGGTTGTGTAAGGATCCCCGGTGTCATTTGACAGAAATGTAGATGGTGTGTTCTTTCTCTCTTTTCTCCCTGCTTCCACTCGTCCCTCTCCCCCTCCCTCTCTCCCTCTCCCTCTGTTCCCCTCTCTCTCTCTCTTCCCTCTCTCTCTTTCCTCTGTGTCTCTCTCTTTCCCTCTCTGCCTCCCCCCTCCCTCTCCCACCTCCCCGTCCCTCTCCCCGTCCCTCTCCAACTCCCTCTCCATCTCCGTCTCCCCCTTGCTCTCCCCATCCCTCTCCCTCTCCCCTCCCTCTCCCTCTACCTCCTCGCTCTCCCCCGTCTCTCTCCCTCCTCCCCCTCCCTCTTCCTGCCTCCGCCGACCCTCTTCCCTCTCCCTCTCTTCCTTCCTCTCTCCCTGTCCTTGTTTCCCTGTTGAGCACGCTCTCCCTCTACCTCTTTCCCTCTCCCTGTCCCTCCACCTCCTTCTCTCTCTAAAGAGGGAAGGAGGTGTAGGGACAGGGAGAGAGAGCAGGAGAGGGAGGGGGGAGAGGGAGAGAGGGATAGAGGGAGGGACCGAAAGACGTCTCTCTGTCCCTCCGTCTATTCATCTCCCCCTCATCCCTCACTCCCTCCCTCACTCTATCCCTCTCTCCCTCCGTCCCTCTACCCCTCTCTCCTTTCCCCCCCTCCCTCTCCCCCTCCATCTCTTGCTCTTCCTCTCTCTTTTTCCCTCTCCCTCTCCCTCCACCTCCTTTCCGAGAGGCAAGGAGGTGGAGGGAGAGGGAGAGGGAAAGAGGGAGAGGGAGAGCGGAACAGGGAAACAGGGACAGGGAGAGAGGGAGGGAGAGGGAGATAAAGAAGACAGAGGGAGAGCGAGGGAGGAAGAGACCTCTTTCCCGCTTCCTCTCAGCCCCTCCCTCTCCTCTCCATATGTCTCTCCCTCTCTTCCTCTACCTCTCTCTCACTCTCCCTCCATCTCTCCCTCTCCATCTCTCCCTCTCCCTTGTCCCTGCCTCTCGATCTCCCCATCTCTGGGAGGGAGTGAGGGAGATGGAGTGATGGAGGGAGCGGGAGAGTTGGAAGGAGAGGGAGAGGGAGGAGAAGAAGGGAGGGAGAGGGAGAGAGGGAGGGAGAAAGGGAGGGAGAGAGGGATAGAGGGAGGGAGGTACAGAGGGATAGAGGGAGGGAGGGAGAGAGGGATAGAGGGAGGGAGGGACAGACGTCTTTCGCTCCCTCCCTCTATCCCTCTCTCCCTCTACCCACTCCTTCTCCTGCTGTCTCTCCCTGTCCCTACACCTCCTTCCCTCTCCAGAGAGGGAAGGAGGTGGAGGGACAGGGAGAGGGAAAGAGGTAGAGGGAAAGCGTGCGGAACAGGGAAACAGGGACAGGGAGAGAGGAAGGGAGAGAGGGAGAGGGAAGAGGGACGGGGGATGCGGGAAGGGCAAGGGGGAGGCAGGAGAGAGACGGGGGAGAGGGTGACGGTAGAGGGAGGCAGAGGGGAGAGGGAGAGGGATGGGGAGAGGGAGGGGTGACGGAGTTGGAGAGGGAGTTGGGAGAGGGACGGGGAGAGGGACGGGGAGGGGGGAGGGGGGGTGGGAGAGAGAGAAAGAGAGAGACGCAGAGGAAAGAGGGAGAAGGAAGGGGGGGACAGAGGGAGAGGGAGAGAGGGAGGGGGAGCGGGACAAGAGGAAGCAGGGAGAAAAGAGAGAAAGAACACACCATCTACATTTCTGTCAAATGACACCGGCGATCCTTACACAACCAGGAGAAAATAACACAGCGAGGCTCTTTCTCAGCTGGAACTGGAACTGCAGATGGGGCCAAACACCACCAGGGTGGCCACACATGTCCAGCTGCCGCCCCAGCCCCCTGAGTCTGGTCACCAGGGCTCTGAGTGTTTGCTCCAAGGACCTGGGGTTCACCCTGTCACCCTGGAGGTCGGGCCTAGACAGCATGGCCCCGGGCTGGACACATAGGGGGAAAAGCATCCCCACGGGACAGCTTGTCCGAGCCAATTCAGCTGTCAGATTCTAGAGGCCCGGGATCACCCTGTGGCCCATGAAAGCCAGGTGCCAGGAGGGTCTTGCATCGGGATTCCTGTCCGTTGGACTGGAACGTTTATGTAAGCAGCCTTGGCAACAGTGGTAAGAAGACTGAATTCGAACAAGCTTTAGGATATTATGGACCACTCCGAAGTGTGTGGGTTGCTAAAAACCCTCCCGGCTTCACTCTTGTTGAAAATGAAGATCCCCGAGATGCAGCGGATGCTGTCTGAGAAGTAGACGGGAGAACACTCTGTGGCTGCCGAGTAAGAGTAGACCTGTCGAAAGGGGAAGGGAGAAGTCGAAATCGTGGCCGCCTCCTTCTTGGGGTCGTCGCCCTCGAGATGATTATCGGAGGAGGAGTCCTCCCCCTCACCACAGATCTCCAAGACGGAGAAGCTTCTCCCGCAGCCGGAGCAGGTCCCTTTAGTAGATATAGGAGAAGAGAGAGATCACTGTCCCAGGAGAGAAATCGCAAGCCGTCCCGATCTTTCTCTAGGTCTCCTAGCCGATCCAGGTCAAATGAAAGGAAATAGCAGACCACTTTACAAGAGGAGTGGTGCACAGGAAATACCTTCATTTGACAGGAGTATGTACAGAAAATTCAAGTTTTGTTTGAGACTTCTGAAGCTTGATGCACCTTTTAAATGTTTTAGCTGTTCCCGTTTGTTTGTCTCTTGGGACAGTGACACATAAAGGTGTCATTCTCTGTGGTTTGAAATGGGTCATATGAGGCATGTAATATGAAGAATTGTTTCTTTACAATGTTCTCTTAAGCAGAATTGAATTTGCTTTGAATTTTTGGTCTTGCCTAGACTGATAATAAAACTCTAACTCCTGCCCACCTAAAGTGTGATGTTTATTATTATGGAAACAACACTGGCAAACATTAAAAAGACTTTCTGTAGCTGGGATATGGTATGCAGCTGTACTCAAGCAAGCAGTCTTTAAAAGGTACTGTGAACACAAGCCAGCAGGTAGAAATGAAAGCCGCACCCTTACCCTAGATGAGAGGTTTAAGAATTCCACTAGTCTTCACACTGGACAAGAGGTTGTCCAGTGAGTTTAGCATCTAAGAAGTTTCAAGGAAGTTAGTTTACCTTTGAGTTAGGTCATAAGTCCCCTCTGTGATTGCAGTACATGAATACATAGCTATTTGTAAAGTTTTTTGGAAGTTGAGATTATCAAGATACCAATGTCCTGCCAGATAAAGAGTATATTGTAGAGCTGAACTTTGAGTTACTGTGTAATTTTTTTTTCATGCTGTCATTTGTAATATGTTTTGTGAGACTCCTTGGGATTAAAGTTTTGGTTCCAAACGGAACAAAGAAAACAAAAAAAAGATCCACCTGTCAATGCAGGGGACCCGGGTTCGAGCCCTGGTCCGGGAAGATCCCATGTGCCGCAGATCATCTAAGGCCGTGGGCCACAACTATTGAGCCTGCGCTCTAGATCCTGGGAGCCACAACTACTGAGCCCCCATGCCACAACTACAGAAGCCCGCACATCTAGAGTCCGTGCTCCGAAACAAAAGAAGCCACTGTAATGAGAAGCACGTGCCCGCAACAAAGAGGAGCCCCTGCTCGCCGCAACTAGAGAAAGCCCGTGTGCAGCAATGAAGACCCAACGCAGCAAACAAACAAACAAAAAAAGACGCTACTGGCCAGGTGATCAAGGGTAAAATTGTTTGTCACAAGTCCCGTTGACGGTGTGTATTCTTGTTGTGTGTATCCTTGAAGGTGTGTATCCTTGATGATATGGCCTGAGGAGAATGACATTTTTATCTCTGTCTGCATCTTCCGCCCCAAACCCCATAACTCCAGCCCAACCATAAGCAAAACATCAGAAAACCAACAGACAAACAAATTGAGGGACAAAATACCTGACCAGTCCTCCTCAAAACTTTCAAGGTATCAAAACCCAGGGACGTCTGAGAAATGTCACAGCCCAGAGGAGACTGGGACAGAAAAAGGGTGTTAGGGGAAAGCTAGGGAAATTCTAATAAAGTGTGGACTTTAGTTAATAATAACGTATCCATCTCGGTTCCTTAGTTGGATAAGCATGTCGTACTAACGTACTAAAGTACTAACGTGTTGGAAATAGGGGTACTGGGTCGGGGGTCCACAGCACTCTGTACACTCTGTACAGATCTTTGCAACTTTTTTGTAACTCTAAGCTATTCTAAAATTAAGCAACTACTAAACAGAGATAAGAATGTTATTTCCCTGATTTGAACATGGCTGAGTTTGTTTTCATGGTCACATTTGTGCTATCTGGATGTGTCTTGGAATCAGTAGCAAAGGAGAGTTGCCAGCCCCTGGGAAGATGCGGCTGGTTTGCAGGTGGCTTGCTCTGGAGCTGAAGACCAGGGTGGGAAGTCTGCAGCCTCGGGCTGCACTTAGAACCATGGGAGGGGATGGGCCAGCTCAGTTAGGGATGGAACCTATAAATAAAACTTTTTCTTTTCCATTATGGCTTATCACAGGATATTGAATATAGTTCCCTGTGCTAGACAGTAGGACCTTGTAGCTTATCCATCCTATATTTAATAGTTTGCGTCTGCTAACCCCAAACTCCCAATCCAACCCTCCCTCACTCTTTCTCCCCCTTGGCAACCACAAGTCTGTTCTCTATGTCTGTGAGTCTGTTTTTGTTTCGTAGACAAGTTCATTTGTGTCGTATTTTAGATTTCACATATAAGAGAGATCATATATGTGTCTTTCTCTTCTGACTTACTTCACTTAGTATGATAATCTCTAGGTCCATCCACGACGTTGCTGCAAATAGCATTATTTCATTCTTTTTATGGCTGAATATATTCCATTGTATATATGTACCACATCTTCTTTATCCACTCACCCATCAGTGGACATTTAGGCAGCTTCCACATCTTGCCTATTATAAATAGTGATGCAATGAACACTGGGGTACATGTATCTTTTCTTTCTTTTTCTTTCTTTTTTTCTTTCTTTTTTCTTTCTTTTTCTTTCTTTCTTTCTTTTTCTTTCTTTCTTTCTCTCTCTCTTTCTTTATTTTTTTGTTACACAGCATGTGGGATCTTAGTTCCCTGGCCAGAGATGGAACCCATGCTCCCTGCACTGGAAGCACAGAGTCTTAACCGCTAGACCACCAGGGAAATCCCAGGGGTGTATGTATATTTTTGAATTAGAGTTTTCTCCAGATCTATGCCCAGGAGTGGAATTGCGGGACCCTATGGCAGCTGTATCTGTTCTCTGCACGTCTCACATCAACCACGTGCGCTCCAATCCTTGCTCTCAACGTCATCTTCGGGGAACACAACCTGCGACAGGGACCTTGACAAGAAGAAATGGCTCAGGGAAAAGCTAGCTGCACAGGGAGGAGATAGAGGCCATCGACCCTGGGGTGTGGCGGGGAGAGTGGGCACAGAGATTGGTCATTTCATCCCTGATACTCAGCCCTCCTGGCTGCCCCACTCTAGGTCACCTCGGGATACAGAGGTGACCCGGTTAGAGTCCCAGCCTGTGCAGGAATCTCGGGGCACCAGCGGGTCTGAATAATATTAGTGCAGGGTCTCCCCCATGGCACTGGGGTTATTTGGGGCGGGTCATTCTCTGCTGGGGGCCCCTCTTGGGCACTGTGTGGGGTTCAGCAGCATCCCTGTCCCCACCCATTTGATTCCAGGGTCCCCTCCCCCCCAGTTGTGACAACCACAGATTTTCCCCAGACATCACTGAAGAACTGGGGGAGGCGGAAGCAGGATGGCCCTGGGTGAGGACAGCTGTGTTGAAGCAAGCAGCCTGGCTTAGGGCAAGGTCTGCCCCAATCCCGTCAGAGCCTGCATTTAGAACTGCCCCTTCCCTCTCCCACCTCCCATGCCCTGCAGTGGTCTCCGAGACATCATCCCCACGTAAGAAATCACACCTTCTCAGTTTACTGTCCCCAGCACCTAGAAGAGTGTCTGCTATGTAGTAGATGCTTCATAAATACTTGCTGAATAAAGGAGTTGAATAAAGGGATGAGTGGATGAATGAATGAAGGTTACCATGGAAGGAGGGGGGAGATTCCCTTTCTGGCTCTCGGGGATTGGGATATCAAGTGAAAGATCCATCCTAAATAGGCTGACCAGCCTTCTGGGTTCCCCAGAAATGAGGGTTTCCCCATAGTTCCAGCGCTCAAACCTGAGCGGTCCTGGGCAAAGTGGGGGCGGGTGTTGGTCACCCTGTGTAAACACAGTAACAATTCCAACTGCAATAGCAATGGCCAAGGACCTCTACGGTCTTACTGACCAGGCACAGTTCTTCACCTGGCGGGGAAGGGTGGGCCAGGATTGGAATTCCGGTGATCCAGGGTGGGCGGGTGAGGGCACACCCCGGGCTTGTGTAGGGGAGTCCAGGAAGGTTCTGGAGGAAGTGACAGTGACACAGGAGGGAGGGAGGAGTCTAAGGAAGAACGTCCCACACGACAACGTGTGCCAATGGCCCTGGGCCCAAGGTCACACCTGACCAGGGCTTGCTTGTTTTCTTTTTTTCTAATTTACTTTTCCCCACATGGATATGCAATTGTCCTAATGCCATTTATTGAAAACTCCTTAATTTCCTCACTTTCTGTCATATCAAGTTCTCATCTATCTGTTTCTGGACCTTTATTCTCTACCATAGAGCTATACGTCCCATCCTTGCACCACTAGGGCTGTTTCATCACTATAACTTTATTTTTTACTCATTTATTTCTTTGGCCGTGCTGGGCGGCATGTGGGATCTTATTTCCCTGACCAGGCTTTGAACCCGCACCCCTTGCAGTGGAAGCTCGGAGTCTTAATCGCTGGACCTCCAGGGAAGTCCCCAGGGCTTGCTTTGACATCCATCGAATGGTGGCGGGTGGGCACGGGGAGCAGCTGTCTGTGAGCCACCCTGTGTAGAAATGCAGGGTGGAGGGCAGGACAGCTGGAGCGGGAGGGGAAAAGGCGGAGGAGGGAGGGAGGGAGGGATGGCGGGCGGGCGAGAGACAGACAGAGAGTTTCCGGAGACAATAGCTCTGGCCGTGTCCTAGGGCAAGAAAGCTGAAAATAGCTCCTAGTGCCGGGAGCCCTGGAGCCGGAGCCTGGGAGCCATTGTGACTGGCACTCCTCCCTGGTGTGTGTGTGTGTGCGGGGGCGGGGGGCTCTGGACTTCTCAGGCTGGGAATGGGGTGCACGGAGCAAGGACGGAGCAGGGACGGAGCAGGGACCCTTCTCTCTGGGACCTCGCAGGCCATCCTTAGCTCACAAAGCTGAGCCACTCCCGGCCCTACGAGGGGGGGGCTTATCCTCCCTGTCCCCTGGATCACACCCCCTCACACACGACTTCCCCTTGTGTGCTCCCAGCAACCAAGAGAACCTGTTTTTAAAAGATTTGGGGGAGGGAGGTAAACATACAAACAAGAGCAGAATGGATACTTTTTCCGAATGGGAATGGCTCTGTGTAACCCCATCCCCAGGGTAACCAGAGTCCTGACCTCTAACACCCTTGACGAGTCAGCCTTGGTCTGGGCTTGCAGACCCACGGAAGCTTCCTCATCCCCTCCTTCAGACCCCGTCTCTCCCTCGGCGTCTTTGTGAGAGGCACCCGGGGAAGTGGGACTGCTAGGCTGTACTGCTGCTAGAACTGCACCTGGGCTCCACCAGGCTCCAGCCCCCCGCCCTGTGCACCTCTCTGTCCCTGAGGCACCTCAACTGGTAGGAGCGGCATCACCTTCCCTCCCGGGACTTGTGACACTTAAGGGAGACACAGAAAGGACAAGCGTTTGGCTCCCTGGCTGGCAAAGAGCAGGTGCTCAATTGTCATAAGTGGCCGTATCAGTGAGGGTTCTCCAGACAAACAGAATCCATAGGGTGTGTGTGTATATACACACACACGTACATATGTACACGCATACAAAAATATACAGCTGTGTTTATATGCAGTACGCATACAGACATATACACATATAGTATATACAATACGCAAATACATATATACACACATATATATAAAATGCATAGTTTGTATATATACAGTATGTATACACACATATACACGTAATATATACAATAGACACATACAGATACACTATACATACACACATATGAAATGCATCGTTTGTGTATATACAGTATGTACACATACGTATAACATATGCAATGTACACACCTAGGTACGTCTATATCATACATATATACACACATAGAAAGATATTTAGGTGTGTATATATACAGTATACATACATACACATATAATATATGCAATACATACACGTACATACATATAGACACGCATATACACCTACATAGAAAAGCATGTAGAATAAAAATATATATGTACTGCATATATAAATTCCTTGTATTCGTTCCTCCTTTACGCAAAGTGGACCAATTTCAGTGTTAATCTCTTCTGAAAAATCCCTTCCTGGCCACATCTGGAATAATGTTTGTGGTTGCCGGGGCCCCACGCAGTGCGCACATGAGATTAACCGTCCCCGTGGCGATGATGACACTTTATTTTCTCCCTTGACCACTGTCACTACTATTCCAATTAAAATGGCAGTGCTATGAGGGCAGGGCATTTCCTTTTTGGCCAGTACTGAGCGTCCGCGGTCTGGTGCCTAGCATAGGCTAAATACACGGCAATTTTGTGAACAGAAGCCGGGATTCCAGCTGTCATATTTAATAGGAATTATAGTCTTATTATTGGGGGGGAGGGGTTGTGTCACGGTACGTCGAGGTCGGGAGTCGAACTCGCCACCACTGGCCCTGAGAGGTTTTGCCGGGTCCCCGCTTCGGGCCGGTGGGTGTGGCCAGGGGCAGCCGATGACGTGCGTATGTGCGTGCGTACGTGCGTGCGTGCGTGGGAGCGTGCGTGCGTGAGAGCGTGCGAGTCCACGGGGAGAGCCGCGCGCGCCGGGAGTGTTTCAGCCCGGCCCCCGGCTCATTGTGGCCGCCTCACGCCGGCCCGAGTTCGCAGCAGCGCTGGAGGCCCCGGGCCTGTGAGCACAAAGAGGGAGCCGGGGGCCGGACGGGAGCGCTGTGGCGGCAGCTGAGGCCCAGGCCAGGCCCCCCTCAGCCTCCCGCCTGCCCGTCTGCCCCGCCCCCGCCGGCGGCGCCGCGCCCCTCCCCCAACCGCCAGACTAGCGCGGTGCGGGGCCCGCGCGCGAAGACATGGGGGAGAAGCTGGAGCTGAGGCTGGAGTCGCTCTTGGGGACCGAGCCCGCCGTCTACCCGTGGCCGCTGCCGGTCTACGTAAGTGCCACCCGTCCCCTCCTCCCGGACCCCCGCTCCTGTTCCCCCACGGCGCGCGCTGAGCCCACCGAGAAACGGAGCGACTCGAGTCGCCAGACCCTCTTTGGAGCCCCCCTTCCCGCCCCGCCGTGGTTCTCCGCGGCAGTTTCCAGCCCCCGCGCGCAGGGTGGGCAGAGGGGAGCCGGCGCCGGCCGGGGGCGCCGACTCGGCCGCGGGAACCCCGCGCTTCCGAGGGGCGCCTGAGCCGGTCTGCGGTTGGCTCTGCAGGGCTGGGGACCCCGGTCCCCCCGGGCCTGGACTGCCGGCGGGCTTGCCCTTCTGTACTTTAGGATCTGACACGTAGGGTTTCTTTTTCCTGGTAGCTTATTCTTAGCTCTGTCAACGTACTTAGTTTTTAAAATTTGTTTTTATTTTTCAGGGCACCCTTTCCTCCCTCTCTCCAGTTTTTTTGTGTTTCTCTTTTGTTTTGTTTTAGTGAGGCATTTTGTCCCTCTGATCTTGAGTGGGTGGGCTGGCAGGACACTTGGAGAGGAGGCGTTCTGTCCCCTGATCTTGAGTGGCCTTTGGAAAATGACGGGCCAGACGGAAATTAAATTTAATTGATATATAATATTGTATCCGTCCAAGGTGTACAATGTGATGATTAATATATATAGTGTGTGTGTGAAATGATTACCACAATAAGTTTAGTTAACCTTAATTCACATAATTACAAATGTTATCTTTGTGATGAGAACTTTCAAGATCTACTCTCTTAGCAACTTTCAAACATAAAATACGGTATTGTTAACTGTAGTGACCGAGCTGTACATTACATCACCATTACTCACTTGTCTTATAACTAGAAGTTTTTACCTTTTGATCATCTTCCCTCATTTTCGTCACCTCCAACCCCCAGCTCTGGCAACCGTCATTCCATTCTTTCTATCATGAGTTCAGTATTTTAGATTTCACATATGAGATCATAAAGTATTTATCTTTCTCTGTCTGACATTTCATTTAGCATAATGCCCCCCAAACCCACCCATGTGGTCACAAATAGCCAGATTTCCTTCTTTATCATGGCTGACTAATAGTAGGTTGTATGCACCCCCATTTTCTTCATCCATTCATCCACAAGAAAACACTGAGGTTGTTTCCATGTCTTGGCTACTGTATTGGGTTGGCCAGAAAGTTCATACAGTTAATGAATACACTGTTCAGTCAAACTTGGTGAAAATGAGTCTTTTATTTTTACTTAAAATAAATCTTTGACAAAGCCAGCTAGGCATCCCTTTGAGTAACGACTTATATCACATTGAAATATTTTAAACATATGAACAGTAATAGCTGAAATGACAAATGTTACTAATATGGACACAATTTATCAAGGAGAATATGTTAGAATATGTTAAAATGCAGATGGACAGTGAAAGAACAACTATAACTTTTAACTAAATATTGTCTTGATATTTAGACCATTGGTTAAAATCATGATAACAGGTTTCATCCGTTTCAAGAAAGCAGAATATTTGCAGATCACTTAACATTTACTAGGTATGTTCTCAGCCTGGAAGGATATATTTCACTTACATGTGTCATTTAATTTAACCACATCCCTCTGTAATAGATAGTGGTATCCCTATTTGCAGATAGGAGACAGGCTCAGAAAGATTAAGAATGTTACCTAATTCTAGTAAGTAGCCAAACCTAAACTGATCTAATTCCAGGGCAAAGCTCTTTCTGGCACATCAGTGTGGGTCTTTATCTCTTTGAGAATTGTTGAACATTAAAAGCCTTCTTCCAGGTAAATGCATAAAGAAACAACATGAGCAATGATATAACAATACAAGTCTCACTAAATAATTGGTGTGTTTGGCCTTGCTTTTGCTGATAGATCTTTTGCAAAATTGCTTTTCTCTGAGATATTTAAAGTGGACTTTAACTATTTTCTTGGAAGACTTTCCTAAATTATACCTATCAGAAAGCTGCTTTGCTTTAAGGCCGAAGAAAAATGAAAGCTTACTTAACTACACTTAGGTGCCAGGGTCATACTATGAGCTCTACACCTGCCAGGATTCACGCTAAGATAGATAGGGTGGCTCAGCAAACTGTCCATAGTCCTGTGATTTCTTTCTGATATTCTGAAGTAGAAATAATTTCATAACTGTTCACAAAAGAGAGAAACACTGTTTCTTGGTCCTCAATATCATACTGCTGTAGGCTAATTCTTTCTCTCTTCTGTTGCCCCTTAGTATAGAGAGTGTGTTTTGGGGACCCTCCTTCACGATCTTCTCCATTCCAAGAGCATCTTACATAAATCCAGGACTTCTCAAGCAGCCAGTTTTGCCAGATGGTCTTAGGGTTGGTTGTACCCATATATGTATAATCTGAACTTCTCAAGTAAGGTCCTTAGAGAGCATAATGGCTAAGAGAATTGGTGCTGATACCAGACCTGAGTCCAAATACTGCCTATGCCCCTAACTAGCTGTGTAACCTTGGAGAAGTAACTTAAGCCCCTTAAAGGGATTAGATTTCTCACCTGGAAAATGGTATAATAAATGCATCTACCTCATATGGTTAGTGTGTAAATTAATGTAACTTGAGATGGTGCGTGTTAAGCATTAGCACAGTGCCTGTCTCTTGTTAGTAATACCTGCTTTTCTTATTAATTATTCTCTTTATATTCCCAGTTCCAGCTGGGTGCCTAACATATAATAGTTGTTCAGCAAATAGTTACTGGATTGAACCAGCTCTGAAATTGAAGCATTGGGTCAACAGCAAAGTAGTCACCCCACCATCATTTCTCCCAGAGAAAGGGAGAATAGATGGAAGCCAGCCATCATACTTTCCTTTCTTATTCTAAACTTCCCATCCAGCCCCAGCAATAAAATAATCTTCCTGGACCCTAACAATTTCAAGGATTCTTCAAATCACACTATTTGAAAATAGCTGGGTTGCCCTAATCTAATATGTCCCAGGACCCCAAGGTCACCAAGCTTCTATTAATGAAGTCTAGTTAAGATAAATGATAACAGTTAGTCAACCAACTGCTTATGAGCTCATTGGGCTTTTTAAAATTTACTATCTGCACTTCATAGAGACACAGGTATTTTGCTTTTGTAGGACATTCAACAGTCAAAGTAGTCTTTTAAAAAGCACAAATCAGACGCTATTATTGCACTGCTTCTAACCTCTAAAGGCTATCTATTGTAAAGAGATGAAATTTTCAACTACTTAGCCAGGCTCACAGGGACCATGTGCTCTGGTCACTTACTACATCTTTCCCTGACCTTCATGGGGCTCGAGGCACAGTTGTCCTTTTCAGTCCCTCAGATGCAACAAGCTCTACTTCTTGCTCTCCCAGCTTTAGATTGGCTAATCCATCTACCCAGACCAATTTCCCTCTTATCGTTAAGGTCTCGGTTCAAACGCCACCACTACTATCTTGACCAAAGAGACCTGCCTCCTCAGTGCCTCTCCATCCCTTTGTCCAGTCGTATTTCTGTCACTGTACAACATTTATTTACACGTTGACTCTGTCTTCCTCCACCACTGGACATTTGCTTAAGAGCAGGGACTTTGTAATTTTTTGCTTCCAAGGCTTGCAGCGGACACTGGCACGTAGGTGTGTAGGAAATGTGTGTCTAATAAAGAATAAATATGTGAATGAAAAAAAAAACTGTGAAACACTAACACAAGATTATTCTTCTTTCAAAAGAATAATGAAAAATAATTTCATTCAATAAGAGTCATTCTTAGTTACTGATCCATGACTTAGTAGATCCCATTCAATTTAAAATGTCCCCTTTTTTTCTGATACTTTCACAAGTCATTAATTAAGTGTTGCTCACTTTTAAGGCCAATCTGTGAGACATTATTTAACTTGTCTCCTCTAAAGTTCCAGCATGAACTCAGGCGGGGCTTCACCAAGTACTGATCATGTGACCTTGGCCTCTCATTGCCTCCGTTTTCTCATTTGTAACATGGGTATAATAATCGGCTTATTTCATACGCCTATGAGGAGGAAAACTTCATGTGTGTGTGTGTGTGTGTGTGTGTGTGTGTGTGTCTATATATATGTATTTAAACAGTGTCTTAGAATAGTGTCTGGCACATGATAAGCATTATAGAAGTATTGACTGCTGCTACTAGTACTGTTATTATGAGAACTAACTGTTGAGAATAATCCTTCATATAGTGGTTTATTCCACTGAAGATAAAGGAAACTCATAGAATATTAGAAATCAGATTAAACACGGAAAGCCAGTAAAATATACCAGGACAGAAGATGATGAGAGTGTGAAAGGATAGAGGAAAAAAAATGGTTTTTGTTTTTCTTTTTCTTTTTTAAAAAAGGAAAGAGCCTAGAAATAGGACAAAAACTATTCATTGGCTATACTGACATGGAGATCGCTGGTGACCTTCATAAGTAAAATTTCAGGACAGTGGGCAGAGAGATTACGGTGAGGGAAGTCAGATGGATGTAAATTATAGAGTAGATGGGACGTGAGGAAATGGAAACAATATATGATGATAACAATTTTGAAAAGTTCAGACATGAATTGGCTAAAGAAGATATGCAGGGATTAGAGGAGGAGGGAGGCTTTCGTGTTACACGTATAGTTTTTAACATTTTAAGTTGGCGTTACTAGTCTAGAATGAGGTTGAATTTTGGCAAGAATCATTCATAAGGAGTAGATGGGTTGTAGAAAATGCAGTGCTGTGAAGTACTTGAGAAGATGAGAGAAAATGAAATGCTATCTGTAGTGCACGTGGCCTTTGAACTTGAACTCCTGTAGTGCAAGGGAATACAAAGATCAATGCAAATGCTAATGAATTAACGGATTTGGCAGTGGACTATTTACTGACTTCTGTGTTCCTAATGAGTTAGGAAGCGCCTCACCAGCCCAGAGTGAAGGAAGTAGAGAGGATGGAGGAAAATTTGAGGAGGGTAGGGAAAGCTTCTAAGAAAATAGTCCTTAAGGAGAATTAGAAAGAACTTACTGTAAGTCAGAGCAATATTTCCAGTCTTGAAAATCCATTTGAAGTTGGTGTTTATTAATTTATTGGAATACCAATTTTCCCTGCCACATGATGTTTCTCCAGCTACCTGGATATAAGTTACACAGAGGCAGAAAAGAATGAGAGATAACAATCGAGGGAAAATACAATTAGTATTTTTTTTTTACCTTTTTCCACTTCCCCGCTCCAACTCTGGGGAGCCTTCATGGACATGGCTGCCCTCGCAGCCTGCAGCAGCACGCTGTTATCAAAGAATTCAAAGAAATGGAACATAGGTTTCCAACTTAATAATTCAGCAAAATCAAAAATTGTATATAATGTTTTCTGTTGGCAAAGATTTTTGCAATATAATTTGGTTCCATCTTTTGACAAGTAATTTGGCAATGTCTAGCAAGATAAAAATGTTAATAGCTTTTTACACATTAATTCTAATTCTGGAAGCTTATGCCGATAAATAATTTATAATCCAGAAAATTATTATATAAAGATGCTCATTGTCATGTCATTTGTAATAACAAAACATTGGAAACACCTTTAATTGTTAAGAATAGGAAAACAGTTTAGGAAATTATATCCACTTAGTAGAAAGTGACACAGTTACTATATTATAATTACAAGATGATGGAGCAAAATAAAATAATGCTTAATAAAGAAAGAATGAAGAAAGCTGACCTAAAATTGTGTCTTCCTTATGACAGTAATTATGTAAACATATCAATATTTATTAAAGCTTAAAACCAAGATAAAGTTTTAAAAGCTCTGTACCAGTAATGGGGATTTTATGTTCGTTTCAAAATATTTTTTGACACAACTCTTAGAATTTTGTTTTGTCTACTCCTTTTCTTAAGAATTTCTGATTATTACCTCACTTTTCATTTCATAGTTTCAAATAAAGCCAGCAATTTTATCATCAGAGAAGATTAGACTTATTGGACAGTCCATAATTCCAAGTTATTTGGTATAAAAAGACCATATACACTTGTAGGTGCTTTCAAAATAAAATTTCGAGAAGTTTTTTCTTTTTGCTTAGTCTTTCCTAGTATGGAGATGAAGCAAACTACCTAAAATTGCTAGCCATTCTTTTTTCATTTTTCTCATTTTATTGATTTATCTTGCCCTTCACAGAAATGATAAGAAATGAGTCTGCAGTTGCATCTGCCAATTTCTTAAATCCTCTATTATCCACATTATGAAATCATACTAGTATGAATGCTTCCAGTATTTTCAGAACTCTTTAGTTAGTATACTTTAGCATTCTGTATGAAGTATCTTATGTAAGTGTAAAATTTAGACTCAACTTCTGGAAGCTTTTGATTTCTTAGTTCAAAAGTGAGAGATCCTTAGTTCAGCCATATGATTAACAATTACTTGTATAGTAAGAAGCTCCTAAATTATTGTTTTATGGGTACCTGGCAGTTTTCTTGCCATTTCTCAGAAGTTCTCTATTAAACACATTCTCTCTCTTTCTCTCTCTCTATCTCTCTGTCTCTCTCTGTCTCTCTCTCTCTCTCTCTGTCTCTCTCTCTCTCTCTCTGTCTCTCTCTCTCTCTCTCTCACACACACACACACACACACACACACACATTGTGATTAAAAGCACAGATTTTGGCATTATGAAATCTAAGGTTCAATTTCCAGTTGTGTAGTTTCTGGGCCACTTCACTTTAGGCAAGTAACCTAATGTCTCTGAACCTTGTTATTTTCATCTGTAAAATAGAAATTGCAATTATATCAGACAATCCTCAAAACATCCGTAATGATTTTAGAGTTTCAGAGTCAGGTAAAAGCAGGCACTCAGTAAATGGCTAGTGCTTTTATTACTTTATTATTATTTAGGTCTTGGTTTTCCTTGAGTGTGTGAGTCCCCATAATGAAATGTAATTTCCAGTAGATTGAGTAACACCTGTTTTCACCAAAAATTTTAACTGAGTTCATTACTTTCTGTGCAACCCAGATTAGTTTTCTGCCTCCTTTTCTGTGCCGTATGTAGGTGTTCAGTAGATTTATTTAATAAATGTATGAATGCATGAACGCGTAGATGAATTTTTAAATGCTTCTTTTTGAGAAGGTAGAACAAATGTGACACAGTAGAACAGATAAGAAAATAATCCATGGAAAAAATGGCAAAGTCATGTATGTGTCCAGGGCCAGCCTAAGAAGAATTACTTTTTTTTTTTTTTTTTAGGAAAAATGTGTTGAATAGCTTATTTTAATTATTCTTAAAAGTTAAGTACAGGGACTTCCCTGGCGGTCCAGTGGTTAAGACTTCGCCTTCCAATGCAGGGGGGTGTGGGTTCAATCCCTAGTCGGGGAGCTATGGTCCCACATGCCTCGCAGCCAAAAAACCAGAACATAAAACAGAAGCAGTATTGTAACAAATTCAATGAAGACTTTAACAAATGGTCCACATCCAAAAAAAAAGTTAAGTACAAAACTTTGCTGATGATTTACATATTTAGGACCAATAAAATAATGTGAGATTAGCTGTACTAAAACAGAATGTTGAGCTACATTCACATTAAGTGACATTATATAGTCTGAGTTTATGGAAAACTTCTGAGATGGTGAGTGACCTTTGAGCAGAAAAAGACAGAAGGAGAAATGGCCTTTTCTACATTCTATTGTGCCTCTAAGTAAAATGCTTGGTAATCTAGCTACAAAGCTCTATGTCATTGGCCTTAGGCACGTACTGTGATCTACCTTGTGAAGATCAGATTTTGCCATGGAGAGGATTTGTAAAAGTATCACACATTCCAGTACCGTTGGCAACCACAGCTACCAAAAACTCCAATTTAAATTGATGAGCCTAATATCAGATGATAGTATCATTTCCTTGTGGGTGTTCTGGGAAAAGGTGGGTAGGAAATGTATAAAAGTGAATACTTTATTGACTGAAATAACACTTCATCATTTTGAAAACATAAAATACATTAAAGTTGTTATAGCATCATACATGAATATTTCACTGTATTTTAGACCTTGCCTACAAGCAATGTTTTCTGCCCTTTGAAAGAGAACCATGCTTGTGGTATGCATTAATCATAGAAAAGATTAAACACTGAAAAGAAATTCAGCCTTTAAAGACAATTTGCTTTGATTGATTCAGTGGGTTCTCCTAAAAAGTTAATACCCAGAATTATTGCTTGTTAAATTGGAGTTACAAATTCTTTCAGAGTTACTTAGTATTTTCTTTAATATCAGTATCAAGGAAGGCAAAGCAAATTTACATATTTATTAGGAAATACAGGCACATAATCATAAAACAAGAAAACACAACGTTTTTATAGACTTTATTTTTTAGAAGTGTTTTAATTTTCCAGAAAAATTGAGAAGATAGTATAAAGTGTTTCCATATACACTATACCCATTTCCCTCTGTGACGATCAACTTATATTAGTATGTTACATTGTTACAATCAGTGAACAAATATTGATACATTATTGTTTACTATAGTCCATACATTAGTCCAGTTCCTTAGTTTTTACCTAATGTCCTTTTTCTATTCCAGGATTTCATCCAAAACATCACATTACATTTAGTTGCCATGTTTCCTTAGGCTCCTCTTGGGTTTGATAGCTTCTCAGATTTTCCTTGCATGACCTTGGCAATTTTGAGTAGTTAGGCTTGTGTAGGATGCCCGCTACTAGAATTTGTTTGATGCATGTTTCATGATAATATTGGGATTATGTGTTTGGGGGAGGAAGACCACAAGAGTAGAAGGGTTATTTTGTCAGATCACATCAAGTGTACAGAGTATCAATATGCATTATGAATGCTGAGGTCGACCTTGATCACCAGGCTGAGGTAGTGTTTTTCAGGTTTCTCCATTGTAAAATTACTGTTTTCCCTTCTCCATATTGTACTTTTTGGAAGGAAGTCAATATGCTCAGCCCACAACTAAGGAATAGAGAGTTATGCTTAAGATGGAGTACTACATAAACTATTTGGAATTCTTTTGCACTGGAGATTTATCTATTCTCCCGCATTTATTTATGTATCCAATTATTTATTTATATCAGAAGAACTCACGGATTTTTATTTTATACTTTGGGTCATAATCTAATTCTACGTTAGTTACTTTGTTCCTCAAATTGCTCTAGTCCTGACCCTTGTGAACTCTTTTCAGTTCAGTGGCTCGTGCGCCACTCTGAGGTATCCCCATCCTATATATTTTTTTGGAACTTCCTTACTTTCTGACACTATAAGATGGCCTTGTATATAAATCTTGTATATTTACTGCCCCAGTCCTAGAATCAGCTATTTCTTCAAGGATAACTAGGTCTTTTTAGTGGAGAACAGCATTAGACAGCAGGATCTGGGTGTGGGGTGTGCTAATTGCTGCCCGGATGTCATTGCTTCTAGATCTTCTCAGCTGACAGAGCAAAGAGATAACATGTGTGTACATTCCCCACGTATATGGACATATCTATAAGTATCTCTCTACATAACCATGTGTGTTAAGGTAATATGAAGCAATATTAAGCTAAGCATGAATGTATATTGATGTTTCCAACTTTAATCTGTTACCACATAGATCATCTTAGCCTCATCTCTTGCTTATCTTTAAATTTCAACTGCGGCAAAACACTTGACTTTTAGAAGTATGAAAATCAAATTGTAGCTACTTTGGGAAGCCACATCATCTAGCAGAAGAATTCTTAAAGGGCAAGGTGTATATCATCAAATTTTAATTTACAGTCAGCAGTACTTTGTAACATCCATAGGCCTCCAGACCTCTGCTTCCAAGAAGATGAAGTAGCCCATTTCTCCCAGGTTCTTCCACTTAAAACTAAAACCCTGAACATAACAACAGACAAACATAGGAAGACACTGAAAGGTGGAAATGAGAAGGCAGACTTAACTAGGGACTTTGGGACTTGAGGAATAACATGGTGATGAGTCCCCTGTGTTTCCTGTTGCTTCCCATACATCCTGGAGAGGGTATTACAGGAACCCCCAATCAATAACCACCAACAGAACAACAGACAAAAAAGCTTCAAAAAAGAAAACACAAAACCCCCGTTCCCCCTAGCCAAGGTATGAGGAAAGGGGTTGTCAAAGACAGAAAACCATTTGGGCAATAATATACACACTACTCGAGCCAAGTGCCAGTGGAATATTGCACCCATCCCCTATGTCCTGTGGTTTCAGTTGGGCCAAGCTACGATTTGATCTTCCACACCACCCCACTCCTGCCCTCCAGAAGAGGCAGTGCTCTGATTCGCCACCAGGGCTGTTTCAGTGTGGTGCAGTGGTGAGCTGAGCCTCCACCCCTTTGCATTAGCAAAGAGACTTTCAAAGGTGGTGCCTGACAGGCTAGTTAACACTGGGCTGCCCTCACACAGTCGTGGGGTCCAATGGTGGGACCTAGCCTCCGTCTCTCCCTGACATCGATAAGAATAGGATGTTACAGGTTGGAGGGAGTAGGCACCCCACTAACCCCCAACACATGGTGTCAGTGAGACCCAATGGGGTGCTGAATCCCCATAACCGTCCTGAGGCAGTAAGACAGAATGAGATGGCACAAGCAGGGCTAGTTGGCAGTTCTCTTCCTCTTACCCTGGTGTCAGTGGGGCCAGCAGGTAGCTGACCCTCTACCCACACCCGGCATCAACAAGAAGGAATGAAGTGGGAGGAAGGACAGCAAACACAGCAAACACTTCACCTCTCCCCTCCCCTGGTGTCAAGAAATCTACTGGGGAGATGAACTTCCACTCCTACTAAAAGGCAACAGAATGATATTAATGTTCCCACTTTTGGGGGGAAGGTGTCAGAAGGGTCAGTAGGATAGCTGAACTTCTACTTGATCTGTCTGCAGTGAGAGAATGTAAGTGCCCACTTTTGCTGGGGTTTTGACAGTAGGGCCCAGTGGAAATCTGTACGTAACCCCCCAGTCCTCATACTCCACCTCCAATAGGATGACTTCCTTCTAAAAAGTAATAATAAAATTAAATGGGATACAGAGTCATATAATAACTCACAATGTTTAGAATCCAATTGAAAAATACTCATGGCACCAAGAACCAGGAAATCACAGAATAAATGAGAAAAGACAATAGACCTACACCAGCACTGAGATAAAACATCTATTGAAATTATCAGACAGGGGTTTTAAATAAGCTGTCACATAAATGCTTCAATTAGCAATTATGTGTTCCTTGACGGAAATGGGAAAAATAGAAAATGTGAACAAAGAACTAGAAGTTATAAGAATAAAAACAAATGAGAACAGTAGAACTGAAAAATACAACAATCCAAAAACTTTGCTCAAGAGTAGAGTGGAGATTACAAAGCACAGAATCATGAACTTAGAAGAGATCAATACAATGTACCACATGTACAGAGAAAAATAGGCTGAGGGGTAGAGATGGGAGAAAGAACAGGATCTCAGGAACCTGTAAACAGTAACGAAAGCACTAACATTCATATCATCAAGGTTCCAGAATGAAAAAAGAGAGCACGTAGGACTGACAAAGTATTCAGAGAAATAATGACTAAAACGTTCCCAATTTTTTAGAAGACATAAGCACACATCCAAGGATCTGAGCAAATCCAAAGAGGAAAAACACAAAGGTATCCTTGTCAAGACGCGTCATAATTAAACTTCTGAAAAGTAGAGACAAAACAAATCTCGAAAGTGGACAGGCAGAAACGATGCATCACTTATTGAGAAACCAATTCCAATGACAGCATATTTCTTGTCTAAAATTATGGAGTCAGAAGCATTGACATAACATTTTTCAAGTAGTAAAAGAAAAGAACTCTCAGCCACAAATTCACACTTTTTATATCCACTTTCTTGTTTGACTTATATTAATGGACTACCAACTCATCTTTCTATATCCGGGCCTGCCATCAGACTTCTCCAAAAATCTAGTCACAGTATTTCCAGAGTGATCTTTCTGAAAAAGAAACAGATTTTTCTTATAAAAGTACCTGATTGTGTTATGAAACTTTTCTCTCTTCTAAGTTACCAGGTAAAATCCTTCAATGGATTCCCATCTTTCTTGGAGTAAAATCTCACATCCAAACTCTCTTTGTCCTTTTGGGCTGCTGTAAGATTATACTGCAGGTTGGGTGGCTCACAAACACCAGGAATTTTTTTTCTCACGGCTCCGGAGGCTGCGAGTTCAAGAATAGGGTGCCAGTATGGTCAGATGAGGGCCCTCTTCTGAATCACAGACTTCTCATTGTATCCTCACATGGCAGAAGAGCTTAGGGAGCTCTGTGGGGTCTCTTTTATAAGAGCACTAATACCATAATCATTTCCCAAAGGCCCCACCTACTAATACTATCAGCTACGGAAATTAAGATTTCAACGTATGAATTTGGAGGGGAACACAAAGACTAGACCATAGCACTTACTATACATACATGGACTATGCATGATCTGGCTTCTACCCCCCTCTCCATTGTCTTCTTTTTCTACACGCCAGTGAGCATTTCTCTTTTTTTTTTTTTTCTTTTTTTTTGCGGTACGCGGGCCTCTCACTGTTGTGGCCTCTCCCGTTGCGGAGCACAGGCTCCGGACGCGCAGGCTCAGTGTCCATGGCTCACGGGGCCTAGCCGCTCCGCGGCATGTGGGATCTTCCCGGACCGGGACACGAACCCGTGTCCCCTGCATCGGCAGGTGGCCTCTCAACCACTGCGCCACGAGGGAAGCCCTAGTGAGCATTTCTTATACTGATTATGAATGGAACTCCTTTCTGGACTGATCCTTAACCATTCATTTTCTGGCAACTGTGAATTTATCTTCTCTTTTCCTCAAAACTTCACCCTTCCTTCATGTTACATATCCATTTCAATTGCCTTCTACAGGAAGCCCTACTGATATCGCCCATATACTACTGTCCACAGCATGAATTAAGGTCTTACTGTGTCTTCCTATAGCACTCTGTAATATCTTTTACGGTAACTATGGATTTTCTTACTTGAGTGTCACAATACATTGAATTGTAGGTGGCACTATAATGATTTTAGTAACAGTAACACTGGTGCCTAGTTTATCCCATGACATACTTTAGGTGTTCAATAAATGTGTGGTGAATGAATGAATGAATGAATGGTCAATTTGAAATCTTAATCATGTTACTTTTCAAAAATCTGTTAAAAGATACCACAGTTTTCCAGAAGATTAGGGAGTTAGGACCTGAAACTTGATTTAACAGAGGAAATTTTTACTCATACATCATGCTTAAATACCTCAAAGTAAAACCATAAACCCAGGAATTTAAGGTTATCCATTTGGACTTTCAAGCCAATAGTTAATATCTCCTGCCCCGACTGTATTAGATGGTTTCGATGCTCCACTCATATCTCCCCAGCACTCATCATTCCAGTATATGCTGATAGAATCATGCTGCCGCCTGCAATTATCCACCTTAGGGCAGGCCAGAAGTGTACAGGAGTTAATGTATCTGGGTGTAGCTTTCAACCAAGGACAGAGGGGACTGGAAGATAAGTACTTCAAGTTTCTCACCGATTCTTGGGATAACTCTGAGACATGTTCTGTAGAGTTTCACAGAACTCGCCTGAAGTACTGGCAGCAGTTCCCTGCAGGAGTAATTTATTCGGTAATACACCTCTGTTGGCTTCCTTCCATGCCTCCATTCTCAATTCCCACTCCACTTCTGAGTTTTCTGGAAGCACCTCCCAGATGAGCAGTTTGCACTCAAATTATCGCCTCAAGTTCTGCTTCTAGGGGAACTCAGTTGATAGCCTCCTAACAACCCAGTGCTCCTTACAGAGCCGTCACTGGTACAAGTACCAAGGCACGGCACATTACGTATCACTCCTCCTAAATCCTAATATTTTTAAACAGATAGGAAAGAGCATGACCTTGAAGAGAAAAAGAGTTCATATGAGGATGGCCAATGGATAAAGGGAAGGAGAGACAGTGCCATTTGTTTTCCATTAATGATAGTGTGAAATGTATGGGCAGATGGTCTAACAGGTGTGACTATAATTTGAGGAGCCTGCTCCCTTGGTTACAGAAGACTGCTATTGTTATTATTTTGGAACCACAACCTCATGACTTTATAGTTTCACTTGATGTAACCTTCTCCTTTACCTTTAAATCTTCGTACATCACTGAATTGCAGCCAATAGATTTATTTTCTCCCTATGGCTCCATCACAGAAAAAGACACACACGTGCACACACACACACACGCGCGCGCGCACACACACACACACACACACAGAGTTTTGTGTATGCCAGTGCTAGAAAAGACAAGCTCATGGTGCATGTATGCAATGGATATTGTACATTACAGGTCTCTGTGAAATAGTCTTCTGCAGGTTCCTATGTTTATTTTATGAATAATTAACTTTAGTAAAGTTAATTTCCTGAAGATCTTGTTGAAGACTGAAGAAAGGAAGTAAATTGTAAAGAAAAAGACTTCGAAACTTGCCCTTTTCGCCCTCTCTTTGTGTCTTAATGAACAAAGGATAACTGGGCCTTTTTTGAAGCCTTTGCTTGAGTTGAAGACACAAAATGCAACCTGTACTCTTATCATAATATGTTCAGTTTATGAGTACCCAAACTTATAAACCGTGAATTTCCCTAAAGTTATTATACCATCTAGAAGATGTTTGCTTGGACGTTTACTTAAAACCAAACAATTGAGGTCTATGTGTCCAAGTAATTTCCTTCTCTCTTGCTGTCTCCCTTTCAGTTTCCTGAGTTTCTGGGAAGGCCTGGTTTCCCCAAAGGAACGATTTCTGGTAGAAGTCTGAAGGTCTGACCCAAGAAGAAAAAATCCAGTACAGCCAATGAATTGAGGACAAGAAGTTTTCCGATCAGGTAGGAACATTTAATCTCATACATTACGATCGCCTTAAGTAAGGTGTGCTGATAGCTGGATATGATTTAACTGCTTGGAAAAAGATGCATATATATTATATGACCTACCCCACAAGGAAGCTGTTCTCAGTTCTCTTAGAGGTTGTGGTGTTTATCAGAGAGCGCCTTGGGGGAAAATGAATACAATAACAGTATGATGCTTTTTTTTATTATTAGCTCATTGTTGCCAAGTACACTTGGTGACCTTGGTGCCTGTGGTTTAATCCAGGGGGTTAGACATGTGGAACAGCACATTAACCCTCTTTAGTATTTTCTCCCAAGACAAATCATTTTTATAGGTTGTCTCCATGGTCTTCTAGTTGCTTATCAAAATTAAGCATCAAGCCTTCTAAGTGTGCAATAGCCCCAGTCAGTGTGAGGAAATCAGCTTGGTTCTTATTGGGGCACAGCTTCTTGGCCTTGGCACAAAGTGACTTCACATAGGGAGTTAGAAGGAGGAGAACGGGACATGAGAAAGGGGAGTTCTGTGTTCTCATTTACCTATGCATGTTGAAACTCCACTAACAGCTTTATTTTCATTAGCAATTTGTGATAAAAACTTAGGGTAAAGGGAATAATGAAGCTGTCCCATTATATGGCAGGACAAAAGATAGTAGTGACATCAAAATCAGGGCCTGTCCATCTCGTTTGCAGCTATATACTGAGTGTTAAGCATAGCATTTGACCCCTCATCAGTATTCAATAAGAAGATGCGTGTTGAATGATTTAGGGATGAATTGATGAATGAAAAAAGTTAATATGGTAGAAAATGTGTTTTATCCTTGTATTTTCGTGTGTTGACTTCTGTATTTCAAGACCCAGCACTGTAACTGACACATAGAATATAAGCAATAAAATGTGTTGAAAGAATGAATGAGTCCCCACTATTCTAAGAATAATTTTAAGACCAACACAGACCCCATATCTGCCAGAGGTATCCAGAGGTGAAAGCCTGGATCTCAGCTAGTGGTAGAGCTGACAGGATTTATCTAGTTTTAATAATTTACAGCTCATCCCATTACATTTAGGCATAGTACCTACATGAGCCATACAATTAAATGTTGACTGAAAAACAATGCACAACCTAGAAGTTGAGAATTATGTTTTATGTGGAAGACATACTGAGGACTGAAATCAGGAGACAGCCTCTCAGATAGCTCTGAGGGACTGTTCTGAAGAGCTAAGGGAGGGCACAGGGTATTTAGAGGTTCTTGCAAAAAAAAAAAAAAAGACAGGTAGTTGGAACATCAAAAGATTACTGTTAATTAAAGAAACTAGACATCTTAAGTTAATAAATGTAGCACTTTTCCATATATGGTGAGATGCAAGAATCTGGTCTCCTGGAAATCATTCCCTTGATTTGCACTTTAATTATCTAGGGCCAGTATCCTGTTTTCTCCATCCTGAATCCCCTCAGGGTGCGGCTTTGGGTGTGGCTTCAGTGGCTGATGGCTTGATGGCTGTAACATCCTGTGTTACTGATAAGGCTGGCTACATTCTTTCTCCACATAAATGACTTGAATATGGATAGTAAATCTGTGGATTTGCAAAACGTAATTCTTGGAGCATTTTTATAAGGACAAAGTTAAGGGCAATTTCAGAATCACTAGTGGCTAAAATTGCTATTTATACTTTTCCACTGGTAGGTAGTAATCTGCTGTTGCTGTCTTCAGTATTCCCAAGGGATAACAAAAGCCATTTAATTCAAGAAAGAAAGGTAAAATTTAGCACAGTGCAGCTTCCACAAAACCAAACACACACCCAACTCTCTCAGATATGAAGTAGTAATCTAAAATAGAATCCTGGAACTAATTGCAAAACAAGAGCAAATGTACTCATATTGGATAATTTTATTCTTTTATTAATGTTTGATACATATATGTATTTATTATTAAAATTCAAAGTTGCTGTATGGAGAAATAGTTTTGTACCAATAGTGTCTTTGTATGTGTTTATCAATAATGTATGAGATTGCCTCCTATGCTCCTTTTCTTTTATTGGGGGGGGGAGGGGGTGTGTCACGCTACGTCAAGGTCGGGAGTCAAACCCGCCACGACTGTCCATGAGGGGTTTTCCCGGGTCCCCACTTCAGGCCGGTGGGGGTGGCCAGGGGCAGCCGAAGACGTGCGTACGTGCGTGCGTGCGTGCGTGCGTGCGAGCCTGCGAGTCCACGGGGCGGATCGCGCGTGCCGGGAGTGTTTCAGCCCGGCCCCCGGCTCATTGTGGTCGCCTCACGCCGGCCCGAGTTCGCAGCAGCGCTGGAGGCCCCGGGCCTGTGACCACAAAGAGGGAGCCGGGGGTCGGACGGGAGCGCTGCGGCGGCAGCTGAGGCCCAGACCAGGCCCCCCTCAGCCTCCCGCCTGCCCGCCTGCCCCGCCCCCGCCGGCGGCGCCGCGCCCCTCCCCCAACCGCCAGACTAGCGCGGTGCGGGGCCCGCGCGCGAAGACATGGGGGAGAAGCTGGAGCTGAGGCTGGAGTCGCTCTTGGGGACCGAGCCCGCCGTCTACCCGTGGCCGCTGCCGGTCTACGTAAGTGCCGTCCGTCCCCTCCTCCCGGACCCCCGCTCCTGTTCCCCCACGGCGCGCGCTGAGCCCACCGAGAAACGGAGCGACTCGAGTCGCCAGACCCTCTTTGGAGCCCCCCTTCCCGCCCCGCCGTGGTTCTCCGCGGCAGTTTCCAGCCCCCGCGCGCAGGGTGGGCAGAGGGGAGCCGGCGCCGGCCGGGGGTCACAGACTCGGCCGCGGGGATCCCGCGCTTCCGAGGGGCGCCCGAGCCGGTCTGCGGTTGGCTCTGCAGGGCTGGGGACCCCGGTCCCCCCGGTCCTGGAATGTCGGCGGGCTTGCCCTTCTGTACTTTAGGAGCTGACATGTAGGGTTTCTTTTTCCTGGTAGTTTATTCTTAGCGCTGTCAACGTGCTTAGTTTTTTTAATTTTTTTTTATTTTTCAGGGCACCCTTTCCTCCCTCTCTCCAGTTTTTTTGTGTTTCTGTTTCTGTTTTGTTTTAGTGAGGCATTTTGTCCCTCTGATCTTGAGTGGGTGGGCTGGCAGGACACTTGGAGAGGAGGCGTTCTGTCCCCTGATCTTGAGTGGCCTTTGGAAAATGACAGGCCAGACGGAAATTTACACAGGCGTCCGGTGATTGCAGAAATGCAGGGTGTCCGGCTAGGTGGGCGCCCGGCCTGTCGTCCCCCGTGGCGGCGTGGTGCGCGTGTTCCTTGTCTCAGGGTTTACGCTTGGGCCCCGCAGCCCAGCTTCCAAAGGGAAAGCGCAGCGGGCGCCTTGGGCCGGCGCCTTTGGGGCGCCCTTTCGTGCGCTCGGCTTGCGGGGGACCGGCCTCCAGGCGACCCGGCGGGGAAGCCCGCGCGACCCGGCCCTCGCGCGGGCTCCGTGTGTGTCAGTTTGTGGAAAGTGTGTCGCGCGCGGCCGGGGTCGGGGTCGGGACGCTGGGACCACCTGGGAGCCGATGTAGAGGGATATGATTTCCATTTTCAAGGCGCATTCATCCTGTGCAGGGAGACAGCCTAACATAAAATTTGCCTAACAAAAACTATATTAACAGGTGGAAAGACTATCTCCCAGTTGAACAGCGGATGCCTGGGACTCGTTTCATTGCTTTCAAAGTTCCTTTAAAAAAGGTGAGCAAAAGTTAATACCGTATTCTTCCAGAAATCTGAATTCACCATATAGAGCCCTGGCTCTCAACCCCGTCGTACTCCATTTTCCCTTTTTATAGCAAATACTTTTTAATACCTCTTTTACTATCCAGAAATGGGATTCATAGACAAATACAACCAACTTTTGTACTTAATTAAAAAACAAAAAAAAACAATGCAATGCCCTAACTATAAATAAAGAATAAAGTAATTTATAAGAAAGTAATATGTATCTCAGTATGTAAATGTTTGGGGATGACTATACTAGAAATAAAGAAATAGTCGGTTACTTGTACCATGAATGCAATAAACTGTGGACTTTGATTGATAACGATGTGTCAGTGTTGGTTCATGAATTCTAACAAATGAAGCACACTGGTATGGCATGTTGATAATGGGGAAGGCTGTGTGGGATGAAGGAGAGAGGGTGTAAGTGGGAACTGTGTACATTTTGCTCAGTTTTGCTGTGAATCTCAAACTGCTCTAAAACTAGTCTACCAATTAAGAAAAAAAGTGTGTGTTGCTGACACTTGAATAACCAAAGAGATCAATGGAACAGGGTACATGTATAAGCCAAATACATGAAAGAATATTTAGCAGTGAAAGCCATCCTTCCTATATGTAGATGTTCAAGAAGTATTTATTTCTGTGTCTATTTTCAGGCACTCCGCTTGGAGCTGGCAATACAGTGGTAGGCAAAATTGATGTGGTCCCTGCCTTCTGGGAGTTTAGAGTCAGGTTAGGAGACCAACATGAAATAAACAAACATAGAAATAACTATATAGAAGTGAGCTTATTTTCTTCGGTCTAATCTCTCTGGAAGAAAGGATTGTAATATCGCTTGTAAGCTGCAGAGGAGGAAACTTGACTTTGAATCTCATATGTTAGCATCCCAGGGTTTGAATAAATGGATAACATAGTAAAGGATTTTAAACATATGTTCTTCCTTATTTTATTCTTTCTGACAGAGTTTTGAAAAGAATCTTGCTCCAGAAGAACGTTTCTCCCCCTTGGATCTCTTAACAAAATCCAAGGACAGAATGAAGAACTTGGGCTGATTATTGACTTAGCAAATACTCGCCGCTCTTACAAGCCAGAGGTAAATGGAAGGCGTAATTGAAAATGACCTTCTTTCTGATACTGTAATAATTCATAGTAGTTCAGTAGTTATCATCTTATGCTAAGGTGAGTCCTGGCCTTCTCTCGTGGGTTCAAAAAGGGAAGCTAGTGGTTTCCTTAAATACACATTTGTAATTGCTGTTTCAAAATGAGATGAAAGATATGAATTGAACTGTAGTATTTGGCAGTAGGCTCTAGATATGCTTAAGAAATTCTATAAGCTTCCATGTTCTACATTTTGAAAATGAAGTAAACTTTTAGTAGTTACAGTAGTATCCTAAAAAGAAAGAAAGGTATGTCCATTATGTCTTTAGCACTTATGTTAAGCAGTTGCCTGAGCATGTTTAAGCATCAGTGTAAAAGACAATTGTTCTCTAAGTTTTATGCTTCCTTTTCCTGATGCCTTCTGATATAGTACAGAAACCCATCTATTCTCTTGGCCCATGTAGGACATTCCAGTGCAAAAGAATTATCCTCCTTCTGACCTGTTCCATGGCCTTGGGAGACAGTAACACCTAATGTCTTTTAATATTTGTAGAGCAGTTTGCCATTTAGAAAGTTCTTTCATATCCGTTGACTTAGTTAATCTTCACAGCAATCCTTTGCTCTTGAAGTGGAAGTAGTACTGATATCTCCTACTGAGTGCTTACCCTGCACTAAGCTCAGAGGATAGACAACTACAATTACTAATTTTACAGACGATGAAACTGACTCTCGGAAAAGGAAGAATTGAAATTTCAGCTCTGTTATTGCTTTTTTTTTATTGTGGTAAAATATAGAGAAATCATATTTCTTTTAACCGTTTATAAATAAGCAGTTCAGTGGCATTAAGTACAGTCACAGTGCTGTGTAACCATCACCGCTGTCTAGAACCAAAACTTTTTCATCGTCCTCAACAAAAACTCTGTAACCATCAAACAGTAACAACCCCATTTTCCCTCCCACCAACCCTTGGTAACCTCTATTCTATTTTCTGTCTCTGTGAATTGGCCTATTCTAGGTACCTCGTGTAAGTGGAATCTGCAGTATTTGTCCTTCTGTGTCTGGCTTATTGCACTAAACGTCGTGTTTTCAAGGTTCATCCATGTTATAGCACGTAACGAAATGCCATTTCTTTTTTGGCTTAGAAAATCCCATTGTGTGTATATAGACCACAGTTTGTTATTCAACGGTTGATTGACACTTGGTTGTTTTCCACCTTGTAGGTATTGTGAATCATGCTGCTATGATCATTGGTGTACAGATATTTGTTCAAATCCCTGCTTTCAGTTCTGTTAGATGTGCAGCGTAGGTAGTAGCAGAGTTGTTGGATCATAGCCTACTGCCAAATACGAAGCTCTACGCTTAACCTGTGAGAAAGTGCCAAACTGTTTTCTACAGTGTCGTCTTGTTTTTAAACAATTATCACAAATTTTAAGCATATACAAAAGTATAAAACTACTGTGAGTGTTCCTTGTATACCCAGGAACTCATCCAGCTTTCTTATTTACCAACTGATGGCTGTCATGTTTTATCTATACCCCCACCTGTTTCACCCCATTCCGTATTATCTTGAAGCAGCTCCGAGACAACATGTAAATTACACCTGTACGTTTTTGGTACGTGCATTTAAAATATAGGACTTTTATTCCTTAATATCATTTTTTAATATTAAATACCCAGGGAGTGCTCAAATTTGCAGTTGTCTCCTAAACGTCATAAAAAATTGTCTATAAGAATTTTGAATTAGATCCAAATAAGGTCCACACTTTGCCGTGGATTGTTAGGTCTCTGAAGTCTTGTTTAATCTATAGGTTCTCCCTCCATGTCTCTCTCACTTTTTTTTTCCTCCTTGAATTTTGTTTTTAAAGAAACCAGGTGATTTGTCCCATCTAGATGCCGATGATTACATTCCATGTGTTGGTAACATATCCTTCAGTCCTTTTATTTCCTGTAAATCGGTAGTTGATCTGAATGAAGCTTGCATGTTTTGTTTTGGCAAGACAGTTTCATGGGTGATGATGTGTTCTTCCATGGAGACGTATATAGTTGTGTCTTTCTGTGGTATTAGCAGTCACTGATGATTCATACCTACATCCATTAATTCAGTTGAGGCTTCAAAGAATGGTGGATTCTGTTGTTCTTTTTTTCACTTATTAGCTGGGTATATTTGTACGAGGAGAAGATTCCCCTCATCAGCTGTTTGGTTGCTCAGTTGTAGAGGCATGATTCTCTTCTTTTATTTAACAGTTTTCAAAATAATGAGTTGATTCACAAATATCCTCCAGTGTTGACCAGTTTTGTAAAATTTTATTTATTCCTATCACCGTGGACTCCGTTACAGTTATTATTCTAACTGAGGCCCTATCTTTGGCCAGTTGGAGCTTCTCGGTGACTCCTGGGTCCTTTTGACATGACATCAGTTGTTTCTAGACTTTTTCAGTGGTCAGAGCTAGGAAATATGTACGTTTGTTTTTAATATTTTTAAAATATGTCATAGGTTCCTACTGCTACTTTCCATTTAAATTCAGAACTAGAGAATTTTCACTTATCCTTTTCTGTCTTCTATTGATAGTCTACTTTCTCCCACCTCAAGAATACCAGTTCTCAACAATGCCTGAAATTGCCTCTGTTTCCTAATTCGAATCCAAGTTCTTCTGACTCTATTCTACTACTCTCCTTAAATCACAGCCGCTTTATGGCCCTTGAAATGTAAGATAGAACATAAATGTAGGCAGAACTGTTTATGTCATTTTGAGTTACATGTGCATTCATTCACATAGATTTGCTTTTCCTTTTGCATGCCTGGTAACTGTCCGTTCTGCAGTTTGAATGAAAATCAAGTGATAATTACTGGTTAAAGCAGCTTTGGAAAAAATGGCTCTCATCAGAATGACTGACATACAAAGTTTAATGTACTCTCCTGGTTTATATTCTGCCTTCTCTAATTAATTTTTTATTCTTTCCCTACAAAGGAAATAATACATATTTTCATGGTTTTGCCTTATAGGACTTACCAGAAACTCTTCCTTATTTAAAAATGTGTACAATTGGGCATCAGGTGTCAGATGACGACACTAGTTTTAAATTCCAGTGTGCTGTTAATGGGTTTCTGAAAGAACATAAAGATAACGGTGAGTTGCTTTTGTGTTTGTTTTTGTTTTTCCTTTACCTGAACTTTGGTATGCATTTTGAGTGGGGTTGGGGATTTTTAACATTTTTAATAGTTCTGACATTCGTGTCAAGTTGTGTTTGGTAACATTAAGGTGGAAATGTCAGATGGTGCTACTAGAGTACGGTGTTTTTCCTGTTTATGGTCACAAACAATTTAGTTTAGTTTGGAAAGTGATCTTTGTGAGAAATATGAACTGAGCTAGCTTACTTATCTCTTTTTTAAAAATTTGAATGGAAAATACATAAAAACATAAAAATGTTCTTTTGTCCTGTTTATTGGTTGAGAGGTGGAAGAAAAGGTTTAGACTCTCAGGTTCTTAGCGTACATAAAAGAGAAAACAAAAAGCAAAGGTTCAGAGTGAGACAGATCCCTAGAAGCAAAACAAAACAGAGTGGACCAGGTAGAGTGGCTTCCTCATCATATATGTGTTTAAGATATTTTTGCTGCTTTTACCCTTCGGGTGCAAGTGAGGAAGAACACTACCACCTCTTACTCTTATCTTCAGACAGGAAGAACTTAAAAGGCTGGTGTTTTCTTGTTTCCGCTTTAAGATCTACTCTGTTGATAGTAGGTGTTAATAGCGTGTGAATTTTAAGGATCCACTTGCCTTTTTCTAGCATCTAACTATCAGAAGGAACATGGTGTTTGCCATGTTTTAAGACTGAGGAATCTTTTGTCTTTGGAACACCACTGACGCCCATGTGAAAGTGTTCATTTTGTCCTCTTTCTAAATTTAGCCTGAGGAGTGTGCACTTTATTAAATCAATGTAACAGACAGTAAATATTCCGTGTATATATAAAATGATGCACGTATATACATAAAACAGGGAGTAGGGGAGAGGGAATAGAGATGGAGGTGGGAAGATAGGGGATAGGAGGCGAGAGAGAGAGGGAGAGACTGGAATTTCAAGATAAATGTTCATTCTATAACCTGGTTGCTTAATGCAGGTACTAGCTCTTAAATATCTTCAGCCCTATTCACAGATCTTCCGTGTACTTTAGCTTTAAAACTTGAGAGGCTTGGCCTGTCCTGTGATAACCAGGGTGTCTAGAAAGGAGGCAAATTATCTGATGTGTTTAAACTGTAGTCACAGAAATGTTACCTCTTAAGACGTTAGGGCGCAGCTGCCGGCCTACTCACTTCCTCCAGGCTCCTTTGTGTGTGTTCTGTCTGTTCCGCGTGGGCTAGAAGATCCTTACAAGTGCATGAGAACACGTTTGTAAACCTTGATTGTTCACATGTTATACCAAGTGTAGTCCATTGCATATGCTGACTCCTCTGTGGGTCTTCTGCATGCAGTGGGCTAACTTCACCATGCTGTCTGCCATTGCAGTCTCAGGACCTTAGTTATGATCCATTGGTGACTTCCTCTGCTGTAAGGCCCTCCCACAGATGCCAGGCTCACTGATAATGAGGAGGAGACTATACTACGCACTCCCTAGAATGGGTAGAGACTCAGAAAATGAATTGTTTCAGTAAACACCGAGAGCCTTATAGGTTTGTTGTTAGGGCACGGGGATACAGAGGTGAGTAGAAGTCTTTGTTCAGTAGCAACTTACAGTTGTCTAGGAAGAGAAACATGTAGTGAGTCTAAGTGGGTTAATTATGATAAAAGAATCAAGTGCAGCAGGAATATAGAGGAGAAATTGAGGAAGGCCTGACTGAGGAGACAGCGTTTGAGCTGGGCTTGGGGGAAGAGGATTTTGCCGGAATGAGGAAAGGACAGCCCAGGTATTGGGGACAGGTACAAAAGGCCCAGGGCTTGAACTTGTGCTCTGGAGGGGCAGCCTCTGGTGTGACTAGAGGGTAGTGTGAAAGGGCAAAGAAGTCATACATTCATTTTCAGCAAATATTTGTATAACACCTTCTAAGTTGAAGGCACTGTTCTAGGAAGTAGGAAGAGAACAAAGTTCTTGCCCTTACGTACTTTCCATTCTAGTGGGGGAGAGAGATGAATAAATAAGTCAATATGTGGAGTGTCAAGCGGTGGTAAATGCTTTGGAGGATAACAAAAGAAGATGAAGAGGTGAGGGAATGTGGTAGGTGATCAGGGAAGTCCCCTCTATTAAGATGTCGATTGAGCAGAGCCTTGCAGTGAGAAACAAGCCATTGGATATCTGGGAGAGTGGAGATGGGGTGGGAGGGTGTGTCCTGGGAGAGTGGAGATGGGGTGGGAGGGTGTGTTCTGAAGCAGAAGGAATAGTAGGTGCAAAGTCCCTGAGGCACGCCTGTGCTTGGCATGTTTGAGGAATAGTAAGGAAGCCAGTGTGGCTGGACAGGGGAAAGTGAGTGAGGGCAGGGCAGTAGAGAATGAGATCAGGGGAGGCTGGCAGGGCAAAGGAGGGAGGTGGATGATGTAGGTCCTTGTAAGTCATAGTTTGAACTTATAATTCAGTTGGAGAGACAGACTGATATCTGTTTATAAAGAGTTCTCAATGCTGTGCTAACAACCTGGGCTGTATTCTGTGCTAAGTGAAGATGTTCAAGCGACAGAGCAATCCAGCCAAGTTTATATTTTAGAAAGATAACAGCGTCACTATCCAAGACACATTGTAGACTATGTATGTAGTACGTGTATAGTGTGCTGCTCTTCTATAAACTACAGGATACCTGTTACGTACAAATACTTACATACAAGATACAAGTGTGAATGTAAGCACTTGGGAAATATCTGAAAGAACCACACAAGAAACTGGGAGAGTCGGACAACTTTCCATGTCCCGTATGATTGGAATGCTGAAGGGTACACACACGAACTAATGGACGTGTGCTCCCAGCCTCCGGCTAAGGAGGGAAATTGCAGGCATCAGAATCCTCTTTACGGATCAAGCGCGTTAATCCGCCTGCGTGATGACAGTCATCTCGACACGCCACGCGGTGGCGCATGCGCGGTAGAAGGAGGTCCGCGAGCTGCGTGGGCTTGTGCCTAGGCGCCTGTGGTTCGTGGCCTTGTGCTGGCACCGGGGATGCCGGGTTGGCGACTTTGGCACTCCTGGCGGGGGTGACATGAGCCAGTTCGTCGGCCACGAGGAAGGGCGGAAAGCACATCCCGGAAAGGTAATACGCCTTGGCCCCTGGGCGTTGCCGGTAGAGCTCGGAGCCCCTGGGCCTGGGCTTCCGTCTCTTGTGCTGTCGCCTGTCACAGTGGCCCCCGTGCGCTGGCCCGTCCGCGCTGTGCTAGGGGGTGCTGGTCGTCTCGCGGCTCAGTTCATAGTAGCTGAAAGGGACAGTGTGTGATGTTCTGATTTCTCCCCATCGTTTTAAAAGGGAGGCTCTGGCCATTGCTCCTTGGGTAAAATGCAGCGGGACTGCTTTTTAAGATGGGACTGTCAGTGTTGGGGACCCTCCTTAATTACCAGGATGGAATCCCCTTCAGTTCCTCAAGCCGTGTTGTTTAGGCACAGAAAATGTGAGTAATAGGCACTGGAACTAAGTTTGAGTGAAAAAACGCACCGGTACCGCCGAGTTTTCCATCGAGACAGTTGATCCGTGTTGTCTCTTGGAATTATAAAGGGCGTACTGTTGCTTCCTAACCAGTGTCCTTTGAGAGCTCTACCTCTGTACGTTCAAATGATGAATTTTGAGGCTTTGCTCATACGTGGAGTAAACCCTTAAATTCCCTAAGACCTTCCTTTCCTCCGTCTCATACCCCATTAAGCCCGCTTCAGTTTATCTCCTGAATTTCTTCTGAATCTGTCAACTCTTCCTCAACATCCTCATACTGAACTTGCCTGTCTGTTGCAATGAGGTCCTAACTAGTGTCCATATATCTTGTTTCCTTCCAATCCATTCTTCACACAAGAAACCTTAGAAGCAAGTTGGGACATTGCTCATCAACATGGCTCAAAAACATTGTTTTGAGAATAGAAAACAAACTGTTGGCCTTTAACACTCTGCGTGGTCTAGAATCCTGTCTGCTTCTCTGCTACGTGGACTCCAGCTTGGTGCCTCTCCAACTTTAATATGGGTATGCCTCTCCTGTGGATCTTGTTAAATGCAGGCTGTAATTCAGTAGTTCTGGGTGGGGCCTGGATTCTGTGTTTCTAACGAGCTCCTAGGTGACGGTGACCCTGAGAGCAAGGGTCCAGCTCCTGCCTTTCTCCCTTCTTTCTGGAAGAGCAGGACGTCTGCCCCCCCGGGAGGAGAAAACATCTGCAACGTGACTACTAGCAACCAGCTTCCCTCACAGGCAAGGGACCTTTACCACTGCTCCCTACCATTTTGTCTGAGGCGCAGCAAGCCAAAACACTGACATGCTGAGGTTTGCAGCAAAGAGGAGGTTTATTCACAAGGCAGCCAAGCGAGGAAGTGACGTGACAATAGCTCTCAAATCCGCCTCCCCAAAGGCAAGGGGCTTGGGGTATCTATGGGATAAAGAATAAAGAAGCAGGGCAGTATGAGGCACGGGGAGCATGAGGAAAGGTGATTGGGAAAAGGTGTGCTCCTCATTGTTCTGAGCTGGCGTAACTAGGCTACGGGGCTCAGCACATTCTCAGGCTGTAGTTTTCGGCCCTCTGATGGCAGGAGGTCAAAAGGCACTGGGCCAGGTGGAAGATCGGTGGTCCTCTCCAGTCTTAACCAGCTCAGCCTAACTAGACACAGCTGATTCCAAGTTCCTGGACAGTACCCGGGGCAAACATCTTATTGCTTATGCTACGTGCTATTTGGAGGACGTGCAAGTGTTCAAGCTACCTTGAGGAGTGAAGACAGGATTTGACTAATCCTTACACATGGTTTCACCTCCAGATGAGCAGAAGAGGCCTGTAGGCTGAATCTGGCTCCTGGCACCTGGAATTGGAGGCAGATGGTTTAAAAACAGGCTCTCCCGCCCTCTGTGTTATCTTAGGTAGATAGACTATTGAACCTTCCTGTGCCTGTTTCTCCACCAGCAGCATGGGGACACTCAGAGTCCCTCTCTTGGGGGCTGTTATGGGGGTTCAGTGAGCTATAGATGCATGCACAGGCACACGGGAGACACCCAGTGTGTGTTAGCTTCATGCTTACTTTTTATTAGGAGACCAGTATTGTTAGAAGATTTCTGGTTTGGACAACAGATTAGATAGGTGGTCATTACTATAGTTTATGCAACAGCAATTCACATTACCGTTTGCAAAAAAGCAGTTGGTTGTCCAACGGGGATTATAAACATCCATTTACCATGAGCTACTGAACAGATACTTTACACAGTAACTACTTCAAGTACTATTTAAGATCAATTCTCTATGTTGTCTTAAGCAGTTGTTAACCCCCAATTTCGTGAATAGTACCAAGTAAGTCACTTGAACATCAGCTAGAGCAATCTGTTATCACTTAGCAAGCCTAAAGCTATAGTTCAACAATTTTATTTACTGTTTTATGACAAAAATGACTCTCAACAGCTATGCCCTGGATAAGTAATCAGCTAAAGCTAGTTTGACTGACCAAATCTGATTTACTGAGTTAATAAGCCAGTTGATTTAGAAAGGTCTAATGCCTATTTCTCATCCATTCAGCATTCAACTGTTTCCCATGCCTAAAATGTCTTTTTTCCCATTCGTACATATCCAGATTCCTACTTCTGTGCCGTAGGGCTTGGCTGAACTACAACTGCCTTTAGTGACACTTTTCTCACCTGCACAATTGGAGATAATTTTAGTCTCCTCAAGACTCCCACGGGGTTACCTCTGTTGTGACACTTGACGATTTGGTGGCATATTTTACTTTATTTTATTTTAAATAGCCTTCCATTACTCCGTGCACATCAAACGGTAAATGCTTTCTCCTAGTAAACGTGTATAACGATTTTCTGAACTCTTCTGCTCTGGGCAAGATTCATAAATACACCAGGCAAACATAGTGAAAGAGGAGACAGTACTTGTGTTATATTCAGTTGGGTCTTGATACCTAAGTGTGACTCTTAACCAAGGATTATGCAGTAATTAAGGACACAGGTTAAAGTTGTTTAGAGTGTGTCCTAAAGTCTCCCTGGCAAAATTTAAATCTCTACTCTGGAAATTGTAGACCTGAGACAAATTACTTCCCTAAACTTCATTTCCTACATCTGAGAAAGCTAATAGTATCTACCTTGTAGTAGACTGAATAGTACCATTGCCCCCAAATGTCCACCTTCTAATCCCCAGAACCTATGAATGTCACCTTAAATGGCAGAAGGGACTTTGCCAATGGGATGAAAGTAAGGGTTTTGAGATGGGGAGATTCTTCTGGACTACCTGGATGGACCCAGATGTAACCACTGGTGTTCTCGTAAGAGAGAGGCAGAGGGAGTGTTTACTCCAAAGAGAATGTGATGATGAAGTTGGGGTTGGATTGATGTGGCCAGAAGTCAAGGAATGCTGTCAAGGAAACAGATTCTCCCTTAGAGCCTCTAGAAGGTGGATGGACGGCCTTGTCAACTCCTGGTTCCAGCCCAGGGAAACTGGTTTTGGACCTCTGTCTTCCAGAACCATAAGAGAATGAGTGTGTTTTGTTTTACGCAAGCTCATTGGTAGTCATTTGTTACAGCAGCCATAGGGAACTAATGCGTACCTCATAGGAACTATTTCTCCAATGAAAATGTGTGACTGGAAACACACTTGGTGGCATGTCTGACACACGGTAGGTATGCTACTGTGGGTAGTTCTTGGAAAGTAAAGCCTTGGTTTTTGAGGAATCATCAAAACCAGTACAATGGTTGCCATGTTTCTCCTTGTTCATCCTGGTGACAAAGCTGTAGAGAGAGCTCCATCCTTTCCCACAGGACGCCCACCCCTAGTACTTACAGGGAAGAGGTTATGTCTCACTTCAGGCACCTTCCTCTTTCCCTTTCTGCTTTTTGTTTCATTAATCTTCATCCAGCTGGCCTTTCTAAGTTAAAAAAACAAAACAAAACAAAACCATTTCTCAATGGATTCAGATACTACCCCAAGTTAATATTCCAACCATGTTCTTGTTCTTCTGGGTCTCACCACCAGAAATTTCTGAGCTGAAATCCTCTCTAGTTTCTAGGATCAGTCACTTTCTAATTTCTCCCTTCTCAAGTTCAGAGTCTTGTCAGTTTAGTCCCTTCCCTAACCACAACATCTATTAAGGTGACACAGCAAAGTGATGAAAGTCTAGACGGTCTGGTTTTCATCCTGGGTTTCTGCCCGCTACTTACTGTGTGGCATTAGGCAAGCTATTCAACCCCCCGTGGGCCTCAGTTTCCCCCCAAAAAGGTGAATATTATGAACATTACCTACCTATAGGGTTGCCATTATGAGGATTAAGTGAGTTAATATTTGCTAAGCACTTAGAATATTACTTGTTATAGTCTAAGCACTACAGTTGTGCTTGTTAGTAATAATAAATGCAATTCCAAGCGTATAACTTACTCAACTTTCTGTCATAACTTTGAAGTGTTGGTCTATCTGTTGGCCAGCGTTGCAGGGAAATGAGTCGAGGCATGGGCTGAGGCATTGCTACCAGTGCGTGGTGTGTTCCCAGAACTAGGAACAGCCGTGTGAAATAGGTAGTGGTTCTACTTGGAGACGGGGCAGACTGGAAAATGACAGCCCTGGAGGTGTGTCCATAGGTTTGGTGTCAGAGCTGCTGCCTGCTGAAGCACTGATGCCGGCCTGAGCCGTAAATGGGGGGGGGGGCGCTGGGGAAAACAGGGGCAGAATGGAAAGGGAAAATAGGGGAAGAACGGAAAAAGATAGCCTAGGGAGGAGGTGTGGTGTCCATAGCTTCGGGGTCAGAGGTGCTGCCTGCTGCAGCACCGATGACACCCGAAGCCGTAGATGGGGGGCTGGGGAAAAGAGGGGCAGAATGGAAAGGGAAAACAGGGGAAGAACGGAAAACGAAAGCCCGGGAAGGTGGTGTGGTGTCCATAGCTTCGGGGTCAGAGGTGCTGCCGGGAGCAGCACCAATGACACCCGAAGCCGTAGATGGGGGGCTGGGGAAAAGAGGGGCAGAATGGAAAGGGACAACAGGGGCAGAACGGAAAACGAAAGCCCGGGAAGGTGGTGTGGTGTCCATAGCTTCGGGGTCAGAGGTGCTGCCTGCAGCAGCACCAATGACACCCGAAGCCGTAGATGGGGTGCTGGGGAAAAGAGGGGCAGAATGGAAAGGGACAACAGGGGCAGAACGGAAAACGAAAGCCCGGGAAGGTGGTGTGGTGTCCATAGCTTCGGGGTCAGAGGTGCTGCCGGGAGCAGCACCAATGACACCCGAAGCCGTAGATGGGGTGCTGGGGAAAAGAGGGGCAGAATGGAAAGGGAAAACAGGGGCAGAATGGAAAACGAAAGCCCGGGAAGGTGGTGTGGTGTCCATAGCTTCGGGGTCAGAGGTGCTGCCGGGAGCAGCACCAATGACACCCGAAGCCGTAAATGGGGTGCTGGGGAAAAGAGGGGCAGAATGGAAAGGGACAACAGGGGCAGAACGGAAAACGAAAGCCCGGGAAGGTGGTGTGGTGTCCATAGCTTCGGGGTCAGAGGTGCTGCCTGCTGCAGCACCGATGACACCCGAAGCCGTAGATGGGGTGCTGGGGAAAAGAGGGGCAGAATGGAAAGGGACAACAGGGGCAGAACGGAAAACGAAAGCCCGGGAAGGTGGTGTGGTGTCCATAGCTTCGGGGTCAGAGGTGCTGCCTGCTGCAGCACCGATGACACCCGAAGCCGTAGATGGGGTGCTGGGGAAAAGAGGGGCAGAATGGAAAGGGAAAACAGGGGCAGAACGGAAAACGATAGCCTGGGAAGGAGGTGTGGTGTCCATCGCTTTGGGGTGAGATGGGCTGCCTGGCTGATCTGAGAAAAGCGAGTGAAAGTGGGAGAGCTTCTCCCTAGCTGCTAACTCTTCTCAAGGTCTAGCACGCACTGAACACTGGCCTGCCGGCTCAGCCTGGGTGTTGCCATTGCATTGTACGTGTCACAGAGCAAGGGCGGGCGGGTCAGGGGGTGGGCTGGGGGCCCCACACAAGCCCAGCCCCTGGAGAAACCCGGCCCGAGGGCAAAGAGCCCGAGCCCTTCTGGACTTTCTAGCGGCTGGGACTTGTCGCTGTGGGTGGCAGGTGTTTGGCACCGGATGGGCCACCATGCGGAGACTGTTGGGGACTGTGGAAGGCTTCTCCTCCAGAGCTCACGCTGCCTGGGCACCGGCTCTGCAGACCCCTCAGCCCTGGGTATGTATCGGCCAGCCCTTCCCCGCAACGGGGCCCAGAGGCCAGAGCCTGCCCAGAGCTGAGTGCAGGAGGCACCCAGAGCTTGCCAGGCTGTGGCCCGCCTCCTCCGTGGACCTCCCCAGCTTGTCCGCGAGCCCTGGAGACAGGAGCAGGAGCGCCTTCTCCAGGGCTGCTGAGCTGCCAGCATCACCGTGAGCCAGGCGGTGAAGGTTTCTGAGCAGGGGATGCAGAGCCCTGACCCGACTGGATGCTGCACCCCACGATGTCCCTTCCTGGCGGGTAGGTTCTTTCTTCACTTGTTTTTCGAAATTTGGTAAAAGAACATTTCAACCTTCGACTGTTCTTCAGGGTATACAGATGGTAGTGGCTTAGCCGGGATTCGAAGCAAGCCTGTGTGATTCCAGAGCTCGTGCTCTGGACTCTGGCGCCTCCTTATCATATATGCTTCATGTGTTACTTTTTCTTTTGTTTCTTGAAGTCCTTATGATACTTAGCCCTAAGTGCCATACCTGTAATGAACACATCCACTGCCCTGTAGGAGGTGTTCTTTTGTTCAACGCGTGAATTGGTCATCCACCACACTGGGTTCTAATCTCAGAAGATAGGTCAGGGACCACCAGTTGTCAGCATAGCACCATCCCACATTTCTGATTGAGGCTTGGAGCCTAGGTTTTTCCCTTTGGTCTAGTTTGAAGGATCCAGGTATGTAAAGCTTATATTCTAGATAAATCATGGGCTATCCTGAAAGGAATTCATCAATGAATTATTCTGTATGGATTAGAAGCCAGTTTCTCTGGCCTTCCTGGAGTATATCCAGTAAGGCATCTCATTCATGTCTAGAAAGCAAATATATGATTTATTGCAACTTCAGCGTGGAGCGATGTATTGGTTTAAAATAAAGTACGAGCAACACAATTTGGTCATTGTGAGTATGCCGGCTGGGTCCACTCTTTACTACACATATGTAACTCTAGAGCTTCTTATGCCCCATAGAGGAGACATACTCTTGTGTGTCTAGGACAAGGGAAACATGTGTTGTTATTCAGGAGCTGGAAGCTACAGCATGACAGGAAAGAATTGAAAAATCCTGGTCTTGGTCTACACGTCACTTTACCTTGTCCGAATCTTGTTCCTTTGGCTTGCTTCATTGGAGTGTTTTCTCTCTCCTGGGACTGACATTGTGTGTTCTGTATCAGGCATGTGACATGTAGAAGTTTCAGAACCCAGAATCATATAGATCAGTAAAAATCTATATATTTTTGTTTAAAATCTATTTAAAATCACACTGGGCATAATTCATATATTCCAAAAGTAGTTTGACCCTCTGCTCATGAGATTCTTTTTATGGTATGTCGAAGCAAATTTGGACTTCCATCCCCAATAAACTTTGAGGTTGGAGGACACAAAAGCTTTTGCTCAGACCTAAATTCTGTCTGAAAAAAAAAGGGTAACTATTATAAGCCCTTTCTAACCTCTCCAGGAGCAGAAATGATTTACAGCTATGGCATTGAACCATAATTTCTTGATCTCGTTTGAGAAGAGTTCAGTAAGAAACAGTGTCTTGAGTTTTGTTCGTTGGTTCCCTGTTTTCTTGTCTTGCGTGCCAACAATCCACTGTAATACGTGAGTGAGTATGGCAGCAGGCTGAGTGTTCCCTGGAGCTCATTAAATGAACGTGTTTTCCTAAAATGACTTTTGTCTCCTTGTTTTCAGCCCCTCTTCTTTCCTCTGTCCTTTACTATAACCAGGGCTCAGCAAAAGCTGACTGGCTTTGTGCAGACCCTACTTAGGGTAGTCTTTTCTTCATTATTTTATTCATGGCCCCTCCATTTCATTGTTTGCCTTCTCGAAATGTGTTGAAATCTTTCTGTGGTTGATGACTTCCACAATGTCTTGGCTCTTATTGGTTGATTAATTTGGGTATTTCTACAGTTTTATTTAAACCTGGTTTCAGGAGGACCAGAAAGTAAATATATTTCCTAGTCTGCCATCTTGAGCTGAAAATCCCTGTGGATTTTAGCATCCAATGTTCCCATGGGTAAAAAACCCAACCTTGGCATTAATAGATGTACACTCAAGATTTCAGCTTTTCTTGAGCAATCACTAAGGATTTAATATGCGGTCACTTCTAATGGGAAAATAGTAACTATCTCATGGCGTTGATTTGAGGATTAACTTAGATAATGGACAAGAAAATGCTTGGTAAGGTTTTAAAATCTATAAAAAATGTTTTTTGTTATTATTTGATTTGTTGCTATTTCAACTTTAGCTGACAGTTGTTTGTGACCTTGCTTATGTGAGAAAATGCCTTCTGGTTTATTGTTTTGAAAGCCAGATTATATTTTTCAATAGCTCAATGGAAATGGCATCATTTGTGAAGTTGAAGGGTGAAGGCATAAATGTTTCTTGACATTTGAATCAACTATTGGTCTTCTGGGGCTTGTCCTTATTCTCCTGCAGTCTCTAATCAACATGGCATCCAGAGAGATCCTGTTAAAACGTAAGTCAGATCATGTCACTCCAGGCTCTTCAGTGGCTTCTTCACAGGAAAAGCAAAGTCCTCAAAGTGCCTCCACAGCCCTAGAAATCTGGGCCTCTGTTTCCTCTCTGACGGTTTCCTTCTCCTCTCCACTTTGCTCCCTCTGTTTTCCACACACTGACATCCTTTCTGCTCCTTGGATACTCCAAGCCCACTCTTGCCTCATTGCCTTTCCATCTGACTGTTCCCTCTGCTTGTACTATTCACTTCCCAGATATGCACCTTGCTCCCTCTCACAACCTTAGGTTCCCTCTTAAATTTTATCTTCCCCAGAAAGCCCTCAGTGATCACTTAGTTTCAGATCGCAGCCTCCTCCTACCAGCTAACAATCTCCATCCCCCTTCCCTGCTTGCTGTTTTTCTCCAGCACTTACCTGATATACTAGTTATTCTACCCATTTATTCAATTTTTATTTACGTATTTACACTTACGATTTTATATTTGCTTCTTTACTTTTGTCTCTCCCCTCAGCTCGAGAGAGGCTATATTCATCTGTGTTAATCACTGCTGTGTTTCCTGAACATGCCTAGAAAACATACTGAAGAAGGGTGCCTGAAATTTGGTAAGGGAGCCATCAGTTTTCTTGGCTGAATGAAGAAATATGCTCATAAATTAATGAACAAATCTCTGGGGTTTCTGAATTAAGGACTAATGGGAAGAGGAAGGCAAATGGTTGGGACAGGGTACTGCAAGAAGTAGTATTTGGAGTACTCTGATAGCTCTCCTAATAGATAACATTTTGTTCATTTAAATAGTTTTAACGAGAGAGCTGGGAACTAGGGACACACAGCATCGAGGTTTTATAATGCATTCTGTAGAGTTCTTTTCGAGTGTGTTCAAATATCATTGAAAATATATGCATGCATATAAACCTCTGTTACTTTATTTAGTGCTTTACAAGAGCCCCTCAAGGAAGGGGTAGTAGCAACTATCAGTATCCTTCCTTTATGATGAGCTTAATTTATTCAAAATTACATCCTAATTTATTTGTAACTGTGAAACTAGACTTAGTTATTTAGTAGACCCTCCCTAGAAACCTATGACGTTAATAAAACCAACAAAAATGTGTTCAGGTTCCAGTGATACACACACTACAGACTCAATTATGTGTCATCCATTTTAATGAAGGGAAGAAGTGATTTAACAAACACAGAGCAAACAAACAGAATATGAAGGTTTGTCCTCCATTAATATTAGTAATGGATAAAGTGGGCTCCAACGCCTTCAACGTAGCTTGAGACCCATCATCTCTGTGTCATGGGAAGGGGGATGCTCGGCCAGGATGTCTTTCTGTGTCACTGAGAAAATTTTCCGTAATGTATAACGATACTTACTGAAACGGATATGGGGCATTTGGGTAATTAGGAATCCGTTAGCATATTTTTCCGGAAGCCTTGACTACGAAACGAAGATAGTAGATTTGGACACTTGCAGCTATGCAGAAGTTGTTTGGGTATTCATCTTTATGCCGAATGAAGTAAGCTTATTTCATCTCTGCAGCTTCCCATATGCCATTTTCCCACCTCTGTTTTGTGTTTGGAAAGACTTTTAGAAATTAAAACTCAAGTTAAAAAGTGAGTGACGGGCTTCCCTGGTGGCTCAGTGGTTGAGAGTCCGCCTGCCGATGCAGGGGACACGGGTTCGTGCTCCGGTCCGCGAAGATCCCACATGCCGCGGAGCGGCTAGGCCCGTGAGCCGTGGCCGCTGAGCCTGCGCTCCGCAACGGGAGAGGCCACAGCAGTGAGAGGCCCGTGTACCGCAAAAAAAAAAAAAAAAAAAAGAAGAAAAAGAAAGAAAAGAAAAGAGAGTGAGTGACAACTTAAATGATATATGGAATATTTTGCTGACTTAGAAGAGCATGCAGAATTAAATATGACCCAGTTGAAATGTTAATTTTATTTTAATGTGTATATTGGGGTGGAGTCTTAAAGGTGCCAGAAAACAAGCATTCACCCATCCTGTTTGGAAGTGCAGCACACAGGCACCTTCAGTTACCAGTTCTGTTCATTCCACAGAATCATCTTGGGAAAACATACTGTTTTTTAGGTACCTGGTGTATATCTTAACCAGTTTGAAGAATTTCCCAAATACCTGTTAATATGTAGTTCTCCGATTCCAATCTTGCCACGTCCTGTACCAGTGACACAGCACATAGGAGTTTTATTTCTCTTTCTTTCTCTGGGTTGTTGAGAACCCAACGAAAGAACAATGGAATGGCATCAAAGAGATCAGGGTTCTTGACTCAGATTTACCATAAAATAATAGTGTCCTCTTGGGAAAATTATAGTTGTTCTAGGCCCCTTTCCTTTTCTTTACTTTGACAGAGCTGCACTAGATGACCCCAAGTAACACTGCGCTCTTTGCAGTAGTAGCTTAGACGTTATTGGTTTTCTGAAACAAATGAAGACAGTGACACAGGAAACTGTGCAACATCTCTGTAACTATGTTTTCTTAGAGTTGCCTCCATTTTTCAGATGATAAGATGGCTGAGCACAGAAGTAGGTGTTTTGACCAGAGGTTCCAGAGTAGAGGGAACTGAACCACAAGTTTCCTTCATTCCTGAAGCTCACTTAGCCGAAACATAGGCTTCTGAATATTAAGCTGTAAAGCATATTATCAGTGTGCTTTAAAAGAAGCGGTTCTTCTAGGATTTCTAATTAATAGCAGGCGGTTTTGAAATTCTTAGAAGATCATCGAATTTTGTGAGATTTACAGCTCTATTTTCCTGTCAAGCAAGTTGTATCAGTGCCAGACAATCATCTGAGCTTCTGGATGCTTCTCTGAACCTCTTGAATTTTTCTTCTTGCTATCTGAAATTCATGCCAGATAAGCCTTTTTGTAGAGAGCGTGTACAGACTTGTCTATTTTCATATACGAAAGCGATGCAGTGAGCCAGGTCGGGGGTTAAGCCCTCATTCTCAGAGTGGTATTGAGCTCCTGGTGAAATGTAATCCTCATTTCCTCAGAATAGAAAAGCAGTTATCTCACGTTTTTAATGCCATTAACTCTTTATACATTTATGTATAATACATATATTTATTGTACCTACGAGGTGTGCTCTCTTTGGGAAGTACAAAGCTATTTGAGACGTAAGTTGTTCATTTTTTTGTTTTCCCACAAATACTGTGACCCTTTGAGCAGGAAGGTCTATGTTTTATTAACATCTAGAACAAGCAGCTAACACGGTGTCTAAGATGTAGTCAATAAATATGAAATAGGTAAATGAACACATTTTTAAGGAAGGGCCAGGGCATGAACAAATAGAAAATTTTCGTTTTCGGTCACAAAGCCACAACAGACATAAAAATGATACAGACAACAAGTGCTACGGTCGTTCAAAGAAGGCATAGAATTGATACAACAAGGATCTCCCCTATGGCACAGGGAACTGTACTCAATATTTTGTAATAACTTATAAGGGAAAAGAATCTGAAAACGGAATCACTGCGCCGTACACCTGAAACGGACACGACATTGTAAATCAACTATATTTCAATTAAAAAACAAACAAGCAGACAACAGCAACAACAAAAAACCAAAGAGGTCATAGAAGTTCTTATGAGATTCCAGAAGAGAAGAGAAGCCAAATGAGGACGGGAGAGGCGGCTTTTGAATCCGTTCAGAGGAGAAGTCACAGAGGAACTAGTCATTGATCTGAATTTGAGATTAAGATTAAGATGAATTAATCTGAATTAATTAAGATTGCAACACAGGGATATTACAGATGAAGGTAATCACATAAACTTACTATACTGAAACTTGCAGAGGTTATGAGTGTTGCTCAAGATCCCAAAGCAAGTGCATTGTGGAATCAGAATTTTAAGTGAGGCCTAATGAACTAAAAACAAACCAGCACAGAAACAAGCCCTTCCTGTGACACCACGTTGCCTTTGAAGTCGTTTTTTTTGGTGGGTTGGCAGAAACTGGTTCCAGTGTTTCTTGCAGGAATGACTGGCCATAGGACTGGGCGTCGTAGCTTCCTGCCAGGCGACCGAAGGTCGCAGGCAGGTGGGTCACTGGGACACACGCGGAGGGGCTCCTGGCCGGCCCCCTGGCCGCTCAGTGCCCCTGCCCCAGAGCGGGGGTGGGGGCCTCAAAGCAGCCTTGTCTGAGTCCCCTGCCACTAGAGAGAGTATTGGCCCAACACTTGTAGAAAACGGGGACCTTGCTGGCAGTTCAGTGGAGGGACACAAATAAATCTTTGCCGACTTTCTGCTGAAGCTCACGAGGGTTCACTCCTAAGCCTCTTACAAAGTCAGCTGCCGAGGCTGCGAGAGATGAGTCAGGGCTCTCCCTCCACCACGGGGAGATCGCTGGTTAAAGCGCTCACAAGGGAGTGAACCGCGTGTCCGCACCGACACGCATGGGCAGACCTCGTCGATGCCTTCTGTCCGGGGTACGAAGCCCTCTCCTGCCTCTTCCAGGCTCTCTAGAAAGCATGTGCAGAGCCTCCCACTCCACCCTCGGACTCCGTGGGCCACAGCTGGAGGGACCAGCCAAGGAGCCGTGGCAGGAGGAGGCCAGAGGGCAGCGGGCCTCGGCCGGAGCCCGTCAGTCGGTCCCCATTCACACACCACCAGACGATCCTCTTGACCTGGGCAGTAGCCGCCAACCGACCGCTAAGGTGAGCCCGGCGCGCGCTTGGCTACCTGGCATGGCTGGGAACCCCAGGATCTCCTGGCAGAGGCGGGCATTCTCCTGGGCCGGGTCCGCGGGCGTCTGCGTGTGCAGGGCCTGAACCACCTTGGCCAGGACGATCTGGCACAGGTTGAAGGAGACGGGGGGCTGGCACCGTGTCCAGGCCGCGCTTGCCAGCCGGGCAGACCGGAAGCCCCCTTCCCTTCCCTCGGTCCGGCCGCATCTGGGTTGGCCTCCCGGGACTTGATGAGCTTGTCCAGCAGCTCCTGAGGGACGGTGCTGCCCGTGGCCCACCAAGACTGGCAGCAGCGCCAGGGCCTCACAGGGCACGGCGCCCCCGGCCCCAGAGCCTTCCCTCTGGTTCTCATCACCGGCTGTCACCAGACTTGCATGCAACGTGCTTTTCTTTTCTCTTGTCTTCTTTACGTCCCTCAGCCACGCAATGCGGTGAAGCCCTGACGCTCGCTGCCGCGTCGGTACACCCTGAGAACACGATGCTCAGCGAGCAAAGTCATACACAGAAGGACACACAGGGCGTGACCCCACTGAGGAGAAACGTCCAGAGCAGGTAGATCCACAGAGTCAGCGAGTGGGTTCCTGGTTGTCAGGGGCTGGCGAGGGGACGGAGTGATAGCTAAGGGCGTGAGGGACATTTTCGGGATGATGGAAATGGTCCAAAGCAGTAGTGACGTCTGTACGGCTCAGTAAACTGTCCCCACACGCCCCGGTGCAGCCTGTGAGAGCATCGCTCTCAGGATGAAGGGCTGACCACAGGAAGACTGAACGAGCAGTGGGTCCTGGGCCCAGACTCTCAGCTGGCGCCCCCCCACGTGGGGAAGTCACTGGGACTTGCTGAGCCTCCACGGAGACTGGCAGCAGCCCCCGAGCTCACAGGGCACTGCGCCCCCGGCCCCAGAGCCTTCCCTCTGGTTCTCATCACCGGCTGTCAGCAGACTTGCAGGCAACGTTCCTTTCTTTTCTTTTGTCTTTTTTAAAGGCAACTCTTGAGTACATGTATTTAACATGCAGGGAACCAGCCCTGACTCCTTGATCTGGGTCTTCCAGCCTCTAGAGCCTCGAGGACATCCATTTCCGTTATTTACGCGCCCAGTGCCTGGGGTTTGATGATGGAAGCTGACACCGAGGGCGTCACCACGTGTGGGGTGATGTCAGTGAAAGAATCCCGTGGCGAGGGCCTGCCTGAGGACCACGCGTGCCCGGGCCCTCCCCGCCCCCGCCTGCAGCCCTGCGCCTGGGAGCGGAGCTGGTGCATCGCATGCCCGACGTCGTGGAAGTTGGTCTCCCGCTCATCATGCCGCAGCAGGGAGGGCAGGTTGGGCGTAGGCTTGGCGAAGTTGGCCACCGTGGCCGCGATGGCGATCTGGCAGCTCCCATCGTGCTGTAGGCAGGCCGAAGCAGGCCGCGTGCCCGGACTTCCCCACCCTGCGGAGGGACGTGGATGGGGCCCCGCTTCCACAGAGGAGCCCCGGCCCACGGCCGACAGGTTCCCCCACCACGCACGCACCGAGGATAGAGGTCAGGGAGAACTTGCCGATGGATGACCTTGCCCGAGGCCACGTCCCAGACCGTTTAGAGCCTCACGTCTTCGTGACACGTGCTCGTGCCCTCCTCCAGGTCGAAGGTCAGCCCCAGCAGCTCCTGGGAGATGCCCAGCAGCCCGCGTGTGACCGCCTGCACGGGGAAAGACTCCTTGAGCAGGTACTGGTCCACGTGGTAGCGCGTCTCCTCCCCCTGGTTCACGTAGTAGCGCAGGTCCCAGGCGTTGATGGGGCCGTCAAAGTGCAGGCCCCGCCTCTGGCACTCGGCCTTCTTTAGCTCCAGGATCACGGCCGCTCCTGCTCCCCGAGGGGCTTCAGCTTCTGGGCCAGCTCACCTGCGGGCGGAGGGGAGAGGCTCGGCTACATCCCTGGGGCGGCCCCCCAGCCACCCCCGACCCTGCGCCCCTCGAGGCAGAATGAAGGGTCTGGGATGGTGACCCCCAAGGGCTGACACAGTGGGGTCTCAGGCAGCACCACGTCCGGTCAAGGTCCGCCTGACCCCGTCCCCACTGGGACTCAGGGGGAGGCGGTGTTACCTAGGACAGTGGCCACCACCTGGCTGGTCTTGTCCGTGTTCATCTCCAGCACAGAGTCGGCATGGTGCGGAACCCCAGCAGGCGGGACTTCAGGGCCTGCAGCCTCACCAGCTCCCTGAGGATCACGCAGTTCTCCTGGAAGCCAGAGACGGAAGGCGCTGGGGACCGAGGGCCACGCCCTCCCCACGGGCCCCGGGCCAGGTCTCTGCAGGCGGGCAGGGCTCCCAGGCCACTGGCGGGCACAGCCAATCCCCCTCCCTCCTCCTCCTGGCCCGGATTTCTAGACACTTTGGTGCTGTCCTAACACGTGGCCTTTATTAACACAGGTCCTTTTGGAAGCAGAAACGGCATGAACGTGATGGGCTCTAAGGCCAAGGGCAGGAAGAAATGCGGCCAGGCTCTCCAGGAGCCACCAAGGGGCCTCCCCGGGCTCAACAAGACAAACACGGCTGCCGTGCAGACAGTAGCTCAACCCCACGGCGCCCGAACACCCAGCCCCTGGACGGTGAGACACCTGTTGCTGCAGGTGGCCCGTGGCTCACTGATGAGGCCCGGCCCCAGGCGTACGCCACCTTCTCGGGGGCCACCTCTCCGGTCTGCAGTGGGGTTCTCCTGGGAGCCCCCCGTCACCACAGCACCAGCGTGGCCTGTCTGTAGCCCAAGAAGGTGGGGACGCAAGACTGTCCCCCGTGCCCCCCGCATCCCCCGCGAGGCCGAGCGAGCACCAGTGGTGTCTGCGGGGAAGGTGAAGGGCTCACGCACAGCCCGCATCTACAGAAGCACAGACTGCAGCCACATGCGCTATGGAACAAACACAAGTGTCCATGCAGGACCCGATGTCTGAATGTCAAGGCCATGCCCGGGCCACAGTGAGAAGGTGCATCCCCCATGCAAGCCACAGAGAGGGGATGGGGGGGTCCATCTGCGATTCTGAGCTCATCGGGCATCACCCCAGAGGGAGAGGGAGAGGGAGAGGGAGAGAGGTAGACAGAAGTACAGAGGGAGAGAAAGAGAGAGGGAGGGAGAGACGTCTCTCCCTTCCCTGGGGGTTCTCTAGTGCAGCCAAGGCTGAAAACCACGGCATTTTGGGAGATGGGTCCTCGTGGAAGAGTTAAATAGTCGCTCATGGCATTATCGACACATACTAAAAAAGGCCCCAAATCTTGGGGAGTCAGGGAGGGGAGTGTCGGCTGCCTCGTAAACGAGGAGAGATTGGGCATCAGAGGAGGTGCCTGTGCAGCCTGCGCCCAGGGCCCCGCAGACTTCATCTCCCAGCGGTGGTCCTGGGCTGGAAGTCAGCGGGGAGGTCAGGCTGTCCAAGCATCAACGTTGACTTCAGGGCTGATCTAAAAGGCGCCTGGTGTTTGTTGAAGCAGAAAAAGGAGAAAGCAGTAGGGAGTGGATGGGAGTGGGAGGGGGAGGGAGCCCCCCTCCTCAGCACTTCTACCGCTCTCCCTCTCTCTCTCTCTCTCTCTCTCTCTCTCCCCCTTTCTCCCTCTCTCCCTCTACCTCGCTGCCTCTCACTCTCCCTCTCCCTCCATCTCTCCCTCTGCCTCTCTCCCTCCCTCTCTCCCTGTCCCTCTCTCTCTCTCCCTCTTTCCCTCCCCCTCTCCCTCTCCCCCTTTCCCTCTCCCTCTCCCCTTCTCCCTCTCTCCCTTCCTCTCTCCCTGTCCCTGTTCCCCTGTTCCGCACGCTCTGGCTCTACCTCTTTCCCTCTTCCTCTCCCTCCACCTCCTTCCCTCTCTGGAGAGGGAAGGAGGTGGAGGGAGAGGGAGAGAGAGATGGAGAGGGAGGGGGGGAGAGGGAGAGAGAGGGTGGAGAGGGAGAGAGTGATGGAGGGAGCGAAAGATGTCTCTCCCTCCCTCCCTCTCTCCCTCCCTCTCTCCCTCTCCCTCCCTCCTTCTCCTCCCTCTCCCTCTGGCTCCAACTCTCCTCCCTCCATCTCTCCCTCTCCCTCACTCCCTCCCAGAGAGGCAGAGATAAGGCAGAGGGAGAGAGGAAGAGGGAGAGATGGAGGGAGAGGGAGAGGGAGGGAGAGGGAGGGAGAGGGAGAGAGGGAGAGGGAGAGAGGGAGAGGGAGGGAGAGGGAGAGAGGGAGAGGGAGAGAGGGAGAGGGAGAGAGGGAGAGGGAAATAGGTCTCTTCCTCCCTCCCTCTCCCTCTCTCCTCCTCCTCTCCCTCTCTCCCTCTCCCTCTCTCTCTCCCTGTCCCTGTTTCCCTGTTCCAGTCTCCCTCTGCCTCTCTCCCTCTCCCTTGTCTCTGCCTCTCCCTCCATCTCTCCCTCTCTGAGAGGGAGTGAGGGCGAGGGAGAGATGGAGGGAGAGGGAGTGAGGGCGAGGGAGAGAGGGAGGGAGAGGGAGGAAGAGAAAGAGTGGAAGGGAAAGGGCGAGGGAAGGAGAGGGGGAGACGGAGGAGAGAGGGAGAGGGAGGGAAGAAGAGACCATTTTCCCTCTCCCGCTCTCCCTCTCTATCTCTCTCTCCCTCTGTCCCTCTCTCTCTTCTTCTCTCCCTCTCCCTCCATCTCTCCCTCTCCCTCTCTGTCTCTCCCTCCATCTCTCCCTTTCTGGGAAAGAGTGAGGGAGATGGAGACATGGAGGGAGAGGGAGGAGAAGGAGAGAGGGAGGGAGAGAGGTGTAGAGGGAGAGAGGGAGAGACGTCTTCGCTCCCTCCCTCTATCCCTCTCTCCCTTTCCCCCCTCTCTCTCCCTCTCCCCCTCCCTCTCCTGCTCTCCCTCTCCCTCTTTCCCTCTCCCTCTCCCTCCACCTCCTTCCCTCTCTGGAGAGGGAAGGAGGTGGAGGGAGAGGGAGAGCGGAACAGGGAAACAGGGACAGGGAGAGAGGGAGGGAGGAAGAGACCTCTTTCCATCTCCCTCTCACCCCCCCTCTCCCTCTCCTCTCCATATCTCTCTCCCTCCCTCTCCCTCTCCCTCCCTCTCTCCCTCTCCCTCTCTCCCTCTCCCTTGTCTCTGCCTCTCTATCTCTCCCTCTCTGGGAGGGAGTGAGGGAGTGGGAGAGTTGGAGGGAGGGAGAGGGAGAGAGGGAGGGAGGGAGGGAGAGAGGGATAGAGGGAGGGAGCGAGAGAGGGATAGAGGGAGGGAGGGAGAGGGATAGAGGGAGGGAGGGAGAGAGGGATGGAGGGAGGGGAGGGAGGGAGAGGGAGGGAGGGAGGGAGGGAGGGAGAGACGGTCTTTCGCTCCCTCCCTCTCTCCCTCTCTCCCTCTCACCCCTCTCTCTCCCTCTCCCCCCTCCCTCTCCTGCTCTCTCTCCCTGTCCCTCCACCTCCTTCCCTCTCCGGAGAGGGAAGGAGGTGGAGGGACAGGGAGAGGGAAAGAGGTAGAGGGAGAGCGTGCGGAACAGGGAAACAGGGACAGGGAGAGAGGAAAGAAGAGAGGGAGAGGGAAGAGGGACGGGGGAGGCAGGAAGAGGGAGGGGGAGGAGGGAGAGAGACGGGGGAGAGCGAGGAGGTAGAGGGAGAGGGAGGGGAGAGGGAGAGGGATGGGGAGAGCAAGGGGGAGACGGAGGTGGAGAGGGAGTTGGGAGAGGGACAGGGAGAGGGACGGGGAGGGGGGAGAGGGAGGGGGGAGGGAGAGAGGGAAAGAGAGAGACGCAGAGGAAAGAGGGAGAGGGAAGAGAGAGAGGGACAGAGGGAGAGGGAGAGAGGGAGGAGGAGAGGGACGAGAGGAAGCAGGGAGAAAAGAGAGAAAGAACACACCATCTACATTTCTGTCAAATGACACCGGGGATCCTTACACAACCAGGAGAAAATAACACAGCGAGGCTCTTTCTCAGCTGGAACTGGAACTGCAGATGGGGCCAAACACCACCAGGGTGGCCACACATGTCCAGCTGCCGCCCCAGCCCCCTGAGTCTGGTCACCAGGGCTCTGAGTGTTTGCTCCAGGGACCTGGGGTTCACCCTGTCACCCTGGAGGTCGGGCCTAGACAGCATGGCCCCGGGCTGGACACATAGGGAGAAAAGCATCCCCACAGGCCAGCTTGTGCGAGCCGATTCAGCTGCCAGGTTTTAGAGGCCCGGGATCACCCTGTGGCCCATGAAAGCCAGGAGCCAGGAGGGTCTTGCATCGGGATTCCTGTCCGTTGGACTGGAACATTTATGTAAGGAGTCTTGGAAACAGTGGTAACAAGACTGAATTCGAAGGAGCTTTAGGATATTATGGACCACTCCGAAGTGTGTGGGTTGCTAAAAACCCTCCCGGCTTCACTCTTGTTGAAAATGAAGATCCCCGAGATGCAGCGGATGCTGTCTGAGAAGTAGACGGGAGAACACTCTGTGGCTGCCGAGTAAGAGTGGACCTGTCGAATGGGGAAGGGAGAAGTCGAAATCGTGGCCGCCTCCTTCTTGGGGTCGTCGCCCTCGAGATGATTATCGGAGGAGGAGTCCTCCCCCTCACCACAGATCTCCAAGACGGAGAAGCTTCTCCCGCAGCCGGAGCAGGTCCCTTTAGTAGATATAGGAGAAGAGAGAGATCACTGTCCCAGGAGAGAAATCGCAAGCCGTCCCGATCTTTCTCTAGGTCTCCTAGCCGATCCAGGTCAAATGAAAGGAAATAGCAGACCACTTTGCAAGAGGAGTGGTGCACAGGAAATACCTTCATTTGACAGGAGTATGTACAGAAAATTCAAGTTTCGTTTGAGACTTCCGAAGCTTGATGCACTTTTTAAATGTTTTAGCTGTTCCCGTTTGTCTGTCTCTTGGGACAGTGACACATAAAGGTGTCATTCTCTGTGGTTTGAAATGGGTCATATGAGGCATGTAATATGAAGAATTGTTTCTTTACAATGTTCTCTTAAGCAGAATTGAATTTGCTTTGAATTTTTGGTCTTGCCTAGACTGATAATAAAACTCTAACTCCTGCCCACCTAAAGTGTGATGTTTATTATTATGGAAACAACACTGGCAAACATTAAAAAGACTTTCTGTAGCTGGGATACGGTATGCAGCTGTAGTCAAGCAAGCAGTCTTTAAAAGGTACTGTGAACACAAGCCAGCAGGTAGAAATGAAAGCCGCACCCTTACCCTAGATGAGAGGTTTAAGAATTCCACTAGTCTTCACACTGGACAAGAGGTTGTCCAGTGAGTTTAGCATCTAAGAAGTTTCAAGGAAGTTAGTTAACCTTTGAGTTAGGTCATAAGTCCCCTCTGTGATTGCTGTACATGAATACATAGCTCTTTGTAAAGTTTTTTGGAAGTTGAGATTATCAAGACACCAATGTCCTGCCAGATTAAGAGTATATTGTAGAGCTGAACTTTGAGTTACTGTGCAATTTTTTTTTCATGCTGTCATCTGTAATATGTTTTGTGAGACTCCTTGGGATTAAAGTTTTGGTTCCAAACGGAACAAAGAAAACAAAAAAAGGATCCACCTGCCAATGCAGGGGACCCGGGTTCGAGCCCTGGCCCGGGAAGATCCCATGTGCCGCAGATCAACTAAGCCCGTGGGCCACAACTATTGAGCCTGCGCTCTAGATCCTGGGAGCCACAACTACTGAGCCCCCATGCCACAACTACAGAAGCCCGCACATCTAGAGTCCGTGCTCCGAAACAAAAGAAGCCACTGTAATGAGAAGCACATGCCCGCAACAAAGAGGAGCCCCTGCTCGCCGCAACTAGAGAAAGCCCGTGTGCAGCAATGAAGACCCAACGCAGCAAAAAAAAAAAAAAAAAAAAGACGCTACTGGCCAGGTGATCAAGGGTAAAATTGTTTGTCACAAGTCCCGTTGATGGTGTGTATCCTTGATGTGTGTATCCTTGATGGTGTGTATCCTTGACGATGTGACCTGAGGAGAATGACATTTTTATCTCTGTCTGGATCTTCCGCCCCAAACCCCATAACTCCAGCCCAACCATAAGAAAAACATCAGAAAACCAACAGACAAACAAATTGAGGGACAAAATACCTGACCAGTCCTCCTCAAAACTTTCAAGGTATCAAAACCCAGGGACGTCTGAGAAATGTCACAGCCCAGAGGAGACTGGGACAGAAAAAGGGTGTTAGGGGAAAGCTAGGGAAATTCTAATAAAGTGTGGACTTTAGTTAATAATAACGTATCCATCTCGGTTCCTTAGTTGGATAAGCATGTCGTACTAACGTACTAAAGTACTAACGTGTTGGAAATAGGGGTACTGGGTCGGGGGTCCACAGCACTCTGTACACTCTGTACAGATCTTTGCAACTTTTTTGTAACTCTAAGCTATTCTAAAATTAAGCAACTACTAAACAGAGATAAGAATGTTATTTCCCTGATTTGAACATGGCTGAGTTTGTTTTCATGGTCACATTTGTGCTATCTGGATGTGTCTTGGAATCAGTAGCAAAGGAGAGTTGCCAGCCCCTGGGAAGATGCGGCTGGTTTGCAGGTGGCTTGCTCTGGAGCTGAAGACCAGGGTGGGAAGTCTGCAGCCTCGGGCTGCACTTAGAACCATGGGAGGGGATGGGCCAGCTCAGTTAGGGATGGAACCTATAAATAAAACTTTTTCTTTTCCATTATGGCTTATCACAGGATATTGAATATAGTTCCCTGTGCTAGACAGTAGGACCTTGTAGCTTATCCATCCTATATTTAATAGTTTGCGTCTGCTAACCCCAAACTCCCAATCCAACCCTCCCTCACTCTTTCTCCCCCTTGGCAACCACAAGTCTGTTCTCTATGTCTGTGAGTCTGTTTTTGTTTCGTAGACAAGTTCATTTGTGTCGTATTTTAGATTTCACATATAAGAGAGATCATATATGTGTCTTTCTCTTCTGACTTACTTCACTTAGTATGATAATCTCTAGGTCCATCCACGACGTTGCTGCAAATAGCATTATTTCATTCTTTTTATGGCTGAATATATTCCATTGTATATATGTACCACATCTTCTTTATCCACTCACCCATCAGTGGACATTTAGGCAGCTTCCACATCTTGCCTATTATAAATAGTGATGCAATGAACACTGGGGTACATGTATCTTTTCTTTCTTTTTCTTTCTTTTTTTCTTTCTTTTTTCTTTCTTTTTCTTTCTTTCTTTCTTTTTCTTTCTTTCTTTCTCTCTCTCTTTCTTTATTTTTTTGTTACACAGCATGTGGGATCTTAGTTCCCTGGCCAGAGATGGAACCCATGCTCCCTGCACTGGAAGCACAGAGTCTTAACCGCTAGACCACCAGGGAAATCCCAGGGGTGTATGTATATTTTTGAATTAGAGTTTTCTCCAGATCTATGCCCAGGAGTGGAATTGCGGGACCCTATGGCAGCTGTATCTGTTCTCTGCACGTCTCACATCAACCACGTGCGCTCCAATCCTTGCTCTCAACGTCATCTTCGGGGAACACAACCTGCGACAGGGACCTTGACAAGAAGAAATGGCTCAGGGAAAAGCTAGCTGCACAGGGAGGAGATAGAGGCCATCGACCCTGGGGTGTGGCGGGGAGAGTGGGCACAGAGATTGGTCATTTCATCCCTGATACTCAGCCCTCCTGGCTGCCCCACTCTAGGTCACCTCGGGATACAGAGGTGACCCGGTTAGAGTCCCAGCCTGTGCAGGAATCTCGGGGCACCAGCGGGTCTGAATAATATTAGTGCAGGGTCTCCCCCATGGCACTGGGGTTATTTGGGGCGGGTCATTCTCTGCTGGGGGCCCCTCTTGGGCACTGTGTGGGGTTCAGCAGCATCCCTGTCCCCACCCATTTGATTCCAGGGTCCCCACCCCCCCAGTTGTGACAACCACAGATTTTCCCCAGACATCACTGAAGAACTGGGGGAGGCGGAAGCAGGATGGCCCTGGGTGAGGACAGCTGTGTTGAAGCAAGCAGCCTGGCTTAGGGCAAGGTCTGCCCCAATCCCGTCAGAGCCTGCATTTAGAACTGCCCCTTCCCTCTCCCACCTCCCATGCCCTGCAGTGGTCTCCGAGACATCATCCCCACGTAAGAAATCACACCTTCTCAGTTTACTGTCCCCAGCACCTAGAAGAGTGTCTGCTATGTAGTAGATGCTTCATAAATACTTGCTGAATAAAGGAGTTGAATAAAGGGATGAGTGGATGAATGAATGAAGGTTACCATGGAAGGAGGGGGGAGATTCCCTTTCTGGCTCTCGGGGATTGGGATATCAAGTGAAAGATCCATCCTAAATAGGCTGACCAGCCTTCTGGGTTCCCCAGAAATGAGGGTTTCCCCATAGTTCCAGCGCTCAAACCTGAGCGGTCCTGGGCAAAGTGGGGGCGGGTGTTGGTCACCCTGTGTAAACACAGTAACAATTCCAACTGCAATAGCAATGGCCAAGGACCTCTACGGTCTTACTGACCAGGCACAGTTCTTCACCTGGCGGGGAAGGGTGGGCCAGGATTGGAATTCCGGTGATCCAGGGTGGGCGGGTGAGGGCACACCCCGGGCTTGTGTAGGGGAGTCCAGGAAGGTTCTGGAGGAAGTGACAGTGACACAGGAGGGAGGGAGGAGTCTAAGGAAGAACGTCCCACACGACAACGTGTGCCAATGGCCCTGGGCCCAAGGTCACACCTGACCAGGGCTTGCTTGTTTTCTTTTTTTCTAATTTACTTTTCCCCACATGGATATGCAATTGTCCTAATGCCATTTATTGAAAACTCCTTAATTTCCTCACTTTCTGTCATATCAAGTTCTCATCTATCTGTTTCTGGACCTTTATTCTCTACCATAGAGCTATACGTCCCATCCTTGCACCACTAGGGCTGTTTCATCACTATAACTTTATTTTTTACTCATTTATTTCTTTGGCCGTGCTGGGCGGCATGTGGGATCTTATTTCCCTGACCAGGCTTTGAACCCGCACCCCTTGCAGTGGAAGCTCGGAGTCTTAATCGCTGGACCTCCAGGGAAGTCCCCAGGGCTTGCTTTGACATCCATCGAATGGTGGCGGGTGGGCACGGGGAGCAGCTGTCTGTGAGCCACCCTGTGTAGAAATGCAGGGTGGAGGGCAGGACAGCTGGAGCGGGAGGGGAAAAGGCGGAGGAGGGAGGGAGGGAGGGATGGCGGGCGGGCGAGAGACAGACAGAGAGTTTCCGGAGACAATAGCTCTGGCCGTGTCCTAGGGCATGAAAGCTGAAAATAGCTCCTAGTGCCGGGAGCCCTGGAGCCGGAGCCTGGGAGCCATTGTGACTGGCACTCCTCCCTGGTGTGTGTGTGTGTGCGGGGGCGGGGGGCTCTGGACTTCTCAGGCTGGGAATGGGGTGCACGGAGCAAGGACGGAGCAGGGACGGAGCAGGGACCCTTCTCTCTGGGACCTCGCAGGCCATCCTTAGCTCACAAAGCTGAGCCACTCCCGGCCCTACGAGGGGGGGGCTTATCCTCCCTGTCCCCTGGATCACACCCCCTCACACACGACTTCCCCTTGTGTGCTCCCAGCAACCAAGAGAACCTGTTTTTAAAAGATTTGGGGGAGGGAGGTAAACATACAAACAAGAGCAGAATGGATACTTTTTCCGAATGGGAATGGCTCTGTGTAACCCCATCCCCAGGGTAACCAGAGTCCTGACCTCTAACACCCTTGACGAGTCAGCCTTGGTCTGGGCTTGCAGACCCACGGAAGCTTCCTCATCCCCTCCTTCAGACCCCGTCTCTCCCTCGGCGTCTTTGTGAGAGGCACCCGGGGAAGTGGGACTGCTAGGCTGTACTGCTGCTAGAACTGCACCTGGGCTCCACCAGGCTCCAGCCCCCCGCCCTGTGCACCTCTCTGTCCCTGAGGCACCTCAACTGGTAGGAGCGGCATCACCTTCCCTCCCGGGACTTGTGACACTTAAGGGAGACACAGAAAGGACAAGCGTTTGGCTCCCTGGCTGGCAAAGAGCAGGTGCTCAATTGTCATAAGTGGCCGTATCAGTGAGGGTTCTCCAGACAAACAGAATCCATAGGGTGTGTGTGTATATACACACACACGTACATATGTACACGCATACAAAAATATACAGCTGTGTTTATATGCAGTACGCATACAGACATATACACATATAGTATATACAATACGCAAATACATATATACACACATATATATAAAATGCATAGTTTGTATATATACAGTATGTATACACACATATACACGTAATATATACAATAGACACATACAGATACACTATACATACACACATATGAAATGCATCGTTTGTGTATATACAGTATGTACACATACGTATAACATATGCAATGTACACACCTAGGTACGTCTATATCATACATATATACACACATAGAAAGATATTTAGGTGTGTATATATACAGTATACATACATACACATATAATATATGCAATACATACACGTACATACATATAGACACGCATATACACCTACATAGAAAAGCATGTAGAATAAAAATATATATGTACTGCATATATAAATTCCTTGTATTCGTTCCTCCTTTACGCAAAGTGGACCAATTTCAGTGTTAATCTCTTCTGAAAAATCCCTTCCTGGCCACATCTGGAATAATGTTTGTGGTTGCCGGGGCCCCACGCAGTGCGCACATGAGATTAACCATCCCCGTGGCGATGATGACACTTTATTTTCTCCCTTGACCACTGTCACTACTATTCCAATTAAAATGGCAGTGCTATGAGGGCAGGGCATTTCCTTTTTGGCCAGTACTGAGCGTCCGCGGTCTGGTGCCTAGCATAGGCTAAATACACGGCAATTTTGTGAACAGAAGCCGGGATTCCAGCTGTCATATTTAATAGGAATTATAGTCTTATTATTGGGGGGGAGGGGTTGTGTCACGGTACGTCGAGGTCGGGAGTCGAACTCGCCACCACTGGCCCTGAGAGGTTTTGCCGGGTCCCCGCTTCGGGCCGGTGGGTGTGGCCAGGGGCAGCCGATGACGTGCGTATGTGCGTGCGTACGTGCGTGCGTGCGTGGGAGCGTGCGTGCGTGAGAGCGTGCGAGTCCACGGGGAGAGCCGCGCGCGCCGGGAGTGTTTCAGCCCGGCCCCCGGCTCATTGTGGCCGCCTCACGCCGGCCCGAGTTCGCAGCAGCGCTGGAGGCCCCGGGCCTGTGAGCACAAAGAGGGAGCCGGGGGCCGGACGGGAGCGCTGTGGCGGCAGCTGAGGCCCAGGCCAGGCCCCCCTCAGCCTCCCGCCTGCCCGTCTGCCCCGCCCCCGCCGGCGGCGCCGCGCCCCTCCCCCAACCGCCAGACTAGCGCGGTGCGGGGCCCGCGCGCGAAGACATGGGGGAGAAGCTGGAGCTGAGGCTGGAGTCGCTCTTGGGGACCGAGCCCGCCGTCTACCCGTGGCCGCTGCCGGTCTACGTAAGTGCCACCCGTCCCCTCCTCCCGGACCCCCGCTCCTGTTCCCCCACGGCGCGCGCTGAGCCCACCGAGAAACGGAGCGACTCGAGTCGCCAGACCCTCTTTGGAGCCCCCCTTCCCGCCCCGCCGTGGTTCTCCGCGGCAGTTTCCAGCCCCCGCGCGCAGGGTGGGCAGAGGGGAGCCGGCGCCGGCCGGGGGCGCCGACTCGGCCGCGGGAACCCCGCGCTTCCGAGGGGCGCCTGAGCCGGTCTGCGGTTGGCTCTGCAGGGCTGGGGACCCCGGTCCCCCCGGGCCTGGACTGCCGGCGGGCTTGCCCTTCTGTACTTTAGGATCTGACACGTAGGGTTTCTTTTTCCTGGTAGCTTATTCTTAGCTCTGTCAACGTACTTAGTTTTTAAAATTTGTTTTTATTTTTCAGGGCACCCTTTCCTCCCTCTCTCCAGTTTTTTTGTGTTTCTCTTTTGTTTTGTTTTAGTGAGGCATTTTGTCCCTCTGATCTTGAGTGGGTGGGCTGGCAGGACACTTGGAGAGGAGGCGTTCTGTCCCCTGATCTTGAGTGGCCTTTGGAAAATGACGGGCCAGACGGAAATTAAATTTAATTGATATATAATATTGTATCCGTCCAAGGTGTACAATGTGATGATTAATATATATAGTGTGTGTGTGAAATGATTACCACAATAAGTTTAGTTAACCTTAATTCACATAATTACAAATGTTATCTTTGTGATGAGAACTTTCAAGATCTACTCTCTTAGCAACTTTCAAACATAAAATACGGTATTGTTAACTGTAGTGACCGAGCTGTACATTACATCACCATTACTCACTTGTCTTATAACTAGAAGTTTTTACCTTTTGATCATCTTCCCTCATTTTCGTCACCTCCAACCCCCAGCTCTGGCAACCGTCATTCCATTCTTTCTATCATGAGTTCAGTATTTTAGATTTCACATATGAGATCATAAAGTATTTATCTTTCTCTGTCTGACATTTCATTTAGCATAATGCCCCCCAAACCCACCCATGTGGTCACAAATAGCCAGATTTCCTTCTTTATCATGGCTGACTAATAGTAGGTTGTATGCACCCCCATTTTCTTCATCCATTCATCCACAAGAAAACACTGAGGTTGTTTCCATGTCTTGGCTACTGTATTGGGTTGGCCAGAAAGTTCATACAGTTAATGAATACACTGTTCAGTCAAACTTGGTGAAAATGAGTCTTTTATTTTTACTTAAAATAAATCTTTGACAAAGCCAGCTAGGCATCCCTTTGAGTAACGACTTATATCACATTGAAATATTTTAAACATATGAACAGTAATAGCTGAAATGACAAATGTTACTAATATGGACACAATTTATCAAGGAGAATATGTTAGAATATGTTAAAATGCAGATGGACAGTGAAAGAACAACTATAACTTTTAACTAAATATTGTCTTGATATTTAGACCATTGGTTAAAATCATGATAACAGGTTTCATCCGTTTCAAGAAAGCAGAATATTTGCAGATCACTTAACATTTACTAGGTATGTTCTCAGCCTGGAAGGATATATTTCACTTACATGTGTCATTTAATTTAACCACATCCCTCTGTAATAGATAGTGGTATCCCTATTTGCAGATAGGAGACAGGCTCAGAAAGATTAAGAATGTTACCTAATTCTAGTAAGTAGCCAAACCTAAACTGATCTAATTCCAGGGCAAAGCTCTTTCTGGCACATCAGTGTGGGTCTTTATCTCTTTGAGAATTGTTGAACATTAAAAGCCTTCTTCCAGGTAAATGCATAAAGAAACAACATGAGCAATGATATAACAATACAAGTCTCACTAAATAATTGGTGTGTTTGGCCTTGCTTTTGCTGATAGATCTTTTGCAAAATTGCTTTTCTCTGAGATATTTAAAGTGGACTTTAACTATTTTCTTGGAAGACTTTCCTAAATTATACCTATCAGAAAGCTGCTTTGCTTTAAGGCCGAAGAAAAATGAAAGCTTACTTAACTACACTTAGGTGCCAGGGTCATACTATGAGCTCTACACCTGCCAGGATTCACGCTAAGATAGATAGGGTGGCTCAGCAAACTGTCCATAGTCCTGTGATTTCTTTCTGATATTCTGAAGTAGAAATAATTTCATAACTGTTCACAAAAGAGAGAAACACTGTTTCTTGGTCCTCAATATCATACTGCTGTAGGCTAATTCTTTCTCTCTTCTGTTGCCCCTTAGTATAGAGAGTGTGTTTTGGGGACCCTCCTTCACGATCTTCTCCATTCCAAGAGCATCTTACATAAATCCAGGACTTCTCAAGCAGCCAGTTTTGCCAGATGGTCTTAGGGTTGGTTGTACCCATATATGTATAATCTGAACTTCTCAAGTAAGGTCCTTAGAGAGCATAATGGCTAAGAGAATTGGTGCTGATACCAGACCTGAGTCCAAATACTGCCTATGCCCCTAACTAGCTGTGTAACCTTGGAGAAGTAACTTAAGCCCCTTAAAGGGATTAGATTTCTCACCTGGAAAATGGTATAATAAATGCATCTACCTCATATGGTTAGTGTGTAAATTAATGTAACTTGAGATGGTGCGTGTTAAGCATTAGCACAGTGCCTGTCTCTTGTTAGTAATACCTGCTTTTCTTATTAATTATTCTCTTTATATTCCCAGTTCCAGCTGGGTGCCTAACATATAATAGTTGTTCAGCAAATAGTTACTGGATTGAACCAGCTCTGAAATTGAAGCATTGGGTCAACAGCAAAGTAGTCACCCCACCATCATTTCTCCCAGAGAAAGGGAGAATAGATGGAAGCCAGCCATCATACTTTCCTTTCTTATTCTAAACTTCCCATCCAGCCCCAGCAATAAAATAATCTTCCTGGACCCTAACAATTTCAAGGATTCTTCAAATCACACTATTTGAAAATAGCTGGGTTGCCCTAATCTAATATGTCCCAGGACCCCAAGGTCACCAAGCTTCTATTAATGAAGTCTAGTTAAGATAAATGATAACAGTTAGTCAACCAACTGCTTATGAGCTCATTGGGCTTTTTAAAATTTACTATCTGCACTTCATAGAGACACAGGTATTTTGCTTTTGTAGGACATTCAACAGTCAAAGTAGTCTTTTAAAAAGCACAAATCAGACGCTATTATTGCACTGCTTCTAACCTCTAAAGGCTATCTATTGTAAAGAGATGAAATTTTCAACTACTTAGCCAGGCTCACAGGGACCATGTGCTCTGGTCACTTACTACATCTTTCCCTGACCTTCATGGGGCTCGAGGCACAGTTGTCCTTTTCAGTCCCTCAGATGCAACAAGCTCTACTTCTTGCTCTCCCAGCTTTAGATTGGCTAATCCATCTACCCAGACCAATTTCCCTCTTATCGTTAAGGTCTCGGTTCAAACGCCACCACTACTATCTTGACCAAAGAGACCTGCCTCCTCAGTGCCTCTCCATCCCTTTGTCCAGTCGTATTTCTGTCACTGTACAACATTTATTTACACGTTGACTCTGTCTTCCTCCACCACTGGACATTTGCTTAAGAGCAGGGACTTTGTAATTTTTTGCTTCCAAGGCTTGCAGCGGACACTGGCACGTAGGTGTGTAGGAAATGTGTGTCTAATAAAGAATAAATATGTGAATGAAAAAAAAAACTGTGAAACACTAACACAAGATTATTCTTCTTTCAAAAGAATAATGAAAAATAATTTCATTCAATAAGAGTCATTCTTAGTTACTGATCCATGACTTAGTAGATCCCATTCAATTTAAAATGTCCCCTTTTTTTCTGATACTTTCACAAGTCATTAATTAAGTGTTGCTCACTTTTAAGGCCAATCTGTGAGACATTATTTAACTTGTCTCCTCTAAAGTTCCAGCATGAACTCAGGCGGGGCTTCACCAAGTACTGATCATGTGACCTTGGCCTCTCATTGCCTCCGTTTTCTCATTTGTAACATGGGTATAATAATCGGCTTATTTCATACGCCTATGAGGAGGAAAACTTCATGTGTGTGTGTGTGTGTGTGTGTGTGTGTGTGTGTGTGTCTATATATATGTATTTAAACAGTGTCTTAGAATAGTGTCTGGCACATGATAAGCATTATAGAAGTATTGACTGCTGCTACTAGTACTGTTATTATGAGAACTAACTGTTGAGAATAATCCTTCATATAGTGGTTTATTCCACTGAAGATAAAGGAAACTCATAGAATATTAGAAATCAGATTAAACACGGAAAGCCAGTAAAATATACCAGGACAGAAGATGATGAGAGTGTGAAAGGATAGAGGAAAAAAAATGGTTTTTGTTTTTCTTTTTCTTTTTTAAAAAAGGAAAGAGCCTAGAAATAGGACAAAAACTATTCATTGGCTATACTGACATGGAGATCGCTGGTGACCTTCATAAGTAAAATTTCAGGACAGTGGGCAGAGAGATTACGGTGAGGGAAGTCAGATGGATGTAAATTATAGAGTAGATGGGACGTGAGGAAATGGAAACAATATATGATGATAACAATTTTGAAAAGTTCAGACATGAATTGGCTAAAGAAGATATGCAGGGATTAGAGGAGGAGGGAGGCTTTCGTGTTACACGTATAGTTTTTAACATTTTAAGTTGGCGTTACTAGTCTAGAATGAGGTTGAATTTTGGCAAGAATCATTCATAAGGAGTAGATGGGTTGTAGAAAATGCAGTGCTGTGAAGTACTTGAGAAGATGAGAGAAAATGAAATGCTATCTGTAGTGCACGTGGCCTTTGAACTTGAACTCCTGTAGTGCAAGGGAATACAAAGATCAATGCAAATGCTAATGAATTAACGGATTTGGCAGTGGACTATTTACTGACTTCTGTGTTCCTAATGAGTTAGGAAGCGCCTCACCAGCCCAGAGTGAAGGAAGTAGAGAGGATGGAGGAAAATTTGAGGAGGGTAGGGAAAGCTTCTAAGAAAATAGTCCTTAAGGAGAATTAGAAAGAACTTACTGTAAGTCAGAGCAATATTTCCAGTCTTGAAAATCCATTTGAAGTTGGTGTTTATTAATTTATTGGAATACCAATTTTCCCTGCCACATGATGTTTCTCCAGCTACCTGGATATAAGTTACACAGAGGCAGAAAAGAATGAGAGATAACAATCGAGGGAAAATACAATTAGTATTTTTTTTTTACCTTTTTCCACTTCCCCGCTCCAACTCTGGGGAGCCTTCATGGACATGGCTGCCCTCGCAGCCTGCAGCAGCACGCTGTTATCAAAGAATTCAAAGAAATGGAACATAGGTTTCCAACTTAATAATTCAGCAAAATCAAAAATTGTATATAATGTTTTCTGTTGGCAAAGATTTTTGCAATATAATTTGGTTCCATCTTTTGACAAGTAATTTGGCAATGTCTAGCAAGATAAAAATGTTAATAGCTTTTTACACATTAATTCTAATTCTGGAAGCTTATGCCGATAAATAATTTATAATCCAGAAAATTATTATATAAAGATGCTCATTGTCATGTCATTTGTAATAACAAAACATTGGAAACACCTTTAATTGTTAAGAATAGGAAAACAGTTTAGGAAATTATATCCACTTAGTAGAAAGTGACACAGTTACTATATTATAATTACAAGATGATGGAGCAAAATAAAATAATGCTTAATAAAGAAAGAATGAAGAAAGCTGACCTAAAATTGTGTCTTCCTTATGACAGTAATTATGTAAACATATCAATATTTATTAAAGCTTAAAACCAAGATAAAGTTTTAAAAGCTCTGTACCAGTAATGGGGATTTTATGTTCGTTTCAAAATATTTTTTGACACAACTCTTAGAATTTTGTTTTGTCTACTCCTTTTCTTAAGAATTTCTGATTATTACCTCACTTTTCATTTCATAGTTTCAAATAAAGCCAGCAATTTTATCATCAGAGAAGATTAGACTTATTGGACAGTCCATAATTCCAAGTTATTTGGTATAAAAAGACCATATACACTTGTAGGTGCTTTCAAAATAAAATTTCGAGAAGTTTTTTCTTTTTGCTTAGTCTTTCCTAGTATGGAGATGAAGCAAACTACCTAAAATTGCTAGCCATTCTTTTTTCATTTTTCTCATTTTATTGATTTATCTTGCCCTTCACAGAAATGATAAGAAATGAGTCTGCAGTTGCATCTGCCAATTTCTTAAATCCTCTATTATCCACATTATGAAATCATACTAGTATGAATGCTTCCAGTATTTTCAGAACTCTTTAGTTAGTATACTTTAGCATTCTGTATGAAGTATCTTATGTAAGTGTAAAATTTAGACTCAACTTCTGGAAGCTTTTGATTTCTTAGTTCAAAAGTGAGAGATCCTTAGTTCAGCCATATGATTAACAATTACTTGTATAGTAAGAAGCTCCTAAATTATTGTTTTATGGGTACCTGGCAGTTTTCTTGCCATTTCTCAGAAGTTCTCTATTAAACACATTCTCTCTCTTTCTCTCTCTCTATCTCTCTGTCTCTCTCTGTCTCTCTCTCTCTCTCTCTTGTCTCTCTCTCTCTCTCTGTCTCTCTCTCTCTCTCTCTCACACACACACACACACACACACACACATTGTGATTAAAAGCACAGATTTTGGCATTATGAAATCTAAGGTTCAATTTCCAGTTGTGTAGTTTCTGGGCCACTTCACTTTAGGCAAGTAACCTAATGTCTCTGAACCTTGTTATTTTCATCTGTAAAATAGAAATTGCAATTATATCAGACAATCCTCAAAACATCCGTAATGATTTTAGAGTTTCAGAGTCAGGTAAAAGCAGGCACTCAGTAAATGGCTAGTGCTTTTATTACTTTATTATTATTTAGGTCTTGGTTTTCCTTGAGTGTGTGAGTCCCCATAATGAAATGTAATTTCCAGTAGATTGAGTAACACCTGTTTTCACCAAAAATTTTAACTGAGTTCATTACTTTCTGTGCAACCCAGATTAGTTTTCTGCCTCCTTTTCTGTGCCGTATGTAGGTGTTCAGTAGATTTATTTAATAAATGTATGAATGCATGAACGCGTAGATGAATTTTTAAATGCTTCTTTTTGAGAAGGTAGAACAAATGTGACACAGTAGAACAGATAAGAAAATAATCCATGGAAAAAATGGCAAAGTCATGTATGTGTCCAGGGCCAGCCTAAGAAGAATTACTTTTTTTTTTTTTTTTAGGAAAAATGTGTTGAATAGCTTATTTTAATTATTCTTAAAAGTTAAGTACAGGGACTTCCCTGGCGGTCCAGTGGTTAAGACTTCGCCTTCCAATGCAGGGGGGTGTGGGTTCAATCCCTAGTCGGGGAGCTATGGTCCCACATGCCTCGCAGCCAAAAAACCAGAACATAAAACAGAAGCAGTATTGTAACAAATTCAATGAAGACTTTAACAAATGGTCCACATCCAAAAAAAAAGTTAAGTACAAAACTTTGCTGATGATTTACATATTTAGGACCAATAAAATAATGTGAGATTAGCTGTACTAAAACAGAATGTTGAGCTACATTCACATTAAGTGACATTATATAGTCTGAGTTTATGGAAAACTTCTGAGATGGTGAGTGACCTTTGAGCAGAAAAAGACAGAAGGAGAAATGGCCTTTTCTACATTCTATTGTGCCTCTAAGTAAAATGCTTGGTAATCTAGCTACAAAGCTCTATGTCATTGGCCTTAGGCACGTACTGTGATCTACCTTGTGAAGATCAGATTTTGCCATGGAGAGGATTTGTAAAAGTATCACACATTCCAGTACCGTTGGCAACCACAGCTACCAAAAACTCCAATTTAAATTGATGAGCCTAATATCAGATGATAGTATCATTTCCTTGTGGGTGTTCTGGGAAAAGGTGGGTAGGAAATGTATAAAAGTGAATACTTTATTGACTGAAATAACACTTCATCATTTTGAAAACATAAAATACATTAAAGTTGTTATAGCATCATACATGAATATTTCACTGTATTTTAGACCTTGCCTACAAGCAATGTTTTCTGCCCTTTGAAAGAGAACCATGCTTGTGGTATGCATTAATCATAGAAAAGATTAAACACTGAAAAGAAATTCAGCCTTTAAAGACAATTTGCTTTGATTGATTCAGTGGGTTCTCCTAAAAAGTTAATACCCAGAATTATTGCTTGTTAAATTGGAGTTACAAATTCTTTCAGAGTTACTTAGTATTTTCTTTAATATCAGTATCAAGGAAGGCAAAGCAAATTTACATATTTATTAGGAAATACAGGCACATAATCATAAAACAAGAAAACACAACGTTTTTATAGACTTTATTTTTTAGAAGTGTTTTAATTTTCCAGAAAAATTGAGAAGATAGTATAAAGTGTTTCCATATACACTATACCCATTTCCCTCTGTGACGATCAACTTATATTAGTATGTTACATTGTTACAATCAGTGAACAAATATTGATACATTATTGTTTACTATAGTCCATACATTAGTCCAGTTCCTTAGTTTTTACCTAATGTCCTTTTTCTATTCCAGGATTTCATCCAAAACATCACATTACATTTAGTTGCCATGTTTCCTTAGGCTCCTCTTGGGTTTGATAGCTTCTCAGATTTTCCTTGCATGACCTTGGCAATTTTGAGTAGTTAGGCTTGTGTAGGATGCCCGCTACTAGAATTTGTTTGATGCATGTTTCATGATAATATTGGGATTATGTGTTTGGGGGAGGAAGACCACAAGAGTAGAAGGGTTATTTTGTCAGATCACATCAAGTGTACAAAGTATCAATATGCATTATGAATGCTGAGGTCGACCTTGATCACCAGGCTGAGGTAGTGTTTTTCAGGTTTCTCCATTGTAAAATTACTGTTTTCCCTTCTCCATATTGTACTTTTTGGAAGGAAGTCAATATGCTCAGCCCACAACTAAGGAATAGAGAGTTATGCTTAAGATGGAGTACTACATAAACTATTTGGAATTCTTTTGCACTGGAGATTTATCTATTCTCCCGCATTTATTTATGTATCCAATTATTTATTTATATCAGAAGAACTCACGGATTTTTATTTTATACTTTGGGTCATAATCTAATTCTACGTTAGTTACTTTGTTCCTCAAATTGCTCTAGTCCTGACCCTTGTGAACTCTTTTCAGTTCAGTGGCTCGTGCGCCACTCTGAGGTATCCCCATCCTATATATTTTTTTGGAACTTCCTTACTTTCTGACACTATAAGATGGCCTTGTATATAAATCTTGTATATTTACTGCCCCAGTCCTAGAATCAGCTATTTCTTCAAGGATAACTAGGTCTTTTTAGTGGAGAACAGCATTAGACAGCAGGATCTGGGTGTGGGGTGTGCTAATTGCTGCCCGGATGTCATTGCTTCTAGATCTTCTCAGCTGACAGAGCAAAGAGATAACATGTGTGTACATTCCCCACGTATATGGACATATCTATAAGTATCTCTCTACATAACCATGTGTGTTAAGGTAATATGAAGCAATATTAAGCTAAGCATGAATGTATATTGATGTTTCCAACTTTAATCTGTTACCACATAGATCATCTTAGCCTCATCTCTTGCTTATCTTTAAATTTCAACTGCGGCAAAACACTTGACTTTTAGAAGTATGAAAATCAAATTGTAGCTACTTTGGGAAGCCACATCATCTAGCAGAAGAATTCTTAAAGGGCAAGGTGTATATCATCAAATTTTAATTTACAGTCAGCAGTACTTTGTAACATCCATAGGCCTCCAGACCTCTGCTTCCAAGAAGATGAAGTAGCCCATTTCTCCCAGGTTCTTCCACTTAAAACTAAAACCCTGAACATAACAACAGACAAACATAGGAAGACACTGAAAGGTGGAAATGAGAAGGCAGACTTAACTAGGGACTTTGGGACTTGAGGAATAACATGGTGATGAGTCCCCTGTGTTTCCTGTTGCTTCCCATACATCCTGGAGAGGGTATTACAGGAACCCCCAATCAATAACCACCAACAGAACAACAGACAAAAAAGCTTCAAAAAAGAAAACACAAAACCCCCGTTCCCCCTAGCCAAGGTATGAGGAAAGGGGTTGTCAAAGACAGAAAACCATTTGGGCAATAATATACACACTACTCGAGCCAAGTGCCAGTGGAATATTGCACCCATCCCCTATGTCCTGTGGTTTCAGTTGGGCCAAGCTACGATTTGATCTTCCACACCACCCCACTCCTGCCCTCCAGAAGAGGCAGTGCTCTGATTCGCCACCAGGGCTGTTTCAGTGTGGTGCAGTGGTGAGCTGAGCCTCCACCCCTTTGCATTAGCAAAGAGACTTTCAAAGGTGGTGCCTGACAGGCTAGTTAACACTGGGCTGCCCTCACACAGTCGTGGGGTCCAATGGTGGGACCTAGCCTCCGTCTCTCCCTGACATCGATAAGAATAGGATGTTACAGGTTGGAGGGAGTAGGCACCCCACTAACCCCCAACACATGGTGTCAGTGAGACCCAATGGGGTGCTGAATCCCCATAACCGTCCTGAGGCAGTAAGACAGAATGAGATGGCACAAGCAGGGCTAGTTGGCAGTTCTCTTCCTCTTACCCTGGTGTCAGTGGGGCCAGCAGGTAGCTGACCCTCTACCCACACCCGGCATCAACAAGAAGGAATGAAGTGGGAGGAAGGACAGCAAACACAGCAAACACTTCACCTCTCCCCTCCCCTGGTGTCAAGAAATCTACTGGGGAGATGAACTTCCACTCCTACTAAAAGGCAACAGAATGATATTAATGTTCCCACTTTTGGGGGGAAGGTGTCAGAAGGGCCAGTAGGATAGCTGAACTTCTACTTGATCTGTCTGCAGTGAGAGAATGTAAGTGCCCACTTTTGCTGGGGTTTTGACAGTAGGGCCCAGTGGAAATCTGTACGTAACCCCCCAGTCCTCATACTCCACCTCCAATAGGATGACTTCCTTCTAAAAAGTAATAATAAAATTAAATGGGATACAGAGTCATATAATAACTCACAATGTTTAGAATCCAATTGAAAAATACTCATGGCACCAAGAACCAGGAAATCACAGAATAAATGAGAAAAGACAATAGACCTACACCAGCACTGAGATAAAACATCTATTGAAATTATCAGACAGGGGTTTTAAATAAGCTGTCACATAAATGCTTCAATTAGCAATTATGTGTTCCTTGACGGAAATGGGAAAAATAGAAAATGTGAACAAAGAACTAGAAGTTATAAGAATAAAAACAAATGAGAACAGTAGAACTGAAAAATACAACAATCCAAAAACTTTGCTCAAGAGTAGAGTGGAGATTACAAAGCACAGAATCATGAACTTAGAAGAGATCAATACAATGTACCACATGTACAGAGAAAAATAGGCTGAGGGGTAGAGATGGGAGAAAGAACAGGATCTCAAGAACCTGTAAACAGTAACGAAAGCACTAACATTCATATCATCAAGGTTCCAGAATGAAAACAGAGAGCACGTAGGACTGACAAAGTATTCAGAGAAATAATGACTAAAACGTTCCCAATTTTTTAGAAGACATAAGCACACATCCAAGGATCTGAGCAAATCCAAAGAGGAAAAACACAAAGGTATCCTTGTCAAGACGCGTCATAATTAAACTTCTGAAAAGTAGAGACAAAACAAATCTCGAAAGTGGACAGGCAGAAACGATGCATCACTTATTGAGAAACCAATTCCAATGACAGCATATTTCTTGTCTAAAATTATGGAGTCAGAAGCATTGACATAACATTTTTCAAGTAGTAAAAGAACTCTCAGCCACAAATTCACACTTTTTATATCCACTTTCTTGTTTGACTTATATTAATGGACTACCAACTCATCTTTCTATATCCGGGCCTGCCATCAGACTTCTCCAAAAATCTAGTCACAGTATTTCCAGAGTGATCTTTCTGAAAAAGAAACAGATTTTTCTTATAAAAGTACCTGATTGTGTTATGAAACTTTTCTCTCTTCTAAGTTACCAGGTAAAATCCTTCAGTGGATTCCCATCTTTCTTGGAGTAAAATCTCACATCCAAACTCTCTTTGTCCTTTTGGGCTGCTGTAAGATTATACTGCAGGTTGGGTGGCTCATAAACACCAGGAATTTTTTTTCTCACGGCTCCGGAGGCTGCGAGTTCAAGAATAGGGTGCCAGTATGGTCAGATGAGGGCCCTCTTCTGAATCACAGACTTCTCATTGTATCCTCACATGGCAGAAGAGCTTAGGGAGCTCTGTGGGGTCTCTTTTATAAGAGCACTAATACCATAATCATTTCCCAAAGGCCCCACCTACTAATACTATCAGCTACGGAAATTAAGATTTCAACGTATGAATTTGGAGGGGAACACAAAGACTAGACCATAGCACTTACTATACATACATGGACTATGCATGATCTGGCTTCTACCCCCCTCTCCATTGTCTTCTTTTTCTACACGCCAGTGAGCATTTCTCTTTTTTTTTTTTTTCTTTTTTTTTGCGGTACGCGGGCCTCTCACTGTTGTGGCCTCTCCCGTTGCGGAGCACAGGCTCCGGACGCGCAGGCTCAGTGTCCATGGCTCACGGGGCCTAGCCGCTCCGCGGCATGTGGGATCTTCCCGGACCGGGACACGAACCCGTGTCCCCTGCATCGGCAGGTGGCCTCTCAACCACTGCGCCACGAGGGAAGCCCTAGTGAGCATTTCTTATACTGATTATGAATGGAACTCCTTTCTGGACTGATCCTTAACCATTCATTTTCTGGCAACTGTGAATTTATCTTCTCTTTTCCTCAAAACTTCACCCTTCCTTCATGTTACATATCCATTTCAATTGCCTTCTACAGGAAGCCCTACTGATATCGCCCATATACTACTGTCCACAGCATGAATTAAGGTCTTACTGTGTCTTCCTATAGCACTCTGTAATATCTTTTACGGTAACTATGGATTTTCTTACTTGAGTGTCACAATACATTGAATTGTAGGTGGCACTATAATGATTTTAGTAACAGTAACACTGGTGCCTAGTTTATCCCATGACATACTTTAGGTGTTCAATAAATGTGTGGTGAATGAATGAATGAATGAATGGTCAATTTGAAATCTTAATCATGTTACTTTTCAAAAATCTGTTAAAAGATACCACAGTTTTCCAGAAGATTAGGGAGTTAGGACCTGAAACTTGATTTAACAGAGGAAATTTTTACTCATACATCATGCTTAAATACCTCAAAGTAAAACCATAAACCCAGGAATTTAAGGTTATCCATTTGGACTTTCAAGCCAATAGTTAATATCTCCTGCCCCGACTGTATTAGATGGTTTCGATGCTCCACTCATATCTCCCCAGCACTCATCATTCCAGTATATGCTGATAGAATCATGCTGCCGCCTGCAATTATCCACCTTAGGGCAGGCCAGAAGTGTACAGGAGTTAATGTATCTGGGTGTAGCTTTCAACCAAGGACAGAGGGGACTGGAAGATAAGTACTTCAAGTTTCTCACCGATTCTTGGGATAACTCTGAGACATGTTCTGTAGAGTTTCACAGAACTCGCCTGAAGTACTGGCAGCAGTTCCCTGCAGGAGTAATTTATTCGGTAATACACCTCTGTTGGCTTCCTTCCATGCCTCCATTCTCAATTCCCACTCCACTTCTGAGTTTTCTGGAAGCACCTCCCAGATGAGCAGTTTGCACTCAAATTATCGCCTCAAGTTCTGCTTCTAGGGGAACTCAGTTGATAGCCTCCTAACAACCCAGTGCTCCTTACAGAGCCGTCACTGGTACAAGTACCAAGGCACGGCACATTACGTATCACTCCTCCTAAATCCTAATATTTTTAAACAGATAGGAAAGAGCATGACCTTGAAGAGAAAAAGAGTTCATATGAGGATGGCCAATGGATAAAGGGAAGGAGAGACAGTGCCATTTGTTTTCCATTAATGATAGTGTGAAATGTATGGGCAGATGGTCTAACAGGTGTGACTATAATTTGAGGAGCCTGCTCCCTTGGTTACAGAAGACTGCTATTGTTATTATTTTGGAACCACAACCTCATGACTTTATAGTTTCACTTGATGTAACCTTCTCCTTTACCTTTAAATCTTCGTACATCACTGAATTGCAGCCAATAGATTTATTTTCTCCCTATGGCTCCATCACAGAAAAAGACACACACGTGCACACACACACACACGCGCGCGCACACACACACACACACACACACAGAGTTTTGTGTATGCCAGTGCTAGAAAAGACAAGCTCATGGTGCATGTATGCAATGGATATTGTACATTACAGGTCTCTGTGAAATAGTCTTCTGCAGGTTCCTATGTTTATTTTATGAATAATTAACTTTAGTAAAGTTAATTTCCTGAAGATCTTGTTGAAGACTGAAGAAAGGAAGTAAATTGTAAAGAAAAAGACTTCGAAACTTGCCCTTTTCGCCCTCTCTTTGTGTCTTAATGAACAAAGGATAACTGGGCCTTTTTTGAAGCCTTTGCTTGAGTTGAAGACACAAAATGCAACCTGTACTCTTATCATAATATGTTCAGTTTATGAGTACCCAAACTTATAAACCGTGAATTTCCCTAAAGTTATTATACCATCTAGAAGATGTTTGCTTGGACGTTTACTTAAAACCAAACAATTGAGGTCTATGTGTCCAAGTAATTTCCTTCTCTCTTGCTGTCTCCCTTTCAGTTTCCTGAGTTTCTGGGAAGGCCTGGTTTCCCCAAAGGAACGATTTCTGGTAGAAGTCTGAAGGTCTGACCCAAGAAGAAAAAATCCAGTACAGCCAATGAATTGAGGACAAGAAGTTTTCCGATCAGGTAGGAACATTTAATCTCATACATTACGATCGCCTTAAGTAAGGTGTGCTGATAGCTGGATATGATTTAACTGCTTGGAAAAAGATGCATATATATTATATGACCTACCCCACAAGGAAGCTGTTCTCAGTTCTCTTAGAGGTTGTGGTGTTTATCAGAGAGCGCCTTGGGGGAAAATGAATACAATAACAGTATGATGCTTTTTTTTATTATTAGCTCATTGTTGCCAAGTACACTTGGTGACCTTGGTGCCTGTGGTTTAATCCAGGGGGTTAGACATGTGGAACAGCACATTAACCCTCTTTAGTATTTTCTCCCAAGACAAATCATTTTTATAGGTTGTCTCCATGGTCTTCTAGTTGCTTATCAAAATTAAGCATCAAGCCTTCTAAGTGTGCAATAGCCCCAGTCAGTGTGAGGAAATCAGCTTGGTTCTTATTGGGGCACAGCTTCTTGGCCTTGGCACAAAGTGACTTCACATAGGGAGTTAGAAGGAGGAGAACGGGACATGAGAAAGGGGAGTTCTGTGTTCTCATTTACCTATGCATGTTGAAACTCCACTAACAGCTTTATTTTCATTAGCAATTTGTGATAAAAACTTAGGGTAAAGGGAATAATGAAGCTGTCCCATTATATGGCAGGACAAAAGATAGTAGTGACATCAAAATCAGGGCCTGTCCATCTCGTTTGCAGCTATATACTGAGTGTTAAGCATAGCATTTGACCCCTCATCAGTATTCAATAAGAAGATGCGTGTTGAATGATTTAGGGATGAATTGATGAATGAAAAAAGTTAATATGGTAGAAAATGTGTTTTATCCTTGTATTTTCGTGTGTTGACTTCTGTATTTCAAGACCCAGCACTGTAACTGACACATAGAATATAAGCAATAAAATGTGTTGAAAGAATGAATGAGTCCCCACTATTCTAAGAATAATTTTAAGACCAACACAGACCCCATATCTGCCAGAGGTATCCAGAGGTGAAAGCCTGGATCTCAGCTAGTGGTAGAGCTGACAGGATTTATCTAGTTTTAATAATTTACAGCTCATCCCATTACATTTAGGCATAGTACCTACATGAGCCATACAATTAAATGTTGACTGAAAAACAATGCACAACCTAGAAGTTGAGAATTATGTTTTATGTGGAAGACATACTGAGGACTGAAATCAGGAGACAGCCTCTCAGATAGCTCTGAGGGACTGTTCTGAAGAGCTAAGGGAGGGCACAGGGTATTTAGAGGTTCTTGCAAAAAAAAAAAAAAAGACAGGTAGTTGGAACATCAAAAGATTACTGTTAATTAAAGAAACTAGACATCTTAAGTTAATAAATGTAGCACTTTTCCATATATGGTGAGATGCAAGAATCTGGTCTCCTGGAAATCATTCCCTTGATTTGCACTTTAATTATCTAGGGCCAGTATCCTGTTTTCTCCATCCTGAATCCCCTCAGGGTGCGGCTTTGGGTGTGGCTTCAGTGGCTGATGGCTTGATGGCTGTAACATCCTGTGTTACTGATAAGGCTGGCTACATTCTTTCTCCACATAAATGACTTGAATATGGATAGTAAATCTGTGGATTTGCAAAACGTAATTCTTGGAGCATTTTTATAAGGACAAAGTTAAGGGCAATTTCAGAATCACTAGTGGCTAAAATTGCTATTTATACTTTTCCACTGGTAGGTAGTAATCTGCTGTTGCTGTCTTCAGTATTCCCAAGGGATAACAAAAGCCATTTAATTCAAGAAAGAAAGGTAAAATTTAGCACAATGCAGCTTCCACAAAACCAAACACACACCCAACTCTCTCAGATATGAAGTAGTAATCTAAAATAGAATCCTGGAACTAATTGCAAAACAAGAGCAAATGTACTCATATTGGATAATTTTATTCTTTTATTAATGTTTGATACATATATGTATTTATTATTAAAATTCAAAGTTGCTGTATGGAGAAATAGTTTTGTACCAATAGTGTCTTTGTATGTGTTTATCAATAATGTATGAGATTGCCTCCTATGCTCCTTTTCTTTTATTGGGGGGGGGAGGGGGTGTGTCACGCTACGTCAAGGTCGGGAGTCAAACCCGCCACGACTGTCCATGAGGGGTTTTCCCGGGTCCCCACTTCAGGCCGGTGGGGGTGGCCAGGGGCAGCCGAAGACGTGCGTACGTGCGTGCGTGCGTGCGTGCGTGCGAGCCTGCGAGTCCACGGGGCGGATCGCGCGTGCCGGGAGTGTTTCAGCCCGGCCCCCGGCTCATTGTGGTCGCCTCACGCCGGCCCGAGTTCGCAGCAGCGCTGGAGGCCCCGGGCCTGTGACCACAAAGAGGGAGCCGGGGGTCGGACGGGAGCGCTGCGGCGGCAGCTGAGGCCCAGACCAGGCCCCCCTCAGCCTCCCGCCTGCCCGCCTGCCCCGCCCCCGCCGGCGGCGCCGCGCCCCTCCCCCAACCGCCAGACTAGCGCGGTGCGGGGCCCGCGCGCGAAGACATGGGGGAGAAGCTGGAGCTGAGGCTGGAGTCGCTCTTGGGGACCGAGCCCGCCGTCTACCCGTGGCCGCTGCCGGTCTACGTAAGTGCCGTCCGTCCCCTCCTCCCGGACCCCCGCTCCTGTTCCCCCACGGCGCGCGCTGAGCCCACCGAGAAACGGAGCGACTCGAGTCGCCAGACCCTCTTTGGAGCCCCCCTTCCCGCCCCGCCGTGGTTCTCCGCGGCAGTTTCCAGCCCCCGCGCGCAGGGTGGGCAGAGGGGAGCCGGCGCCGGCCGGGGGTCACAGACTCGGCCGCGGGGATCCCGCGCTTCCGAGGGGCGCCCGAGCCGGTCTGCGGTTGGCTCTGCAGGGCTGGGGACCCCGGTCCCCCCGGTCCTGGAATGTCGGCGGGCTTGCCCTTCTGTACTTTAGGATCTGACATGTAGGGTTTCTTTTTCCTGGTAGTTTATTCTTAGCGCTGTCAACGTGCTTAGTTTTTTTAATTTTTTTTTATTTTTCAGGGCACCCTTTCCTCCCTCTCTCCAGTTTTTTTGTGTTTCTGTTTCTGTTTTGTTTTAGTGAGGCATTTTGTCCCTCTGATCTTGAGTGGGTGGGCTGGCAGGACACTTGGAGAGGAGGCGTTCTGTCCCCTGATCTTGAGTGGCCTTTGGAAAATGACAGGCCAGACGGAAATTTACACAGGCGTCCGGTGATTGCAGAAATGCAGGGTGTCCGGCTAGGTGGGCGCCCGGCCTGTCGTCCCCCGTGGCGGCGTGGTGCGCGTGTTCCTTGTCTCAGGGTTTACGCTTGGGCCCCGCAGCCCAGCTTCCAAAGGGAAAGCGCAGCGGGCGCCTTGGGCCGGCGCCTTTGGGGCGCCCTTTCGTGCGCTCGGCTTGCGGGGGACCGGCCTCCAGGCGACCCGGCGGGGAAGCCCGCGCGACCCGGCCCTCGCGCGGGCTCCGTGTGTGTCAGTTTGTGGAAAGTGTGTCGCGCGCGGCCGGGGTCGGGGTCGGGACGCTGGGACCACCTGGGAGCCGATGTAGAGGGATATGATTTCCATTTTCAAGGCGCATTCATCCTGTGCAGGGAGACAGCCTAACATAAAATTTGCCTAACAAAAACTATATTAACAGGTGGAAAGACTATCTCCCAGTTGAACAGCGGATGCCTGGGACTCGTTTCATTGCTTTCAAAGTTCCTTTAAAAAAGGTGAGCAAAAGTTAATACCGTATTCTTCCAGAAATCTGAATTCACCATATAGAGCCCTGGCTCTCAACCCCGTCGTACTCCATTTTCCCTTTTTATAGCAAATACTTTTTAATACCTCTTTTACTATCCAGAAATGGGATTCATAGACAAATACAACCAACTTTTGTACTTAATTAAAAAACAAAAAAAAACAATGCAATGCCCTAACTATAAATAAAGAATAAAGTAATTTATAAGAAAGTAATATGTATCTCAGTATGTAAATGTTTGGGGATGACTATACTAGAAATAAAGAAATAGTCGGTTACTTGTACCATGAATGCAATAAACTGTGGACTTTGATTGATAACGATGTGTCAGTGTTGGTTCATGAATTCTAACAAATGAAGCACACTGGTATGGCATGTTGATAATGGGGAAGGCTGTGTGGGATGAAGGAGAGAGGGTGTAAGTGGGAACTGTGTACATTTTGCTCAGTTTTGCTGTGAATCTCAAACTGCTCTAAAACTAGTCTACCAATTAAGAAAAAAAGTGTGTGTTGCTGACACTTGAATAACCAAAGAGATCAATGGAACAGGGTACATGTATAAGCCAAATACATGAAAGAATATTTAGCAGTGAAAGCCATCCTTCCTATATGTAGATGTTCAAGAAGTATTTATTTCTGTGTCTATTTTCAGGCACTCCGCTTGGAGCTGGCAATACAGTGGTAGGCAAAATTGATGTGGTCCCTGCCTTCTGGGAGTTTAGAGTCAGGTTAGGAGACCAACATGAAATAAACAAACATAGAAATAACTATATAGAAGTGAGCTTATTTTCTTCGGTCTAATCTCTCTGGAAGAAAGGATTGTAATATCGCTTGTAAGCTGCAGAGGAGGAAACTTGACTTTGAATCTCATATGTTAGCATCCCAGGGTTTGAATAAATGGATAACATAGTAAAGGATTTTAAACATATGTTCTTCCTTATTTTATTCTTTCTGACAGAGTTTTGAAAAGAATCTTGCTCCAGAAGAACGTTTCTCCCCCTTGGATCTCTTAACAAAATCCAAGGACAGAATGAAGAACTTGGGCTGATTATTGACTTAGCAAATACTCGCCGCTCTTACAAGCCAGAGGTAAATGGAAGGCGTAATTGAAAATGACCTTCTTTCTGATACTGTAATAATTCATAGTAGTTCAGTAGTTATCATCTTATGCTAAGGTGAGTCCTGGCCTTCTCTCGTGGGTTCAAAAAGGGAAGCTAGTGGTTTCCTTAAATACACATTTGTAATTGCTGTTTCAAAATGAGATGAAAGATATGAATTGAACTGTAGTATTTGGCAGTAGGCTCTAGATATGCTTAAGAAATTCTATAAGCTTCCATGTTCTACATTTTGAAAATGAAGTAAACTTTTAGTAGTTACAGTAGTATCCTAAAAAGAAAGAAAGGTATGTCCATTATGTCTTTAGCACTTATGTTAAGCAGTTGCCTGAGCATGTTTAAGCATCAGTGTAAAAGACAATTGTTCTCTAAGTTTTATGCTTCCTTTTCCTGATGCCTTCTGATATAGTACAGAAACCCATCTATTCTCTTGGCCCATGTAGGACATTCCAGTGCAAAAGAATTATCCTCCTTCTGACCTGTTCCATGGCCTTGGGAGACAGTAACACCTAATGTCTTTTAATATTTGTAGAGCAGTTTGCCATTTAGAAAGTTCTTTCATATCCGTTGACTTAGTTAATCTTCACAGCAATCCTTTGCTCTTGAAGTGGAAGTAGTACTGATATCTCCTACTGAGTGCTTACCCTGCACTAAGCTCAGAGGATAGACAACTACAATTACTAATTTTACAGACGATGAAACTGACTCTCGGAAAAGGAAGAATTGAAATTTCAGCTCTGTTATTGCTTTTTTTTTATTGTGGTAAAATATAGAGAAATCATATTTCTTTTAACCGTTTATAAATATGCAGTTCAGTGGCATTAAGTACAGTCACAGTGCTGTGTAACCATCACCGCTGTCTAGAACCAAAACTTTTTCATCGTCCTCAACAAAAACTCTGTAACCATCAAACAGTAACAACCCCATTTTCCCTCCCACCAACCCTTGGTAACCTCTATTCTATTTTCTGTCTCTGTGAATTGGCCTATTCTAGGTACCTCGTGTAAGTGGAATCTGCAGTATTTGTCCTTCTGTGTCTGGCTTATTGCACTAAACGTCGTGTTTTCAAGGTTCATCCATGTTATAGCACGTAACGAAATGCCATTTCTTTTTTGGCTTAGAAAATCCCATTGTGTGTATATAGACCACAGTTTGTTATTCAACGGTTGATTGACACTTGGTTGTTTTCCACCTTGTAGGTATTGTGAATCATGCTGCTATGATCATTGGTGTACAGATATTTGTTCAAATCCCTGCTTTCAGTTCTGTTAGATGTGCAGCGTAGGTAGTAGCAGAGTTGTTGGATCATAGCCTACTGCCAAATACTAAGCTCTACGCTTAACCTGTGAGAAAGTGCCAAACTGTTTTCTACAGTGTCGTCTTGTTTTTAAACAATTATCACAAATTTTAAGCATATACAAAAGTATAAAACTACTGTGAGTGTTCCTTGTATACCCAGGAACTCATCCAGCTTTCTTATTTACCAACTGATGGCTGTCATGTTTTATCTATACCCCCACCTGTTTCACCCCATTCCGTATTATCTTGAAGCAGCTCCGAGACAACATGTAAATTACACCTGTACGTTTTTGGTACGTGCATTTAAAATATAGGACTTTTATTCCTTAATATCATTTTTTAATATTAAATACCCAGGGAGTGCTCAAATTTGCAGTTGTCTCCTAAACGTCATAAAAAATTGTCTATAAGAATTTTGAATTAGATCCAAATAAGGTCCACAGTTTGCCGTGGATTGTTAGGTCTCTGAAGTCTTGTTTAATCTATAGGTTCTCCCTCCATGTCTCTCTCACTTTTTTTTTCCTCCTTGAATTTTGTTTTTAAAGAAACCAGGTGATTTGTCCCATCTAGATGCCGATGATTACATTCCATGTGTTGGTAACATATCCTTCAGTCCTTTTATTTCCTGTAAATCGGTAGTTGATCTGAATGAAGCTTGCATGTTTTGTTTTGGCAAGACAGTTTCATGGGTGATGATGTGTTCTTCCATGGAGACGTATATAGTTGTGTCTTTCTGTGGTATTAGCAGTCACTGATGATTCATACCTACATCCATTAATTCAGTTGAGGCTTCAAAGAATGGTGGATTCTGTTGTTCTTTTTTTCACTTATTAGCTGGGTATATTTGTACGAGGAGAAGATTCCCCTCATCAGCTGTTTGGTTGCTCAGTTGTAGAGGCATGATTCTCTTCTTTTATTTAACAGTTTTCAAAATAATGAGTTGATTCACAAATATCCTCCAGTGTTGACCAGTTTTGTAAAATTTTATTTATTCCTATCACCGTGGACTCCGTTACAGTTATTATTCTAACTGAGGCCCTATCTTTGGCCAGTTGGAGCTTCTCGGTGACTCCTGAGTCCTTTTGACATGACATCAGTTGTTTCTAGACTTTTTCAGTGGTCAGAGCTAGGAAATATGTACGTTTGTTTTTAATATTTTTAAAATATGTCATAGGTTCCTACTGCTACTTTCCATTTAAATTCAGAACTAGAGAATTTTCACTTATCCTTTTCTGTCTTCTATTGATAGTCTACTTTCTCCCACCTCAAGAATACCAGTTCTCAACAATGCCTGAAATTGCCTCTGTTTCCTAATTCGAATCCAAGTTCTTCTGACTCTATTCTACTACTCTCCTTAAATCACAGCCGCTTTATGGCCCTTGAAATGTAAGATAGAACATAAATGTAGGCAGAACTGTTTATGTCATTTTGAGTTACATGTGCATTCATTCACATAGATTTGCTTTTCCTTTTGCATGCCTGGTAACTGTCCGTTCTGCAGTTTGAATGAAAATCAAGTGATAATTACTGGTTAAAGCAGCTTTGGAAAAAATGGCTCTCATCAGAATGACTGACATACAAAGTTTAATGTACTCTCCTGGTTTATATTCTGCCTTCTCTAATTAATTTTTTATTCTTTCCCTACAAAGGAAATAATACATATTTTCATGGTTTTGCCTTATAGGACTTACCAGAAACTCTTCCTTATTTAAAAATGTGTACAATTGGGCATCAGGTGTCAGATGACGACACTAGTTTTAAATTCCAGTGTGCTGTTAATGGGTTTCTGAAAGAACATAAAGATAACGGTGAGTTGCTTTTGTGTTTGTTTTTGTTTTTCCTTTACCTGAACTTTGGTATGCATTTTGAGTGGGGTTGGGGATTTTTAACATTTTTAATAGTTCTGACATTAGTGTCAAGTTGTGTTTGGTAACATTAAGGTGGAAATGTCAGATGGTGCTACTAGAGTACGGTGTTTTTCCTGTTTATGGTCACAAACAATTTAGTTTAGTTTGGAAAGTGATCTTTGTGAGAAATATGAACTGAGCTAGCTTACTTATCTCTTTTTTAAAAATTTGAATGGAAAATACATAAAAACATAAAAATGTTCTTTTGTCCTGTTTATTGGTTGAGAGGTGGAAGAAAAGGTTTAGACTCTCAGGTTCTTAGCGTACATAAAAGAGAAAACAAAAAGCAAAGGTTCAGAGTGAGACAGATCCCTAGAAGCAAAACAAAACAGAGTGGACCAGGTAGAGTGGCTTCCTCATCATATATGTGTTTAAGATATTTTTGCTGCTTTTACCCTTCGGGTGCAAGTGAGGAAGAACACTACCACCTCTTACTCTTATCTTCAGACAGGAAGAACTTAAAAGGCTGGTGTTTTCTTGTTTCCGCTTTAAGATCTACTCTGTTGATAGTAGGTGTTAATAGCGTGTGAATTTTAAGGATCCACTTGCCTTTTTCTAGCATCTAACTATCAGAAGGAACATGGTGTTTGCCATGTTTTAAGACTGAGGAATCTTTTGTCTTTGGAACACCACTGACGCCCATGTGAAAGTGTTCATTTTGTCCTCTTTCTAAATTTAGCCTGAGGAGTGTGCACTTTATTAAATCAATGTAACAGACAGTAAATATTCCGTGTATATATAAAATGATGCACGTATATACATAAAACAGGGAGTAGGGGAGAGGGAATAGAGATGGAGGTGGGAAGATAGGGGATAGGAGGCGAGAGAGAGAGGGAGAGACTGGAATTTCAAGATAAATGTTCATTCTATAACCTGGTTGCTTAATGCAGGTACTAGCTCTTAAATATCTTCAGCCCTATTCACAGATCTTCCGTGTACTTTAGCTTTAAAACTTGAGAGGCTTGGCCTGTCCTGTGATAACCAGGGTGTCTAGAAAGGAGGCAAATTATCTGATGTGTTTAAACTGTAGTCACAGAAATGTTACCTCTTAAGACGTTAGGGCGCAGCTGCCGGCCTACTCACTTCCTCCAGGCTCCTTTGTGTGTGTTCTGTCTGTTCCGCGTGGGCTAGAAGATCCTTACAAGTGCATGAGAACACGTTTGTAAACCTTGATTGTTCACATGTTATACCAAGTGTAGTCCATTGCATATGCTGACTCCTCTGTGGGTCTTCTGCATGCAGTGGGCTAACTTCACCATGCTGTCTGCCATTGCAGTCTCAGGACCTTAGTTATGATCCATTGGTGACTTCCTCTGCTGTAAGGCCCTCCCACAGATGCCAGGCTCACTGATAATGAGGAGGAGACTATACTACGCACTCCCTAGAATGGGTAGAGACTCAGAAAATGAATTGTTTCAGTAAACACCGAGAGCCTTATAGGTTTGTTGTTAGGGCACGGGGATACAGAGGTGAGTAGAAGTCTTTGTTCAGTAGCAACTTACAGTTGTCTAGGAAGAGAAACATGTAGTGAGTCTAAGTGGGTTAATTATGATAAAAGAATCAAGTGCAGCAGGAATATAGAGGAGAAATTGAGGAAGGCCTGACTGAGGAGACAGCGTTTGAGCTGGGCTTGGGGGAAGAGGATTTTGCCGGAATGAGGAAAGGACAGCCCAGGTATTGGGGACAGGTACAAAAGGCCCAGGGCTTGAACTTGTGCTCTGGAGGGGCAGCCTCTGGTGTGACTAGAGGGTAGTGTGAAAGGGCAAAGAAGTCATACATTCATTTTCAGCAAATATTTGTATAACACCTTCTAAGTTGAAGGCACTGTTCTAGGAAGTAGGAAGAGAACAAAGTTCTTGCCCTTACGTACTTTCCATTCTAGTGGGGGAGAGAGATGAATAAATAAGTCAATATGTGGAGTGTCAAGCGGTGGTAAATGCTTTGGAGGATAACAAAAGAAGATGAAGAGGTGAGGGAATGTGGTAGGTGATCAGGGAAGTCCCCTCTATTAAGATGTCGATTGAGCAGAGCCTTGCAGTGAGAAACAAGCCATTGGATATCTGGGAGAGTGGAGATGGGGTGGGAGGGTGTGTCCTGGGAGAGTGGAGATGGGGTGGGAGGGTGTGTTCTGAAGCAGAAGGAATAGTAGGTGCAAAGTCCCTGAGGCACGCCTGTGCTTGGCATGTTTGAGGAATAGTAAGGAAGCCAGTGTGGCTGGACAGGGGAAAGTGAGTGAGGGCAGGGCAGTAGAGAATGAGATCAGGGGAGGCTGGCAGGGCAAAGGAGGGAGGTGGATGATGTAGGTCCTTGTAAGTCATAGTTTGAACTTATAATTCAGTTGGAGAGACAGACTGATATCTGTTTATAAAGAGTTCTCAATGCTGTGCTAACAACCTGGGCTGTATTCTGTGCTAAGTGAAGATGTTCAAGCGACAGAGCAATCCAGCCAAGTTTATATTTTAGAAAGATAACAGCGTCACTATCCAAGACACATTGTAGACTATGTATGTAGTACGTGTATAGTGTGCTGCTCTTCTATAAACTACAGGATACCTGTTACGTACAAATACTTACATACAAGATACAAGTGTGAATGTAAGCACTTGGGAAATATCTGAAAGAACCACACAAGAAACTGGGAGAGTCGGACAACTTTCCATGTCCCGTATGATTGGAATGCTGAAGGGTACACACACGAACTAATGGACGTGTGCTCCCAGCCTCCGGCTAAGGAGGGAAATTGCAGGCATCAGAATCCTCTTTACGGATCAAGCGCGTTAATCCGCCTGCGTGATGACAGTCATCTCGACACGCCACGCGGTGGCGCATGCGCGGTAGAAGGAGGTCCGCGAGCTGCGTGGGCTTGTGCCTAGGCGCCTGTGGTTCGTGGCCTTGTGCTGGCACCGGGGATGCCGGGTTGGCGACTTTGGCACTCCTGGCGGGGGTGACATGAGCCAGTTCGTCGGCCACGAGGAAGGGCGGAAAGCACATCCCGGAAAGGTAATACGCCTTGGCCCCTGGGCGTTGCCGGTGGAGCTCGGAGCCCCTGGGCCTGGGCTTCCGTCTCTTGTGCTGTCGCCTGTCACAGTGGCCCCCGTGCGCTGGCCCGTCCGCGCTGTGCTAGGGGGTGCTGGTCGTCTCGCGGCTCAGTTCATAGTAGCTGAAAGGGACAGTGTGTGATGTTCTGATTTCTCCCCATCGTTTTAAAAGGGAGGCTCTGGCCATTGCTCCTTGGGTAAAATGCAGCGGGACTGCTTTTTAAGATGGGACTGTCAGTGTTGGGGACCCTCCTTAATTACCAGGATGGAATCCCCTTCAGTTCCTCAAGCCGTGTTGTTTAGGCACAGAAAATGTGAGTAATAGGCACTGGAACTAAGTTTGAGTGAAAAAACGCACCGGTACCGCCGAGTTTTCCATCGAGACAGTTGATCCGTGTTGTCTCTTGGAATTATAAAGGGCGTACTGTTGCTTCCTAACCAGTGTCCTTTGAGAGCTCTACCTCTGTACGTTCAAATGATGAATTTTGAGGCTTTGCTCATACGTGGAGTAAACCCTTAAATTCCCTAAGACCTTCCTTTCCTCCGTCTCATACCCCATTAAGCCCGCTTCAGTTTATCTCCTGAATTTCTTCTGAATCTGTCAACTCTTCCTCAACATCCTCATACTGAACTTGCCTGTCTGTTGCAATGAGGTCCTAACTAGTGTCCATATATCTTGTTTCCTTCCAATCCATTCTTCACACAAGAAACCTTAGAAGCAAGTTGGGACATTGCTCATCAACATGGCTCAAAAACATTGTTTTGAGAATAGAAAACAAACTGTTGGCCTTTAACACTCTGCGTGGTCTAGAATCCTGTCTGCTTCTCTGCTACGTGGACTCCAGCTTGGTGCCTCTCCAACTTTAATATGGGTATGCCTCTCCTGTGGATCTTGTTAAATGCAGGCTGTAATTCAGTAGTTCTGGGTGGGGCCTGGATTCTGTGTTTCTAACGAGCTCCTAGGTGACGGTGACCCTGAGAGCAAGGGTCCAGCTCCTGCCTTTCTCCCTTCTTTCTGGAAGAGCAGGACGTCTGCCCCCCCGGGAGGAGAAAACATCTGCAACGTGACTACTAGCAACCAGCTTCCCTCACAGGCAAGGGACCTTTACCACTGCTCCCTACCATTTTGTCTGAGGCGCAGCAAGCCAAAACACTGACATGCTGAGGTTTGCAGCAAAGAGGAGGTTTATTCACAAGGCAGCCAAGCGAGGAAGTGACGTGACAATAGCTCTCAAATCCGCCTCCCCAAAGGCAAGGGGCTTGGGGTATCTATGGGATAAAGAATAAAGAAGCAGGGCAGTATGAGGCACGGGGAGCATGAGGAAAGGTGATTGGGAAAAGGTGTGCTCCTCATTGTTCTGAGCTGGCGTAACTAGGCTACGGGGCTCAGCACATTCTCAGGCTGTAGTTTTCGGCCCTCTGATGGCAGGAGGTCAAAAGGCACTGGGCCAGGTGGAAGATCGGTGGTCCTCTCCAGTCTTAACCAGCTCAGCCTAACTAGACACAGCTGATTCCAAGTTCCTGGACAGTACCCGGGGCAAACATCTTATTGCTTATGCTACGTGCTATTTGGAGGACGTGCAAGTGTTCAAGCTACCTTGAGGAGTGAAGACAGGATTTGACTAATCCTTACACATGGTTTCACCTCCAGATGAGCAGAAGAGGCCTGTAGGCTGAATCTGGCTCCTGGCACCTGGAATTGGAGGCAGATGGTTTAAAAACAGGCTCTCCCGCCCTCTGTGTTATCTTAGGTAGATAGACTATTGAACCTTCCTGTGCCTGTTTCTCCACCAGCAGCATGGGGACACTCAGAGTCCCTCTCTTGGGGGCTGTTATGGGGGTTCAGTGAGCTATAGATGCATGCACAGGCACACGGGAGACACCCAGTGTGTGTTAGCTTCATGCTTACTTTTTATTAGGAGACCAGTATTGTTAGAAGATTTCTGGTTTGGACAACAGATTAGATAGGTGGTCATTACTATAGTTTATGCAACAGCAATTCACATTACCGTTTGCAAAAAAGCAGTTGGTTGTCCAACGGGGATTATAAACATCCATTTACCATGAGCTACTGAACAGATACTTTACACAGTAACTACTTCAAGTACTATTTAAGATCAATTCTCTATGTTGTCTTAAGCAGTTGTTAACCCCCAATTTCGTGAATAGTACCAAGTAAGTCACTTGAACATCAGCTAGAGCAATCTGTTATCACTTAGCAAGCCTAAAGCTATAGTTCAACAATTTTATTTACTGTTTTATGACAAAAATGACTCTCAACAGCTATGCCCTGGATAAGTAATCAGCTAAAGCTAGTTTGACTGACCAAATCTGATTTACTGAGTTAATAAGCCAGTTGATTTAGAAAGGTCTAATGCCTATTTCTCATCCATTCAGCATTCAACTGTTTCCCATGCCTAAAATGTCTTTTTTCCCATTCGTACATATCCAGATTCCTACTTCTGTGCCGTAGGGCTTGGCTGAACTACAACTGCCTTTAGTGACACTTTTCTCACCTGCACAATTGGAGATAATTTTAGTCTCCTCAAGACTCCCACGGGGTTACCTCTGTTGTGACACTTGACGATTTGGTGGCATATTTTACTTTATTTTATTTTAAATAGCCTTCCATTACTCCGTGCACATCAAACGGTAAATGCTTTCTCCTAGTAAACGTGTATAACGATTTTCTGAACTCTTCTGCTCTGGGCAAGATTCATAAATACACCAGGCAAACATAGTGAAAGAGGAGACAGTACTTGTGTTATATTCAGTTGGGTCTTGATACCTAAGTGTGACTCTTAACCAAGGATTATGCAGTAATTAAGGACACAGGTTAAAGTTGTTTAGAGTGTGTCCTAAAGTCTCCCTGGCAAAATTTAAATCTCTACTCTGGAAATTGTAGACCTGAGACAAATTACTTCCCTAAACTTCATTTCCTACATCTGAGAAAGCTAATAGTATCTACCTTGTAGTAGACTGAATAGTACCATTGCCCCCAAATGTCCACCTTCTAATCCCCAGAACCTATGAATGTCACCTTAAATGGCAGAAGGGACTTTGCCAATGGGATGAAAGTAAGGGTTTTGAGATGGGGAGATTCTTCTGGACTACCTGGATGGACCCAGATGTAACCACTGGTGTTCTCGTAAGAGAGAGGCAGAGGGAGTGTTTACTCCAAAGAGAATGTGATGATGAAGTTGGGGTTGGATTGATGTGGCCAGAAGTCAAGGAATGCTGTCAAGGAAACAGATTCTCCCTTAGAGCCTCTAGAAGGTGGATGGACGGCCTTGTCAACTCCTGGTTCCAGCCCAGGGAAACTGGTTTTGGACCTCTGTCTTCCAGAACCATAAGAGAATGAGTGTGTTTTGTTTTACGCAAGCTCATTGGTAGTCATTTGTTACAGCAGCCATAGGGAACTAATGCGTACCTCATAGGAACTATTTCTCCAATGAAAATGTGTGACTGGAAACACACTTGGTGGCATGTCTGACACACGGTAGGTATGCTACTGTGGGTAGTTCTTGGAAAGTAAAGCCTTGGTTTTTGAGGAATCATCAAAACCAGTACAATGGTTGCCATGTTTCTCCTTGTTCATCCTGGTGACAAAGCTGTAGAGAGAGCTCCATCCTTTCCCACAGGACGCCCACCCCTAGTACTTACAGGGAAGAGGTTATGTCTCACTTCAGGCACCTTCCTCTTTCCCTTTCTGCTTTTTGTTTCATTAATCTTCATCCAGCTGGCCTTTCTAAGTTAAAAAAACAAAACAAAACAAAACCATTTCTCAATGGATTCAGATACTACCCCAAGTTAATATTCCAACCATGTTCTTGTTCTTCTGGGTCTCACCACCAGAAATTTCTGAGCTGAAATCCTCTCTAGTTTCTAGGATCAGTCACTTTCTAATTTCTCCCTTCTCAAGTTCAGAGTCTTGTCAGTTTAGTCCCTTCCCTAACCACAACATCTATTAAGGTGACACAGCAAAGTGATGAAAGTCTAGACGGTCTGGTTTTCATCCTGGGTTTCTGCCCGCTACTTACTGTGTGGCATTAGGCAAGCTATTCAACCCCCCTGGGCCTCAGTTTCCCCCCAAAAAGGTGAATATTATGAACATTACCTACCTATAGGGTTGCCATTATGAGGATTAAGTGAGTTAATATTTGCTAAGCACTTAGAATATTACTTGTTATAGTCTAAGCACTACAGTTGTGCTTGTTAGTAATAATAAATGCAATTCCAAGCGTATAACTTACTCAACTTTCTGTCATAACTTTGAAGTGTTGGTCTATCTGTTGGCCAGCGTTGCAGGGAAATGAGTCGAGGCATGGGCTGAGGCATTGCTACCAGTGCGTGGTGTGTTCCCAGAACTAGGAACAGCCGTGTGAAATAGGTAGTGGTTCTACTTGGAGACGGGGCAGACTGGAAAATGACAGCCCTGGAGGTGTGTCCATAGGTTTGGTGTCAGAGCTGCTGCCTGCTGAAGCACTGATGCCGGCCTGAGCCGTAAATGGGGGGGGGGGGCGCTGGGGAAAACAGGGGCAGAATGGAAAGGGAAAATAGGGGAAGAACGGAAAAAGATAGCCTAGGGAGGAGGTGTGGTGTCCATAGCTTCGGGGTCAGAGGTGCTGCCTGCTGCAGCACCGATGACACCCGAAGCCGTAGATGGGGGGCTGGGGAAAAGAGGGGCAGAATGGAAAGGGAAAACAGGGGAAGAACGGAAAACGAAAGCCCGGGAAGGTGGTGTGGTGTCCATAGCTTCGGGGTCAGAGGTGCTGCCGGGAGCAGCACCAATGACACCCGAAGCCGTAGATGGGGGGCTGGGGAAAAGAGGGGCAGAATGGAAAGGGAAAACAGGGGCAGAACGGAAAACGAAAGCCCGGGAAGGTGGTGTGGTGTCCATCGCTTCGGGGTCAGAGGTGCTGCCTGCAGCAGCACCAATGACACCCGAAGCCGTAAATGGGGTGCTGGGGAAAAGAGGGGCAGAATGGAAAGGGACAACAGGGGCAGAACGGAAAACGATAGCCCGGGACGGTGGTGTGGTGTCCATAGCTTCGGGGTCAGAGGTGCTGCCGGGAGCAGCACCAATGACACCCGAAGCCGTAAATGGGGTGCTGGGGAAAAGAGGGGCAGAATGGAAAGGGAAAACAGGGGCAGAACGGAAAACGAAAGCCCGGGAAGGTGGTGTGGTGTCCATAGCTTCGGGGTCAGAGGTGCTGCCGGGAGCAGCACCAATGACACCCGAAGCCGTAAATGGGGTGCTGGGGAAAAGAGGGGCAGAATGGAAAGGGACAACAGGGGCAGAACGGAAAACGAAAGCCCGGGAAGGTGGTGTGGTGTCCATAGCTTCGGGGTCAGAGGTGCTGCCTGCTGCAGCACCGATGACACCCGAAGCCGTAGATGGGGTGCTGGGGAAAAGAGGGGCAGAATGGAAAGGGACAACAGGGGCAGAACGGAAAACGAAAGCCCGGGAAGGTGGTGTGGTGTCCATAGCTTCGGGGTCAGAGGTGCTGCCTGCTGCAGCACCGATGACACCCGAAGCCGTAGATGGGGTGCTGGGGAAAAGAGGGGCAGAATGGAAAGGGAAAACAGGGGCAGAACGGAAAACGATAGCCTGGGAAGGAGGTGTGGTGTCCATCGCTTTGGGGTGAGATGGGCTGCCTGGCTGATCTGAGAAAAGCGAGTGAAAGTGGGAGAGCTTCTCCCTAGCTGCTAACTCTTCTCAAGGTCTAGCACGCACTGAACACTGGCCTGCCGGCTCAGCCTGGGTGTTGCCATTGCATTGTACGTGTCACAGAGCAAGGGCGGGCGGGTCAGGGGGTGGGCTGGGGGCCCCACACAAGCCCAGCCCCTGGAGAAACCCGGCCCGAGGGCAAAGAGCCCGAGCCCTTCTGGACTTTGTAGCGGCTGGGACTTGTCGCTGTGGGTGGCAGGTGTTTGGCACCGGATGGGCCACCATGCGGAGACTGTTGGGGACTGTGGAAGGCTTCTCCTCCAGAGCTCACGCTGCCTGGGCACCGGCTCTGCAGACCCCTCAGCCCTGGGTATGTATCGGCCAGCCCTTCCCCGCAACGGGGCCCAGAGGCCAGAGCCTGCCCAGAGCTGAGTGCAGGAGGCACCCAGAGCTTGCCAGGCTGTGGCCCGCCTCCTCCGTGGACCTCCCCAGCTTGTCCGCGAGCCCTGGAGACAGGAGCAGGAGCGCCTTCTCCAGGGCTGCTGAGCTGCCAGCATCACCGTGAGCCAGGCGGTGAAGGTTTCTGAGCAGGGGATGCAGAGCCCTGACCCGACTGGATGCTGCACCCCACGATGTCCCTTCCTGGCGGGTAGGTTCTTTCTTCACTTGTTTTTCGAAATTTGGTAAAAGAACATTTCAACCTTCGACTGTTCTTCAGGGTATACAGATGGTAGTGGCTTAGCCGGGATTCGAAGCAAGCCTGTGTGATTCCAGAGCTCGTGCTCTGGACTCTGGCGCCTCCTTATCATATATGCTTCATGTGTTACTTTTTCTTTTGTTTCTTGAAGTCCTTATGATACTTAGCCCTAAGTGCCATACCTGTAATGAACACATCCACTGCCCTGTAGGAGGTGTTCTTTTGTTCAACGCGTGAATTGGTCATCCACCACACTGGGTTCTAATCTCAGAAGATAGGTCAGGGACCACCAGTTGTCAGCATAGCACCATCCCACATTTCTGATTGAGGCTTGGAGCCTAGATTTTTCCCTTTGGTCTAGTTTGAAGGATCCAGGTATGTAAAGCTTATATTCTAGATAAATCATGGGCTATCCTGAAAGGAATTCATCAATGAATTATTCTGTATGGATTAGAAGCCAGTTTCTCTGGCCTTCCTGGAGTATATCCAGTAAGGCATCTCATTCATGTCTAGAAAGCAAATATATGATTTATTGCAACTTCAGCGTGGAGCGATGTATTGGTTTAAAATAAAGTACGAGCAACACAATTTGGTCATTGTGAGTATGCCGGCTGGGTCCACTCTTTACTACACATATGTAACTCTAGAGCTTCTTATGCCCCATAGAGGAGACATACTCTTGTGTGTCTAGGACAAGGGAAACATGTGTTGTTATTCAGGAGCTGGAAGCTACAGCATGACAGGAAAGAATTGAAAAATCCTGGTCTTGGTCTACACGTCACTTTACCTTGTCCGAATCTTGTTTCTTTGGCTTGCTTCATTGGAGTGTTTTCTCTCTCCTGGGACTGACATTGTGTGTTCTGTATCAGGCATGTGACATGTAGAAGTTTCAGAACCCAGAATCATATAGATCAGTAAAAATCTATATATTTTTGTTTAAAATCTATTTAAAATCACACTGGGCATAATTCATATATTCCAAAAGTAGTTTGACCCTCTGCTCATGAGATTCTTTTTATGGTATGTCGAAGCAAATTTGGACTTCCATCCCCAATAAACTTTGAGGTTGGAGGACACAAAAGCTTTTGCTCAGACCTAAATTCTGTCTGAAAAAAAAAAGGGTAACTATTATAAGCCCTTTCTAACCTCTCCAGGAGCAGAAATGATTTACAGCTATGGCATTGAACCATAATTTCTTGATCTCGTTTGAGAAGAGTTCAGTAAGAAACAGTGTCTTGATTTTTGTTCGTTGGTTCCCTGTTTTCTTGTCTTGCGTACCAACAATCCACTGTAATACGTGAGTGAGTATGGCAGCAGGCTGAGTGTTCCCTGGAGCTCATTAAATGAACGTGTTTTCCTAAAATGACTTTTGTCTCCTTGTTTTCAGCCCCTCTTCCTTCCTCTGTCCTTTACTATAACCAGGGCTCAGCAAAAGCTGACTGGCTTTGTGCAGACCCTACTTAGGGTAGTCTTTTCTTCATTATTTTATTCATGGCCCCTCCATTTCATTGTTTGCCTTCTCGAAATGTGTTGAAATCTTTCTGTGGTTGATGACTTCCACAATGTCTTGGCTCTTATTGGTTGATTAATTTGGGTATTTCTACAGTTTTATTTAAACCTGGTTTCAGGAGGACCAGAAAGTAAATATATTTCCTAGTCTGCCATCTTGAGCTGAAAATCCCTGTGGATTTTAGCATCCAATGTTCCCATGGGTAAAAAACCCAACCTTGGCATCAATAGATGTACACTCAAGATTTCAGCTTTTCTTGAGCAATCACTAAGGATTTAATATGCGGTCACTTCTAATGGGAAAATAGTAACTATCTCATGGCGTTGATTTGAGGATTAACTTAGATAATGGACAAGAAAATGCTTGGTAAGGTTTTAAAATCTATAAAAAATGTTTTTTGTTATTATTTGATTTGTTGCTATTTCAACTTTAGCTGACAGTTGTTTGTGACCTTGCTTATGTGAGAAAATGCCTTCTGGTTTATTGTTTTGAAAGCCAGATTATATTTTTCAATAGCTCAATGGAAATGGCATCATTTGTGAAGTTGAAGGGTGAAGGCATAAATGTTTCTTGACATTTGAATCAACTATTGGTCTTCTGGGGCTTGTCCTTATTCTCCTGCAGTCTCTAATCAACATGGCATCCAGAGAGATCCTGTTAAAACGTAAGTCAGATCATGTCACTCCAGGCTCTTCAGTGGCTTCTTCACAGGAAAAGCAAAGTCCTCAAAGTGCCTCCACAGCCCTAGAAATCTGGGCCTCTGTTTCCTCTCTGACGGTTTCCTTCTCCTCTCCACTTTGCTCCCTCTGTTTTCCACACACTGACATCCTTTCTGCTCCTTGGATACTCCAAGCCCACTCTTGCCTCATTGCCTTTCCATCTGACTGTTCCCTCTGCTTGTACTATTCACTTCCCAGATATGCACCTTGCTCCCTCTCACAACCTTAGGTTCCCTCTTAAATTTTATCTTCCCCAGAAAGCCCTCAGTGATCACTTAGTTTCAGATCGCAGCCTCCTCCTACCAGCTAACAATCTCCATCCCCCTTCCCTGCTTGCTGTTTTTCTCCAGCACTTACCTGATATACTAGTTATTCTACCCATTTATTCAATTTTTATTTACGTATTTACACTTACGATTTTATATTTGCTTCTTTACTTTTGTCTCTCCCCTCAGCTCGAGAGAGGCTATATTCATCTGTGTTAATCACTGCTGTGTTTCCTGAACATGCCTAGAAAACATACTGAAGAAGGGTGCCTGAAATTTGGTAAGGGAGCCATCAGTTTTCTTGGCTGAATGAAGAAATATGCTCATAAATTAATGAACAAATCTCTGGGGTTTCTGAATTAAGGACTAATGGGAAGAGGAAGGCAAATGGTTGGGACAGGGTACTGCAAGAAGTAGTATTTGGAGTACTCTGATAGCTCTCCTAATAGATAACATTTTGTTCATTTAAATAGTTTTAACGAGAGAGCTGGGAACTAGGGACACACAGCATCGAGGTTTTATAATGCATTCTGTAGAGTTCTTTTCGAGTGTGTTCAAATATCATTGAAAATATATGCATGCATATAAACCTCTGTTACTTTATTTAGTGCTTTACAAGAGCCCCTCAAGGAAGGGGTAGTAGCAACTATCAGTATCCTTCCTTTATGATGAGCTTAATTTATTCAAAATTACATCCTAATTTATTTGTAACTGTGAAACTAGACTTAGTTATTTAGTAGACCCTCCCTAGAAACCTATGACGTTAATAAAACCAACAAAAATGTGTTCAGGTTCCAGTGATACACACACTACAGACTCAATTATGTGTCATCCATTTTAATGAAGGGAAGAAGTGATTTAACAAACACAGAGCAAACAAACAGAATATGAAGGTTTGTCCTCCATTAATATTAGTAATGGATAAAGTGGGCTCCAACGCCTTCAACGTAGCTTGAGACCCATCATCTCTGTGTCATGGGAAGGGGGATGCTCGGCCAGGATGTCTTTCTGTGTCACTGAGAAAATTTTCCGTAATGTATAACGATACTTACTGAAACGGATATGGGGCATTTGGGTAATTAGGAATCCGTTAGCATATTTTTCCGGAAGCCTTGACTACGAAACGAAGATAGTAGATTTGGACACTTGCAGCTATGCAGAAGTTGTTTGGGTATTCATCTTTATGCCGAATGAAGTAAGCTTATTTCATCTCTGCAGCTTCCCATATGCCATTTTCCCACCTCTGTTTTGTGTTTGGAAAGACTTTTAGAAATTAAAACTCAAGTTAAAAAGTGAGTGACGGGCTTCCCTGGTGGCTCAGTGGTTGAGAGTCCGCCTGCCGATGCAGGGGACACGGGTTCGTGCTCCGGTCCGCGAAGATCCCACATGCCGCGGAGCGGCTAGGCCCGTGAGCCGTGGCCGCTGAGCCTGCGCTCCGCAACGGGAGAGGCCACAGCAGTGAGAGGCCCGTGTACCGCAAAAAAAAAAAAAAAAAGAAAAAGAAAGAAAAGAAAAGAGAGTGAGTGACAACTTAACTGATATATGGAATATTTTGCTGACTTAGAAGAGCATGCAGAATTAAATATGACCCAGTTGAAATGTTAATTTTATTTTAATGTGTATATTGGGGTGGAGTCTTAAAGGTGCCAGAAAACAAGCATTCACCCATCCTGTTTGGAAGTGCAGCACACAGGCACCTTCAGTTACCAGTTCTGTTCATTCCACAGAATCATCTTGGGAAAACATACTGTTTTTTAGGTACCTGGTGTATATCTTAACCAGTTTGAAGAATTTCCCAAATACCTGTTAATATGTAGTTCTCCGATTCCAATCTTGCCACGTCCTGTACCAGTGACACAGCACATAGGAGTTTTATTTCTCTTTCTTTCTCTGGGTTGTTGAGAACCCAACGAAAGAACAATGGAATGGCATCAAAGAGATCAGGGTTCTTGACTCAGATTTACCATAAAATAATAGTGTCCTCTTGGGAAAATTATAGTTGTTCTAGGCCCCTTTCCTTTTCTTTACTTTGACAGAGCTGCACTAGATGACCCCAAGTAACACTGCGCTCTTTGCAGTAGTAGCTTAGACGTTATTGGTTTTCTGAAACAAATGAAGACAGTGACACAGGAAACTGTGCAACATCTCTGTAACTATGTTTTCTTAGAGTTGCCTCCATTTTTCAGATGATAAGATGGCTGAGCACAGAAGTAGGTGTTTTGACCAGAGGTTCCAGAGTAGAGGGAACTGAACCACAAGTTTCCTTCATTCCTGAAGCTCACTTAGCCGAAACATAGGCTTCTGAATATTAAGCTGTAAAGCATATTATCAGTGTGCTTTAAAAGAAGCGGTTCTTCTAGGATTTCTAATTAATAGCAGGCGGTTTTGAAATTCTTAGAAGATCATCGAATTTTGTGAGATTTACAGCTCTATTTTCCTGTCAAGCAAGTTGTATCAGTGCCAGACAATCATCTGAGCTTCTGGATGCTTCTCTGAACCTCTTGAATTTTTCTTCTTGCTATCTGAAATTCATGCCAGATAAGCCTTTTTGTAGAGAGCGTGTACAGACTTGTCTATTTTCATATACGAAAGCGATGCAGTGAGCCAGGTCGGGGGTTAAGCCCTCATTCTCAGAGTGGTATTGAGCTCCTGGTGAAATGTAATCCTCATTTCCTCAGAATAGAAAAGCAGTTATCTCACGTTTTTAATGCCATTAACTCTTTATACATTTATGTATAATACATATATTTATTGTACCTACGAGGTGTGCTCTCTTTGGGAAGTACAAAGCTATTTGAGACGTAAGTTGTTCATTTTTTTGTTTTCCCACAAATACTGTGACCCTTTGAGCAGGAAGGTCTATGTTTTATTAACATCTAGAACAAGCAGCTAACACGGTGTCTAAGATGTAGTCAATAAATATGAAATAGGTAAATGAACACATTTTTAAGGAAGGGCCAGGGCATGAACAAATAGAAAATTTTCGTTTTCGGTCACAAAGCCACAACAGACATAAAAATAAATGATACAGACAACAAGTGCTACGGTCGTTCAAAGAAGGCATAGAATTGATACAACAAGGATCTCCCCTATGGCACAGGGAACTGTACTCAATATTTTGTAATAACTTATAAGGGAAAAGAATCTGAAAACGGAATCACTGCGCCGTACACCTGAAACGGACACGACATTGTAAATCAACTATATTTCAATTAAAAAACAAACAAACAGACAACAGCAACAACAAAAAACCAAAGAGGTCATAGAAGTTCTTATGAGATTCCAGAAGAGAAGAGAAGCCAAATGAGGACGGGAGAGGCGGCTTTTGAATCCGTTCAGAGGAGAAGTCACAGAGGAACTAGTCATTGATCTGAATTTGAGATTAAGATTAAGATGAATTAATCTGAATTAATTAAGATTGCAACACAGGGATATTACAGATGAAGGTAATCACATAAACTTACTATACTGAAACTTGCAGAGGTTATGAGTGTTGCTCAAGATCCCAAAGCAAGTGCATTGTGGAATCAGAATTTTAAGTGAGGCCTAATGAACTAAAAACAAACCAGCACAGAAACAAGCCCTTCCTGTGACACCACGTTGCCTTTGAAGTCGTTTTTTTTGGTGGGTTGGCAGAAACTGGTTCCAGTGTTTCTTGCAGGAATGACTGGCCATAGGACTGGGCGTCGTAGCTTCCTGCCAGGCGACCGAAGGTCGCAGGCAGGTGGGTCACTGGGACACACGCGGAGGGGCTCCTGGCCGGCCCCCTGGCCGCTCAGTGCCCCTGCCCCAGAGCGGGGGTGGGGGCCTCAAAGCAGCCTTGTCTGAGTCCCCTGCCACTAGAGAGAGTATTGGCCCAACACTTGTAGAAAACGGGGACCTTGCTGGCAGTTCAGTGGAGGGACACAAATAAATCTTTGCCGACTTTCTGCTGAAGCTCACGAGGGTTCACTCCTAAGCCTCTTACAAGGTCAGCTGCCAAGGCTGCGAGAGATGAGTCAGGGCTCTCCCTCCACCACGGGGAGATCGCTGGTTAAAGCGCTCACGAGGGAGTGAACCGCGTGTCCGCACCGACACGCATGGGCAGACCTCGTCGATGCCTTCTGTCCGGGGTACGAAGCCCTCTCCTGCCTCTTCCAGGCTCTCTAGAAAGCATGTGCAGAGCCTCCCACTCCACCCTCGGACTCCGTGGGCCACAGCTGGAGGGACCAGCCAAGGAGCCGTGGCAGGAGGAGGCCAGAGGGCAGCGGGCCTCGGCCGGAGCCCGTCAGTCGGTCCCCATTCACACACCACCAGACGATCCTCTTGACCTGGGCAGTAGCCGCCAACCGACCGCTAAGGTGAGCCCGGCGCGCGCTTGGCTACCTGGCATGGCTGGGAACCCCAGGATCTCCTGGCAGAGGCGGGCATTCTCCTGGGCCGGGTCCGCGGGCGTCTGCGTGTGCAGGGCCTGAACCACCTTGGCCAGGACGATCTGGCACAGGTTGAAGGAGACGGGGGGCTGGCACCGTGTCCAGGCCGCGCTTGCCAGCCGGGCAGACCGGAAGCCCCCTTCCCTTCCCTCGGTCCGGCCGCATCTGGGTTGGCCTCCCGGGACTTGATGAGCTTGTCCAGCAGCTCCTGAGGGACGGTGCTGCCTGTGGCCCACCAAGACTGGCAGCAGCGCCAGGGCCTCACAGGGCACGGCGCCCCCGGCCCCAGAGCCTTCCCTCTGGTTCTCATCACCGGCTGTCACCAGACTTGCATGCAACGTGCTTTTCTTTTCTCTTGTCTTCTTTACGTCCCTCAGCCACGCAATGCGGTGAAGCCCTGACGCTCGCTGCCGCGTCGGTACACCCTGAGAACACGATGCTCAGCGAGCAAAGTCATACACAGAAGGACACACAGGGCGTGACCCCACTGAGGAGAAACGTCCAGAGCAGGTAGATCCACAGAGTCAGCGAGTGGGTTCCTGGTTGTCAGGGGCTGGCGAGGGGACGGAGTGATAGCTAAGGGCGTGAGGGACATTTTCGGGATGATGGAAATGGTCCAAAGCAGTAGTGACGTCTGTACGGCTCAGTAAACTGTCCCCACACGCCCCGGTGCAGCCTGTGAGAGCATCGCTCTCAGGATGAAGGGCTGACCACAGGAAGACTGAACGAGCAGTGGGTCCTGGGCCCAGACTCTCAGCTGGCGCCCCCCCACGTGGGGAAGTCACTGGGACTTGCTGAGCCTCCACGGAGACTGGCAGCAGCCCCCGAGCTCACAGGGCACTGCGCCCCCAGCCCCAGAGCCTTCCCTCTGGTTCTCATCACCGGCTGTCAGCAGACTTGCAGGCAACGTTCCTTTCTTTTCTTTTGTCTTTTTTAAAGGCAACTCTTGAGTACATGTATTTAACATGCAGGGAACCAGCCCTGACTCCTTGATCTGGGTCTTCCAGCCTCTAGAGCCTCGAGGACATCCATTTCCGTTATTTACGCGCCCAGTGCCTGGGGTTTGATGATGGAAGCTGACACCGAGGGCGTCACCACGTGTGGGGTGATGTCAGTGAAAGAATCCCGTGGCGAGGGCCTGCCTGAGGACCACGCATGCCCGGGCCCTCCCCGCCCCCGCCTGCAGCCCTGCGCCTGGGAGCGGAGCTGGTGCATCGCATGCCCGACGTCGTGGAAGTTGGTCTCCCGCTCATCATGCCGCAGCAGGGAGGGCAGGTTGGGCGTAGGCTTGGCGAAGTTGGCCACCGTGGCCGCGATGGCGATCTGGCAGCTCCCATCGTGCTGTAGGCAGGCCGAAGCAGGCCGCGTGCCCGGACTTCCCCACCCTGCGGAGGGACGTGGATGGGGCCCCGCTTCCACAGAGGAGCCCCGGCCCACAGCCGACAGGTTCCCCCACCACGCACGCACCGAGGATAGAGGTCAGGGAGAACTTGCCGATGGATGACCTTGCCCGAGGCCACGTCCCAGACCGTTTAGAGCCTCACGTCTTCGTGACACGTGCTCGTGCCCTCCTCCAGGTCGAAGGTCAGCCCCAGCAGCTCCTGGGAGATGCCCAGCAGCCCGCGTGTGACCGCCTGCACGGGGAAAGACTCCTTGAGCAGGTACTGGTCCACGTGGTAGCGCGTCTCCTCCCCCTGGTTCACGTAGTAGCGCAGGTCCCAGGCGTTGATGGGGCCGTCAAAGTGCAGGCCCCGCCTCTGGCACTCGGCCTTCTTTAGCTCCAGGATCACGGCCGCTCCTACTCCCCGAGGGGCTTCAGCTTCTGGGCCAGCTCACCTGCGGGCGGAGGGGAGAGGCTCGGCTACGTCCCTGGGGCGGCCCCCCAGCCACCCCCGACCCTGCACCCCTCGAGGCAGAATGAAGGGTCTGGGATGGTGACCCCCAAGGGCTGACACAGTGGGGTCTCAGGCAGCACCACGTCCGGTCAAGGTCCGCCTGACCCCGTCCCCACTGGGACTCAGGGGGAGGCGGTGTTACCTAGGACAGTGGCCACCACCTGGCTGGTCTTGTCCGTGTTCATCTCCAGCACAGAGTCGGCATGGTGCGGAACCCCAGCAGGCGGGACTTCAGGGCCTGCAGCCTCACCAGCTCCCTGAGGATCACGCAGTTCTCCTGGAAGCCAGAGACGGAAGGCGCTGGGGACCGAGGGCCACGCCCTCCCCACGGGCCCCGGGCCAGGTCTCTGCAGGCGGGCAGGGCTCCCAGGCCACTGGCGGGCACAGCCAATCCCCCTCCCTCCTCCTCCTGGCCCGGATTTCTAGACACTTTGGTGCTGTCCTAACACGTGGCCTTTATTAACACAGGTCCTTTTGGAAGCAGAAACGGCATGAACGTGATGGGCTCTAAGGCCAAGGGCAGGAAGAAATGCGGCCAGGCTCTCCAGGAGCCACCAAGGGGCCTCCCCGGGCTCAACAAGACAAACACGGCTGCCGTGCAGACAGTAGCTCAACCCCACGGCGCCCGAACACCCAGCCCCTGGACGGTGAGACACCTGTTGCTGCAGGTGGCCCGTGGCTCACTGATGAGGCCCGGCCCCAGGCGTACGCCACCTTCTCGGGGGCCACCTCTCCGGTCTGCAGTGGGGTTCTCCTGGGAGCCCCCCGTCACCACAGCACCAGCGTGGCCTGTCTGTAGCCCAAGAAGGTGGGGACGCAAGACTGTCCCCCGTGCACCCCGCATCCCCCGCGAGGCCGAGCGAGCACCAGTGGTGTCTGCGGGGAAGGTGAAGGGCTCACGCACAGCCCCCATCTACAGAAGCACAGACTGCAGCCACATGCGCTATGGAACAAACACAAGTGTCCATGCAGGACCCGATGTCTGAATGTCAAGGCCATGCCCGGGCCACAGTGAGAAGGTGCATCCCCCATGCAAGCCACAGAGAGGGGATGGGGGGGTCCATCTGCGATTCTGAGCTCATCGGGCATCACCCCAGAGGGAGAGGGAGAGGGAGAGGGAGAGGGAGAGAGGTAGACAGAAGTACAGAGGGAGAGAAAGAGAGAGGGAGGGAGAGACGTCTCTCCCTTCCCTGGGGGTTCTCTAGTGCAGCCAAGGCTGAAAACCACGGCATTTTGGGAGATGGGTCCTCGTGGAAGAGTTAAATAGTCGCTCATGGCATTATCGACACATACTAAAAAAGGCCCCAAATCTTGGGGAGTCAGGGAGGGGAGTGTCGGCTGCCTCGTAAACGAGGAGAGATTGGGCATCAGAGGAGGTGCCTGTGCAGCCTGCGCCCAGGGCCCCGCAGACTTCATCTCCCAGCGGTGGTCCTGGGCTGGAAGTCAGCGGGGAGGTCAGGCTGTCCAAGCATCAACGTTGACTTCAGGGCTGATCTAAAAGGCGCCTGGTGTTTGTTGAAGCAGAAAAAGGAGAAAGCAGTAGGGAGTGGATGGGAGTGGGAGGGGGAGGGAGCCCCCCTCCTCAGCACTTCTACCGCTCTCCCTCTCTCTCTCTCTCTCTCTCTCTCCCTTTCTCCCTCTCTCCCTCTACCTCGCTGCCTCTCACTCTCCCTCTCCCTCCATCTCTCCCTCTGCCTCTCTCCCTCCCTCTCTCCCTGTCCCTCTCTCTCTCTCCCTCTTTCCCTCCCCCTCTCCCTCTCCCCCTTTCCCTCTCCCTCTCCCCTTCTCCCTCTCTCCCTTCCTCTCTCCCTGTCCCTGTTCCCCTGTTCCGCACGCTCTGGCTCTACCTCTTTCCCTCTTCCTCTCCCTCCACCTCCTTCCCTCTCTGGAGAGGGAAGGAGGTGGAGGGAGAGGGAGAGAGAGATGGAGAGGGAGAGAGTGATGGAGGGAGCGAAAGATGTCTCTCCCTCCCTCCCTCTCTCCCTCCCTCTCTCCCTCTCCCTCCCTCCTTCTCCTCCCTCTCCCTCTGGCTCCAACTCTCCTCCTTCCATCTCTCCCTCTCCCTCACTCCCTCCCAGAGAGGCAGAGATAAGGCAGAGGGAGAGAGGAAGAGGGAGAGATGGAGGGAGAGGGAGAGGGAGGGAGAGGGAGGGAGAGGGAGAGAGGGAGAGGGAGAGAGGGAGAGGGAGGGAGAGGGAGAGAGGGAGAGGGAGAGAGGGAGAGGGAAATAGGTCTCTTCCTCCCTCCCTCTCCCTCTCTCCTCCTCCTCTCCCTCTCTCCCTCTCCCTCTCTCTCTCCCTGTCCCTGTTTCCCTGTTCCAGTCTCCCTCTGCCTCTCTCCCTCTCCCTTGTCTCTGCCTCTCCCTCCATCTCTCCCTCTCTGAGAGGGAGTGAGGGCGAGGGAGAGATGGAGGGAGAGGGAGTGAGGGCGAGGGAGAGAGGGAGGGAGAGGGAGGAAGAGGAAGAGTGGAAGGGAAAGGGCGAGGGAAGGAGAGGGGGAGACGGAGGAGAGAGGGAGAGGGAGGGAAGAAGAGACCATTTTCCCTCTCCCGCTCTCCCTCTCTATCTCTCTCTCCCTCTGTCCCTCTCTCTCTTCTTCTCTCCCTCTCCCTCCATCTCTCCCTCTCCCTCTCTGTCTCTCCCTCCATCTCTCCCTTTCTGGGAAAGAGTGAGGGAGATGGAGACATGGAGGGAGAGGGAGGAGAAGGAGAGAGGGAGGGAGAGAGGTGTAGAGGGAGAGAGGGAGAGACGTCTTCGCTCCCTCCCTCTATCCCTCTCTCCCTTTCCCCCCTCTCTCTCCCTCTCCCCCTCCCTCTCCTGCTCTCCCTCTCCCTCTTTCCCTCTCCCTCTCCCTCCACCTCCTTCCCTCTCTGGAGAGGGAAGGAGGTGGAGGGAGAGGGAGAGCGGAACAGGGAAACAGGGACAGGGAGAGAGGGAGGGAGGAAGAGACCTCTTTCCATCTCCCTCTCACCCCCCCTCTCCCTCTCCTCTCCATATCTCTCTCCCTCCCTCTCCCTCTCCCTCCCTCTCTCCCTCTCCCTCTCTCCCTCTCCCTTGTCTCTGCCTCTCTATCTCTCCCTCTCTGGGAGGGAGTGAGGGAGTGGGAGAGTTGGAGGGAGGGAGAGGGAGAGAGGGAGGGAGGGAGGGAGAGAGGGATAGAGGGAGGGAGCGAGAGAGGGATAGAGGGAGGGAGGGAGAGGGATAGAGGGAGGGAGGGAGAGAGGGATGGAGGGAGGGGAGGGAGGGAGAGGGATGGAGGGAGGGGAGGGAGGGAGAGGGAGGGAGGGAGGGAGAGACGGTCTTTCGCTCCCTCCCTCTCTCCCTCTCTCCCTCTCACCCCTCTCTCTCCCTCTCCCCCCTCCCTCTCCTGCTCTCTCTCCCTGTCCCTCCACCTCCTTCCCTCTCCGGAGAGGGAAGGAGGTGGAGGGACAGGGAGAGGGAAAGAGGTAGAGGGAGAGCGTGCGGAACAGGGAAACAGGGACAGGGAGAGAGGAAAGAAGAGAGGGAGAGGGAAGAGGGACGGGGGAGGCAGGAAGAGGGAGGGGGAGGAGGGAGAGAGACGGGGGAGAGCGAGGAGGTAGAGGGAGAGGGAGGGGAGAGGGAGAGGGATGGGGAGAGCAAGGGGGAGACGGAGGTGGAGAGGGAGTTGGGAGAGGGACAGGGAGAGGGACGGGGAGGGGGGAGAGGGAGGGGGGAGGGAGAGAGGGAAAGAGAGAGACGCAGAGGAAAGAGGGAGAGGGAAGAGAGAGAGGGACAGAGGGAGAGGGAGAGAGGGAGGAGGAGAGGGACGAGAGGAAGCAGGGAGAAAAGAGAGAAAGAACACACCATCTACATTTCTGTCAAATGACACCGGGGATCCTTACACAACCAGGAGAAAATAAGACAGCGAGGCTCTTTCTCAGCTGGAACTGGAACTGCAGATGGGGCCAAACACCACCAGGGTGGCCACACATGTCCAGCTGCCGCCCCAGCCCCCTGAGTCTGGTCACCAGGGCTCTGAGTGTTTGCTCCAGGGACCTGGGGTTCACCCTGTCACCCTGGAGGTCGGGCCTAGACAGCATGGCCCCGGGCTGGACACATAGGGAGAAAAGCATCCCCACAGGCCAGCTTGTGCGAGCCGATTCAGCTGCCAGGTTTTAGAGGCCCGGGATCACCCTGTGGCCCATGAAAGCCAGGAGCCAGGAGGGTCTTGCATCGGGATTCCTGTCCGTTGGACTGGAACGTTTATGTAAGGAGTCTTGGAAACAGTGGTAACAAGACTGAATTCGAAGGAGCTTTAGGATATTATGGACCACTCCGAAGTGTGTGGGTTGCTAAAAACCCTCCCGGCTTCACTCTTGTTGAAAATGAAGATCCCCGAGATGCAGCGGATGCTGTCTGAGAAGTAGACGGGAGAACACTCTGTGGCTGCCGAGTAAGAGTGGACCTGTCGAATGGGGAAGGGAGAAGTCGAAATCGTGGCCGCCTCCTTCTTGGGGTCGTCGCCCTCGAGATGATTATCGGAGGAGGAGTCCTCCCCCTCACCACAGATCTCCAAGACGGAGAAGCTTCTCCCGCAGCCGGAGCAGGTCCCTTTAGTAGATATAGGAGAAGAGAGAGATCACTGTCCCAGGAGAGAAATCGCAAGCCGTCCCGATCTTTCTCTAGGTCTCCTAGCCGATCCAGGTCAAATGAAAGGAAATAGCAGACCACTTTGCAAGAGGAGTGGTGCACAGGAAATACCTTCATTTGACAGGAGTATGTACAGAAAATTCAAGTTTCGTTTGAGACTTCCGAAGCTTGATGCACTTTTTAAATGTTTTAGCTGTTCCCGTTTGTCTGTCTCTTGGGACAGTGACACATAAAGGTGTCATTCTCTGTGGTTTGAAATGGGTCATATGAGGCATGTAATATGAAGAATTGTTTCTTTACAATGTTCTCTTAAGCAGAATTGAATTTGCTTTGAATTTTTGGTCTTGCCTAGACTGATAATAAAACTCTAACTCCTGCCCACCTAAAGTGTGATGTTTATTATTATGGAAACAACACTGGCAAACATTAAAAAGACTTTCTGTAGCTGGGATACGGTATGCAGCTGTAGTCAAGCAAGCAGTCTTTAAAAGGTACTGTGAACACAAGCCAGCAGGTAGAAATGAAAGCCGCACCCTTACCCTAGATGAGAGGTTTAAGAATTCCACTAGTCTTCACACTGGACAAGAGGTTGTCCAGTGAGTTTAGCATCTAAGAAGTTTCAAGGAAGTTAGTTAACCTTTGAGTTAGGTCATAAGTCCCCTCTGTGATTGCTGTACATGAATACATAGCTCTTTGTAAAGTTTTTTGGAAGTTGAGATTATCAAGACACCAATGTCCTGCCAGATTAAGAGTATATTGTAGAGCTGAACTTTGAGTTACTGTGCAATTTTTTTTTCATGCTGTCATCTGTAATATGTTTTGTGAGACTCCTTGGGATTAAAGTTTTGGTTCCAAACGGAACAAAGAAAACAAAAAAAGGATCCACCTGCCAATGCAGGGGACCCGGGTTCGAGCCCTGGCCCGGGAAGATCCCATGTGCCGCAGATCAACTAAGCCCGTGGGCCACAACTATTGAGCCTGCGCTCTAGATCCTGGGAGCCACAACTACTGAGCCCCCATGCCACAACTACAGAAGCCCGCACATCTAGAGTCCGTGCTCCGAAACAAAAGAAGCCACTGTAATGAGAAGCACATGCCCGCAACAAAGAGGAGCCCCTGCTCGCCGCAACTAGAGAAAGCCCGTGTGCAGCAATGAAGACCCAACGCAGCAAAAAAAAAAAAAAAAAAAGACGCTACTGGCCAGGTGATCAAGGGTAAAATTGTTTGTCACAAGTCCCGTTGATGGTGTGTATCCTTGATGTGTGTATCCTTGATGGTGTGTATCCTTGACGATGTGACCTGAGGAGAATGACATTTTTATCTCTGTCTGGATCTTCCGCCCCAAACCCCATAACTCCAGCCCAACCATAAGAAAAACATCAGAAAACCAACAGACAAACAAATTGAGGGACAAAATACCTGACCAGTCCTCCTCAAAACTTTCAAGGTATCAAAACCCAGGGACGTCTGAGAAATGTCACAGCCCAGAGGAGACTGGGACAGAAAAAGGGTGTTAGGGGAAAGCTAGGGAAATTCTAATAAAGTGTGGACTTTAGTTAATAATAACGTATCCATCTCGGTTCCTTAGTTGGATAAGCATGTCGTACTAACGTACTAAAGTACTAACGTGTTGGAAATAGGGGTACTGGGTCGGGGGTCCACAGCACTCTGTACACTCTGTACAGATCTTTGCAACTTTTTTGTAACTCTAAGCTATTCTAAAATTAAGCAACTACTAAACAGAGATAAGAATGTTATTTCCCTGATTTGAACATGGCTGAGTTTGTTTTCATGGTCACATTTGTGCTATCTGGATGTGTCTTGGAATCAGTAGCAAAGGAGAGTTGCCAGCCCCTGGGAAGATGCGGCTGGTTTGCAGGTGGCTTGCTCTGGAGCTGAAGAGCATGGTGGGAAGTCTGCAGCCTCGGGCTGCACTTAGAACCATGGGAGGGGATGGGCCAGCTCAGTTAGGGATGGAACCTATAAATAAAACTTTTTCTTTTCCATTATGGCTTATCACAGGATATTGAATATAGTTCCCTGTGCTAGACAGTAGGACCTTGTAGCTTATCCATCCTATATTTAATAGTTTGCGTCTGCTAACCCCAAACTCCCAATCCAACCCTCCCTCACTCTTTCTCCCCCTTGGCAACCACAAGTCTGTTCTCTATGTCTGTGAGTCTGTTTTTGTTTCGTAGACAAGTTCATTTGTGTCGTATTTTAGATTTCACATATAAGAGAGATCATATATGTGTCTTTCTCTTCTGACTTACTTCACTTAGTATGATAATCTCTAGGTCCATCCACGACGTTGCTGCAAATAGCATTATTTCATTCTTTTTATGGCTGAATATATTCCATTGTATATATGTACCACATCTTCTTTATCCACTCACCCATCAGTGGACATTTAGGCAGCTTCCACATCTTGCCTATTATAAATAGTGATGCAATGAACACTGGGGTACATGTATCTTTTCTTTCTTTTTCTTTCTTTTTTTCTTTCTTTTTTCTTTCTTTTTCTTTCTTTCTTTCTTTTTCTTTCTTTCTTTCTCTCTCTCTTTCTTTATTTTTTTGTTACACAGCATGTGGGATCTTAGTTCCCTGGCCAGAGATGGAACCCATGCTCCCTGCACTGGAAGCACAGAGTCTTAACCGCTAGACCACCAGGGAAATCCCAGGGGTGTATGTATATTTTTGAATTAGAGTTTTCTCCAGATCTATGCCCAGGAGTGGAATTGCGGGACCCTATGGCAGCTGTATCTGTTCTCTGCACGTCTCACATCAACCACGTGCGCTCCAATCCTTGCTCTCAACGTCATCTTCGGGGAACACAACCTGCGACAGGGACCTTGACAAGAAGAAATGGCTCAGGGAAAAGCTAGCTGCACAGGGAGGAGATAGAGGCCATCGACCCTGGGGTGTGGCGGGGAGAGTGGGCACAGAGATTGGTCATTTCATCCCTGATACTCAGCCCTCCTGGCTGCCCCACTCTAGGTCACCTCGGGATACAGAGGTGACCCGGTTAGAGTCCCAGCCTGTGCAGGAATCTCGGGGCACCAGCGGGTCTGAATAATATTAGTGCAGGGTCTCCCCCATGGCACTGGGGTTATTTGGGGCGGGTCATTCTCTGCTGGGGGCCCCTCTTGGGCACTGTGTGGGGTTCAGCAGCATCCCTGTCCCCACCCATTTGATTCCAGGGTCCCCTCCCCCCCAGTTGTGACAACCACAGATTTTCCCCAGACATCACTGAAGAACTGGGGGAGGCGGAAGCAGGATGGCCCTGGGTGAGGACAGCTGTGTTGAAGCAAGCAGCCTGGCTTAGGGCAAGGTCTGCCCCAATCCCGTCAGAGCCTGCATTTAGAACTGCCCCTTCCCTCTCCCACCTCCCATGCCCTGCAGTGGTCTCCGAGACATCATCCCCACGTAAGAAATCACACCTTCTCAGTTTACTGTCCCCAGCACCTAGAAGAGTGTCTGCTATGTAGTAGATGCTTCATAAATACTTGCTGAATAAAGGAGTTGAATAAAGGGATGAGTGGATGAATGAATGAAGGTTACCATGGAAGGAGGGGGGAGATTCCCTTTCTGGCTCTCGGGGATTGGGATATCAAGTGAAAGATCCATCCTAAATAGGCTGACCAGCCTTCTGGGTTCCCCAGAAATGAGGGTTTCCCCATAGTTCCAGCGCTCAAACCTGAGCGGTCCTGGGCAAAGTGGGGGCGGGTGTTGGTCACCCTGTGTAAACACAGTAACAATTCCAACTGCAATAGCAATGGCCAAGGACCTCTACGGTCTTACTGACCAGGCACAGTTCTTCACCTGGCGGGGAAGGGTGGGCCAGGATTGGAATTCCGGTGATCCAGGGTGGGCGGGTGAGGGCACACCCCGGGCTTGTGTAGGGGAGTCCAGGAAGGTTCTGGAGGAAGTGACAGTGACACAGGAGGGAGGGAGGAGTCTAAGGAAGAACGTCCCACACGACAACGTGTGCCAATGGCCCTGGGCCCAAGGTCACACCTGACCAGGGCTTGCTTGTTTTCTTTTTTTCTAATTTACTTTTCCCCACATGGATATGCAATTGTCCTAATGCCATTTATTGAAAACTCCTTAATTTCCTCACTTTCTGTCATATCAAGTTCTCATCTATCTGTTTCTGGACCTTTATTCTCTACCATAGAGCTATACGTCCCATCCTTGCACCACTAGGGCTGTTTCATCACTATAACTTTATTTTTTACTCATTTATTTCTTTGGCCGTGCTGGGCGGCATGTGGGATCTTATTTCCCTGACCAGGCTTTGAACCCGCACCCCTTGCAGTGGAAGCTCGGAGTCTTAATCGCTGGACCTCCAGGGAAGTCCCCAGGGCTTGCTTTGACATCCATCGAATGGTGGCGGGTGGGCACGGGGAGCAGCTGTCTGTGAGCCACCCTGTGTAGAAATGCAGGGTGGAGGGCAGGACAGCTGGAGCGGGAGGGGAAAAGGCGGAGGAGGGAGGGAGGGAGGGATGGCGGGCGGGCGAGAGACAGACAGAGAGTTTCCGGAGACAATAGCTCTGGCCGTGTCCTAGGGCATGAAAGCTGAAAATAGCTCCTAGTGCCGGGAGCCCTGGAGCCGGAGCCTGGGAGCCATTGTGACTGGCACTCCTCCCTGGTGTGTGTGTGTGTGCGGGGGCGGGGGGCTCTGGACTTCTCAGGCTGGGAATGGGGTGCACGGAGCAAGGACGGAGCAGGGACGGAGCAGGGACCCTTCTCTCTGGGACCTCGCAGGCCATCCTTAGCTCACAAAGCTGAGCCACTCCCGGCCCTACGAGGGGGGGGCTTATCCTCCCTGTCCCCTGGATCACACCCCCTCACACACGACTTCCCCTTGTGTGCTCCCAGCAACCAAGAGAACCTGTTTTTAAAAGATTTGGGGGAGGGAGGTAAACATACAAACAAGAGCAGAATGGATACTTTTTCCGAATGGGAATGGCTCTGTGTAACCCCATCCCCAGGGTAACCAGAGTCCTGACCTCTAACACCCTTGACGAGTCAGCCTTGGTCTGGGCTTGCAGACCCACGGAAGCTTCCTCATCCCCTCCTTCAGACCCCGTCTCTCCCTCGGCGTCTTTGTGAGAGGCACCCGGGGAAGTGGGACTGCTAGGCTGTACTGCTGCTAGAACTGCACCTGGGCTCCACCAGGCTCCAGCCCCCCGCCCTGTGCACCTCTCTGTCCCTGAGGCACCTCAACTGGTAGGAGCGGCATCACCTTCCCTCCCGGGACTTGTGACACTTAAGGGAGACACAGAAAGGACAAGCGTTTGGCTCCCTGGCTGGCAAAGAGCAGGTGCTCAATTGTCATAAGTGGCCGTATCAGTGAGGGTTCTCCAGACAAACAGAATCCATAGGGTGTGTGTGTATATACACACACACGTACATATGTACACGCATACAAAAATATACAGCTGTGTTTATATGCAGTACGCATACAGACATATACACATATAGTATATACAATACGCAAATACATATATACACACATATATATAAAATGCATAGTTTGTATATATACAGTATGTATACACACATATACACGTAATATATACAATAGACACATACAGATACACTATACATACACACATATGAAATGCATCGTTTGTGTATATACAGTATGTACACATACGTATAACATATGCAATGTACACACCTAGGTACGTCTATATCATACATATATACACACATAGAAAGATATTTAGGTGTGTATATATACAGTATACATACATACACATATAATATATGCAATACATACACGTACATACATATAGACACGCATATACACCTACATAGAAAAGCATGTAGAATAAAAATATATATGTACTGCATATATAAATTCCTTGTATTCGTTCCTCCTTTACGCAAAGTGGACCAATTTCAGTGTTAATCTCTTCTGAAAAATCCCTTCCTGGCCACATCTGGAATAATGTTTGTGGTTGCCGGGGCCCCACGCAGTGCGCACATGAGATTAACCGTCCCCGTGGCGATGATGACACTTTATTTTCTCCCTTGACCACTGTCACTACTATTCCAATTAAAATGGCAGTGCTATGAGGGCAGGGCATTTCCTTTTTGGCCAGTACTGAGCGTCCGCGGTCTGGTGCCTAGCATAGGCTAAATACACGGCAATTTTGTGAACAGAAGCCGGGATTCCAGCTGTCATATTTAATAGGAATTATAGTCTTATTATTGGGGGGGAGGGGTTGTGTCACGGTACGTCGAGGTCGGGAGTCGAACTCGCCACCACTGGCCCTGAGAGGTTTTGCCGGGTCCCCGCTTCGGGCCGGTGGGTGTGGCCAGGGGCAGCCGATGACGTGCGTATGTGCGTGCGTACGTGCGTGCGTGCGTGGGAGCGTGCGTGCGTGAGAGCGTGCGAGTCCACGGGGAGAGCCGCGCGCGCCGGGAGTGTTTCAGCCCGGCCCCCGGCTCATTGTGGCCGCCTCACGCCGGCCCGAGTTCGCAGCAGCGCTGGAGGCCCCGGGCCTGTGAGCACAAAGAGGGAGCCGGGGGCCGGACGGGAGCGCTGTGGCGGCAGCTGAGGCCCAGGCCAGGCCCCCCTCAGCCTCCCGCCTGCCCGTCTGCCCCGCCCCCGCCGGCGGCGCCGCGCCCCTCCCCCAACCGCCAGACTAGCGCGGTGCGGGGCCCGCGCGCGAAGACATGGGGGAGAAGCTGGAGCTGAGGCTGGAGTCGCTCTTGGGGACCGAGCCCGCCGTCTACCCGTGGCCGCTGCCGGTCTACGTAAGTGCCACCCGTCCCCTCCTCCCGGACCCCCGCTCCTGTTCCCCCACGGCGCGCGCTGAGCCCACCGAGAAACGGAGCGACTCGAGTCGCCAGACCCTCTTTGGAGCCCCCCTTCCCGCCCCGCCGTGGTTCTCCGCGGCAGTTTCCAGCCCCCGCGCGCAGGGTGGGCAGAGGGGAGCCGGCGCCGGCCGGGGGCGCCGACTCGGCCGCGGGAACCCCGCGCTTCCGAGGGGCGCCTGAGCCGGTCTGCGGTTGGCTCTGCAGGGCTGGGGACCCCGGTCCCCCCGGGCCTGGACTGCCGGCGGGCTTGCCCTTCTGTACTTTAGGATCTGACACGTAGGGTTTCTTTTTCCTGGTAGCTTATTCTTAGCTCTGTCAACGTACTTAGTTTTTAAAATTTGTTTTTATTTTTCAGGGCACCCTTTCCTCCCTCTCTCCAGTTTTTTTGTGTTTCTCTTTTGTTTTGTTTTAGTGAGGCATTTTGTCCCTCTGATCTTGAGTGGGTGGGCTGGCAGGACACTTGGAGAGGAGGCGTTCTGTCCCCTGATCTTGAGTGGCCTTTGGAAAATGACGGGCCAGACGGAAATTAAATTTAATTGATATATAATATTGTATCCGTCCAAGGTGTACAATGTGATGATTAATATATATAGTGTGTGTGTGAAATGATTACCACAATAAGTTTAGTTAACCTTAATTCACATAATTACAAATGTTATCTTTGTGATGAGAACTTTCAAGATCTACTCTCTTAGCAACTTTCAAACATAAAATACGGTATTGTTAACTGTAGTGACCGAGCTGTACATTACATCACCATTACTCACTTGTCTTATAACTAGAAGTTTTTACCTTTTGATCATCTTCCCTCATTTTCGTCACCTCCAACCCCCAGCTCTGGCAACCGTCATTCCATTCTTTCTATCATGAGTTCAGTATTTTAGATTTCACATATGAGATCATAAAGTATTTATCTTTCTCTGTCTGACATTTCATTTAGCATAATGCCCCCCAAACCCACCCATGTGGTCACAAATAGCCAGATTTCCTTCTTTATCATGGCTGACTAATAGTAGGTTGTATGCACCCCCATTTTCTTCATCCATTCATCCACAAGAAAACACTGAGGTTGTTTCCATGTCTTGGCTACTGTATTGGGTTGGCCAGAAAGTTCATACAGTTAATGAATACACTGTTCAGTCAAACTTGGTGAAAATGAGTCTTTTATTTTTACTTAAAATAAATCTTTGACAAAGCCAGCTAGGCATCCCTTTGAGTAACGACTTATATCACATTGAAATATTTTAAACATATGAACAGTAATAGCTGAAATGACAAATGTTACTAATATGGACACAATTTATCAAGGAGAATATGTTAGAATATGTTAAAATGCAGATGGACAGTGAAAGAACAACTATAACTTTTAACTAAATATTGTCTTGATATTTAGACCATTGGTTAAAATCATGATAACAGGTTTCATCCGTTTCAAGAAAGCAGAATATTTGCAGATCACTTAACATTTACTAGGTATGTTCTCAGCCTGGAAGGATATATTTCACTTACATGTGTCATTTAATTTAACCACATCCCTCTGTAATAGATAGTGGTATCCCTATTTGCAGATAGGAGACAGGCTCAGAAAGATTAAGAATGTTACCTAATTCTAGTAAGTAGCCAAACCTAAACTGATCTAATTCCAGGGCAAAGCTCTTTCTGGCACATCAGTGTGGGTCTTTATCTCTTTGAGAATTGTTGAACATTAAAAGCCTTCTTCCAGGTAAATGCATAAAGAAACAACATGAGCAATGATATAACAATACAAGTCTCACTAAATAATTGGTGTGTTTGGCCTTGCTTTTGCTGATAGATCTTTTGCAAAATTGCTTTTCTCTGAGATATTTAAAGTGGACTTTAACTATTTTCTTGGAAGACTTTCCTAAATTATACCTATCAGAAAGCTGCTTTGCTTTAAGGCCGAAGAAAAATGAAAGCTTACTTAACTACACTTAGGTGCCAGGGTCATACTATGAGCTCTACACCTGCCAGGATTCACGCTAAGATAGATAGGGTGGCTCAGCAAACTGTCCATAGTCCTGTGATTTCTTTCTGATATTCTGAAGTAGAAATAATTTCATAACTGTTCACAAAAGAGAGAAACACTGTTTCTTGGTCCTCAATATCATACTGCTGTAGGCTAATTCTTTCTCTCTTCTGTTGCCCCTTAGTATAGAGAGTGTGTTTTGGGGACCCTCCTTCACGATCTTCTCCATTCCAAGAGCATCTTACATAAATCCAGGACTTCTCAAGCAGCCAGTTTTGCCAGATGGTCTTAGGGTTGGTTGTACCCATATATGTATAATCTGAACTTCTCAAGTAAGGTCCTTAGAGAGCATAATGGCTAAGAGAATTGGTGCTGATACCAGACCTGAGTCCAAATACTGCCTATGCCCCTAACTAGCTGTGTAACCTTGGAGAAGTAACTTAAGCCCCTTAAAGGGATTAGATTTCTCACCTGGAAAATGGTATAATAAATGCATCTACCTCATATGGTTAGTGTGTAAATTAATGTAACTTGAGATGGTGCGTGTTAAGCATTAGCACAGTGCCTGTCTCTTGTTAGTAATACCTGCTTTTCTTATTAATTATTCTCTTTATATTCCCAGTTCCAGCTGGGTGCCTAACATATAATAGTTGTTCAGCAAATAGTTACTGGATTGAACCAGCTCTGAAATTGAAGCATTGGGTCAACAGCAAAGTAGTCACCCCACCATCATTTCTCCCAGAGAAAGGGAGAATAGATGGAAGCCAGCCATCATACTTTCCTTTCTTATTCTAAACTTCCCATCCAGCCCCAGCAATAAAATAATCTTCCTGGACCCTAACAATTTCAAGGATTCTTCAAATCACACTATTTGAAAATAGCTGGGTTGCCCTAATCTAATATGTCCCAGGACCCCAAGGTCACCAAGCTTCTATTAATGAAGTCTAGTTAAGATAAATGATAACAGTTAGTCAACCAACTGCTTATGAGCTCATTGGGCTTTTTAAAATTTACTATCTGCACTTCATAGAGACACAGGTATTTTGCTTTTGTAGGACATTCAACAGTCAAAGTAGTCTTTTAAAAAGCACAAATCAGACGCTATTATTGCACTGCTTCTAACCTCTAAAGGCTATCTATTGTAAAGAGATGAAATTTTCAACTACTTAGCCAGGCTCACAGGGACCATGTGCTCTGGTCACTTACTACATCTTTCCCTGACCTTCATGGGGCTCGAGGCACAGTTGTCCTTTTCAGTCCCTCAGATGCAACAAGCTCTACTTCTTGCTCTCCCAGCTTTAGATTGGCTAATCCATCTACCCAGACCAATTTCCCTCTTATCGTTAAGGTCTCGGTTCAAACGCCACCACTACTATCTTGACCAAAGAGACCTGCCTCCTCAGTGCCTCTCCATCCCTTTGTCCAGTCGTATTTCTGTCACTGTACAACATTTATTTACACGTTGACTCTGTCTTCCTCCACCACTGGACATTTGCTTAAGAGCAGGGACTTTGTAATTTTTTGCTTCCAAGGCTTGCAGCGGACACTGGCACGTAGGTGTGTAGGAAATGTGTGTCTAATAAAGAATAAATATGTGAATGAAAAAAAAAACTGTGAAACACTAACACAAGATTATTCTTCTTTCAAAAGAATAATGAAAAATAATTTCATTCAATAAGAGTCATTCTTAGTTACTGATCCATGACTTAGTAGATCCCATTCAATTTAAAATGTCCCCTTTTTTTCTGATACTTTCACAAGTCATTAATTAAGTGTTGCTCACTTTTAAGGCCAATCTGTGAGACATTATTTAACTTGTCTCCTCTAAAGTTCCAGCATGAACTCAGGCGGGGCTTCACCAAGTACTGATCATGTGACCTTGGCCTCTCATTGCCTCCGTTTTCTCATTTGTAACATGGGTATAATAATCGGCTTATTTCATACGCCTATGAGGAGGAAAACTTCATGTGTGTGTGTGTGTGTGTGTGTGTGTGTGTGTGTGTCTATATATATGTATTTAAACAGTGTCTTAGAATAGTGTCTGGCACATGATAAGCATTATAGAAGTATTGACTGCTGCTACTAGTACTGTTATTATGAGAACTAACTGTTGAGAATAATCCTTCATATAGTGGTTTATTCCACTGAAGATAAAGGAAACTCATAGAATATTAGAAATCAGATTAAACACGGAAAGCCAGTAAAATATACCAGGACAGAAGATGATGAGAGTGTGAAAGGATAGAGGAAAAAAAATGGTTTTTGTTTTTCTTTTTCTTTTTTAAAAAAGGAAAGAGCCTAGAAATAGGACAAAAACTATTCATTGGCTATACTGACATGGAGATCGCTGGTGACCTTCATAAGTAAAATTTCAGGACAGTGGGCAGAGAGATTACGGTGAGGGAAGTCAGATGGATGTAAATTATAGAGTAGATGGGACGTGAGGAAATGGAAACAATATATGATGATAACAATTTTGAAAAGTTCAGACATGAATTGGCTAAAGAAGATATGCAGGGATTAGAGGAGGAGGGAGGCTTTCGTGTTACACGTATAGTTTTTAACATTTTAAGTTGGCGTTACTAGTCTAGAATGAGGTTGAATTTTGGCAAGAATCATTCATAAGGAGTAGATGGGTTGTAGAAAATGCAGTGCTGTGAAGTACTTGAGAAGATGAGAGAAAATGAAATGCTATCTGTAGTGCACGTGGCCTTTGAACTTGAACTCCTGTAGTGCAAGGGAATACAAAGATCAATGCAAATGCTAATGAATTAACGGATTTGGCAGTGGACTATTTACTGACTTCTGTGTTCCTAATGAGTTAGGAAGCGCCTCACCAGCCCAGAGTGAAGGAAGTAGAGAGGATGGAGGAAAATTTGAGGAGGGTAGGGAAAGCTTCTAAGAAAATAGTCCTTAAGGAGAATTAGAAAGAACTTACTGTAAGTCAGAGCAATATTTCCAGTCTTGAAAATCCATTTGAAGTTGGTGTTTATTAATTTATTGGAATACCAATTTTCCCTGCCACATGATGTTTCTCCAGCTACCTGGATATAAGTTACACAGAGGCAGAAAAGAATGAGAGATAACAATCGAGGGAAAATACAATTAGTATTTTTTTTTTACCTTTTTCCACTTCCCCGCTCCAACTCTGGGGAGCCTTCATGGACATGGCTGCCCTCGCAGCCTGCAGCAGCACGCTGTTATCAAAGAATTCAAAGAAATGGAACATAGGTTTCCAACTTAATAATTCAGCAAAATCAAAAATTGTATATAATGTTTTCTGTTGGCAAAGATTTTTGCAATATAATTTGGTTCCATCTTTTGACAAGTAATTTGGCAATGTCTAGCAAGATAAAAATGTTAATAGCTTTTTACACATTAATTCTAATTCTGGAAGCTTATGCCGATAAATAATTTATAATCCAGAAAATTATTATATAAAGATGCTCATTGTCATGTCATTTGTAATAACAAAACATTGGAAACACCTTTAATTGTTAAGAATAGGAAAACAGTTTAGGAAATTATATCCACTTAGTAGAAAGTGACACAGTTACTATATTATAATTACAAGATGATGGAGCAAAATAAAATAATGCTTAATAAAGAAAGAATGAAGAAAGCTGACCTAAAATTGTGTCTTCCTTATGACAGTAATTATGTAAACATATCAATATTTATTAAAGCTTAAAACCAAGATAAAGTTTTAAAAGCTCTGTACCAGTAATGGGGATTTTATGTTCGTTTCAAAATATTTTTTGACACAACTCTTAGAATTTTGTTTTGTCTACTCCTTTTCTTAAGAATTTCTGATTATTACCTCACTTTTCATTTCATAGTTTCAAATAAAGCCAGCAATTTTATCATCAGAGAAGATTAGACTTATTGGACAGTCCATAATTCCAAGTTATTTGGTATAAAAAGACCATATACACTTGTAGGTGCTTTCAAAATAAAATTTCGAGAAGTTTTTTCTTTTTGCTTAGTCTTTCCTAGTATGGAGATGAAGCAAACTACCTAAAATTGCTAGCCATTCTTTTTTCATTTTTCTCATTTTATTGATTTATCTTGCCCTTCACAGAAATGATAAGAAATGAGTCTGCAGTTGCATCTGCCAATTTCTTAAATCCTCTATTATCCACATTATGAAATCATACTAGTATGAATGCTTCCAGTATTTTCAGAACTCTTTAGTTAGTATACTTTAGCATTCTGTATGAAGTATCTTATGTAAGTGTAAAATTTAGACTCAACTTCTGGAAGCTTTTGATTTCTTAGTTCAAAAGTGAGAGATCCTTAGTTCAGCCATATGATTAACAATTACTTGTATAGTAAGAAGCTCCTAAATTATTGTTTTATGGGTACCTGGCAGTTTTCTTGCCATTTCTCAGAAGTTCTCTATTAAACACATTCTCTCTCTTTCTCTCTCTCTATCTCTCTGTCTCTCTCTGTCTCTCTCTCTCTCTCTCTGTCTCTCTCTCTCTCTCTCTCACACACACACACACACACACACACACATTGTGATTAAAAGCACAGATTTTGGCATTATGAAATCTAAGGTTCAATTTCCAGTTGTGTAGTTTCTGGGCCACTTCACTTTAGGCAAGTAACCTAATGTCTCTGAACCTTGTTATTTTCATCTGTAAAATAGAAATTGCAATTATATCAGACAATCCTCAAAACATCCGTAATGATTTTAGAGTTTCAGAGTCAGGTAAAAGCAGGCACTCAGTAAATGGCTAGTGCTTTTATTACTTTATTATTATTTAGGTCTTGGTTTTCCTTGAGTGTGTGAGTCCCCATAATGAAATGTAATTTCCAGTAGATTGAGTAACACCTGTTTTCACCAAAAATTTTAACTGAGTTCATTACTTTCTGTGCAACCCAGATTAGTTTTCTGCCTCCTTTTCTGTGCCGTATGTAGGTGTTCAGTAGATTTATTTAATAAATGTATGAATGCATGAACGCGTAGATGAATTTTTAAATGCTTCTTTTTGAGAAGGTAGAACAAATGTGACACAGTAGAACAGATAAGAAAATAATCCATGGAAAAAATGGCAAAGTCATGTATGTGTCCAGGGCCAGCCTAAGAAGAATTACTTTTTTTTTTTTTTTTTAGGAAAAATGTGTTGAATAGCTTATTTTAATTATTCTTAAAAGTTAAGTACAGGGACTTCCCTGGCGGTCCAGTGGTTAAGACTTCGCCTTCCAATGCAGGGGGGTGTGGGTTCAATCCCTAGTCGGGGAGCTATGGTCCCACATGCCTCGCAGCCAAAAAACCAGAACATAAAACAGAAGCAGTATTGTAACAAATTCAATGAAGACTTTAACAAATGGTCCACATCCAAAAAAAAAGTTAAGTACAAAACTTTGCTGATGATTTACATATTTAGGACCAATAAAATAATGTGAGATTAGCTGTACTAAAACAGAATGTTGAGCTACATTCACATTAAGTGACATTATATAGTCTGAGTTTATGGAAAACTTCTGAGATGGTGAGTGACCTTTGAGCAGAAAAAGACAGAAGGAGAAATGGCCTTTTCTACATTCTATTGTGCCTCTAAGTAAAATGCTTGGTAATCTAGCTACAAAGCTCTATGTCATTGGCCTTAGGCACGTACTGTGATGTACCTTGTGAAGATCAGATTTTGCCATGGAGAGGATTTGTAAAAGTATCACACATTCCAGTACCGTTGGCAACCACAGCTACCAAAAACTCCAATTTAAATTGATGAGCCTAATATCAGATGATAGTATCATTTCCTTGTGGGTGTTCTGGGAAAAGGTGGGTAGGAAATGTATAAAAGTGAATACTTTATTGACTGAAATAACACTTCATCATTTTGAAAACATAAAATACATTAAAGTTGTTATAGCATCATACATGAATATTTCACTGTATTTTAGACCTTGCCTACAAGCAATGTTTTCTGCCCTTTGAAAGAGAACCATGCTTGTGGTATGCATTAATCATAGAAAAGATTAAACACTGAAAAGAAATTCAGCCTTTAAAGACAATTTGCTTTGATTGATTCAGTGGGTTCTCCTAAAAAGTTAATACCCAGAATTATTGCTTGTTAAATTGGAGTTACAAATTCTTTCAGAGTTACTTAGTATTTTCTTTAATATCAGTATCAAGGAAGGCAAAGCAAATTTACATATTTATTAGGAAATACAGGCACATAATCATAAAACAAGAAAACACAACGTTTTTATAGACTTTATTTTTTAGAAGTGTTTTAATTTTCCAGAAAAATTGAGAAGATAGTATAAAGTGTTTCCATATACACTATACCCATTTCCCTCTGTGACGATCAACTTATATTAGTATGTTACATTGTTACAATCAGTGAACAAATATTGATACATTATTGTTTACTATAGTCCATACATTAGTCCAGTTCCTTAGTTTTTACCTAATGTCCTTTTTCTATTCCAGGATTTCATCCAAAACATCACATTACATTTAGTTGCCATGTTTCCTTAGGCTCCTCTTGGGTTTGATAGCTTCTCAGATTTTCCTTGCATGACCTTGGCAATTTTGAGTAGTTAGGCTTGTGTAGGATGCCCGCTACTAGAATTTGTTTGATGCATGTTTCATGATAATATTGGGATTATGTGTTTGGGGGAGGAAGACCACAAGAGTAGAAGGGTTATTTTGTCAGATCACATCAAGTGTACAAAGTATCAATATGCATTATGAATGCTGAGGTCGACCTTGATCACCAGGCTGAGGTAGTGTTTTTCAGGTTTCTCCATTGTAAAATTACTGTTTTCCCTTCTCCATATTGTACTTTTTGGAAGGAAGTCAATATGCTCAGCCCACAACTAAGGAATAGAGAGTTATGCTTAAGATGGAGTACTACATAAACTATTTGGAATTCTTTTGCACTGGAGATTTATCTATTCTCCCGCATTTATTTATGTATCCAATTATTTATTTATATCAGAAGAACTCACGGATTTTTATTTTATACTTTGGGTCATAATCTAATTCTACGTTAGTTACTTTGTTCCTCAAATTGCTCTAGTCCTGACCCTTGTGAACTCTTTTCAGTTCAGTGGCTCGTGCGCCACTCTGAGGTATCCCCATCCTATATATTTTTTTGGAACTTCCTTACTTTCTGACACTATAAGATGGCCTTGTATATAAATCTTGTATATTTACTGCCCCAGTCCTAGAATCAGCTATTTCTTCAAGGATAACTAGGTCTTTTTAGTGGAGAACAGCATTAGACAGCAGGATCTGGGTGTGGGGTGTGCTAATTGCTGCCCGGATGTCATTGCTTCTAGATCTTCTCAGCTGACAGAGCAAAGAGATAACATGTGTGTACATTCCCCACGTATATGGACATATCTATAAGTATCTCTCTACATAACCATGTGTGTTAAGGTAATATGAAGCAATATTAAGCTAAGCATGAATGTATATTGATGTTTCCAACTTTAATCTGTTACCACATAGATCATCTTAGCCTCATCTCTTGCTTATCTTTAAATTTCAACTGCGGCAAAACACTTGACTTTTAGAAGTATGAAAATCAAATTGTAGCTACTTTGGGAAGCCACATCATCTAGCAGAAGAATTCTTAAAGGGCAAGGTGTATATCATCAAATTTTAATTTACAGTCAGCAGTACTTTGTAACATCCATAGGCCTCCAGACCTCTGCTTCCAAGAAGATGAAGTAGCCCATTTCTCCCAGGTTCTTCCACTTAAAACTAAAACCCTGAACATAACAACAGACAAACATAGGAAGACACTGAAAGGTGGAAATGAGAAGGCAGACTTAACTAGGGACTTTGGGACTTGAGGAATAACATGGTGATGAGTCCCCTGTGTTTCCTGTTGCTTCCCATACATCCTGGAGAGGGTATTACAGGAACCCCCAATCAATAACCACCAACAGAACAACAGACAAAAAAGCTTCAAAAAAGAAAACACAAAACCCCCGTTCCCCCTAGCCAAGGTATGAGGAAAGGGGTTGTCAAAGACAGAAAACCATTTGGGCAATAATATACACACTACTCGAGCCAAGTGCCAGTGGAATATTGCACCCATCCCCTATGTCCTGTGGTTTCAGTTGGGCCAAGCTACGATTTGATCTTCCACACCACCCCACTCCTGCCCTCCAGAAGAGGCAGTGCTCTGATTCGCCACCAGGGCTGTTTCAGTGTGGTGCAGTGGTGAGCTGAGCCTCCACCCCTTTGCATTAGCAAAGAGACTTTCAAAGGTGGTGCCTGACAGGCTAGTTAACACTGGGCTGCCCTCACACAGTCGTGGGGTCCAATGGTGGGACCTAGCCTCCGTCTCTCCCTGACATCGATAAGAATAGGATGTTACAGGTTGGAGGGAGTAGGCACCCCACTAACCCCCAACACATGGTGTCAGTGAGACCCAATGGGGTGCTGAATCCCCATAACCGTCCTGAGGCAGTAAGACAGAATGAGATGGCACAAGCAGGGCTAGTTGGCAGTTCTCTTCCTCTTACCCTGGTGTCAGTGGGGCCAGCAGGTAGCTGACCCTCTACCCACACCCGGCATCAACAAGAAGGAATGAAGTGGGAGGAAGGACAGCAAACACAGCAAACACTTCACCTCTCCCCTCCCCTGGTGTCAAGAAATCTACTGGGGAGATGAACTTCCACTCCTACTAAAAGGCAACAGAATGATATTAATGTTCCCACTTTTGGGGGGAAGGTGTCAGAAGGGTCAGTAGGATAGCTGAACTTCTACTTGATCTGTCTGCAGTGAGAGAATGTAAGTGCCCACTTTTGCTGGGGTTTTGACAGTAGGGCCCAGTGGAAATCTGTACGTAACCCCCCAGTCCTCATACTCCACCTCCAATAGGATGACTTCCTTCTAAAAAGTAATAATAAAATTAAATGGGATACAGAGTCATATAATAACTCACAATGTTTAGAATCCAATTGAAAAATACTCATGGCACCAAGAACCAGGAAATCACAGAATAAATGAGAAAAGACAATAGACCTACACCAGCACTGAGATAAAACATCTATTGAAATTATCAGACAGGGGTTTTAAATAAGCTGTCACATAAATGCTTCAATTAGCAATTATGTGTTCCTTGACGGAAATGGGAAAAATAGAAAATGTGAACAAAGAACTAGAAGTTATAAGAATAAAAACAAATGAGAACAGTAGAACTGAAAAATACAACAATCCAAAAACTTTGCTCAAGAGTAGAGTGGAGATTACAAAGCACAGAATCATGAACTTAGAAGAGATCAATACAATGTACCACATGTACAGAGAAAAATAGGCTGAGGGGTAGAGATGGGAGAAAGAACAGGATCTCAAGAACCTGTAAACAGTAACGAAAGCACTAACATTCATATCATCAAGGTTCCAGAATGAAAACAGAGAGCACGTAGGACTGACAAAGTATTCAGAGAAATAATGACTAAAACGTTCCCAATTTTTTAGAAGACATAAGCACACATCCAAGGATCTGAGCAAATCCAAAGAGGAAAAACACAAAGGTATCCTTGTCAAGACGCGTCATAATTAAACTTCTGAAAAGTAGAGACAAAACAAATCTCGAAAGTGGACAGGCAGAAACGATGCATCACTTATTGAGAAACCAATTCCAATGACAGCATATTTCTTGTCTAAAATTATGGAGTCAGAAGCATTGACATAACATTTTTCAAGTAGTAAAAGAAAAGAACTCTCAGCCACAAATTCACACTTTTTATATCCACTTTCTTGTTTGACTTATATTAATGGACTACCAACTCATCTTTCTATATCCGGGCCTGCCATCAGACTTCTCCAAAAATCTAGTCACAGTATTTCCAGAGTGATCTTTCTGAAAAAGAAACAGATTTTTCTTATAAAAGTACCTGATTGTGTTATGAAACTTTTCTCTCTTCTAAGTTACCAGGTAAAATCCTTCAATGGATTCCCATCTTTCTTGGAGTAAAATCTCACATCCAAACTCTCTTTGTCCTTTTGGGCTGCTGTAAGATTATACTGCAGGTTGGGTGGCTCACAAACACCAGGAATTTTTTTTCTCACGGCTCCGGAGGCTGCGAGTTCAAGAATAGGGTGCCAGTATGGTCAGATGAGGGCCCTCTTCTGAATCACAGACTTCTCATTGTATCCTCACATGGCAGAAGAGCTTAGGGAGCTCTGTGGGGTCTCTTTTATAAGAGCACTAATACCATAATCATTTCCCAAAGGCCCCACCTACTAATACTATCAGCTACGGAAATTAAGATTTCAACGTATGAATTTGGAGGGGAACACAAAGACTAGACCATAGCACTTACTATACATACATGGACTATGCATGATCTGGCTTCTACCCCCCTCTCCATTGTCTTCTTTTTCTACACGCCAGTGAGCATTTCTCTTTTTTTTTTTTTTCTTTTTTTTTGCGGTACGCGGGCCTCTCACTGTTGTGGCCTCTCCCGTTGCGGAGCACAGGCTCCGGACGCGCAGGCTCAGTGTCCATGGCTCACGGGGCCTAGCCGCTCCGCGGCATGTGGGATCTTCCCGGACCGGGACACGAACCCGTGTCCCCTGCATCGGCAGGTGGCCTCTCAACCACTGCGCCACGAGGGAAGCCCTAGTGAGCATTTCTTATACTGATTATGAATGGAACTCCTTTCTGGACTGATCCTTAACCATTCATTTTCTGGCAACTGTGAATTTATCTTCTCTTTTCCTCAAAACTTCACCCTTCCTTCATGTTACATATCCATTTCAATTGCCTTCTACAGGAAGCCCTACTGATATCGCCCATATACTACTGTCCACAGCATGAATTAAGGTCTTACTGTGTCTTCCTATAGCACTCTGTAATATCTTTTACGGTAACTATGGATTTTCTTACTTGAGTGTCACAATACATTGAATTGTAGGTGGCACTATAATGATTTTAGTAACAGTAACACTGGTGCCTAGTTTATCCCATGACATACTTTAGGTGTTCAATAAATGTGTGGTGAATGAATGAATGAATGAATGGTCAATTTGAAATCTTAATCATGTTACTTTTCAAAAATCTGTTAAAAGATACCACAGTTTTCCAGAAGATTAGGGAGTTAGGACCTGAAACTTGATTTAACAGAGGAAATTTTTACTCATACATCATGCTTAAATACCTCAAAGTAAAACCATAAACCCAGGAATTTAAGGTTATCCATTTGGACTTTCAAGCCAATAGTTAATATCTCCTGCCCCGACTGTATTAGATGGTTTCGATGCTCCACTCATATCTCCCCAGCACTCATCATTCCAGTATATGCTGATAGAATCATGCTGCCGCCTGCAATTATCCACCTTAGGGCAGGCCAGAAGTGTACAGGAGTTAATGTATCTGGGTGTAGCTTTCAACCAAGGACAGAGGGGACTGGAAGATAAGTACTTCAAGTTTCTCACCGATTCTTGGGATAACTCTGAGACATGTTCTGTAGAGTTTCACAGAACTCGCCTGAAGTACTGGCAGCAGTTCCCTGCAGGAGTAATTTATTCGGTAATACACCTCTGTTGGCTTCCTTCCATGCCTCCATTCTCAATTCCCACTCCACTTCTGAGTTTTCTGGAAGCACCTCCCAGATGAGCAGTTTGCACTCAAATTATCGCCTCAAGTTCTGCTTCTAGGGGAACTCAGTTGATAGCCTCCTAACAACCCAGTGCTCCTTACAGAGCCGTCACTGGTACAAGTACCAAGGCACGGCACATTACGTATCACTCCTCCTAAATCCTAATATTTTTAAACAGATAGGAAAGAGCATGACCTTGAAGAGAAAAAGAGTTCATATGAGGATGGCCAATGGATAAAGGGAAGGAGAGACAGTGCCATTTGTTTTCCATTAATGATAGTGTGAAATGTATGGGCAGATGGTCTAACAGGTGTGACTATAATTTGAGGAGCCTGCTCCCTTGGTTACAGAAGACTGCTATTGTTATTATTTTGGAACCACAACCTCATGACTTTATAGTTTCACTTGATGTAACCTTCTCCTTTACCTTTAAATCTTCGTACATCACTGAATTGCAGCCAATAGATTTATTTTCTCCCTATGGCTCCATCACAGAAAAAGACACACACGTGCACACACACACACACGCGCGCGCACACACACACACACACACACACAGAGTTTTGTGTATGCCAGTGCTAGAAAAGACAAGCTCATGGTGCATGTATGCAATGGATATTGTACATTACAGGTCTCTGTGAAATAGTCTTCTGCAGGTTCCTATGTTTATTTTATGAATAATTAACTTTAGTAAAGTTAATTTCCTGAAGATCTTGTTGAAGACTGAAGAAAGGAAGTAAATTGTAAAGAAAAAGACTTCGAAACTTGCCCTTTTCGCCCTCTCTTTGTGTCTTAATGAACAAAGGATAACTGGGCCTTTTTTGAAGCCTTTGCTTGAGTTGAAGACACAAAATGCAACCTGTACTCTTATCATAATATGTTCAGTTTATGAGTACCCAAACTTATAAACCGTGAATTTCCCTAAAGTTATTATACCATCTAGAAGATGTTTGCTTGGACGTTTACTTAAAACCAAACAATTGAGGTCTATGTGTCCAAATAATTTCCTTCTCTCTTGCTGTCTCCCTTTCAGTTTCCTGAGTTTCTGGGAAGGCCTGGTTTCCCCAAAGGAACGATTTCTGGTAGAAGTCTGAAGGTCTGACCCAAGAAGAAAAAATCCAGTACAGCCAATGAATTGAGGACAAGAAGTTTTCCGATCAGGTAGGAACATTTAATCTCATACATTACGATCGCCTTAAGTAAGGTGTGCTGATAGCTGGATATGATTTAACTGCTTGGAAAAAGATGCATATATATTATATGACCTACCCCACAAGGAAGCTGTTCTCAGTTCTCTTAGAGGTTGTGGTGTTTATCAGAGAGCGCCTTGGGGGAAAATGAATACAATAACAGTATGATGCTTTTTTTTATTATTAGCTCATTGTTGCCAAGTACACTTGGTGACCTTGGTGCCTGTGGTTTAATCCAGGGGGTTAGACATGTGGAACAGCACATTAACCCTCTTTAGTATTTTCTCCCAAGACAAATCATTTTTATAGGTTGTCTCCATGGTCTTCTAGTTGCTTATCAAAATTAAGCATCAAGCCTTCTAAGTGTGCAATAGCCCCAGTCAGTGTGAGGAAATCAGCTTGGTTCTTATTGGGGCACAGCTTCTTGGCCTTGGCACAAAGTGACTTCACATAGGGAGTTAGAAGGAGGAGAACGGGACATGAGAAAGGGGAGTTCTGTGTTCTCATTTACCTATGCATGTTGAAACTCCACTAACAGCTTTATTTTCATTAGCAATTTGTGATAAAAACTTAGGGTAAAGGGAATAATGAAGCTGTCCCATTATATGGCAGGACAAAAGATAGTAGTGACATCAAAATCAGGGCCTGTCCATCTCGTTTGCAGCTATATACTGAGTGTTAAGCATAGCATTTGACCCCTCATCAGTATTCAATAAGAAGATGCGTGTTGAATGATTTAGGGATGAATTGATGAATGAAAAAAGTTAATATGGTAGAAAATGTGTTTTATCCTTGTATTTTCGTGTGTTGACTTCTGTATTTCAAGACCCAGCACTGTAACTGACACATAGAATATAAGCAATAAAATGTGTTGAAAGAATGAATGAGTCCCCACTATTCTAAGAATAATTTTAAGACCAACACAGACCCCATATCTGCCAGAGGTATCCAGAGGTGAAAGCCTGGATCTCAGCTAGTGGTAGAGCTGACAGGATTTATCTAGTTTTAATAATTTACAGCTCATCCCATTACATTTAGGCATAGTACCTACATGAGCCATACAATTAAATGTTGACTGAAAAACAATGCACAACCTAGAAGTTGAGAATTATGTTTTATGTGGAAGACATACTGAGGACTGAAATCAGGAGACAGCCTCTCAGATAGCTCTGAGGGACTGTTCTGAAGAGCTAAGGGAGGGCACAGGGTATTTAGAGGTTCTTGCAAAAAAAAAAAAAAAGACAGGTAGTTGGAACATCAAAAGATTACTGTTAATTAAAGAAACTAGACATCTTAAGTTAATAAATGTAGCACTTTTCCATATATGGTGAGATGCAAGAATCTGGTCTCCTGGAAATCATTCCCTTGATTTGCACTTTAATTATCTAGGGCCAGTATCCTGTTTTCTCCATCCTGAATCCCCTCAGGGTGCGGCTTTGGGTGTGGCTTCAGTGGCTGATGGCTTGATGGCTGTAACATCCTGTGTTACTGATAAGGCTGGCTACATTCTTTCTCCACATAAATGACTTGAATATGGATAGTAAATCTGTGGATTTGCAAAACGTAATTCTTGGAGCATTTTTATAAGGACAAAGTTAAGGGCAATTTCAGAATCACTAGTGGCTAAAATTGCTATTTATACTTTTCCACTGGTAGGTAGTAATCTGCTGTTGCTGTCTTCAGTATTCCCAAGGGATAACAAAAGCCATTTAATTCAAGAAAGAAAGGTAAAATTTAGCACAATGCAGCTTCCACAAAACCAAACACACACCCAACTCTCTCAGATATGAAGTAGTAATCTAAAATAGAATCCTGGAACTAATTGCAAAACAAGAGCAAATGTACTCATATTGGATAATTTTATTCTTTTATTAATGTTTGATACATATATGTATTTATTATTAAAATTCAAAGTTGCTGTATGGAGAAATAGTTTTGTACCAATAGTGTCTTTGTATGTGTGTATCAATAATGTATGAGATTGCCTCCTATGCTCCTTTTCTTTTATTGGGGGGGGGAGGGGGTGTGTCACGCTACGTCAAGGTCGGGAGTCAAACCCGCCACGACTGTCCATGAGGGGTTTTCCCGGGTCCCCACTTCAGGCCGGTGGGGGTGGCCAGGGGCAGCCGAAGACGTGCGTACGTGCGTGCGTGCGTGCGTGCGTGCGAGCCTGCGAGTCCACGGGGCGGATCGCGCGTGCCGGGAGTGTTTCAGCCCGGCCCCCGGCTCATTGTGGTCGCCTCACGCCGGCCCGAGTTCGCAGCAGCGCTGGAGGCCCCGGGCCTGTGACCACAAAGAGGGAGCCGGGGGTCGGACGGGAGCGCTGCGGCGGCAGCTGAGGCCCAGACCAGGCCCCCCTCAGCCTCCCGCCTGCCCGCCTGCCCCGCCCCCGCCGGCGGCGCCGCGCCCCTCCCCCAACCGCCAGACTAGCGCGGTGCGGGGCCCGCGCGCGAAGACATGGGGGAGAAGCTGGAGCTGAGGCTGGAGTCGCTCTTGGGGACCGAGCCCGCCGTCTACCCGTGGCCGCTGCCGGTCTACGTAAGTGCCGTCCGTCCCCTCCTCCCGGACCCCCGCTCCTGTTCCCCCACGGCGCGCGCTGAGCCCACCGAGAAACGGAGCGACTCGAGTCGCCAGACCCTCTTTGGAGCCCCCCTTCCCGCCCCGCCGTGGTTCTCCGCGGCAGTTTCCAGCCCCCGCGCGCAGGGTGGGCAGAGGGGAGCCGGCGCCGGCCGGGGGTCACAGACTCGGCCGCGGGGATCCCGCGCTTCCGAGGGGCGCCCGAGCCGGTCTGCGGTTGGCTCTGCAGGGCTGGGGACCCCGGTCCCCCCGGTCCTGGAATGTCGGCGGGCTTGCCCTTCTGTACTTTAGGATCTGACATGTAGGGTTTCTTTTTCCTGGTAGTTTATTCTTAGCGCTGTCAACGTGCTTAGTTTTTTTAATTTTTTTTATTTTTCAGGGCACCCTTTCCTCCCTCTCTCCAGTTTTTTTGTGTTTCTGTTTCTGTTTTGTTTTAGTGAGGCATTTTGTCCCTCTGATCTTGAGTGGGTGGGCTGGCAGGACACTTGGAGAGGAGGCGTTCTGTCCCCTGATCTTGAGTGGCCTTTGGAAAATGACAGGCCAGACGGAAATTTACACAGGCGTCCGGTGATTGCAGAAATGCAGGGTGTCCGGCTAGGTGGGCGCCCGGCCTGTCGTCCCCCGTGGCGGCGTGGTGCGCGTGTTCCTTGTCTCAGGGTTTACGCTTGGGCCCCGCAGCCCAGCTTCCAAAGGGAAAGCGCAGCGGGCGCCTTGGGCCGGCGCCTTTGGGGCGCCCTTTCGTGCGCTCGGCTTGCGGGGGACCGGCCTCCAGGCGACCCGGCGGGGAAGCCCGCGCGACCCGGCCCTCGCGCGGGCTCCGTGTGTGTCAGTTTGTGGAAAGTGTGTCGCGCGCGGCCGGGGTCGGGGTCGGGACGCTGGGACCACCTGGGAGCCGATGTAGAGGGATATGATTTCCATTTTCAAGGCGCATTCATCCTGTGCAGGGAGACAGCCTAACATAAAATTTGCCTAACAAAAACTATATTAACAGGTGGAAAGACTATCTCCCAGTTGAACAGCGGATGCCTGGGACTCGTTTCATTGCTTTCAAAGTTCCTTTAAAAAAGGTGAGCAAAAGTTAATACCGTATTCTTCCAGAAATCTGAATTCACCATATAGAGCCCTGGCTCTCAACCCCGTCGTACTCCATTTTCCCTTTTTATAGCAAATACTTTTTAATACCTCTTTTACTATCCAGAAATGGGATTCATAGACAAATACAACCAACTTTTGTACTTAATTAAAAAACAAAAAAAAACAATGCAATGCCCTAACTATAAATAAAGAATAAAGTAATTTATAAGAAAGTAATATGTATCTCAGTATGTAAATGTTTGGGGATGACTATACTAGAAATAAAGAAATAGTCGGTTACTTGTACCATGAATGCAATAAACTGTGGACTTTGATTGATAACGATGTGTCAGTGTTGGTTCATGAATTCTAACAAATGAAGCACACTGGTATGGCATGTTGATAATGGGGAAGGCTGTGTGGGATGAAGGAGAGAGGGTGTAAGTGGGAACTGTGTACATTTTGCTCAGTTTTGCTGTGAATCTCAAACTGCTCTAAAACTAGTCTACCAATTAAGAAAAAAAGTGTGTGTTGCTGACACTTGAATAACCAAAGAGATCAATGGAACAGGGTACATGTATAAGCCAAATACATGAAAGAATATTTAGCAGTGAAAGCCATCCTTCCTATATGTAGATGTTCAAGAAGTATTTATTTCTGTGTCTATTTTCAGGCACTCCGCTTGGAGCTGGCAATACAGTGGTAGGCAAAATTGATGTGGTCCCTGCCTTCTGGGAGTTTAGAGTCAGGTTAGGAGACCAACATGAAATAAACAAACATAGAAATAACTATATAGAAGTGAGCTTATTTTCTTCGGTCTAATCTCTCTGGAAGAAAGGATTGTAATATCGCTTGTAAGCTGCAGAGGAGGAAACTTGACTTTGAATCTCATATGTTAGCATCCCAGGGTTTGAATAAATGGATAACATAGTAAAGGATTTTAAACATATGTTCTTCCTTATTTTATTCTTTCTGACAGAGTTTTGAAAAGAATCTTGCTCCAGAAGAACGTTTCTCCCCCTTGGATCTCTTAACAAAATCCAAGGACAGAATGAAGAACTTGGGCTGATTATTGACTTAGCAAATACTCGCCGCTCTTACAAGCCAGAGGTAAATGGAAGGCGTAATTGAAAATGACCTTCTTTCTGATACTGTAATAATTCATAGTAGTTCAGTAGTTATCATCTTATGCTAAGGTGAGTCCTGGCCTTCTCTCGTGGGTTCAAAAAGGGAAGCTAGTGGTTTCCTTAAATACACATTTGTAATTGCTGTTTCAAAATGAGATGAAAGATATGAATTGAACTGTAGTATTTGGCAGTAGGCTCTAGATATGCTTAAGAAATTCTATAAGCTTCCATGTTCTACATTTTGAAAATGAAGTAAACTTTTAGTAGTTACAGTAGTATCCTAAAAAGAAAGAAAGGTATGTCCATTATGTCTTTAGCACTTATGTTAAGCAGTTGCCTGAGCATGTTTAAGCATCAGTGTAAAAGACAATTGTTCTCTAAGTTTTATGCTTCCTTTTCCTGATGCCTTCTGATATAGTACAGAAACCCATCTATTCTCTTGGCCCATGTAGGACATTCCAGTGCAAAAGAATTATCCTCCTTCTGACCTGTTCCATGGCCTTGGGAGACAGTAACACCTAATGTCTTTTAATATTTGTAGAGCAGTTTGCCATTTAGAAAGTTCTTTCATATCCGTTGACTTAGTTAATCTTCACAGCAATCCTTTGCTCTTGAAGTGGAAGTAGTACTGATATCTCCTACTGAGTGCTTACCCTGCACTAAGCTCAGAGGATAGACAACTACAATTACTAATTTTACAGACGATGAAACTGACTCTCGGAAAAGGAAGAATTGAAATTTCAGCTCTGTTATTGCTTTTTTTTTATTGTGGTAAAATATAGAGAAATCATATTTCTTTTAACCGTTTATAAATATGCAGTTCAGTGGCATTAAGTACAGTCACAGTGCTGTGTAACCATCACCGCTGTCTAGAACCAAAACTTTTTCATCGTCCTCAACAAAAACTCTGTAACCATCAAACAGTAACAACCCCATTTTCCCTCCCACCAACCCTTGGTAACCTCTATTCTATTTTCTGTCTCTGTGAATTGGCCTATTCTAGGTACCTCGTGTAAGTGGAATCTGCAGTATTTGTCCTTCTGTGTCTGGCTTATTGCACTAAACGTCGTGTTTTCAAGGTTCATCCATGTTATAGCACGTAACGAAATGCCATTTCTTTTTTGGCTTAGAAAATCCCATTGTGTGTATATAGACCACAGTTTGTTATTCAACGGTTGATTGACACTTGGTTGTTTTCCACCTTGTAGGTATTGTGAATCATGCTGCTATGATCATTGGTGTACAGATATTTGTTCAAATCCCTGCTTTCAGTTCTGTTAGATGTGCAGCGTAGGTAGTAGCAGAGTTGTTGGATCATAGCCTACTGCCAAATACTAAGCTCTACGCTTAACCTGTGAGAAAGTGCCAAACTGTTTTCTACAGTGTCGTCTTGTTTTTAAACAATTATCACAAATTTTAAGCATATACAAAAGTATAAAACTACTGTGAGTGTTCCTTGTATACCCAGGAACTCATCCAGCTTTCTTATTTACCAACTGATGGCTGTCATGTTTTATCTATACCCCCACCTGTTTCACCCCATTCCGTATTATCTTGAAGCAGCTCCGAGACAACATGTAAATTACACCTGTACGTTTTTGGTACGTGCATTTAAAATATAGGACTTTTATTCCTTAATATCATTTTTTAATATTAAATACCCAGGGAGTGCTCAAATTTGCAGTTGTCTCCTAAACGTCATAAAAAATTGTCTATAAGAATTTTGAATTAGATCCAAATAAGGTCCACACTTTGCCGTGGATTGTTAGGTCTCTGAAGTCTTGTTTAATCTATAGGTTCTCCCTCCATGTCTCTCTCACTTTTTTTTTCCTCCTTGAATTTTGTTTTTAAAGAAACCAGGTGATTTGTCCCATCTAGATGCCGATGATTACATTCCATGTGTTGGTAACATATCCTTCAGTCCTTTTATTTCCTGTAAATCGGTAGTTGATCTGAATGAAGCTTGCATGTTTTGTTTTGGCAAGACAGTTTCATGGGTGATGATGTGTTCTTCCATGGAGACGTATATAGTTGTGTCTTTCTGTGGTATTAGCAGTCACTGATGATTCATACCTACATCCATTAATTCAGTTGAGGCTTCAAAGAATGGTGGATTCTGTTGTTCTTTTTTTCACTTATTAGCTGGGTATATTTGTACGAGGAGAAGATTCCCCTCATCAGCTGTTTGGTTGCTCAGTTGTAGAGGCATGATTCTCTTCTTTTATTTAACAGTTTTCAAAATAATGAGTTGATTCACAAATATCCTCCAGTGTTGACCAGTTTTGTAAAATTTTATTTATTCCTATCACCGTGGACTCCGTTACAGTTATTATTCTAACTGAGGCCCTATCTTTGGCCAGTTGGAGCTTCTCGGTGACTCCTGAGTCCTTTTGACATGACATCAGTTGTTTCTAGACTTTTTCAGTGGTCAGAGCTAGGAAATATGTACGTTTGTTTTTAATATTTTTAAAATATGTCATAGGTTCCTACTGCTACTTTCCATTTAAATTCAGAACTAGAGAATTTTCACTTATCCTTTTCTGTCTTCTATTGATAGTCTACTTTCTCCCACCTCAAGAATACCAGTTCTCAACAATGCCTGAAATTGCCTCTGTTTCCTAATTCGAATCCAAGTTCTTCTGACTCTATTCTACTACTCTCCTTAAATCACAGCCGCTTTATGGCCCTTGAAATGTAAGATAGAACATAAATGTAGGCAGAACTGTTTATGTCATTTTGAGTTACATGTGCATTCATTCACATAGATTTGCTTTTCCTTTTGCATGCCTGGTAACTGTCCGTTCTGCAGTTTGAATGAAAATCAAGTGATAATTACTGGTTAAAGCAGCTTTGGAAAAAATGGCTCTCATCAGAATGACTGACATACAAAGTTTAATGTACTCTCCTGGTTTATATTCTGCCTTCTCTAATTAATTTTTTATTCTTTCCCTACAAAGGAAATAATACATATTTTCATGGTTTTGCCTTATAGGACTTACCAGAAACTCTTCCTTATTTAAAAATGTGTACAATTGGGCATCAGGTGTCAGATGACGACACTAGTTTTAAATTCCAGTGTGCTGTTAATGGGTTTCTGAAAGAACATAAAGATAACGGTGAGTTGCTTTTGTGTTTGTTTTTGTTTTTCCTTTACCTGAACTTTGGTATGCATTTTGAGTGGGGTTGGGGATTTTTAACATTTTTAATAGTTCTGACATTAGTGTCAAGTTGTGTTTGGTAACATTAAGGTGGAAATGTCAGATGGTGCTACTAGAGTACGGTGTTTTTCCTGTTTATGGTCACAAACAATTTAGTTTAGTTTGGAAAGTGATCTTTGTGAGAAATATGAACTGAGCTAGCTTACTTATCTCTTTTTTAAAAATTTGAATGGAAAATACATAAAAACATAAAAATGTTCTTTTGTCCTGTTTATTGGTTGAGAGGTGGAAGAAAAGGTTTAGACTCTCAGGTTCTTAGCGTACATAAAAGAGAAAACAAAAAGCAAAGGTTCAGAGTGAGACAGATCCCTAGAAGCAAAACAAAACAGAGTGGACCAGGTAGAGTGGCTTCCTCATCATATATGTGTTTAAGATATTTTTGCTGCTTTTACCCTTCGGGTGCAAGTGAGGAAGAACACTACCACCTCTTACTCTTATCTTCAGACAGGAAGAACTTAAAAGGCTGGTGTTTTCTTGTTTCCGCTTTAAGATCTACTCTGTTGATAGTAGGTGTTAATAGCGTGTGAATTTTAAGGATCCACTTGCCTTTTTCTAGCATCTAACTATCAGAAGGAACATGGTGTTTGCCATGTTTTAAGACTGAGGAATCTTTTGTCTTTGGAACACCACTGACGCCCATGTGAAAGTGTTCATTTTGTCCTCTTTCTAAATTTAGCCTGAGGAGTGTGCACTTTATTAAATCAATGTAACAGACAGTAAATATTCCGTGTATATATAAAATGATGCACGTATATACATAAAACAGGGAGTAGGGGAGAGGGAATAGAGATGGAGGTGGGAAGATAGGGGATAGGAGGCGAGAGAGAGAGGGAGAGACTGGAATTTCAAGATAAATGTTCATTCTATAACCTGGTTGCTTAATGCAGGTACTAGCTCTTAAATATCTTCAGCCCTATTCACAGATCTTCCGTGTACTTTAGCTTTAAAACTTGAGAGGCTTGGCCTGTCCTGTGATAACCAGGGTGTCTAGAAAGGAGGCAAATTATCTGATGTGTTTAAACTGTAGTCACAGAAATGTTACCTCTTAAGACACTAGGGCGCAGCTGCCGGCCTACTCACTTCCTCCAGGCTCCTTTGTGTGTGTTCTGTCTGTTCCGCGTGGGCTAGAAGATCCTTACAAGTGCATGAGAACACGTTTGTAAACCTTGATTGTTCACATGTTATACCAAGTGTAGTCCATTGCATATGCTGACTCCTCTGTGGGTCTTCTGCATGCAGTGGGCTAACTTCACCATGCTGTCTGCCATTGCAGTCTCAGGACCTTAGTTATGATCCATTGGTGACTTCCTCTGCTGTAAGGCCCTCCCACAGATGCCAGGCTCACTGATAATGAGGAGGAGACTATACTACGCACTCCCTAGAATGGGTAGAGACTCAGAAAATGAATTGTTTCAGTAAACACCGAGAGCCTTATAGGTTTGTTGTTAGGGCACGGGGATACAGAGGTGAGTAGAAGTCTTTGTTCAGTAGCAACTTCCAGTTGTCTAGAAAGAGAAACATGTAGTGAGTCTAAGTGGGTTAATTATGATAAAAGAATCAAGTGCAGCAGGAATATAGAGGAGAAATTGAGGAAGGCCTGACTGAGGAGACAGCGTTTGAGCTGGGCTTGGGGGAAGAGGATTTTGCCGGAATGAGGAAAGGACAGCCCAGGTATTGGGGACAGGTACAAAAGGCCCAGGGCTTGAACTTGTGCTCTGGAGGGGCAGCCTCTGGTGTGACTAGAGGGTAGTGTGAAAGGGCAAAGAAGTCATACATTCATTTTCAGCAAATATTTGTATAACACCTTCTAAGTTGAAGGCACTGTTCTAGGAAGTAGGAAGAGAACAAAGTTCTTGCCCTTACGTACTTTCCATTCTAGTGGGGGAGAGAGATGAATAAATAAGTCAATATGTGGAGTGTCAAGCGGTGGTAAATGCTTTGGAGGATAACAAAAGAAGATGAAGAGGTGAGGGAGTGTGGTAGGTGATCAGGGAAGTCCCCTCTATTAAGATGTCGATTGAGCAGAGCCTTGCAGTGAGAAACAAGCCATTGGATATCTGGGAGAGTGGAGATGGGGTGGGAGGGTGTGTCCTGGGAGAGTGGAGATGGGGTGGGAGGGTGTGTTCTGAAGCAGAAGGAATAGTAGGTGCAAAGTCCCTGAGGCACGCCTGTGCTTGGCATGTTTGAGGAATAGTAAGGAAGCCAGTGTGGCTGGACAGGGGAAAGTGAGTGAGGGCAGGGCAGTAGAGAATGAGATCAGGGGAGGCTGGCAGGGCAAAGGAGGGAGGTGGATGATGTAGGTCCTTGTAAGTCATAGTTTGAACTTATAATTCAGTTGGAGAGACAGACTGATATCTGTTTATAAAGAGTTCTCAATGCTGTGCTAACAACCTGGGCTGTATTCTGTGCTAAGTGAAGATGTTCAAGCGACAGAGCAATCCAGCCAAGTTTATATTTTAGAAAGATAACAGCGTCACTATCCAAGACACATTGTAGACTATGTATGTAGTACGTGTATAGTGTGCTGCTCTTCTATAAACTACAGGATACCTGTTACGTACAAATACTTACATACAAGATACAAGTGTGAATGTAAGCACTTGGGAAATATCTGAAAGAACCACACAAGAAACTGGGAGAGTCGGACAACTTTCCATGTCCCGTATGATTGGAATGCTGAAGGGTACACACACGAACTAATGGACGTGTGCTCCCAGCCTCCGGCTAAGGAGGGAAATTGCAGGCATCAGAATCCTCTTTACGGATCAAGCGCGTTAATCCGCCTGCGTGATGACAGTCATCTCGACACGCCACGCGGTGGCGCATGCGCGGTAGAAGGAGGTCCGCGAGCTGCGTGGGCTTGTGCCTAGGCGCCTGTGGTTCGTGGCCTTGTGCTGGCACCGGGGATGCCGGGTTGGCGACTTTGGCACTCCTGGCGGGGGTGACATGAGCCAGTTCGTCGGCCACGAGGAAGGGCGGAAAGCACATCCCGGAAAGGTAATACGCCTTGGCCCCTGGGCGTTGCCGGTGGAGCTCGGAGCCCCTGGGCCTGGGCTTCCGTCTCTTGTGCTGTCGCCTGTCACAGTGGCCCCCGTGCGCTGGCCCGTCCGCGCTGTGCTAGGGGGTGCTGGTCGTCTCGCGGCTCAGTTCATAGTAGCTGAAAGGGACAGTGTGTGATGTTCTGATTTCTCCCCATCGTTTTAAAAGGGAGGCTCTGGCCATTGCTCCTTGGGTAAAATGCAGCGGGACTGCTTTTTAAGATGGGACTGTCAGTGTTGGGGACCCTCCTTAATTACCAGGATGGAATCCCCTTCAGTTCCTCAAGCCGTGTTGTTTAGGCACAGAAAATGTGAGTAATAGGCACTGGAACTAAGTTTGAGTGAAAAAACGCACCGGTACCGCCGAGTTTTCCATCGAGACAGTTGATCCGTGTTGTCTCTTGGAATTATAAAGGGCGTACTGTTGCTTCCTAACCAGTGTCCTTTGAGAGCTCTACCTCTGTACGTTCAAATGATGAATTTTGAGGCTTTGCTCATACGTGGAGTAAACCCTTAAATTCCCTAAGACCTTCCTTTCCTCCGTCTCATACCCCATTAAGCCCGCTTCAGTTTATCTCCTGAATTTCTTCTGAATCTGTCAACTCTTCCTCAACATCCTCATACTGAACTTGCCTGTCTGTTGCAATGAGGTCCTAACTAGTGTCCATATATCTTGTTTCCTTCCAATCCATTCTTCACACAAGAAACCTTAGAAGCAAGTTGGGACATTGCTCATCAACATGGCTCAAAAACATTGTTTTGAGAATAGAAAACAAACTGTTGGCCTTTAACACTCTGCGTGGTCTAGAATCCTGTCTGCTTCTCTGCTACGTGGACTCCAGCTTGGTGCCTCTCCAACTTTAATATGGGTATGCCTCTCCTGTGGATCTTGTTAAATGCAGGCTGTAATTCAGTAGTTCTGGGTGGGGCCTGGATTCTGTGTTTCTAACGAGCTCCTAGGTGACGGTGACCCTGAGAGCAAGGGTCCAGCTCCTGCCTTTCTCCCTTCTTTCTGGAAGAGCAGGACGTCTGCCCCCCCGGGAGGAGAAAACATCTGCAACGTGACTACTAGCAACCAGCTTCCCTCACAGGCAAGGGACCTTTACCACTGCTCCCTACCATTTTGTCTGAGGCGCAGCAAGCCAAAACACTGACATGCTGAGGTTTGCAGCAAAGAGGAGGTTTATTCACAAGGCAGCCAAGCGAGGAAGTGACGTGACAATAGCTCTCAAATCCGCCTCCCCAAAGGCAAGGGGCTTGGGGTATCTATGGGATAAAGAATAAAGAAGCAGGGCAGTATGAGGCACGGGGAGCATGAGGAAAGGTGATTGGGAAAAGGTGTGCTCCTCATTGTTCTGAGCTGGCGTAACTAGGCTACGGGGCTCAGCACATTCTCAGGCTGTAGTTTTCGGCCCTCTGATGGCAGGAGGTCAAAAGGCACTGGGCCAGGTGGAAGATCGGTGGTCCTCTCCAGTCTTAACCAGCTCAGCCTAACTAGACACAGCTGATTCCAAGTTCCTGGACAATACCCGGGGCAAACATCTTATTGCTTATGCTACGTGCTATTTGGAGGACGTGCAAGTGTTCAAGCTACCTTGAGGAGTGAAGACAGGATTTGACTAATCCTTACACATGGTTTCACCTCCAGATGAGCAGAAGAGGCCTGTAGGCTGAATCTGGCTCCTGGCACCTGGAATTGGAGGCAGATGGTTTAAAAACAGGCTCTCCCGCCCTCTGTGTTATCTTAGGTAGATAGACTATTGAACCTTCCTGTGCCTGTTTCTCCACCAGCAGCATGGGGACACTCAGAGTCCCTCTCTTGGGGGCTGTTATGGGGGTTCAGTGAGCTATAGATGCATGCACAGGCACACGGGAGACACCCAGTGTGTGTTAGCTTCATGCTTACTTTTTATTAGGAGACCAGTATTGTTAGAAGATTTCTGGTTTGGACAACAGATTAGATAGGTGGTCATTACTATAGTTTATGCAACAGCAATTCACATTACCATTTGCAAAAAAGCAGTTGGTTGTCCAACGGGGATTATAAACATCCATTTACCATGAGCTACTGAACAGATACTTTACACAGTAACTACTTCAAGTACTATTTAAGATCAATTCTCTATGTTGTCTTAAGCAGTTGTTAACCCCCAATTTCGTGAATAGTACCAAGTAAGTCACTTGAACATCAGCTAGAGCAATCTGTTATCACTTAGCAAGCCTAAAGCTATAGTTCAACAATTTTATTTACTGTTTTATGACAAAAATGACTCTCAACAGCTATGCCCTGGATAAGTAATCAGCTAAAGCTAGTTTGACTGACCAAATCTGATTTACTGAGTTAATAAGCCAGTTGATTTAGAAAGGTCTAATGCCTATTTCTCATCCATTCAGCATTCAACTGTTTCCCATGCCTAAAATGTCTTTTTTCCCATTCGTACATATCCAGATTCCTACTTCTGTGCCGTAGGGCTTGGCTGAACTACAACTGCCTTTAGTGACACTTTTCTCACCTGCACAATTGGAGATAATTTTAGTCTCCTCAAGACTCCCACAGGGTTACCTCTGTTGTGACACTTGACGATTTGGTGGCATATTTTACTTTATTTTATTTTAAATAGCCTTCCATTACTCCGTGCACATCAAACGGTAAATGCTTTCTCCTAGTAAACGTGTATAACGATTTTCTGAACTCTTCTGCTCTGGGCAAGATTCATAAATACACCAGGCAAACATAGTGAAAGAGGAGACAGTACTTGTGTTATATTCAGTTGGGTCTTGATACCTAAGTGTGACTCTTAACCAAGGATTATGCAGTAATTAAGGACACAGGTTAAAGTTGTTTAGAGTGTGTCCTAAAGTCTCCCTGGCAGAATTTAAATCTCTACTCTGGAAATTGTAGACCTGAGACAAATTACTTCCCTAAACTTCATTTCCTACATCTGAGAAAGCTAATAGTATCTACCTTGTAGTAGACTGAATAGTACCATTGCCCCCAAATGTCCACCTTCTAATCCCCAGAACCTATGAATGTCACCTTAAATGGCAGAAGGGACTTTGCCAATGGGATGAAAGTAAGGGTTTTGAGATGGGGAGATTCTTCTGGACTACCTGGATGGACCCAGATGTAACCACTGGTGTTCTCGTAAGAGAGAGGCAGAGGGAGTGTTTACTCCAAAGAGAATGTGATGATGAAGTTGGGGTTGGATTGATGTGGCCAGAAGTCAAGGAATGCTGTCAAGGAAACAGATTCTCCCTTAGAGCCTCTAGAAGGTGGATGGACGGCCTTGTCAACTCCTGGTTCCAGCCCAGGGAAACTGGTTTTGGACCTCTGTCTTCCAGAACCATAAGAGAATGAGTGTGTTTTGTTTTACGCAAGCTCATTGGTAGTCATTTGTTACAGCAGCCATAGGGAACTAATGCGTACCTCATAGGAACTATTTCTCCAATGAAAATGTGTGACTGGAAACACACTTGGTGGCATGTCTGACACACGGTAGGTATGCTACTGTGGGTAGTTCTTGGAAAGTAAAGCCTTGGTTTTTGAGGAATCATCAAAACCAGTACAATGGTTGCCATGTTTCTCCTTGTTCATCCTGGTGACAAAGCTGTAGAGAGAGCTCCATCCTTTCCCACAGGACGCCCACCCCTAGTACTTACAGGGAAGAGGTTATGTCTCACTTCAGGCACCTTCCTCTTTCCCTTTCTGCTTTTTGTTTCATTAATCTTCATCCAGCTGGCCTTTCTAAGTTAAAAAAACAAAACAAAACAAAACCATTTCTCAATGGATTCAGATACTACCCCAAGTTAATATTCCAACCATGTTCTTGTTCTTCTGGGTCTCACCACCAGAAATTTCTGAACTGAAATCCTCTCTAGTTTCTAGGATCAGTCACTTTCTAATTTCTCCCTTCTCAAGTTCAGAGTCTTGTCAGTTTAGTCCCTTCCCTAACCACAACATCTATTAAGGTGACACAGCAAAGTGATGAAAGTCTAGACGGTCTGGTTTTCATCCTGGGTTTCTGCCCGCTACTTACTGTGTGGCATTAGGCAAGCTATTCAACCCCCCTGGGCCTCAGTTTCCCCCCAAAAAGGTGAATATTATGAACATTACCTACCTATAGGGTTGCCATTATGAGGATTAAGTGAGTTAATATTTGCTAAGCACTTAGAATATTACTTGTTATAGTCTAAGCACTACAGTTGTGCTTGTTAGTAATAATAAATGCAATTCCAAGCGTATAACTTACTCAACTTTCTGTCATAACTTTGAAGTGTTGGTCTATCTGTTGGCCAGCGTTGCAGGGAAATGAGTCGAGGCATGGGCTGAGGCATTGCTACCAGTGCGTGGTGTGTTCCCAGAACTAGGAACAGCCGTGTGAAATAGGTAGTGGTTCTACTTGGAGACGGGGCAGACTGGAAAATGACAGCCCTGGAGGTGTGTCCATAGGTTTGGTGTCAGAGCTGCTGCCTGCTGAAGCACTGATGCCGGCCTGAGCCGTAAATGGGGAGGGGGGCGCTGGGGAAAACAGGGGCAGAATGGAAAGGGAAAATAGGGGAAGAACGGAAAAAGATAGCCTAGGGAGGAGGTGTGGTGTCCATAGCTTCGGGGTCAGAGGTGCTGCCTGCTGCAGCACCGATGACACCCGAAGCCGTAGATGGGGGGCTGGGGAAAAGAGGGGCAGAATGGAAAGGGAAAACAGGGGAAGAACGGAAAACGAAAGCCCGGGAAGGTGGTGTGGTGTCCATAGCTTCGGGGTCAGAGGTGCTGCCGGGAGCAGCACCAATGACACCCGAAGCCGTAGATGGGGGGCTGGGGAAAAGAGGGGCAGAATGGAAAGGGAAAACAGGGGCAGAACGGAAAACGAAAGCCCGGGAAGGTGGTGTGGTGTCCATCGCTTCGGGGTCAGAGGTGCTGCCGGGAGCAGCACCAATGACACCCGAAGCCGTAAATGGGGTGCTGGGGAAAAGAGGGGCAGAATGGAAAGGGACAACAGGGGCAGAACGGAAAACGATAGCCCGGGAAGGTGGTGTGGTGTCCATAGCTTCGGGGTCAGAGGTGCTGCCGGGAGCAGCACCAATGACACCCGAAGCCGTAAATGGGGTGCTGGGGAAAAGAGGGGCAGAATGGAAAGGGAAAACAGGGGAAGAATGGAAAACGAAAGCCCGGGAAGGTGGTGTGGTGTCCATAGCTTCGGGGTCAGAGGTGCTGCCGGGAGCAGCACCAATGACACCCGAAGCCGTAAATGGGGTGCTGGGGAAAAGAGGGGCAGAATGGAAAGGGACAACAGGGGCAGAACGGAAAACGAAAGCCCGGGAAGGTGGTGTGGTGTCCATAGCTTCGGGGTCAGAGGTGCTGCCTGCTGCAGCACCGATGACACCCGAAGCCGTAGATGGGGTGCTGGGGAAAAGAGGGGCAGAATGGAAAGGGACAACAGGGGCAGAACGGAAAACGAAAGCCCGGGAAGGTGGTGTGGTGTCCATAGCTTCGGGGTCAGAGGTGCTGCCTGCTGCAGCACCGATGACACCCGAAGCCGTAGATGGGGTGCTGGGGAAAAGAGGGGCAGAATGGAAAGGGAAAACAGGGGCAGAACGGAAAACGATAGCCTGGGAAGGAGGTGTGGTGTCCATCGCTTTGGGGTGAGATGGGCTGCCTGGCTGATCTGAGAAAAGCGAGTGAAAGTGGGAGAGCTTCTCCCTAGCTGCTAACTCTTCTCAAGGTCTAGCACGCACTGAACACTGGCCTGCCGGCTCAGCCTGGGTGTTGCCATTGCATTGTACGTGTCACAGAGCAAGGGCGGGCGGGTCAGGGGGTGGGCTGGGGGCCCCACACAAGCCCAGCCCCTGGAGAAACCCGGCCCGAGGGCAAAGAGCCCGAGCCCTTCTGGACTTTGTAGCGGCTGGGACTTGTCGCTGTGGGTGGCAGGTGTTTGGCACCGGATGGGCCACCATGCGGAGACTGTTGGGGACTGTGGAAGGCTTCTCCTCCAGAGCTCACGCTGCCTGGGCACCGGCTCTGCAGACCCCTCAGCCCTGGGTATGTATCGGCCAGCCCTTCCCCGCAACGGGGCCCAGAGGCCAGAGCCTGCCCAGAGCTGAGTGCAGGAGGCACCCAGAGCTTGCCAGGCTGTGGCCCGCCTCCTCCGTGGACCTCCCCAGCTTGTCCGCGAGCCCTGGAGACAGGAGCAGGAGCGCCTTCTCCAGGGCTGCTGAGCTGCCAGCATCACCGTGAGCCAGGCGGTGAAGGTTTCTGAGCAGGGGATGCAGAGCCCTGACCCGACTGGATGCTGCACCCCACGATGTCCCTTCCTGGCGGGTAGGTTCTTTCTTCACTTGTTTTTCGAAATTTGGTAAAAGAACATTTCAACCTTCGACTGTTCTTCAGGGTATACAGATGGTAGTGGCTTAGCCGGGATTCGAAGCAAGCCTGTGTGATTCCAGAGCTCGTGCTCTGGACTCTGGCGCCTCCTTATCATATATGCTTCATGTGTTACTTTTTCTTTTGTTTCTTGAAGTCCTTATGATACTTAGCCCTAAGTGCCATACCTGTAATGAACACATCCACTGCCCTGTAGGAGGTGTTCTTTTGTTCAACGCGTGAATTGGTCATCCACCACACTGGGTTCTAATCTCAGAAGATAGGTCAGGGACCACCAGTTGTCAGCATAGCACCATCCCACATTTCTGATTGAGGCTTGGAGCCTAGATTTTTCCCTTTGGTCTAGTTTGAAGGATCCAGGTATGTAAAGCTTATATTCTAGATAAATCATGGGCTATCCTGAAAGGAATTCATCAATGAATTATTCTGTATGGATTAGAAGCCAGTTTCTCTGGCCTTCCTGGAGTATATCCAGTAAGGCATCTCATTCATGTCTAGAAAGCAAATATATGATTTATTGCAACTTCAGCGTGGAGCGATGTATTGGTTTAAAATAAAGTACGAGCAACACAATTTGGTCATTGTGAGTATGCCGGCTGGGTCCACTCTTTACTACACATATGTAACTCTAGAGCTTCTTATGCCCCATAGAGGAGACATACTCTTGTGTGTCTAGGACAAGGGAAACATGTGTTGTTATTCAGGAGCTGGAAGCTACAGCATGACAGGAAAGAATTGAAAAATCCTGGTCTTGGTCTACACGTCACTTTACCTTGTCCGAATCTTGTTTCTTTGGCTTGCTTCATTGGAGTGTTTTCTCTCTCCTGGGACTGACATTGTGTGTTCTGTATCAGGCATGTGACATGTAGAAGTTTCAGAACCCAGAATCATATAGATCAGTAAAAATCTATATATTTTTGTTTAAAATCTATTTAAAATCACACTGGGCATAATTCATATATTCCAAAAGTAGTTTGACCCTCTGCTCATGAGATTCTTTTTATGGTATGTCGAAGCAAATTTGGACTTCCATCCCCAATAAACTTTGAGGTTGGAGGACACAAAAGCTTTTGCTCAGACCTAAATTCTGTCTGAAAAAAAAAAGGGTAACTATTATAAGCCCTTTCTAACCTCTCCAGGAGCAGAAATGATTTACAGCTATGGCATTGAACCATAATTTCTTGATCTCGTTTGAGAAGAGTTCAGTAAGAAACAGGGTCTTGATTTTTGTTCGTTGGTTCCCTGTTTTCTTGTCTTGCGTGCCAACAATCCACTGTAATACGTGAGTGAGTATGGCAGCAGGCTGAGTGTTCCCTGGAGCTCATTAAATGAACGTGTTTTCCTAAAATGACTTTTGTCTCCTTGTTTTCAGCCCCTCTTCCTTCCTCTGTCCTTTACTATAACCAGGGCTCAGCAAAAGCTGACTGGCTTTGTGCAGACCCTACTTAGGGTAGTCTTTTCTTCATTATTTTATTCATGGCCCCTCCATTTCATTGTTTGCCTTCTCGAAATGTGTTGAAATCTTTCTGTGGTTGATGACTTCCACAATGTCTTGGCTCTTATTGGTTGATTAATTTGGGTATTTCTACAGTTTTATTTAAACCTGGTTTCAGGAGGACCAGAAAGTAAATATATTTCCTAGTCTGCCATCTTGAGCTGAAAATCCCTGTGGATTTTAGCATCCAATGTTCCCATGGGTAAAAAACCCAACCTTGGCATCAATAGATGTACACTCAAGATTTCAGCTTTTCTTGAGCAATCACTAAGGATTTAATATGCGGTCACTTCTAATGGGAAAATAGTAACTATCTCATGGCGTTGATTTGAGGATTAACTTAGATAATGGACAAGAAAATGCTTGGTAAGGTTTTAAAATCTATAAAAAATGTTTTTTGTTATTATTTGATTTGTTGCTATTTCAACTTTAGCTGACAGTTGTTTGTGACCTTGCTTATGTGAGAAAATGCCTTCTGGTTTATTGTTTTGAAAGCCAGATTATATTTTTCAATAGCTCAATGGAAATGGCATCATTTGTGAAGTTGAAGGGTGAAGGCATAAATGTTTCTTGACATTTGAATCAACTATTGGTCTTCTGGGGCTTGTCCTTATTCTCCTGCAGTCTCTAATCAACATGGCATCCAGAGAGATCCTGTTAAAACGTAAGTCAGATCATGTCACTCCAGGCTCTTCAGTGGCTTCTTCACAGGAAAAGCAAAGTCCTCAAAGTGCCTCCACAGCCCTAGAAATCTGGGCCTCTGTTTCCTCTCTGACGGTTTCCTTCTCCTCTCCACTTTGCTCCCTCTGTTTTCCACACACTGACATCCTTTCTGCTCCTTGGATACTCCAAGCCCACTCTTGCCTCATTGCCTTTCCATCTGACTGTTCCCTCTGCTTGTACTATTCACTTCCCAGATATGCACCTTGCTCCCTCTCACAACCTTAGGTTCCCTCTTAAATTTTATCTTCCCCAGAAAGCCCTCAGTGATCACTTAGTTTCAGATCGCAGCCTCCTCCTACCAGCTAACAATCTCCATCCCCCTTCCCTGCTTGCTGTTTTTCTCCAGCACTTACCTGATATACTAGTTATTCTACCCATTTATTCAATTTTTATTTACGTATTTACACTTACGATTTTATATTTGCTTCTTTACTTTTGTCTCTCCCCTCAGCTCGAGAGAGGCTATATTCATCTGTGTTAATCACTGCTGTGTTTCCTGAACATGCCTAGAAAACATACTGAAGAAGGGTGCCTGAAATTTGGTAAGGGAGCCATCAGTTTTCTTGGCTGAATGAAGAAATATGCTCATAAATTAATGAACAAATCTCTGGGGTTTCTGAATTAAGGACTAATGGGAAGAGGAAGGCAAATGGTTGGGACAGGGTACTGCAAGAAGTAGTATTTGGAGTACTCTGATAGCTCTCCTAATAGATAACATTTTGTTCATTTAAATAGTTTTAACGAGAGAGCTGGGAACTAGGGACACACAGCATCGAGGTTTTATAATGCATTCTGTAGAGTTCTTTTCGAGTGTGTTCAAATATCATTGAAAATATATGCATGCATATAAACCTCTGTTACTTTATTTAGTGCTTTACAAGAGCCCCTCAAGGAAGGGGTAGTAGCAACTATCAGTATCCTTCCTTTATGATGAGCTTAATTTATTCAAAATTACATCCTAATTTATTTGTAACTGTGAAACTAGACTTAGTTATTTAGTAGACCCTCCCTAGAAACCTATGACGTTAATAAAACCAACAAAAATGTGTTCAGGTTCCAGTGATACACACACTACAGACTCAATTATGTGTCATCCATTTTAATGAAGGGAAGAAGTGATTTAACAAACACAGAGCAAACAAACAGAATATGAAGGTTTGTCCTCCATTAATATTAGTAATGGATAAAGTGGGCTCCAACGCCTTCAACGTAGCTTGAGACCCATCATCTCTGTGTCATGGGAAGGGGGATGCTCGGCCAGGATGTCTTTCTGTGTCACTGAGAAAATTTTCCGTAATGTATAACGATACTTACTGAAACGGATATGGGGCATTTGGGTAATTAGGAATCCGTTAGCATATTTTTCCGGAAGCCTTGACTACGAAACGAAGATAGTAGATTTGGACACTTGCAGCTATGCAGAAGTTGTTTGGGTATTCATCTTTATGCCGAATGAAGTAAGCTTATTTCATCTCTGCAGCTTCCCATATGCCATTTTCCCACCTCTGTTTTGTGTTTGGAAAGACTTTTAGAAATTAAAACTCAAGTTAAAAAGTGAGTGACGGGCTTCCCTGGTGGCTCAGTGGTTGAGAGTCCGCCTGCCGATGCAGGGGACACGGGTTCGTGCTCCGGTCCGCGAAGATCCCACATGCCGCGGAGCGGCTAGGCCCGTGAGCCGTGGCCGCTGAGCCTGCGCTCCGCAACGGGAGAGGCCACAGCAGTGAGAGGCCCGTGTACCGCAAAAAAAAAAAAAAAAAAAAGAAGAAAAAGAAAGAAAAGAAAAGAGAGTGAGTGACAACTTAAATGATATATGGAATATTTTGCTGACTTAGAAGAGCATGCAGAATTAAATATGACCCAGTTGAAATGTTAATTTTATTTTAATGTGTATATTGGGGTGGAGTCTTAAAGGTGCCAGAAAACAAGCATTCACCCATCCTGTTTGGAAGTGCAGCACACAGGCACCTTCAGTTACCAGTTCTGTTCATTCCACAGAATCATCTTGGGAAAACATACTGTTTTTTAGGTACCTGGTGTATATCTTAACCAGTTTGAAGAATTTCCCAAATACCTGTTAATATGTAGTTCTCCGATTCCAATCTTGCCACGTCCTGTACCAGTGACACAGCACATAGGAGTTTTATTTCTCTTTCTTTCTCTGGGTTGTTGAGAACCCAACGAAAGAACAATGGAATGGCATCAAAGAGATCAGGGTTCTTGACTCAGATTTACCATAAAATAATAGTGTCCTCTTGGGAAAATTATAGTTGTTCTAGGCCCCTTTCCTTTTCTTTACTTTGACAGAGCTGCACTAGATGACCCCAAGTAACACTGCGCTCTTTGCAGTAGTAGCTTAGACGTTATTGGTTTTCTGAAACAAATGAAGACAGTGACACAGGAAACTGTGCAACATCTCTGTAACTATGTTTTCTTAGAGTTGCCTCCATTTTTCAGATGATAAGATGGCTGAGCACAGAAGTAGGTGTTTTGACCAGAGGTTCCAGAGTAGAGGGAACTGAACCACAAGTTTCCTTCATTCCTGAAGCTCACTTAGCCGAAACATAGGCTTCTGAATATTAAGCTGTAAAGCATATTATCAGTGTGCTTTAAAAGAAGCGGTTCTTCTAGGATTTCTAATTAATAGCAGGCGGTTTTGAAATTCTTAGAAGATCATCGAATTTTGTGAGATTTACAGCTCTATTTTCCTGTCAAGCAAGTTGTATCAGTGCCAGACAATCATCTGAGCTTCTGGATGCTTCTCTGAACCTCTTGAATTTTTCTTCTTGCTATCTGAAATTCATGCCAGATAAGCCTTTTTGTAGAGAGCGTGTACAGACTTGTCTATTTTCATATACGAAAGCGATGCAGTGAGCCAGGTCGGGGGTTAAGCCCTCATTCTCAGAGTGGTATTGAGCTCCTGGTGAAATGTAATCCTCATTTCCTCAGAATAGAAAAGCAGTTATCTCACGTTTTTAATGCCATTAACTCTTTATACATTTATGTATAATACATATATTTATTGTACCTACGAGGTGTGCTCTCTTTGGGAAGTACAAAGCTATTTGAGACGTAAGTTGTTCATTTTTTTGTTTTCCCACAAATACTGTGACCCTTTGAGCAGGAAGGTCTATGTTTTATTAACATCTAGAACAAGCAGCTAACACGGTGTCTAAGATGTAGTCAATAAATATGAAATAGGTAAATGAACACATTTTTAAGGAAGGGCCAGGGCATGAACAAATAGAAAATTTTCATTTTCGGTCACAAAGCCACAACAGACATAAAAATGATACAGACAACAAGTGCTACGGTCGTTCAAAGAAGGCATAGAATAGATACAACAAGGATCTCCCCTATGGCACAGGGAACTGTACTCAATATTTTGTAATAACTTATAAGGGAAAAGAATCTGAAAACGGAATCACTGCGCCGTACACCTGAAACGGACACGACATTGTAAATCAACTATATTTCAATTAAAAAACAAACAAACAGACAACAGCAACAACAAAAAACCAAAGAGGTCATAGAAGTTCTTATGAGATTCCAGAAGAGAAGAGAAGCCAAATGAGGACGGGAGAGGCGGCTTTTGAATCCGTTCAGAGGAGAAGTCACAGAGGAACTAGTCATTGATCTGAATTTGAGATTAAGATTAAGATGAATTAATCTGAATTAATTAAGATTGCAACACAGGGATATTACAGATGAAGGTAATCACATAAACTTACTATACTGAAACTTGCAGAGGTTATGAGTGTTGCTCAAGATCCCAAAGCAAGTGCATTGTGGAATCAGAATTTTAAGTGAGGCCTAATGAACTAAAAACAAACCAGCACAGAAACAAGCCCTTCCTGTGACACCACGTTGCCTTTGAAGTCGTTTTTTTTGGTGGGTTGGCAGAAACTGGTTCCAGTGTTTCTTGCAGGAATGACTGGCCATAGGACTGGGCGTCGTAGCTTCCTGCCAGGCGACCGAAGGTCGCAGGCAGGTGGGTCACTGGGACACACGCGGAGGGGCTCCTGGCCGGCCCCCTGGCCGCTCAGTGCCCCTGCCCCAGAGCGGGGGTGGGGGCCTCAAAGCAGCCTTGTCTGAGTCCCCTGCCACTAGAGAGAGTATTGGCCCAACACTTGTAGAAAACGGGGACCTTGCTGGCAGTTCAGTGGAGGGACACAAATAAATCTTTGCCGACTTTCTGCTGAAGCTCACGAGGGTTCACTCCTAAGCCTCTTACAAGGTCAGCTGCCGAGGCTGCGAGAGATGAGTCAGGGCTCTCCCTCCACCACGGGGAGATCGCTGGTTAAAGCGCTCACGAGGGAGTGAACCGCGTGTCCGCACCGACACGCATGGGCAGACCTCGTCGATGCCTTCTGTCCGGGGTACGAAGCCCTCTCCTGCCTCTTCCAGGCTCTCTAGAAAGCATGTGCAGAGCCTCCCACTCCACCCTCGGACTCCGTGGGCCACAGCTGGAGGGACCAGCCAAGGAGCCGTGGCAGGAGGAGGCCAGAGGGCAGCGGGCCTCGGCCGGAGCCCGTCAGTCGGTCCCCATTCACACACCACCAGACGATCCTCTTGACCTGGGCAGTAGCCGCCAACCGACCGCTAAGGTGAGCCCGGCGCGCGCTTGGCTACCTGGCATGGCTGGGAACCCCAGGATCTCCTGGCAGAGGCGGGCATTCTCCTGGGCCGGGTCCGCGGGCGTCTGCGTGTGCAGGGCCTGAACCACCTTGGCCAGGACGATCTGGCACAGGTTGAAGGAGACGGGGGGCTGGCACCGTGTCCAGGCCGCGCTTGCCAGCCGGGCAGACCGGAAGCCCCCTTCCCTTCCCTCGGTCCGGCCGCATCTGGGTTGGCCTCCCGGGACTTGATGAGCTTGTCCAGCAGCTCCTGAGGGACGGTGCTGCCCGTGGCCCACCAAGACTGGCAGCAGCGCCAGGGCCTCACAGGGCACGGCGCCCCCGGCCCCAGAGCCTTCCCTCTGGTTCTCATCACCGGCTGTCACCAGACTTGCATGCAACGTGCTTTTCTTTTCTCTTGTCTTCTTTACGTCCCTCAGCCACGCAATGCGGTGAAGCCCTGACGCTCGCTGCCGCGTCGGTACACCCTGAGAACACGATGCTCAGCGAGCAAAGTCATACACAGAAGGACACACAGGGCGTGACCCCACTGAGGAGAAACGTCCAGAGCAGGTAGATCCACAGAGTCAGCGAGTGGGTTCCTGGTTGTCAGGGGCTGGCGAGGGGACGGAGTGATAGCTAAGGGCGTGAGGGACATTTTCGGGATGATGGAAATGGTCCAAAGCAGTAGTGACGTCTGTACGGCTCAGTAAACTGTCCCCACACGCCCCGGTGCAGCCTGTGAGAGCATCGCTCTCAGGATGAAGGGCTGACCACAGGAAGACTGAACGAGCAGTGGGTCCTGGGCCCAGACTCTCAGCTGGCGCCCCCCCACGTGGGGAAGTCACTGGGACTTGCTGAGCCTCCACGGAGACTGGCAGCAGCCCCCGAGCTCACAGGGCACTGCGCCCCCGGCCCCAGAGCCTTCCCTCTGGTTCTCATCACCGGCTGTCAGCAGACTTGCAGGCAACGTTCCTTTCTTTTCTTTTGTCTTTTTTAAAGGCAACTCTTGAGTACATGTATTTAACATGCAGGGAACCAGCCCTGACTCCTTGATCTGGGTCTTCCAGCCTCTAGAGCCTCGAGGACATCCATTTCCGTTATTTACGCGCCCAGTGCCTGGGGTTTGATGATGGAAGCTGACACCGAGGGCGTCACCACGTGTGGGGTGATGTCAGTGAAAGAATCCCGTGGCGAGGGCCTGCCTGAGGACCACGCATGCCCGGGCCCTCCCCGCCCCCGCCTGCAGCCCTGCGCCTGGGAGCGGAGCTGGTGCATCGCATGCCCGACGTCGTGGAAGTTGGTCTCCCGCTCATCATGCCGCAGCAGGGAGGGCAGGTTGGGCGTAGGCTTGGCGAAGTTGGCCACCGTGGCCGCGATGGCGATCTGGCAGCTCCCATCGTGCTGTAGGCAGGCCGAAGCAGGCCGCGTGCCCGGACTTCCCCACCCTGCGGAGGGACGTGGATGGGGCCCCGCTTCCACAGAGGAGCCCCGGCCCACAGCCGACAGGTTCCCCCACCACGCACGCACCGAGGATAGAGGTCAGGGAGAACTTGCCGATGGATGACCTTGCCCGAGGCCACGTCCCAGACCGTTTAGAGCCTCACGTCTTCGTGACACGTGCTCGTGCCCTCCTCCAGGTCGAAGGTCAGCCCCAGCAGCTCCTGGGAGATGCCCAGCAGCCCGCGTGTGACCGCCTGCACGGGGAAAGACTCCTTGAGCAGGTACTGGTCCACGTGGTAGCGCGTCTCCTCCCCCTGGTTCACGTAGTAGCGCAGGTCCCAGGCGTTGATGGGGCCGTCAAAGTGCAGGCCCCGCCTCTGGCACTCGGCCTTCTTTAGCTCCAGGATCACGGCCGCTCCTGCTCCCCGAGGGGCTTCAGCTTCTGGGCCAGCTCACCTGCGGGCGGAGGGGAGAGGCTCGGCTACGTCCCTGGGGCGGCCCCCCAGCCACCCCCGACCCTGCGCCCCTCGAGGCAGAATGAAGGGTCTGGGATGGTGACCCCCAAGGGCTGACACAGTGGGGTCTCAGGCAGCACCACGTCCGGTCAAGGTCCGCCTGACCCCGTCCCCACTGGGACTCAGGGGGAGGCGGTGTTACCTAGGACAGTGGCCACCACCTGGCTGGTCTTGTCCGTGTTCATCTCCAGCACAGAGTCGGCATGGTGCGGAACCCCAGCAGGCGGGACTTCAGGGCCTGCAGCCTCACCAGCTCCCTGAGGATCACGCAGTTCTCCTGGAAGCCAGAGACGGAAGGCGCTGGGGACCGAGGGCCACGCCCTCCCCACGGGCCCCGGGCCAGGTCTCTGCAGGCGGGCAGGGCTCCCAGGCCACTGGCGGGCACAGCCAATCCCCCTCCCTCCTCCTCCTGGCCCGGATTTCTAGACACTTTGGTGCTGTCCTAACACGTGGCCTTTATTAACACAGGTCCTTTTGGAAGCAGAAACGGCATGAACGTGATGGGCTCTAAGGCCAAGGGCAGGAAGAAATGCGGCCAGGCTCTCCAGGAGCCACCAAGGGGCCTCCCCGGGCTCAACAAGACAAACACGGCTGCCGTGCAGACAGTAGCTCAACCCCACGGCGCCCGAACACCCAGCCCCTGGACGGTGAGACACCTGTTGCTGCAGGTGGCCCGTGGCTCACTGATGAGGCCCGGCCCCAGGCGTACGCCACCTTCTCGGGGGCCACCTCTCCGGTCTGCAGTGGGGTTCTCCTGGGAGCCCCCCGTCACCACAGCACCAGCGTGGCCTGTCTGTAGCCCAAGAAGGTGGGGACGCAAGACTGTCCCCCGTGCACCCCGCATCCCCCGCGAGGCCGAGCGAGCACCAGTGGTGTCTGCGGGGAAGGTGAAGGGCTCACGCACAGCCCCCATCTACAGAAGCACAGACTGCAGCCACATGCGCTATGGAACAAACACAAGTGTCCATGCAGGACCCGATGTCTGAATGTCAAGGCCATGCCCGGGCCACAGTGAGAAGGTGCATCCCCCATGCAAGCCACAGAGAGGGGATGGGGGGGTCCATCTGCGATTCTGAGCTCATCGGGCATCACCCCAGAGGGAGAGGGAGAGGGAGAGGGAGAGGGAGAGAGGTAGACAGAAGTACAGAGGGAGAGAAAGAGAGAGGGAGGGAGAGACGTCTCTCCCTTCCCTGGGGGTTCTCTAGTGCAGCCAAGGCTGAAAACCACGGCATTTTGGGAGATGGGTCCTCGTGGAAGAGTTAAATAGTCGCTCATGGCATTATCGACACATACTAAAAAAGGCCCCAAATCTTGGGGAGTCAGGGAGGGGAGTGTCGGCTGCCTCGTAAACGAGGAGAGATTGGGCATCAGAGGAGGTGCCTGTGCAGCCTGCGCCCAGGGCCCCGCAGACTTCATCTCCCAGCGGTGGTCCTGGGCTGGAAGTCAGCGGGGAGGTCAGGCTGTCCAAGCATCAACGTTGACTTCAGGGCTGATCTAAAAGGCGCCTGGTGTTTGTTGAAGCAGAAAAAGGAGAAAGCAGTAGGGAGTGGATGGGAGTGGGAGGGGGAGGGAGCCCCCCTCCTCAGCACTTCTACCGCTCTCCCTCTCTCTCTCTCTCTCTCTCTCTCTCTCTCCCTTTCTCCCTCTCTCCCTCTACCTCGCTGCCTCTCACTCTCCCTCTCCCTCCATCTCTCCCTCTGCCTCTCTCCCTCCCTCTCTCCCTGTCCCTCTCTCTCTCTCCCTCTTTCCCTCCCCCTCTCCCTCTCCCCCTTTCCCTCTCCCTCTCCCCTTCTCCCTCTCTCCCTTCCTCTCTCCCTGTCCCTGTTCCCCTGTTCCGCACGCTCTGGCTCTACCTCTTTCCCTCTTCCTCTCCCTCCACCTCCTTCCCTCTCTGGAGAGGGAAGGAGGTGGAGGGAGAGGGAGAGAGAGATGGAGAGGGAGGGGGGGAGAGGGAGAGAGAGGGTGGAGAGGGAGAGAGTGATGGAGGGAGCGAAAGATGTCTCTCCCTCCCTCCCTCTCTCCCTCCCTCTCTCCCTCTCCCTCCCTCCTTCTCCTCCCTCTCCCTCTGGCTCCAACTCTCCTCCCTCCATCTCTCCCTCTCCCTCACTCCCTCCCAGAGAGGCAGAGATAAGGCAGAGGGAGAGAGGAAGAGGGAGAGATGGAGGGAGAGGGAGAGGGAGGGAGAGGGAGGGAGAGGGAGAGAGGGAGAGGGAGAGAGGGAGAGGGAGGGAGAGGGAGAGAGGGAGAGGGAGAGAGGGAGAGGGAAATAGGTCTCTTCCTCCCTCCCTCTCCCTCTCTCCTCCTCCTCTCCCTCTCTCCCTCTCCCTCTCTCTCTCCCTGTCCCTGTTTCCCTGTTCCAGTCTCCCTCTGCCTCTCTCCCTCTCCCTTGTCTCTGCCTCTCCCTCCATCTCTCCCTCTCTGAGAGGGAGTGAGGGCGAGGGAGAGATGGAGGGAGAGGGAGTGAGGGCGAGGGAGAGAGGGAGGGAGAGGGAGGAAGAGGAAGAGTGGAAGGGAAAGGGCGAGGGAAGGAGAGGGGGAGACGGAGGAGAGAGGGAGAGGGAGGGAAGAAGAGACCATTTTCCCTCTCCCGCTCTCCCTCTCTATCTCTCTCTCCCTCTGTCCCTCTCTCTCTTCTTCTCTCCCTCTCCCTCCATCTCTCCCTCTCCCTCTCTGTCTCTCCCTCCATCTCTCCCTTTCTGGGAAAGAGTGAGGGAGATGGAGACATGGAGGGAGAGGGAGGAGAAGGAGAGAGGGAGGGAGAGAGGTGTAGAGGGAGAGAGGGAGAGACGTCTTCGCTCCCTCCCTCTATCCCTCTCTCCCTTTCCCCCCTCTCTCTCCCTCTCCCCCTCCCTCTCCTGCTCTCCCTCTCCCTCTTTCCCTCTCCCTCTCCCTCCACCTCCTTCCCTCTCTGGAGAGGGAAGGAGGTGGAGGGAGAGGGAGAGCGGAACAGGGAAACAGGGACAGGGAGAGAGGGAGGGAGGAAGAGACCTCTTTCCATCTCCCTCTCACCCCCCCTCTCCCTCTCCTCTCCATATCTCTCTCCCTCCCTCTCCCTCTCCCTCCCTCTCTCCCTCTCCCTCTCTCCCTCTCCCTTGTCTCTGCCTCTCTATCTCTCCCTCTCTGGGAGGGAGTGAGGGAGTGGGAGAGTTGGAGGGAGGGAGAGGGAGAGAGGGAGGGAGGGAGAGAGGGATAGAGGGAGGGAGCGAGAGAGGGATAGAGGGAGGGAGGGAGAGGGATAGAGGGAGAGAGGGATGGAGGGAGGGAGTGAGAGGGAGGGAGGGAGGGAGGGAGAGACGGTCTTTCGCTCCCTCCCTCTCTCCCTCTCTCCCTCTCACCCCTCTCTCTCCCTCTCCCCCCTCCCTCTCCTGCTCTCTCTCCCTGTTCCTCCACCTCCTTCCCTCTCCGGAGAGGGAAGGAGGTGGAGGGACAGGGAGAGGGAAAGAGGTAGAGGGAGAGCGTGCGGAACAGGGAAACAGGGACAGGGAGAGAGGAAAGAAGAGAGGGAGAGGGAAGAGGGACGGGGGAGGCAGGAAGAGGGAGGGGGAGGAGGGAGAGAGACGGGGGAGAGCGAGGAGGTAGAGGGAGAGGGAGGGGAGAGGGAGAGGGATGGGGAGAGCAAGGGGGAGACGGAGGTGGAGAGGGAGTTGGGAGAGGGACAGGGAGAGGGACGGGGAGGGGGGAGAGGGAGGGGGGAGGGAGAGAGGGAAAGAGAGAGACGCAGAGGAAAGAGGGAGAGGGAAGAGAGAGAGGGACAGAGGGAGAGGGAGAGAGGGAGGAGGAGAGGGACGAGAGGAAGCAGGGAGAAAAGAGAGAAAGAACACACCATCTACATTTCTGTCAAATGACACCGGGGATCCTTACACAACCAGGAGAAAATAACACAGCGAGGCTCTTTCTCAGCTGGAACTGGAACTGCAGATGGGGCCAAACACCACCAGGGTGGCCACACATGTCCAGCTGCCGCCCCAGCCCCCTGAGTCTGGTCACCAGGGCTCTGAGTGTTTGCTCCAGGGACCTGGGGTTCACCCTGTCACCCTGGAGGTCGGGCCTAGACAGCATGGCCCCGGGCTGGACACATAGGGAGAAAAGCATCCCCACAGGCCAGCTTGTGCGAGCCGATTCAGCTGCCAGGTTTTAGAGGCCCGGGATCACCCTGTGGCCCATGAAAGCCAGGAGCCAGGAGGGTCTTGCATCGGGATTCCTGTCCGTTGGACTGGAACGTTTATGTAAGGAGTCTTGGAAACAGTGGTAACAAGACTGAATTCGAAGGAGCTTTAGGATATTATGGACCACTCCGAAGTGTGTGGGTTGCTAAAAACCCTCCCGGCTTCACTCTTGTTGAAAATGAAGATCCCCGAGATGCAGCGGATGCTGTCTGAGAAGTAGACGGGAGAACACTCTGTGGCTGCCGAGTAAGAGTGGACCTGTCGAATGGGGAAGGGAGAAGTCGAAATCGTGGCCGCCTCCTTCTTGGGGTCGTCGCCCTCGAGATGATTATCGGAGGAGGAGTCCTCCCCCTCACCACAGATCTCCAAGACGGAGAAGCTTCTCCCGCAGCCGGAGCAGGTCCCTTTAGTAGATATAGGAGAAGAGAGAGATCACTGTCCCAGGAGAGAAATCGCAAGCCGTCCCGATCTTTCTCTAGGTCTCCTAGCCGATCCAGGTCAAATGAAAGGAAATAGCAGACCACTTTGCAAGAGGAGTGGTGCACAGGAAATACCTTCATTTGACAGGAGTATGTACAGAAAATTCAAGTTTCGTTTGAGACTTCCGAAGCTTGATGCACTTTTTAAATGTTTTAGCTGTTCCCGTTTGTCTGTCTCTTGGGACAGTGACACATAAAGGTGTCATTCTCTGTGGTTTGAAATGGGTCATATGAGGCATGTAATATGAAGAATTGTTTCTTTACAATGTTCTCTTAAGCAGAATTGAATTTGCTTTGAATTTTTGGTCTTGCCTAGACTGATAATAAAACTCTAACTCCTGCCCACCTAAAGTGTGATGTTTATTATTATGGAAACAACACTGGCAAACATTAAAAAGACTTTCTGTAGCTGGGATACGGTATGCAGCTGTAGTCAAGCAAGCAGTCTTTAAAAGGTACTGTGAACACAAGCCAGCAGGTAGAAATGAAAGCCGCACCCTTACCCTAGATGAGAGGTTTAAGAATTCCACTAGTCTTCACACTGGACAAGAGGTTGTCCAGTGAGTTTAGCATCTAAGAAGTTTCAAGGAAGTTAGTTAACCTTTGAGTTAGGTCATAAGTCCCCTCTGTGATTGCTGTACATGAATACATAGCTCTTTGTAAAGTTTTTTGGAAGTTGAGATTATCAAGACACCAATGTCCTGCCAGATTAAGAGTATATTGTAGAGCTGAACTTTGAGTTACTGTGCAATTTTTTTTTCATGCTGTCATCTGTAATATGTTTTGTGAGACTCCTTGGGATTAAAGTTTTGGTTCCAAACGGAACAAAGAAAACAAAAAAAGGATCCACCTGCCAATGCAGGGGACCCGGGTTCGAGCCCTGGCCCGGGAAGATCCCATGTGCCGCAGATCAACTAAGCCCGTGGGCCACAACTATTGAGCCTGCGCTCTAGATCCTGGGAGCCACAACTACTGAGCCCCCATGCCACAACTACAGAAGCCCGCACATCTAGAGTCCGTGCTCCGAAACAAAAGAAGCCACTGTAATGAGAAGCACATGCCCGCAACAAAGAGGAGCCCCTGCTCGCCGCAACTAGAGAAAGCCCGTGTGCAGCAATGAAGACCCAACGCAGCAAAAAAAAAAAAAAAAAAAAAAAAAGACGCTACTGGCCAGGTGATCAAGGGTAAAATTGTTTGTCACAAGTCCCGTTGATGGTGTGTATCCTTGATGTGTGTATCCTTCATGGTGTGTATCCTTGACGATGTGACCTGAGGAGAATGACATTTTTATCTCTGTCTGGATCTTCCGCCCCAAACCCCATAACTCCAGCCCAACCATAAGAAAAACATCAGAAAACCAACAGACAAACAAATTGAGGGACAAAATACCTGACCAGTCCTCCTCAAAACTTTCAAGGTATCAAAACCCAGGGACGTCTGAGAAATGTCACAGCCCAGAGGAGACTGGGACAGAAAAAGGGTGTTAGGGGAAAGCTAGGGAAATTCTAATAAAGTGTGGACTTTAGTTAATAATAACGTATCCATCTCGGTTCCTTAGTTGGATAAGCATGTCGTACTAACGTACTAAAGTACTAACGTGTTGGAAATAGGGGTACTGGGTCGGGGGTCCACAGCACTCTGTACACTCTGTACAGATCTTTGCAACTTTTTTGTAACTCTAAGCTATTCTAAAATTAAGCAACTACTAAACAGAGATAAGAATGTTATTTCCCTGATTTGAACATGGCTGAGTTTGTTTTCATGGTCACATTTGTGCTATCTGGATGTGTCTTGGAATCAGTAGCAAAGGAGAGTTGCCAGCCCCTGGGAAGATGCGGCTGGTTTGCAGGTGGCTTGCTCTGGAGCTGAAGACCAGGGTGGGAAGTCTGCAGCCTCGGGCTGCACTTAGAACCATGGGAGGGGATGGGCCAGCTCAGTTAGGGATGGAACCTATAAATAAAACTTTTTCTTTTCCATTATGGCTTATCACAGGATATTGAATATAGTTCCCTGTGCTAGACAGTAGGACCTTGTAGCTTATCCATCCTATATTTAATAGTTTGCGTCTGCTAACCCCAAACTCCCAATCCAACCCTCCCTCACTCTTTCTCCCCCTTGGCAACCACAAGTCTGTTCTCTATGTCTGTGAGTCTGTTTTTGTTTCGTAGACAAGTTCATTTGTGTCGTATTTTAGATTTCACATATAAGAGAGATCATATATGTGTCTTTCTCTTCTGACTTACTTCACTTAGTATGATAATCTCTAGGTCCATCCACGACGTTGCTGCAAATAGCATTATTTCATTCTTTTTATGGCTGAATATATTCCATTGTATATATGTACCACATCTTCTTTATCCACTCACCCATCAGTGGACATTTAGGCAGCTTCCACATCTTGCCTATTATAAATAGTGATGCAATGAACACTGGGGTACATGTATCTTTTCTTTCTTTTTCTTTCTTTCTTTCTTTCTTTTTTCTTTCTTTTTCTTTCTTTCTTTCTTTTTCTTTCTTTCTTTCTCTCTCTCTTTCTTTATTTTTTTGTTACACAGCATGTGGGATCTTAGTTCCCTGGCCAGAGATGGAACCCATGCTCCCTGCACTGGAAGCACAGAGTCTTAACCGCTAGACCACCAGGGAAATCCCAGGGGTGTATGTATATTTTTGAATTAGAGTTTTCTCCAGATCTATGCCCAGGAGTGGAATTGCGGGACCCTATGGCAGCTGTATCTGTTCTCTGCACGTCTCACATCAACCACGTGCGCTCCAATCCTTGCTCTCAACGTCATCTTCGGGGAACACAACCTGCGACAGGGACCTTGACAAGAAGAAATGGCTCAGGGAAAAGCTAGCTGCACAGGGAGGAGATAGAGGCCATCGACCCTGGGGTGTGGCGGGGAGAGTGGGCACAGAGATTGGTCATTTCATCCCTGATACTCAGCCCTCCTGGCTGCCCCACTCTAGGTCACCTCGGGATACAGAGGTGACCCGGTTAGAGTCCCAGCCTGTGCAGGAATCTCGGGGCACCAGCGGGTCTGAATAATATTAGTGCAGGGTCTCCCCCATGGCACTGGGGTTATTTGGGGCGGGTCATTCTCTGCTGGGGGCCCCTCTTGGGCACTGTGTGGGGTTCAGCAGCATCCCTGTCCCCACCCATTTGATTCCAGGGTCCCCTCCCCCCCAGTTGTGACAACCACAGATTTTCCCCAGACATCACTGAAGAACTGGGGGAGGCGGAAGCAGGATGGCCCTGGGTGAGGACAGCTGTGTTGAAGCAAGCAGCCTGGCTTAGGGCAAGGTCTGCCCCAATCCCGTCAGAGCCTGCATTTAGAACTGCCCCTTCCCTCTCCCACCTCCCATGCCCTGCAGTGGTCTCCGAGACATCATCCCCACGTAAGAAATCACACCTTCTCAGTTTACTGTCCCCAGCACCTAGAAGAGTGTCTGCTATGTAGTAGATGCTTCATAAATACTTGCTGAATAAAGGAGTTGAATAAAGGGATGAGTGGATGAATGAATGAAGGTTACCATGGAAGGAGGGGGGAGATTCCCTTTCTGGCTCTCGGGGATTGGGATATCAAGTGAAAGATCCATCCTAAATAGGCTGACCAGCCTTCTGGGTTCCCCAGAAATGAGGGTTTCCCCATAGTTCCAGCGCTCAAACCTGAGCGGTCCTGGGCAAAGTGGGGGCGGGTGTTGGTCACCCTGTGTAAACACAGTAACAATTCCAACTGCAATAGCAATGGCCAAGGACCTCTACGGTCTTACTGACCAGGCACAGTTCTTCACCTGGCGGGGAAGGGTGGGCCAGGATTGGAATTCCGGTGATCCAGGGTGGGCGGGTGAGGGCACACCCCGGGCTTGTGTAGGGGAGTCCAGGAAGGTTCTGGAGGAAGTGACAGTGACACAGGAGGGAGGGAGGAGTCTAAGGAAGAACGTCCCACACGACAACGTGTGCCAATGGCCCTGGGCCCAAGGTCACACCTGACCAGGGCTTGCTTGTTTTCTTTTTTTCTAATTTACTTTTCCCCACATGGATATGCAATTGTCCTAATGCCATTTATTGAAAACTCCTTAATTTCCTCACTTTCTGTCATATCAAGTTCTCATCTATCTGTTTCTGGACCTTTATTCTCTACCATAGAGCTATACGTCCCATCCTTGCACCACTAGGGCTGTTTCATCACTATAACTTTATTTTTTACTCATTTATTTCTTTGGCCGTGCTGGGCGGCATGTGGGATCTTATTTCCCTGACCAGGCTTTGAACCCGCACCCCTTGCAGTGGAAGCTCGGAGTCTTAATCGCTGGACCTCCAGGGAAGTCCCCAGGGCTTGCTTTGACATCCATCGAATGGTGGCGGGTGGGCACGGGGAGCAGCTGTCTGTGAGCCACCCTGTGTAGAAATGCAGGGTGGAGGGCAGGACAGCTGGAGCGGGAGGGGAAAAGGCGGAGGAGGGAGGGAGGGAGGGATGGCGGGCGGGCGAGAGACAGACAGAGAGTTTCCGGAGACAATAGCTCTGGCCGTGTCCTAGGGCATGAAAGCTGAAAATAGCTCCTAGTGCCGGGAGCCCTGGAGCCGGAGCCTGGGAGCCATTGTGACTGGCACTCCTCCCTGGTGTGTGTGTGTGTGCGGGGGCGGGGGGCTCTGGACTTCTCAGGCTGGGAATGGGGTGCACGGAGCAAGGACGGAGCAGGGACGGAGCAGGGACCCTTCTCTCTGGGACCTCGCAGGCCATCCTTAGCTCACAAAGCTGAGCCACTCCCGGCCCTACGAGGGGGGGGCTTATCCTCCCTGTCCCCTGGATCACACCCCCTCACACACGACTTCCCCTTGTGTGCTCCCAGCAACCAAGAGAATCTGTTTTTAAAAGATTTGGGGGAGGGGGGTAAACATACAAACAAGAGCAGAATGGATACTTTTTCCGAATGGGAATGGCTCTGTGTAACCCCATCCCCAGGGTAACCAGAGTCCTGACCTCTAACACCCTTGACGAGTCAGCCTTGGTCTGGGCTTGCAGACCCACGGAAGCTTCCTCATCCCCTCCTTCAGACCCCGTCTCTCCCTCGGCGTCTTTGTGAGAGGCACCCGGGGAAGTGGGACTGCTAGGCTGTACTGCTGCTAGAACTGCACCTGGGCTCCACCAGGCTCCAGCCCCCCGCCCTGTGCACCTCTCTGTCCCTGAGGCACCTCAACTGGTAGGAGCGGCATCACCTTCCCTCCCGGGACTTGTGACACTTAAGGGAGACACAGAAAGGACAAGCGTTTGGCTCCCTGGCTGGCAAAGAGCAGGTGCTCAATTGTCATAAGTGGCCGTATCAGTGAGGGTTCTCCAGACAAACAGAATCCATAGGGTGTGTGTGTATATACACACACACGTACATATGTACACGCATACAAAAATATACAGCTGTGTATATATGCAGTACGCATACAGACATATACACATATAGTATATACAATACGCAAATACATATATACACACACATATATAAAATGCATAGTTTGTATACATACAGTATGTATACACACATATACACGTAATATATACAATAGACACATACAGATACACTATACATACACACATATGAAATGCATCGTTTGTGTATATACAGTATGTACACATACGTATAACATATGCAATGTACACACCTAGGTACGTCTATATCATACATATATACACACATAGAAAGATATTTAGGTGTGTATATATACAGTATACATACATACACATATAATATATGCAATACATACACGTACATACATATAGACACGCATATACACCTACATAGAAAAGCATGTAGAATAAAAATATATATGTACTGCATATATAAATTCCTTGTATTCGTTCCTCCTTTACGCAAAGTGGACCAATTTCAGTGTTAATCTCTTCTGAAAAATCCCTTCCTGGCCACATCTGGAATAATGTTTGTGGTTGCCGGGGCCCCACGCAGTGCGCACATGAGATTAACCATCCCCGTGGCGATGATGACACTTTATTTTCTCCCTTGACCACTGTCACTACTATTCCAATTAAAATGGCAGTGCTATGAGGGCAGGGCATTTCCTTTTTGGCCAGTACTGAGCGTCCGCGGTCTGGTGCCTAGCATAGGCTAAATACACGGCAATTTTGTGAACAGAAGCCGGGATTCCAGCTGTCATATTTAATAGGAATTATAGTCTTATTATTGGGGGGGAGGGGTTGTGTCACGGTACGTCGAGGTCGGGAGTCGAACTCGCCACCACTGGCCCTGAGAGGTTTTGCCGGGTCCCCGCTTCGGGCCGGTGGGTGTGGCCAGGGGCAGCCGATGACGTGCGTATGTGCGTGCGTACGTGCGTGCGTGCGTGGGAGCGTGCGTGCGTGAGAGCGTGCGAGTCCACGGGGCGAGCCGCGCGCGCCGGGAGTGTTTCAGCCCGGCCCCCGGCTCATTGTGGCCGCCTCACGCCGGCCCGAGTTCGCAGCAGCGCTGGAGGCCCCGGGCCTGTGAGCACAAAGAGGGAGCCGGGGGCCGGACGGGAGCGCTGTGGCGGCAGCTGAGGCCCAGGCCAGGCCCCCCTCAGCCTCCCGCCTGCCCGTCTGCCCCGCCCCCGCCGGCGGCGCCGCGCCCCTCCCCCAACCGCCAGACTAGCGCGGTGCGGGGCCCGCGCGCGAAGACATGGGGGAGAAGCTGGAGCTGAGGCTGGAGTCGCTCTTGGGGACCGAGCCCGCCGTCTACCCGTGGCCGCTGCCGGTCTACGTAAGTGCCACCCGTCCCCTCCTCCCGGACCCCCGCTCCTGTTCCCCCACGGCGCGCGCTGAGCCCACCGAGAAACGGAGCGACTCGAGTCGCCAGACCCTCTTTGGAGCCCCCCTTCCCGCCCCGCCGTGGTTCTCCGCGGCAGTTTCCAGCCCCCGCGCGCAGGGTGGGCAGAGGGGAGCCGGCGCCGGCCGGGGGCGCCGACTCGGCCGCGGGGACCCCGCGCTTCCGAGGGGCGCCTGAGCCGGTCTGCGGTTGGCTCTGCAGGGCTGGGGACCCCGGTCCCCCCGGGCCTGGACTGCCGGCGGGCTTGCCCTTCTGTACTTTAGGATCTGACACGTAGGGTTTCTTTTTCCTGGTAGCTTATTCTTAGCTCTGTCAACGTACTTAGTTTTTAAAATTTGTTTTTATTTTTCAGGGCACCCTTTCCTCCCTCTCTCCAGTTTTTTTGTGTTTCTCTTTTGTTTTGTTTTAGTGAGGCATTTTGTCCCTCTGATCTTGAGTGGGTGGGCTGGCAGGACACTTGGAGAGGAGGCGTTCTGTCCGCTGATCTTGAGTGGCCTTTGGAAAATGACGGGCCAGACGGAAATTAAATTTAATTGATATATAATATTGTATCCGTCCAAGGTGTACAATGTGATGATTAATATATATAGTGTGTGTGTGAAATGATTACCACAATAAGTTTAGTTAACCTTAATTCACATAATTACAAATGTTATCTTTGTGATGAGAACTTTCAAGATCTACTCTCTTAGCAACTTTCAAACATAAAATACGGTATTGTTAACTGTAGTGACCGAGCTGTACATTACGTCACCATTACTCACTTGTCTTATAACTAGAAGTTTTTACCTTTTGATCATCTTCCCTCATTTTCGTCACCTCCAACCCCCAGCTCTGGCAACCGTCATTCCATTCTTTCTATCATGAGTTCAGTATTTTAGATTTCACATATGAGATCATAAAGTATTTATCTTTCTCTGTCTGACATTTCATTTAGCATAATGCCCCCCAAACCCACCCATGTGGTCACAAATAGCCAGATTTCCTTCTTTATCATGGCTGACTAATAGTAGGTTGTATGCACCCCCATTTTCTTCATCCATTCATCCACAAGAAAACACTGAGGTTGTTTCCATGTCTTGGCTACTGTATTGGGTTGGCCAGAAAGTTCATACAGTTAATGAATACACTGTTCAGTCAAACTTGGTGAAAATGAGTCTTTTATTTTTACTTAAAATAAATCTTTGACAAAGCCAGCTAGGCATCCCTTTGAGTAACGACTTATATCACATTGAAATATTTTAAACATATGAACAGTAATAGCTGAAATGACAAATGTTACTAATATGGACACAATTTATCAAGGAGAATATGTTAGAATATGTTAAAATGCAGATGGACAGTGAAAGAACAACTATAACTTTTAACTAAATATTGTCTTGATATTTAGACCATTGGTTAAAATCATGATAACAGGTTTCATCCGTTTCAAGAAAGCAGAATATTTGCAGATCACTTAACATTTACTAGGTATGTTCTCAGCCTGGAAGGATATATTTCACTTACATGTGTCATTTAATTTAACCACATCCCTCTGTAATAGATAGTGGTATCCCTATTTGCAGATAGGAGACAGGCTCAGAAAGATTAAGAATGTTACCTAATTCTAGTAAGTAGCCAAACCTAAACTGATCTAATTCCAGGGCAAAGCTCTTTCTGGCACATCAGTGTGGGTCTTTATCTCTTTGAGAATTGTTGAACATTAAAAGCCTTCTTCCAGGTAAATGCATAAAGAAACAACATGAGCAATGATATAACAATACAAGTCTCACTAAATAATTGGTGTGTTTGGCCTTGCTTTTGCTGATAGATCTTTTGCAAAATTGCTTTTCTCTGAGATATTTAAAGTGGACTTTAACTATTTTCTTGGAAGACTTTCCTAAATTATACCTATCAGAAAGCTGCTTTGCTTTAAGGCCGAAGAAAAATGAAAGCTTACTTAACTACACTTAGGTGCCAGGGTCATACTATGAGCTCTACACCTGCCAGGATTCACGCTAAGATAGATAGGGTGGCTCAGCAAACTGTCCATAGTCCTGTGATTTCTTTCTGATATTCTGAAGTAGAAATAATTTCATAACTGTTCACAAAAGAGAGAAACACTGTTTCTTGGTCCTCAATATCATACTGCTGTAGGCTAATTCTTTCTCTCTTCTGTTGCCCCTTAGTATAGAGAGTGTGTTTTGGGGACCCTCCTTCACGATCTTCTCCATTCCAAGAGCATCTTACATAAATCCAGGACTTCTCAAGCAGCCAGTTTTGCCAGATGGTCTTAGGGTTGGTTGTACCCATATATGTATAATCTGAACTTCTCAAGTAAGGTCCTTAGAGAGCATAATGGCTAAGAGAATTGGTGCTGATACCAGACCTGAGTCCAAATACTGCCTATGCCCCTAACTAGCTGTGTAACCTTGGAGAAGTAACTTAAGCCCCTTAAAGGGATTAGATTTCTCACCTGGAAAATGGTATAATAAATGCATCTACCTCATATGGTTAGTGTGTAAATTAATGTAACTTGAGATGGTGCGTGTTAAGCATTAGCACAGTGCCTGTCTCTTGTTAGTAATACCTGCTTTTCTTATTAATTATTCTCTTTATATTCCCAGTTCCAGCTGGGTGCCTAACATATAATAGTTGTTCAGCAAATAGTTACTGGATTGAACCAGCTCTGAAATTGAAGCATTGGGTCAACAGCAAAGTAGTCACCCCACCATCATTTCTCCCAGAGAAAGGGAGAATAGATGGAAGCCAGCCATCATACTTTCCTTTCTTATTCTAAACTTCCCATCCAGCCCCAGCAATAAAATAATCTTCCTGGACCCTAACAATTTCAAGGATTCTTCAAATCACACTATTTGAAAATAGCTGGGTTGCCCTAATCTAATATGTCCCAGGACCCCAAGGTCACCAAGCTTCTATTAATGAAGTCTAGTTAAGATAAATGATAACAGTTAGTCAACCAACTGCTTATGAGCTCATTGGGCTTTTTAAAATTTACTATCTGCACTTCATAGAGACACAGGTATTTTGCTTTTGTAGGACATTCAACAGTCAAAGTAGTCTTTTAAAAAGCACAAATCAGACGCTATTATTGCACTGCTTCTAACCTCTAAAGGCTATCTATTGTAAAGAGATGAAATTTTCAACTACTTAGCCAGGCTCACAGGGACCATGTGCTCTGGTCACTTACTACATCTTTCCCTGACCTTCATGGGGCTCGAGGCACAGTTGTCCTTTTCAGTCCCTCAGATGCAACAAGCTCTACTTCTTGCTCTCCCAGCTTTAGATTGGCTAATCCATCTACCCAGACCAATTTCCCTCTTATCGTTAAGGTCTCGGTTCAAACGCCACCACTACTATCTTGACCAAAGAGACCTGCCTCCTCAGTGCCTCTCCATCCCTTTGTCCAGTCGTATTTCTGTCACTGTACAACATTTATTTACACGTTGACTCTGTCTTCCTCCACCACTGGACATTTGCTTAAGAGCAGGGACTTTGTAATTTTTTGCTTCCAAGGCTTGCAGCGGACACTGGCACGTAGGTGTGTAGGAAATGTGTGTCTAATAAAGAATAAATATGTGAATGAAAAAAAAAACTGTGAAACACTAACACAAGATTATTCTTCTTTCAAAAGAATAATGAAAAATAATTTCATTCAATAAGAGTCATTCTTAGTTACTGATCCATGACTTAGTAGATCCCATTCAATTTAAAATGTCCCCTTTTTTTCTGATACTTTCACAAGTCATTAATTAAGTGTTGCTCACTTTTAAGGCCAATCTGTGAGACATTATTTAACTTGTCTCCTCTAAAGTTCCAGCATGAACTCAGGCGGGGCTTCACCAAGTACTGATCATGTGACCTTGGCCTCTCATTGCCTCCGTTTTCTCATTTGTAACATGGGTATAATAATCGGCTTATTTCATACGCCTATGAGGAGGAAAACTTCATGTGTGTGTGTGTGTGTGTGTGTGTGTGTGTGTGTGTGTGTCTATATATATGTATTTAAACAGTGTCTTAGAATAGTGTCTGGCACATGATAAGCATTATAGAAGTATTGACTGCTGCTACTAGTACTGTTATTATGAGAACTAACTGTTGAGAATAATCCTTCATATAGTGGTTTATTCCACTGAAGATAAAGGAAACTCATAGAATATTAGAAATCAGATTAAACACGGAAAGCCAGTAAAATATACCAGGACAGAAGATGATGAGAGTGTGAAAGGATAGAGGAAAAAAAATGGTTTTTGTTTTTCTTTTTCTTTTTTAAAAAAGGAAAGAGCCTAGAAATAGGACAAAAACTATTCATTGGCTATACTGACATGGAGATCGCTGGTGACCTTCATAAGTAAAATTTCAGGACAGTGGGCAGAGAGATTACGGTGAGGGAAGTCAGATGGATGTAAATTATAGAGTAGATGGGACGTGAGGAAATGGAAACAATATATGATGATAACAATTTTGAAAAGTTCAGACATGAATTGGCTAAAGAAGATATGCAGGGATTAGAGGAGGAGGGAGGCTTTCGTGTTACACGTATAGTTTTTAACATTTTAAGTTGGCGTTACTAGTCTAGAATGAGGTTGAATTTTGGCAAGAATCATTCATAAGGAGTAGATGGGTTGTAGAAAATGCAGTGCTGTGAAGTACTTGAGAAGATGAGAGAAAATGAAATGCTATCTGTAGTGCACGTGGCCTTTGAACTTGAACTCCTGTAGTGCAAGGGAATACAAAGATCAATGCAAATGCTAATGAATTAACGGATTTGGCAGTGGACTATTTACTGACTTCTGTGTTCCTAATGAGTTAGGAAGCGCCTCACCAGCCCAGAGTGAAGGAAGTAGAGAGGATGGAGGAAAATTTGAGGAGGGTAGGGAAAGCTTCTAAGAAAATAGTCCTTAAGGAGAATTAGAAAGAACTTACTGTAAGTCAGAGCAATATTTCCAGTCTTGAAAATCCATTTGAAGTTGGTGTTTATTAATTTATTGGAATACCAATTTTCCCTGCCACATGATGTTTCTCCAGCTACCTGGATATAAGTTACACAGAGGCAGAAAAGAATGAGAGATAACAATCGAGGGAAAATACAATTAGTATTTTTTTTTTACCTTTTTCCACTTCCCCGCTCCAACTCTGGGGAGCCTTCATGGACATGGCTGCCCTCGCAGCCTGCAGCAGCACGCTGTTATCAAAGAATTCAAAGAAATGGAACATAGGTTTCCAACTTAATAATTCAGCAAAATCAAAAATTGTATATAATGTTTTCTGTTGGCAAAGATTTTTGCAATATAATTTGGTTCCATCTTTTGACAAGTAATTTGGCAATGTCTAGCAAGATAAAAATGTTAATAGCTTTTTACACATTAATTCTAATTCTGGAAGCTTATGCCGATAAATAATTTATAATCCAGAAAATTATTATATAAAGATGCTCATTGTCATGTCATTTGTAATAACAAAACATTGGAAACACCTTTAATTGTTAAGAATAGGAAAACAGTTTAGGAAATTATATCCACTTAGTAGAAAGTGACACAGTTACTATATTATAATTACAAGATGATGGAGCAAAATAAAATAATGCTTAATAAAGAAAGAATGAAGAAAGCTGACCTAAAATTGTGTCTTCCTTATGACAGTAATTATGTAAACATATCAATATTTATTAAAGCTTAAAACCAAGATAAAGTTTTAAAAGCTCTGTACCAGTAATGGGGATTTTATGTTCGTTTCAAAATATTTTTTGACACAACTCTTAGAATTTTGTTTTGTCTACTCCTTTTCTTAAGAATTTCTGATTATTACCTCACTTTTCATTTCATAGTTTCAAATAAAGCCAGCAATTTTATCATCAGAGAAGATTAGACTTATTGGACAGTCCATAATTCCAAGTTATTTGGTATAAAAAGACCATATACACTTGTAGGTGCTTTCAAAATAAAATTTCGAGAAGTTTTTTCTTTTTGCTTAGTCTTTCCTAGTATGGAGATGAAGCAAACTACCTAAAATTGCTAGCCATTCTTTTTTCATTTTTCTCATTTTATTGATTTATCTTGCCCTTCACAGAAATGATAAGAAATGAGTCTGCAGTTGCATCTGCCAATTTCTTAAATCCTCTATTATCCACATTATGAAATCATACTAGTATGAATGCTTCCAGTATTTTCAGAACTCTTTAGTTAGTATACTTTAGCATTCTGTATGAAGTATCTTATGTAAGTGTAAAATTTAGACTCAACTTCTGGAAGCTTTTGATTTCTTAGTTCAAAAGTGAGAGATCCTTAGTTCAGCCATATGATTAACAATTACTTGTATAGTAAGAAGCTCCTAAATTATTGTTTTATGGGTACCTGGCAGTTTTCTTGCCATTTCTCAGAAGTTCTCTATTAAACACATTCTCTCTCTTTCTCTCTCTCTATCTCTCTGTCTCTCTCTGTCTCTCTCTCTCTCTCTCTCTGTCTCTCTCTCTCTCTGTCTCTCTCTCTCTCTCACACACACACACACACACACACACACATTGTGATTAAAAGCACAGATTTTGGCATTATGAAATCTAAGGTTCAATTTCCAGTTGTGTAGTTTCTGGGCCACTTCACTTTAGGCAAGTAACCTAATGTCTCTGAACCTTGTTATTTTCATCTGTAAAATAGAAATTGCAATTATATCAGACAATCCTCAAAACATCCGTAATGATTTTAGAGTTTCAGAGTCAGGTAAAAGCAGGCACTCAGTAAATGGCTAGTGCTTTTATTACTTTATTATTATTTAGGTCTTGGTTTTCCTTGAGTGTGTGAGTCCCCATAATGAAATGTAATTTCCAGTAGATTGAGTAACACCTGTTTTCACCAAAAATTTTAACTGAGTTCATTACTTTCTGTGCAACCCAGATTAGTTTTCTGCCTCCTTTTCTGTGCCGTATGTAGGTGTTCAGTAGATTTATTTAATAAATGTATGAATGCATGAACGCGTAGATGAATTTTTAAATGCTTCTTTTTGAGAAGGTAGAACAAATGTGACACAGTAGAACAGATAAGAAAATAATCCATGGAAAAAATGGCAAAGTCATGTATGTGTCCAGGGCCAGCCTAAGAAGAATTACTTTTTTTTTTTTTTTTTAGGAAAAATGTGTTGAATAGCTTATTTTAATTATTCTTAAAAGTTAAGTACAGGGACTTCCCTGGCGGTCCAGTGGTTAAGACTTCGCCTTCCAATGCAGGGGGGTGTGGGTTCAATCCCTAGTCGGGGAGCTATGGTCCCACATGCCTCGCAGCCAAAAAACCAGAACATAAAACAGAAGCAGTATTGTAACAAATTCAATGAAGACTTTAACAAATGGTCCACATCCAAAAAAAAAGTTAAGTACAAAACTTTGCTGATGATTTACATATTTAGGACCAATAAAATAATGTGAGATTAGCTGTACTAAAACAGAATGTTGAGCTACATTCACATTAAGTGACATTATATAGTCTGAGTTTATGGAAAACTTCTGAGATGGTGAGTGACCTTTGAGCAGAAAAAGACAGAAGGAGAAATGGCCTTTTCTACATTCTATTGTGCCTCTAAGTAAAATGCTTGGTAATCTAGCTACAAAGCTCTATGTCATTGGCCTTAGGCACGTACTGTGATGTACCTTGTGAAGATCAGATTTTGCCATGGAGAGGATTTGTAAAAGTATCACACATTCCAGTACCGTTGGCAACCACAGCTACCAAAAACTCCAATTTAAATTGATGAGCCTAATATCAGATGATAGTATCATTTCCTTGTGGGTGTTCTGGGAAAAGGTGGGTAGGAAATGTATAAAAGTGAATACTTTATTGACTGAAATAACACTTCATCATTTTGAAAACATAAAATACATTAAAGTTGTTATAGCATCATACATGAATATTTCACTGTATTTTAGACCTTGCCTACAAGCAATGTTTTCTGCCCTTTGAAAGAGAACCATGCTTGTGGTATGCATTAATCATAGAAAAGATTAAACACTGAAAAGAAATTCAGCCTTTAAAGACAATTTGCTTTGATTGATTCAGTGGGTTCTCCTAAAAAGTTAATACCCAGAATTATTGCTTGTTAAATTGGAGTTACAAATTCTTTCAGAGTTACTTAGTATTTTCTTTAATATCAGTATCAAGGAAGGCAAAGCAAATTTACATATTTATTAGGAAATACAGGCACATAATCATAAAACAAGAAAACACAACGTTTTTATAGACTTTATTTTTTAGAAGTGTTTTAATTTTACAGAAAAATTGAGAAGATAGTATAAAGTGTTTCCATATACACTATACCCATTTCCCTCTGTGACGATCAACTTATATTAGTATGTTACATTGTTACAATCAGTGAACAAATATTGATACATTATTGTTTACTATAGTCCATACATTAGTCCAGTTCCTTAGTTTTTACCTAATGTCCTTTTTCTATTCCAGGATTTCATCCAAAACATCACATTACATTTAGTTGCCATGTTTCCTTAGGCTCCTCTTGGGTTTGATAGCTTCTCAGATTTTCCTTGCATGACCTTGGCAATTTTGAGTAGTTAGGCTTGTGTAGGATGCCCGCTACTAGAATTTGTTTGATGCATGTTTCATGATAATATTGGGATTATGTGTTTGGGGGAGGAAGACCACAAGAGTAGAAGGGTTATTTTGTCAGATCACATCAAGTGTACAAAGTATCAATATGCATTATGAATGCTGAGGTCGACCTTGATCACCAGGCTGAGGTAGTGTTTTTCAGGTTTCTCCATTGTAAAATTACTGTTTTCCCTTCTCCATATTGTACTTTTTGGAAGGAAGTCAATATGCTCAGCCCACAACTAAGGAATAGAGAGTTATGCTTAAGATGGAGTACTACATAAACTATTTGGAATTCTTTTGCACTGGAGATTTATCTATTCTCCCGCATTTATTTATGTATCCAATTATTTATTTATATCAGAAGAACTCACGGATTTTTATTTTATACTTTGGGTCATAATCTAATTCTACGTTAGTTACTTTGTTCCTCAAATTGCTCTAGTCCTGACCCTTGTGAACTCTTTTCAGTTCAGTGGCTCGTGCGCCACTCTGAGGTATCCCCATCCTATATATTTTTTTGGAACTTCCTTACTTTCTGACACTATAAGATGGCCTTGTATATAAATCTTGTATATTTACTGCCCCAGTCCTAGAATCAGCTATTTCTTCAAGGATAACTAGGTCTTTTTAGTGGAGAACAGCATTAGACAGCAGGATCTGGGTGTGGGGTGTGCTAATTGCTGCCCGGATGTCATTGCTTCTAGATCTTCTCAGCTGACAGAGCAAAGAGATAACATGTGTGTACATTCCCCACGTATATGGACATATCTATAAGTATCTCTCTACATAACCATGTGTGTTAAGGTAATATGAAGCAATATTAAGCTAAGCATGAATGTATATTGATGTTTCCAACTTTAATCTGTTACCACATAGATCATCTTAGCCTCATCTCTTGCTTATCTTTAAATTTCAACTGCGGCAAAACACTTGACTTTTAGAAGTATGAAAATCAAATTGTAGCTACTTTGGGAAGCCACATCATCTAGCAGAAGAATTCTTAAAGGGCAAGGTGTATATCATCAAATTTTAATTTACAGTCAGCAGTACTTTGTAACATCCATAGGCCTCCAGACCTCTGCTTCCAAGAAGATGAAGTAGCCCATTTCTCCCAGGTTCTTCCACTTAAAACTAAAACCCTGAACATAACAACAGACAAACATAGGAAGACACTGAAAGGTGGAAATGAGAAGGCAGACTTAACTAGGGACTTTGGGACTTGAGGAATAACATGGTGATGAGTCCCCTGTGTTTCCTGTTGCTTCCCATACATCCTGGAGAGGGTATTACAGGAACCCCCAATCAATAACCACCAACAGAACAACAGACAAAAAAGCTTCAAAAAAGAAAACACAAAACCCCCGTTCCCCCTAGCCAAGGTATGAGGAAAGGGGTTGTCAAAGACAGAAAACCATTTGGGCAATAATATACACACTACTCGAGCCAAGTGCCAGTGGAATATTGCACCCATCCCCTATGTCCTGTGGTTTCAGTTGGGCCAAGCTACGATTTGATCTTCCACACCACCCCACTCCTGCCCTCCAGAAGAGGCAGTGCTCTGATTCGCCACCAGGGCTGTTTCAGTGTGGTGCAGTGGTGAGCTGAGCCTCCACCCCTTTGCATTAGCAAAGAGACTTTCAAAGGTGGTGCCTGACAGGCTAGTTAACACTGGGCTGCCCTCACACAGTCGTGGGGTCCAATGGTGGGACCTAGCCTCCGTCTCTCCCTGACATCGATAAGAATAGGATGTTACAGGTTGGAGGGAGTAGGCACCCCACTAACCCCCAACACATGGTGTCAGTGAGACCCAATGGGGTGCTGAATCCCCATAACCGTCCTGAGGCAGTAAGACAGAATGAGATGGCACAAGCAGGGCTAGTTGGCAGTTCTCTTCCTCTTACCCTGGTGTCAGTGGGGCCAGCAGGTAGCTGACCCTCTACCCACACCCGGCATCAACAAGAAGGAATGAAGTGGGAGGAAGGACAGCAAACACAGCAAACACTTCACCTCTCCCCTCCCCTGGTGTCAAGAAATCTACTGGGGAGATGAACTTCCACTCCTACTAAAAGGCAACAGAATGATATTAATGTTCCCACTTTTGGGGGGAAGGTGTCAGAAGGGTCAGTAGGATAGCTGAACTTCTACTTGATCTGTCTGCAGTGAGAGAATGTAAGTGCCCACTTTTGCTGGGGTTTTGACAGTAGGGCCCAGTGGAAATCTGTACGTAACCCCCCAGTCCTCATACTCCACCTCCAATAGGATGACTTCCTTCTAAAAAGTAATAATAAAATTAAATGGGATACAGAGTCATATAATAACTCACAATGTTTAGAATCCAATTGAAAAATACTCATGGCACCAAGAACCAGGAAATCACAGAATAAATGAGAAAAGACAATAGACCTACACCAGCACTGAGATAAAACATCTATTGAAATTATCAGACAGGGGTTTTAAATAAGCTGTCACATAAATGCTTCAATTAGCAATTATGTGTTCCTTGACGGAAATGGGAAAAATAGAAAATGTGAACAAAGAACTAGAAGTTATAAGAATAAAAACAAATGAGAACAGTAGAACTGAAAAATACAACAATCCAAAAACTTTGCTCAAGAGTAGAGTGGAGATTACAAAGCACAGAATCATGAACTTAGAAGAGATCAATACAATGTACCACATGTACAGAGAAAAATAGGCTGAGGGGTAGAGATGGGAGAAAGAACAGGATCTCAAGAACCTGTAAACAGTAACGAAAGCACTAACATTCATATCATCAAGGTTCCAGAATGAAAACAGAGAGCACGTAGGACTGACAAAGTATTCAGAGAAATAATGACTAAAACGTTCCCAATTTTTTAGAAGACATAAGCACACATCCAAGGATCTGAGCAAATCCAAAGAGGAAAAACACAAAGGTATCCTTGTCAAGACGCGTCATAATTAAACTTCTGAAAAGTAGAGACAAAACAAATCTCGAAAGTGGACAGGCAGAAACGATGCATCACTTATTGAGAAACCAATTCCAATGACAGCATATTTCTTGTCTAAAATTATGGAGTCAGAAGCATTGACATAACATTTTTCAAGTAGTAAAAGAAAAGAACTCTCAGCCACAAATTCACACTTTTTATATCCACTTTCTTGTTTGACTTATATTAATGGACTACCAACTCATCTTTCTATATCCGGGCCTGCCATCAGACTTCTCCAAAAATCTAGTCACAGTATTTCCAGAGTGATCTTTCTGAAAAAGAAACAGATTTTTCTTATAAAAGTACCTGATTGTGTTATGAAACTTTTCTCTCTTCTAAGTTACCAGGTAAAATCCTTCAATGGATTCCCATCTTTCTTGGAGTAAAATCTCACATCCAAACTCTCTTTGTCCTTTTGGGCTGCTGTAAGATTATACTGCAGGTTGGGTGGCTCACAAACACCAGGAATTTTTTTTCTCACGGCTCCGGAGGCTGCGAGTTCAAGAATAGGGTGCCAGTATGGTCAGATGAGGGCCCTCTTCTGAATCACAGACTTCTCATTGTATCCTCACATGGCAGAAGAGCTTAGGGAGCTCTGTGGGGTCTCTTTTATAAGAGCACTAATACCATAATCATTTCCCAAAGGCCCCACCTACTAATACTATCAGCTACGGAAATTAAGATTTCAACGTATGAATTTGGAGGGGAACACAAAGACTAGACCATAGCACTTACTATACATACATGGACTATGCATGATCTGGCTTCTACCCCCCTCTCCATTGTCTTCTTTTTCTACACGCCAGTGAGCATTTCTCTTTTTTTTTTTTTCTTTTTTTTTGCGGTACGCGGGCCTCTCACTGTTGTGGCCTCTCCCGTTGCGGAGCACAGGCTCCGGACGCGCAGGCTCAGTGTCCATGGCTCACGGGGCCTAGCCGCTCCGCGGCATGTGGGATCTTCCCGGACCGGGACACGAACCCGTGTCCCCTGCATCGGCAGGTGGCCTCTCAACCACTGCGCCACGAGGGAAGCCCTAGTGAGCATTTCTTATACTGATTATGAATGGAACTCCTTTCTGGACTGATCCTTAACCATTCATTTTCTGGCAACTGTGAATTTATCTTCTCTTTTCCTCAAAACTTCACCCTTCCTTCATGTTACATATCCATTTCAATTGCCTTCTACAGGAAGCCCTACTGATATCGCCCATATACTACTGTCCACAGCATGAATTAAGGTCTTACTGTGTCTTCCTATAGCACTCTGTAATATCTTTTACGGTAACTATGGATTTTCTTACTTGAGTGTCACAATACATTGAATTGTAGGTGGCACTATAATGATTTTAGTAACAGTAACACTGGTGCCTAGTTTATCCCATGACATACTTTAGGTGTTCAATAAATGTGTGGTGAATGAATGAATGGTCAATTTGAAATCTTAATCATGTTACTTTTCAAAAATCTGTTAAAAGATACCACAGTTTTCCAGAAGATTAGGGAGTTAGGACCTGAAACTTGATTTAACAGAGGAAATTTTTACTCATACATCATGCTTAAATACCTCAAAGTAAAACCATAAACCCAGGAATTTAAGGTTATCCATTTGGACTTTCAAGCCAATAGTTAATATCTCCTGCCCCGACTGTATTAGATGGTTTCGATGCTCCACTCATATCTCCCCAGCACTCATCATTCCAGTATATGCTGATAGAATCATGCTGCCGCCTGCAATTATCCACCTTAGGGCAGGCCAGAAGTGTACAGGAGTTAATGTATCTGGGTGTAGCTTTCAACCAAGGACAGAGGGGACTGGAAGATAAGTACTTCAAGTTTCTCACCGATTCTTGGGATAACTCTGAGACATGTTCTGTAGAGTTTCACAGAACTCGCCTGAAGTACTGGCAGCAGTTCCCTGCAGGAGTAATTTATTCGGTAATACACCTCTGTTGGCTTCCTTCCATGCCTCCATTCTCAATTCCCACTCCACTTCTGAGTTTTCTGGAAGCACCTCCCAGATGAGCAGTTTGCACTCAAATTATCGCCTCAAGTTCTGCTTCTAGGGGAACTCAGTTGATAGCCTCCTAACAACCCAGTGCTCCTTACAGAGCCGTCACTGGTACAAGTACCAAGGCACGGCACATTACGTATCACTCCTCCTAAATCCTAATATTTTTAAACAGATAGGAAAGAGCATGACCTTGAAGAGAAAAAGAGTTCATATGAGGATGGCCAATGGATAAAGGGAAGGAGAGACAGTGCCATTTGTTTTCCATTAATGATAGTGTGAAATGTATGGGCAGATGGTCTAACAGGTGTGACTATAATTTGAGGAGCCTGCTCCCTTGGTTACAGAAGACTGCTATTGTTATTATTTTGGAACCACAACCTCATGACTTTATAGTTTCACTTGATGTAACCTTCTCCTTTACCTTTAAATCTTCGTACATCACTGAATTGCAGCCAATAGATTTATTTTCTCCCTATGGCTCCATCACAGAAAAAGACACACACGTGTACACACACACACACGCGCGCGCACACACACACACACACACACAGAGTTTTGTGTATGCCAGTGCTAGAAAAGACAAGCTCATGGTGCATGTATGCAATGGATATTGTACATTACAGGTCTCTGTGAAATAGTCTTCTGCAGGTTCCTATGTTTATTTTATGAATAATTAACTTTAGTAAAGTTAATTTCCTGAAGATCTTGTTGAAGACTGAAGAAAGGAAGTAAATTGTAAAGAAAAAGACTTCGAAACTTGCCCTTTTCGCCCTCTCTTTGTGTCTTAATGAACAAAGGATAACTGGGCCTTTTTTGAAGCCTTTGCTTGAGTTGAAGACACAAAATGCAACCTGTACTCTTATCATAATATGTTCAGTTTATGAGTACCCAAACTTATAAACCGTGAATTTCCCTAAAGTTATTATACCATCTAGAAGATGTTTGCTTGGACGTTTACTTAAAACCAAACAATTGAGGTCTATGTGTCCAAATAATTTCCTTCTCTCTTGCTGTCTCCCTTTCAGTTTCCTGAGTTTCTGGGAAGGCCTGGTTTCCCCAAAGGAACGATTTCTGGTAGAAGTCTGAAGGTCTGACCCAAGAAGAAAAAATCCAGTACAGCCAATGAATTGAGGACAAGAAGTTTTCCGATCAGGTAGGAACATTTAATCTCATACATTACGATCGCCTTAAGTAAGGTGTGCTGATAGCTGGATATGATTTAACTGCTTGGAAAAAGATGCATATATATTATATGACCTACCCCACAAGGAAGCTGTTCTCAGTTCTCTTAGAGGTTGTGGTGTTTATCAGAGAGCGCCTTGGGGGAAAATGAATACAATAACAGTATGATGCTTTTTTTTATTATTAGCTCATTGTTGCCAAGTACACTTGGTGACCTTGGTGCCTGTGGTTTAATCCAGGGGGTTAGACATGTGGAACAGCACATTAACCCTCTTTAGTATTTTCTCCCAAGACAAATCATTTTTATAGGTTGTCTCCATGGTCTTCTAGTTGCTTATCAAAATTAAGCATCAAGCCTTCTAAGTGTGCAATAGCCCCAGTCAGTGTGAGGAAATCAGCTTGGTTCTTATTGGGGCACAGCTTCTTGGCCTTGGCACAAAGTGACTTCACATAGGGAGTTAGAAGGAGGAGAACGGGACATGAGAAAGGGGAGTTCTGTGTTCTCATTTACCTATGCATGTTGAAACTCCACTAACAGCTTTATTTTCATTAGCAATTTGTGATAAAAACTTAGGGTAAAGGGAATAATGAAGCTGTCCCATTATATGGCAGGACAAAAGATAGTAGTGACATCAAAATCAGGGCCTGTCCATCTCGTTTGCAGCTATATACTGAGTGTTTAGCATAGCATTTGACCCCTCATCAGTATTCAATAAGAAGATGCGTGTTGAATGATTTAGGGATGAATTGATGAATGAAAAAAGTTAATATGGTAGAAAATGTGTTTTATCCTTGTATTTTCGTGTGTTGACTTCTGTATTTCAAGACCCAGCACTGTAACTGACACATAGAATATAAGCAATAAAATGTGTTGAAAGAATGAATGAGTCCCCACTATTCTAAGAATAATTTTAAGACCAACACAGACCCCATATCTGCCAGAGGTATCCAGAGGTGAAAGCCTGGATCTCAGCTAGTGGTAGAGCTGACAGGATTTATCTAGTTTTAATAATTTACAGCTCATCCCATTACATTTAGGCATAGTACCTACATGAGCCATACAATTAAATGTTGACTGAAAAACAATGCACAACCTAGAAGTTGAGAATTATGTTTTATGTGGAAGACATACTGAGGACTGAAATCAGGAGACAGCCTCTCAGATAGCTCTGAGGGACTGTTCTGAAGAGCTAAGGGAGGGCACAGGGTATTTAGAGGTTCTTGCAAAAAAAAAAAAAAAGACAGGTAGTTGGAACATCAAAAGATTACTGTTAATTAAAGAAACTAGACATCTTAAGTTAATAAATGTAGCACTTTTCCATATATGGTGAGATGCAAGAATCTGGTCTCCTGGAAATCATTCCCTTGATTTGCACTTTAATTATCTAGGGCCAGTATCCTGTTTTCTCCATCCTGAATCCCCTCAGGGTGCGGCTTTGGGTGTGGCTTCAGTGGCTGATGGCTTGATGGCTGTAACATCCTGTGTTACTGATAAGGCTGGCTACATTCTTTCTCCACATAAATGACTTGAATATGGATAGTAAATCTGTGGATTTGCAAAACGTAATTCTTGGAGCATTTTTATAAGGACAAAGTTAAGGGCAATTTCAGAATCACTAGTGGCTAAAATTGCTATTTATACTTTTCCACTGGTAGGTAGTAATCTGCTGTTGCTGTCTTCAGTATTCCCAAGGGATAACAAAAGCCATTTAATTCAAGAAAGAAAGGTAAAATTTAGCACAGTGCAGCTTCCACAAAACCAAACACACACCCAACTCTCTCAGATATGAAGTAGTAATCTAAAATAGAATCCTGGAACTAATTGCAAAACAAGAGCAAATGTACTCATATTGGATAATTTTATTCTTTTATTAATGTTTGATACATATATGTATTTATTATTAAAATTCAAAGTTGCTGTATGGAGAAATAGTTTTGTACCAATAGTGTCTTTGTATGTGTTTATCAATAATGTATGAGATTGCCTCCTATGCTCCTTTTCTTTTATTGGGGGGGGAGGGGGTGTGTCACGCTACGTCAAGGTCGGGAGTCAAACCCGCCACGACTGTCCATGAGGGGTTTTCCCGGGTCCCCACTTCAGGCCGGTGAGGGTGGCCAGGGGCAGCCGAAGACGTGCGTGCGTACGTGCGTGCGTGCGTGCGTGCGAGCCTGCGAGTCCACGGGGCGGATCGCGCGTGCCGGGAGTGTTTCAGCCCGGCCCCCGGCTCATTGTGGTCGCCTCACGCCGGCCCGAGTTCGCAGCAGCGCTGGAGGCCCCGGGCCTGTGACCACAAAGAGGGAGCCGGGGGTCGGACGGGAGCGCTGCGGCGGCAGCTGAGGCCCAGACCAGGCCCCCCTCAGCCTCCCGCCTGCCCGCCTGCCCCGCCCCCGCCGGCGGCGCCGCGCCCCTCCCCCAACCGCCAGACTAGCGCGGTGCGGGGCCCGCGCGCGAAGACATGGGGGAGAAGCTGGAGCTGAGGCTGGAGTCGCTCTTGGGGACCGAGCCCGCCGTCTACCCGTGGCCGCTGCCGGTCTACGTAAGTGCCGTCCGTCCCCTCCTCCCGGACCCCCGCTCCTGTTCCCCCACGGCGCGCGCTGAGCCCACCGAGAAACGGAGCGACTCGAGTCGCCAGACCCTCTTTGGAGCCCCCCTTCCCGCCCCGCCGTGGTTCTCCGCGGCAGTTTCCAGCCCCCGCGCGCAGGGTGGGCAGAGGGGAGCCGGCGCCGGCCGGGGGTCACAGACTCGGCCGCGGGGATCCCGCGCTTCCGAGGGGCGCCCGAGCCGGTCTGCGGTTGGCTCTGCAGGGCTGGGGACCCCGGTCCCCCCGGTCCTGGAATGTCGGCGGGCTTGCCCTTCTGTACTTTAGGATCTGACATGTAGGGTTTCTTTTTCCTGGTAGTTTATTCTTAGCGCTGTCAACGTGCTTAGTTTTTTTAATTTTTTTTTATTTTTCAGGGCACCCTTTCCTCCCTCTCTCCAGTTTTTTTGTGTTTCTGTTTCTGTTTTGTTTTAGTGAGGCATTTTGTCCCTCTGATCTTGAGTGGGTGGGCTGGCAGGACACTTGGAGAGGAGGCGTTCTGTCCCCTGATCTTGAGTGGCCTTTGGAAAATGACAGGCCAGACGGAAATTTACACAGGCGTCCGGTGATTGCAGAAATGCAGGGTGTCCGGCTAGGTGGGCGCCCGGCCTGTCGTCCCCCGTGGCGGCGTGGTGCGCGTGTTCCTTGTCTCAGGGTTTACGCTTGGGCCCCGCAGCCCAGCTTCCAAAGGGAAAGCGCAGCGGGCGCCTTGGGCCGGCGCCTTTGGGGCGCCCTTTCGTGCGCTCGGCTTGCGGGGGACCGGCCTCCAGGCGACCCGGCGGGGAAGCCCGCGCGACCCGGCCCTCGCGCGGGCTCCGTGTGTGTCAGTTTGTGGAAAGTGTGTCGCGCGCGGCCGGGGTCGGGGTCGGGACGCTGGGACCACCTGGGAGCCGATGTAGAGGGATATGATTTCCATTTTCAAGGCGCATTCATCCTGTGCAGGGAGACAGCCTAACATAAAATTTGCCTAACAAAAACTATATTAACAGGTGGAAAGACTATCTCCCAGTTGAACAGCGGATGCCTGGGACTCGTTTCATTGCTTTCAAAGTTCCTTTAAAAAAGGTGAGCAAAAGTTAATACCGTATTCTTCCAGAAATCTGAATTCACCATATAGAGCCCTGGCTCTCAACCCCGTCGTACTCCATTTTCCCTTTTTATAGCAAATACTTTTTAATACCTCTTTTACTATCCAGAAATGGGATTCATAGACAAATACAACCAACTTTTGTACTTAATTAAAAAACAAAAAAAAAACAATGCAATGCCCTAACTATAAATAAAGAATAAAGTAATTTATAAGAAAGTAATATGTATCTCAGTATGTAAATGTTTGGGGATGACTATACTAGAAATAAAGAAATAGTCGGTTACTTGTACCATGAATGCAATAAACTGTGGACTTTGATTGATAACGATGTGTCAGTGTTGGTTCATGAATTCTAACAAATGAAGCACACTGGTATGGCATGTTGATAATGGGGAAGGCTGTGTGGGATGAAGGAGAGAGGGTGTAAGTGGGAACTGTGTACATTTTGCTCAGTTTTGCTGTGAATCTCAAACTGCTCTAAAACTAGTCTACCAATTAAGAAAAAAAGTGTGTGTTGCTGACACTTGAATAACCAAAGAGATCAATGGAACAGGGTACATGTATAAGCCAAATACATGAAAGAATATTTAGCAGTGAAAGCCATCCTTCCTATATGTAGATGTTCAAGAAGTATTTATTTCTGTGTCTATTTTCAGGCACTCCGCTTGGAGCTGGCAATACAGTGGTAGGCAAAATTGATGTGGTCCCTGCCTTCTGGGAGTTTAGAGTCAGGTTAGGAGACCAACATGAAATAAACAAACATAGAAATAACTATATAGAAGTGAGCTTATTTTCTTCGGTCTAATCTCTCTGGAAGAAAGGATTGTAATATCGCTTGTAAGCTGCAGAGGAGGAAACTTGACTTTGAATCTCATATGTTAGCATCCCAGGGTTTGAATAAATGGATAACATAGTAAAGGATTTTAAACATATGTTCTTCCTTATTTTATTCTTTCTGACAGAGTTTTGAAAAGAATCTTGCTCCAGAAGAACGTTTCTCCCCCTTGGATCTCTTAACAAAATCCAAGGACAGAATGAAGAACTTGGGCTGATTATTGACTTAGCAAATACTCGCCGCTCTTACAAGCCAGAGGTAAATGGAAGGCGTAATTGAAAATGACCTTCTTTCTGATACTGTAATAATTCATAGTAGTTCAGTAGTTATCATCTTATGCTAAGGTGAGTCCTGGCCTTCTCTCGTGGGTTCAAAAAGGGAAGCTAGTGGTTTCCTTAAATACACATTTGTAATTGCTGTTTCAAAATGAGATGAAAGATATGAATTGAACTGTAGTATTTGGCAGTAGGCTCTAGATATGCTTAAGAAATTCTATAAGCTTCCATGTTCTACATTTTGAAAATGAAGTAAACTTTTAGTAGTTACAGTAGTATCCTAAAAAGAAAGAAAGGTATGTCCATTATGTCTTTAGCACTTATGTTAAGCAGTTGCCTGAGCATGTTTAAGCATCAGTGTAAAAGACAATTGTTCTCTAAGTTTTATGCTTCCTTTTCCTGATGCCTTCTGATATAGTACAGAAACCCATCTATTCTCTTGGCCCATGTAGGACATTCCAGTGCAAAAGAATTATCCTCCTTCTGACCTGTTCCATGGCCTTGGGAGACAGTAACACCTAATGTCTTTTAATATTTGTAGAGCAGTTTGCCATTTAGAAAGTTCTTTCATATCCGTTGACTTAGTTAATCTTCACAGCAATCCTTTGCTCTTGAAGTGGAAGTAGTACTGATATCTCCTACTGAGTGCTTACCCTGCACTAAGCTCAGAGGATAGACAACTACAATTACTAATTTTACAGACGATGAAACTGACTCTCGGAAAAGGAAGAATTGAAATTTCAGCTCTGTTATTGCTTTTTTTTTATTGTGGTAAAATATAGAGAAATCATATTTCTTTTAACCGTTTATAAATATGCAGTTCAGTGGCATTAAGTACAGTCACAGTGTTGTGTAACCATCACCGCTGTCTAGAACCAAAACTTTTTCATCGTCCTCAACAAAAACTCTGTAACCATCAAACAGTAACAACCCCATTTTCCCTCCCACCAACCCTTGGTAACCTCTATTCTATTTTCTGTCTCTGTGAATTGGCCTATTCTAGGTACCTCGTGTAAGTGGAATCTGCAGTATTTGTCCTTCTGTGTCTGGCTTATTGCACTAAACGTCGTGTTTTCAAGGTTCATCCATGTTATAGCACGTAACGAAATGCCATTTCTTTTTTGGCTTAGAAAATCCCATTGTGTGTATATAGACCACAGTTTGTTATTCAACGGTTGATTGACACTTGGTTGTTTTCCACCTTGTAGGTATTGTGAATCATGCTGCTATGATCATTGGTGTACAGATATTTGTTCAAATCCCTGCTTTCAGTTCTGTTAGATGTGCAGCGTAGGTAGTAGCAGAGTTGTTGGATCATAGCCTACTGCCAAATACTAAGCTCTACGCTTAACCTGTGAGAAAGTGCCAAACTGTTTTCTACAGTGTCGTCTTGTTTTTAAACAATTATCACAAATTTTAAGCATATACAAAAGTATAAAACTACTGTGAGTGTTCCTTGTATACCCAGGAACTCATCCAGCTTTCTTATTTACCAACTGATGGCTGTCATGTTTTATCTATACCCCCACCTGTTTCACCCCATTCCGTATTATCTTGAAGCAGCTCCGAGACAACATGTAAATTACACCTGTACGTTTTTGGTACGTGCATTTAAAATATAGGACTTTTATTCCTTAATATCATTTTTTAATATTAAATACCCAGGGAGTGCTCAAATTTGCAGTTGTCTCCTAAACGTCATAAAAAATTGTCTATAAGAATTTTGAATTAGATCCAAATAAGGTCCACACTTTGCCGTGGATTGTTAGGTCTCTGAAGTCTTGTTTAATCTATAGGTTCTCCCTCCATGTCTCTCTCACTTTTTTTTTCCTCCTTGAATTTTGTTTTTAAAGAAACCAGGTGATTTGTCCCATCTAGATGCCGATGATTACATTCCATGTGTTGGTAACATATTCTTCAGTCCTTTTATTTCCTGTAAATCGGTAGTTGATCTGAATGAAGCTTGCATGTTTTGTTTTGGCAAGACAGTTTCATGGGTGATGATGTGTTCTTCCATGGAGACGTATATAGTTGTGTCTTTCTGTGGTATTAGCAGTCACTGATGATTCATACCTACATCCATTAATTCAGTTGAGGCTTCAAAGAATGGTGGATTCTGTTGTTCTTTTTTTCACTTATTAGCTGGGTATATTTGTACGAGGAGAAGATTCCCCTCATCAGCTGTTTGGTTGCTCAGTTGTAGAGGCATGATTCTCTTCTTTTATTTAACAGTTTTCAAAATAATGAGTTGATTCACAAATATCCTCCAGTGTTGACCAGTTTTGTAAAATTTTATTTATTCCTATCACCGTGGACTCCGTTACAGTTATTATTCTAACTGAGGCCCTATCTTTGGCCAGTTGGAGCTTCTCGGTGACTCCTGAGTCCTTTTGACATGACATCAGTTGTTTCTAGACTTTTTCAGTGGTCAGAGCTAGGAAATATGTACGTTTGTTTTTAATATTTTTAAAATATGTCATAGGTTCCTACTGCTACTTTCCATTTAAATTCAGAACTAGAGAATTTTCACTTATCCTTTTCTGTCTTCTATTGATAGTCTACTTTCTCCCACCTCAAGAATACCAGTTCTCAACAATGCCTGAAATTGCCTCTGTTTCCTAATTCGAATCCAAGTTCTTCTGACTCTATTCTACTACTCTCCTTAAATCACAGCCGCTTTATGGCCCTTGAAATGTAAGATAGAACATAAATGTAGGCAGAACTGTTTATGTCATTTTGAGTTACATGTGCATTCATTCACATAGATTTGCTTTTCCTTTTGCATGCCTGGTAACTGTCCGTTCTGCAGTTTGAATGAAAATCAAGTGATAATTACTGGTTAAAGCAGCTTTGGAAAAAATGGCTCTCATCAGAATGACTGACATACAAAGTTTAATGTACTCTCCTGGTTTATATTCTGCCTTCTCTAATTAATTTTTTATTCTTTCCCTACAAAGGAAATAATACATATTTTCATGGTTTTGCCTTATAGGACTTACCAGAAACTCTTCCTTATTTAAAAATGTGTACAATTGGGCATCAGGTGTCAGATGACGACACTAGTTTTAAATTCCAGTGTGCTGTTAATGGGTTTCTGAAAGAACATAAAGATAACGGTGAGTTGCTTTTGTGTTTGTTTTTGTTTTTCCTTTACCTGAACTTTGGTATGCATTTTGAGTGGGGTTGGGGATTTTTAACATTTTTAATAGTTCTGACATTCGTGTCAAGTTGTGTTTGGTAACATTAAGGTGGAAATGTCAGATGGTGCTACTAGAGTACGGTGTTTTTCCTGTTTATGGTCACAAACAATTTAGTTTAGTTTGGAAAGTGATCTTTGTGAGAAATATGAACTGAGCTAGCTTACTTATCTCTTTTTTAAAAATTTGAATGGAAAATACATAAAAACATAAAAATGTTCTTTTGTCCTGTTTATTGGTTGAGAGGTGGAAGAAAAGGTTTAGACTCTCAGGTTCTTAGCGTACATAAAAGAGAAAACAAAAAGCAAAGGTTCAGAGTGAGACAGATCCCTAGAAGCAAAACAAAACAGAGTGGACCAGGTAGAGTGGCTTCCTCATCATATATGTGTTTAAGATATTTTTGCTGCTTTTACCCTTCGGGTGCAAGTGAGGAAGAACACTACCACCTCTTACTCTTATCTTCAGACAGGAAGAACTTAAAAGGCTGGTGTTTTCTTGTTTCCGCTTTAAGATCTACTCTGTTGATAGTAGGTGTTAATAGCGTGTGAATTTTAAGGATCCACTTGCCTTTTTCTAGCATCTAACTATCAGAAGGAACATGGTGTTTGCCATGTTTTAAGACTGAGGAATCTTTTGTCTTTGGAACACCACTGACGCCCATGTGAAAGTGTTCATTTTGTCCTCTTTCTAAATTTAGCCTGAGGAGTGTGCACTTTATTAAATCAATGTAACAGACAGTAAATATTCCGTGTATATATAAAATGATGCACGTATATACATAAAACAGGGAGTAGGGGAGAGGGAATAGAGATGGAGGTGGGAAGATAGGGGATAGGAGGCGAGAGAGAGAGGGAGAGACTGGAATTTCAAGATAAATGTTCATTCTATAACCTGGTTGCTTAATGCAGGTACTAGCTCTTAAATATCTTCAGCCCTATTCACAGATCTTCCGTGTACTTTAGCTTTAAAACTTGAGAGGCTTGGCCTGTCCTGTGATAACCAGGGTGTCTAGAAAGGAGGCAAATTATCTGATGTGTTTAAACTGTAGTCACAGAAATGTTACCTCTTAAGACACTAGGGCGCAGCTGCCGGCCTACTCACTTCCTCCAGGCTCCTTTGTGTGTGTTCTGTCTGTTCCGCGTGGGCTAGAAGATCCTTACAAGTGCATGAGAACACGTTTGTAAACCTTGATTGTTCACATGTTATACCAAGTGTAGTCCATTGCATATGCTGACTCCTCTGTGGGTCTTCTGCATGCAGTGGGCTAACTTCACCATGCTGTCTGCCATTGCAGTCTCAGGACCTTAGTTATGATCCATTGGTGACTTCCTCTGCTGTAAGGCCCTCCCACAGATGCCAGGCTCACTGATAATGAGGAGGAGACTATACTACGCACTCCCTAGAATGGGTAGAGACTCAGAAAATGAATTGTTTCAGTAAACACCGAGAGCCTTATAGGTTTGTTGTTAGGGCACGGGGATACAGAGGTGAGTAGAAGTCTTTGTTCAGTAGCAACTTCCAGTTGTCTAGAAAGAGAAACATGTAGTGAGTCTAAGTGGGTTAATTATGATAAAAGAATCAAGTGCAGCAGGAATATAGAGGAGAAATTGAGGAAGGCCTGACTGAGGAGACAGCGTTTGAGCTGGGCTTGGGGGAAGAGGATTTTGCCGGAATGAGGAAAGGACAGCCCAGGTATTGGGGACAGGTACAAAAGGCCCAGGGCTTGAACTTGTGCTCTGGAGGGGCAGCCTCTGGTGTGACTAGAGGGTAGTGTGAAAGGGCAAAGAAGTCATACATTCATTTTCAGCAAATATTTGTATAACACCTTCTAAGTTGAAGGCACTGTTCTAGGAAGTAGGAAGAGAACAAAGTTCTTGCCCTTACGTACTTTCCATTCTAGTGGGGGAGAGAGATGAATAAATAAGTCAATATGTGGAGTGTCAAGCGGTGGTAAATGCTTTGGAGGATAACAAAAGAAGATGAAGAGGTGAGGGAATGTGGTAGGTGATCAGGGAAGTCCCCTCTATTAAGATGTCGATTGAGCAGAGCCTTGCAGTGAGAAACAAGCCATTGGATATCTGGGAGAGTGGAGATGGGGTGGGAGGGTGTGTCCTGGGAGAGTGGAGATGGGGTGGGAGGGTGTGTTCTGAAGCAGAAGGAATAGTAGGTGCAAAGTCCCTGAGGCACGCCTGTGCTTGGCATGTTTGAGGAATAGTAAGGAAGCCAGTGTGGCTGGACAGGGGAAAGTGAGTGAGGGCAGGGCAGTAGAGAATGAGATCAGGGGAGGCTGGCAGGGCAAAGGAGGGAGGTGGATGATGTAGGTCCTTGTAAGTCATAGTTTGAACTTATAATTCAGTTGGAGAGACAGACTGATATCTGTTTATAAAGAGTTCTCAATGCTGTGCTAACAACCTGGGCTGTATTCTGTGCTAAGTGAAGATGTTCAAGCGACAGAGCAATCCAGCCAAGTTTATATTTTAGAAAGATAACAGCGTCACTATCCAAGACACATTGTAGACTATGTATGTAGTACGTGTATAGTGTGCTGCTCTTCTATAAACTACAGGATACCTGTTACGTACAAATACTTACATACAAGATACAAGTGTGAATGTAAGCACTTGGGAAATATCTGAAAGAACCACACAAGAAACTGGGAGAGTCGGACAACTTTCCATGTCCCGTATGATTGGAATGCTGAAGGGTACACACACGAACTAATGGACGTGTGCTCCCAGCCTCCGGCTAAGGAGGGAAATTGCAGGCATCAGAATCCTCTTTACGGATCAAGCGCGTTAATCCGCCTGCGTGATGACAGTCATCTCGACACGCCACGCGGTGGCGCATGCGCGGTAGAAGGAGGTCCGCGAGCTGCGTGGGCTTGTGCCTAGGCGCCTGTGGTTCGTGGCCTTGTGCTGGCACCGGGGATGCCGGGTTGGCGACTTTGGCACTCCTGGCGGGGGTGACATGAGCCAGTTCGTCGGCCACGAGGAAGGGCGGAAAGCACATCCCGGAAAGGTAATACGCCTTGGCCCCTGGGCGTTGCCGGTGGAGCTCGGAGCCCCTGGGCCTGGGCTTCCGTCTCTTGTGCTGTCGCCTGTCACAGTGGCCCCCGTGCGCTGGCCCGTCCGCGCTGTGCTAGGGGGTGCTGGTCGTCTCGCGGCTCAGTTCATAGTAGCTGAAAGGGACAGTGTGTGATGTTCTGATTTCTCCCCATCGTTTTAAAAGGGAGGCTCTGGCCATTGCTCCTTGGGTAAAATGCAGCGGGACTGCTTTTTAAGATGGGACTGTCAGTGTTGGGGACCCTCCTTAATTACCAGGATGGAATCCCCTTCAGTTCCTCAAGCCGTGTTGTTTAGGCACAGAAAATGTGAGTAATAGGCACTGGAACTAAGTTTGAGTGAAAAAACGCACCGGTACCGCCGAGTTTTCCATCGAGACAGTTGATCCGTGTTGTCTCTTGGAATTATAAAGGGCGTACTGTTGCTTCCTAACCAGTGTCCTTTGAGAGCTCTACCTCTGTACGTTCAAATGATGAATTTTGAGGCTTTGCTCATACGTGGAGTAAACCCTTAAATTCCCTAAGACCTTCCTTTCCTCCGTCTCATACCCCATTAAGCCCGCTTCAGTTTATCTCCTGAATTTCTTCTGAATCTGTCAACTCTTCCTCAACATCCTCATACTGAACTTGCCTGTCTGTTGCAATGAGGTCCTAACTAGTGTCCATATATCTTGTTTCCTTCCAATCCATTCTTCACACAAGAAACCTTAGAAGCAAGTTGGGACATTGCTCATCAACATGGCTCAAAAACATTGTTTTGAGAATAGAAAACAAACTGTTGGCCTTTAACACTCTGCGTGGTCTAGAATCCTGTCTGCTTCTCTGCTACGTGGACTCCAGCTTGGTGCCTCTCCAACTTTAATATGGGTATGCCTCTCCTGTGGATCTTGTTAAATGCAGGCTGTAATTCAGTAGTTCTGGGTGGGGCCTGGATTCTGTGTTTCTAACGAGCTCCTAGGTGACGGTGACCCTGAGAGCAAGGGTCCAGCTCCTGCCTTTCTCCCTTCTTTCTGGAAGAGCAGGACGTCTGCCCCCCCGGGAGGAGAAAACATCTGCAACGTGACTACTAGCAACCAGCTTCCCTCACAGGCAAGGGACCTTTACCACTGCTCCCTACCATTTTGTCTGAGGCGCAGCAAGCCAAAACACTGACATGCTGAGGTTTGCAGCAAAGAGGAGGTTTATTCACAAGGCAGCCAAGCGAGGAAGTGACGTGACAATAGCTCTCAAATCCGCCTCCCCAAAGGCAAGGGGCTTGGGGTATCTATGGGATAAAGAATAAAGAAGCAGGGCAGTATGAGGCACGGGGAGCATGAGGAAAGGTGATTGGGAAAAGGTGTGCTCCTCATTGTTCTGAGCTGGCGTAACTAGGCTACGGGGCTCAGCACATTCTCAGGCTGTAGTTTTCGGCCCTCTGATGGCAGGAGGTCAAAAGGCACTGGGCCAGGTGGAAGATCGGTGGTCCTCTCCAGTCTTAACCAGCTCAGCCTAACTAGACACAGCTGATTCCAAGTTCCTGGACAGTACCCGGGGCAAACATCTTATTGCTTATGCTACGTGCTATTTGGAGGACGTGCAAGTGTTCAAGCTACCTTGAGGAGTGAAGACAGGATTTGACTAATCCTTACACATGGTTTCACCTCCAGATGAGCAGAAGAGGCCTGTAGGCTGAATCTGGCTCCTGGCACCTGGAATTGGAGGCAGATGGTTTAAAAACAGGCTCTCCCGCCCTCTGTGTTATCTTAGGTAGATAGACTATTGAACCTTCCTGTGCCTGTTTCTCCACCAGCAGCATGGGGACACTCAGAGTCCCTCTCTTGGGGGCTGTTATGGGGGTTCAGTGAGCTATAGATGCATGCACAGGCACACGGGAGACACCCAGTGTGTGTTAGCTTCATGCTTACTTTTTATTAGGAGACCAGTATTGTTAGAAGATTTCTGGTTTGGACAACAGATTAGATAGGTGGTCATTACTATAGTTTATGCAACAGCAATTCACATTACCATTTGCAAAAAAGCAGTTGGTTGTCCAACGGGGATTATAAACATCCATTTACCATGAGCTACTGAACAGATACTTTACACAGTAACTACTTCAAGTACTATTTAAGATCAATTCTCTATGTTGTCTTAAGCAGTTGTTAACCCCCAATTTCGTGAATAGTACCAAGTAAGTCACTTGAACATCAGCTAGAGCAATCTGTTATCACTTAGCAAGCCTAAAGCTATAGTTCAACAATTTTATTTACTGTTCTATGACAAAAATGACTCTCAACAGCTATGCCCTGGATAAGTAATCAGCTAAAGCTAGTTTGACTGACCAAATCTGATTTACTGAGTTAATAAGCCAGTTGATTTAGAAAGGTCTAATGCCTATTTCTCATCCATTCAGCATTCAACTGTTTCCCATGCCTAAAATGTCTTTTTTCCCATTCGTACATATCCAGATTCCTACTTCTGTGCCGTAGGGCTTGGCTGAACTACAACTGCCTTTAGTGACACTTTTCTCACCTGCACAATTGGAGATAATTTTAGTCTCCTCAAGACTCCCACGGGGTTACCTCTGTTGTGACACTTGACGATTTGGTGGCATATTTTACTTTATTTTATTTTAAATAGCCTTCCATTACTCCGTGCACATCAAACGGTAAATGCTTTCTCCTAGTAAACGTGTATAACGATTTTCTGAACTCTTCTGCTCTGGGCAAGATTCATAAATACACCAGGCAAACATAGTGAAAGAGGAGACAGTACTTGTGTTATATTCAGTTGGGTCTTGATACCTAAGTGTGACTCTTAACCAAGGATTATGCAGTAATTAAGGACACAGGTTAAAGTTGTTTAGAGTGTGTCCTAAAGTCTCCCTGGCAGAATTTAAATCTCTACTCTGGAAATTGTAGACCTGAGACAAATTACTTCCCTAAACTTCATTTCCTACATCTGAGAAAGCTAATAGTATCTACCTTGTAGTAGACTGAATAGTACCATTGCCCCCAAATGTCCACCTTCTAATCCCCAGAACCTATGAATGTCACCTTAAATGGCAGAAGGGACTTTGCCAATGGGATGAAAGTAAGGGTTTTGAGATGGGGAGATTCTTCTGGACTACCTGGATGGACCCAGATGTAACCACTGGTGTTCTCGTAAGAGAGAGGCAGAGGGAGTGTTTACTCCAAAGAGAATGTGATGATGAAGTTGGGGTTGGATTGATGTGGCCAGAAGTCAAGGAATGCTGTCAAGGAAACAGATTCTCCCTTAGAGCCTCTAGAAGGTGGATGGACGGCCTTGTCAACTCCTGGTTCCAGCCCAGGGAAACTGGTTTTGGACCTCTGTCTTCCAGAACCATAAGAGAATGAGTGTGTTTTGTTTTACGCAAGCTCATTGGTAGTCATTTGTTACAGCAGCCATAGGGAACTAATGCGTACCTCATAGGAACTATTTCTCCAATGAAAATGTGTGACTGGAAACACACTTGGTGGCATGTCTGACACACGGTAGGTATGCTACTGTGGGTAGTTCTTGGAAAGTAAAGCCTTGGTTTTTGAGGAATCATCAAAACCAGTACAATGGTTGCCATGTTTCTCCTTGTTCATCCTGGTGACAAAGCTGTAGAGAGAGCTCCATCCTTTCCCACAGGACGCCCACCCCTAGTACTTACAGGGAAGAGGTTATGTCTCACTTCAGGCACCTTCCTCTTTCCCTTTCTGCTTTTTGTTTCATTAATCTTCATCCAGCTGGCCTTTCTAAGTTAAAAAAACAAAACAAAACAAAACCATTTCTCAATGGATTCAGATACTACCCCAAGTTAATATTCCAACCATGTTCTTGTTCTTCTGGGTCTCACCACCAGAAATTTCTGAGCTGAAATCCTCTCTAGTTTCTAGGATCAGTCACTTTCTAATTTCTCCCTTCTCAAGTTCAGAGTCTTGTCAGTTTAGTCCCTTCCCTAACCACAACATCTATTAAGGTGACACAGCAAAGTGATGAAAGTCTAGACGGTCTGGTTTTCATCCTGGGTTTCTGCCCGCTACTTACTGTGTGGCATTAGGCAAGCTATTCAACCCCCCTGGGCCTCAGTTTCCCCCCAAAAAGGTGAATATTATGAACATTACCTACCTATAGGGTTGCCATTATGAGGATTAAGTGAGTTAATATTTGCTAAGCACTTAGAATATTACTTGTTATAGTCTAAGCACTACAGTTGTGCTTGTTAGTAATAATAAATGCAATTCCAAGCGTATAACTTACTCAACTTTCTGTCATAACTTTGAAGTGTTGGTCTATCTGTTGGCCAGCGTTGCAGGGAAATGAGTCGAGGCATGGGCTGAGGCATTGCTACCAGTGCGTGGTGTGTTCCCAGAACTAGGAACAGCCGTGTGAAATAGGTAGTGGTTCTACTTGGAGACGGGGCAGACTGGAAAATGACAGCCCTGGAGGTGTGTCCATAGGTTTGGTGTCAGAGCTGCTGCCTGCTGAAGCACTGATGCCGGCCTGAGCCGTAAATGGGGGGGGGGGGGCGCTGGGGAAAACAGGGGCAGAATGGAAAGGGAAAATAGGGGAAGAACGGAAAAAGATAGCCTAGGGAGGAGGTGTGGTGTCCATAGCTTCGGGGTCAGAGGTGCTGCCTGCTGCAGCACCGATGACACCCGAAGCCGTAGATGGGGGGCTGGGGAAAAGAGGGGCAGAATGGAAAGGGAAAACAGGGGAAGAACGGAAAACGAAAGCCCGGGAAGGTGGTGTGGTGTCCATAGCTTCGGGGTCAGAGGTGCTGCCGGGAGCAGCACCAATGACACCCGAAGCCGTAGATGGGGGGCTGGGGAAAAGAGGGGCAGAATGGAAAGGGAAAACAGGGGCAGAACGGAAAACGAAAGCCCGGGAAGGTGGTGTGGTGTCCATCGCTTCGGGGTCAGAGGTGCTGCCTGCAGCAGCACCAATGACACCCGAAGCCGTAAATGGGGTGCTGGGGAAAAGAGGGGCAGAATGGAAAGGGACAACAGGGGCAGAACGGAAAACGATAGCCCGGGACGGTGGTGTGGTGTCCATAGCTTCGGGGTCAGAGGTGCTGCCTGCAGCAGCACCAATGACACCCGAAGCCGTAAATGGGGTGCTGGGGAAAAGAGGGGCAGAATGGAAAGGGAAAACAGGGGCAGAACGGAAAACGAAAGCCCGGGAAGGTGGTGTGGTGTCCATAGCTTCGGGGTCAGAGGTGCTGCCGGGAGCAGCACCAATGACACCCGAAGCCGTAAATGGGGTGCTGGGGAAAAGAGGGGCAGAATGGAAAGGGACAACAGGGGCAGAACGGAAAACGAAAGCCCGGGAAGGTGGTGTGGTGTCCATAGCTTCGGGGTCAGAGGTGCTGCCTGCTGCAGCACCGATGACACCCGAAGCCGTAGATGGGGTGCTGGGGAAAAGAGGGGCAGAATGGAAAGGGACAACAGGGGCAGAACGGAAAACGAAAGCCCGGGAAGGTGGTGTGGTGTCCATAGCTTCGGGGTCAGAGGTGCTGCCTGCTGCAGCACCGATGACACCCGAAGCCGTAGATGGGGTGCTGGGGAAAAGAGGGGCAGAATGGAAAGGGAAAACAGGGGCAGAACGGAAAACGATAGCCTGGGAAGGAGGTGTGGTGTCCATCGCTTTGGGGTGAGATGGGCTGCCTGGCTGATCTGAGAAAAGCGAGTGAAAGTGGGAGAGCTTCTCCCTAGCTGCTAACTCTTCTCAAGGTCTAGCACGCACTGAACACTGGCCTGCCGGCTCAGCCTGGGTGTTGCCATTGCATTGTACGTGTCACAGAGCAAGGGCGGGCGGGTCAGGGGGTGGGCTGGGGGCCCCACACAAGCCCAGCCCCTGGAGAAACCCGGCCCGAGGGCAAAGAGCCCGAGCCCTTCTGGACTTTCTAGCGGCTGGGACTTGTCGCTGTGGGTGGCAGGTGTTTGGCACCGGATGGGCCACCATGCGGAGACTGTTGGGGACTGTGGAAGGCTTCTCCTCCAGAGCTCACGCTGCCTGGGCACCGGCTCTGCAGACCCCTCAGCCCTGGGTATGTATCGGCCAGCCCTTCCCCGCAATGGGGCCCAGAGGCCAGAGCCTGCCCAGAGCTGAGTGCAGGAGGCACCCAGAGCTTGCCAGGCTGTGGCCCGCCTCCTCCGTGGACCTCCCCAGCTTGTCCGCGAGCCCTGGAGACAGGAGCAGGAGCGCCTTCTCCAGGGCTGCTGAGCTGCCAGCATCACCGTGAGCCAGGCGGTGAAGGTTTCTGAGCAGGGGATGCAGAGCCCTGACCCGACTGGATGCTGCACCCCACGATGTCCCTTCCTGGCGGGTAGGTTCTTTCTTCACTTGTTTTTCGAAATTTGGTAAAAGAACATTTCAACCTTCGACTGTTCTTCAGGGTATACAGATGGTAGTGGCTTAGCCGGGATTCGAAGCAAGCCTGTGTGATTCCAGAGCTCGTGCTCTGGACTCTGGCGCCTCCTTATCATATATGCTTCATGTGTTACTTTTTCTTTTGTTTCTTGAAGTCCTTATGATACTTAGCCCTAAGTGCCATACCTGTAATGAACACATCCACTGCCCTGTAGGAGGTGTTCTTTTGTTCAACGCGTGAATTGGTCATCCACCACACTGGGTTCTAATCTCAGAAGATAGGTCAGGGACCACCAGTTGTCAGCATAGCACCATCCCACATTTCTGATTGAGGCTTGGAGCCTAGATTTTTCCCTTTGGTCTAGTTTGAAGGATCCAGGTATGTAAAGCTTATATTCTAGATAAATCATGGGCTATCCTGAAAGGAATTCATCAATGAATTATTCTGTATGGATTAGAAGCCAGTTTCTCTGGCCTTCCTGGAGTATATCCAGTAAGGCATCTCATTCATGTCTAGAAAGCAAATATATGATTTATTGCAACTTCAGCGTGGAGCGATGTATTGGTTTAAAATAAAGTACGAGCAACACAATTTGGTCATTGTGAGTATGCCGGCTGGGTCCACTCTTTACTACACATATGTAACTCTAGAGCTTCTTATGCCCCATAGAGGAGACATACTCTTGTGTGTCTAGGACAAGGGAAACATGTGTTGTTATTCAGGAGCTGGAAGCTACAGCATGACAGGAAAGAATTGAAAAATCCTGGTCTTGGTCTACACGTCACTTTACCTTGTCCGAATCTTGTTTCTTTGGCTTGCTTCATTGGAGTGTTTTCTCTCTCCTGGGACTGACATTGTGTGTTCTGTATCAGGCATGTGACATGTAGAAGTTTCAGAACCCAGAATCATATAGATCAGTAAAAATCTATATATTTTTGTTTAAAATCTATTTAAAATCACACTGGGCATAATTCATATATTCCAAAAGTAGTTTGACCCTCTGCTCATGAGATTCTTTTTATGGTATGTCGAAGCAAATTTGGACTTCCATCCCCAATAAACTTTGAGGTTGGAGGACACAAAAGCTTTTGCTCAGACCTAAATTCTGTCTGAAAAAAAAAAGGGTAACTATTATAAGCCCTTTCTAACCTCTCCAGGAGCAGAAATGATTTACAGCTATGGCATTGAACCATAATTTCTTGATCTCGTTTGAGAAGAGTTCAGTAAGAAACAGGGTCTTGATTTTTGTTCGTTGGTTCCCTGTTTTCTTGTCTTGCGTGCCAACAATCCACTGTAATACGTGAGTGAGTATGGCAGCAGGCTGAGTGTTCCCTGGAGCTCATTAAATGAACGTGTTTTCCTAAAATGACTTTTGTCTCCTTGTTTTCAGCCCCTCTTCCTTCCTCTGTCCTTTACTATAACCAGGGCTCAGCAAAAGCTGACTGGCTTTGTGCAGACCCTACTTAGGGTAGTCTTTTCTTCATTATTTTATTCATGGCCCCTCCATTTCATTGTTTGCCTTCTCGAAATGTGTTGAAATCTTTCTGTGGTTGATGACTTCCACAATGTCTTGGCTCTTATTGGTTGATTAATTTGGGTATTTCTACAGTTTTATTTAAACCTGGTTTCAGGAGGACCAGAAAGTAAATATATTTCCTAGTCTGCCATCTTGAGCTGAAAATCCCTGTGGATTTTAGCATCCAATGTTCCCATGGGTAAAAAACCCAACCTTGGCATCAATAGATGTACACTCAAGATTTCAGCTTTTCTTGAGCAATCACTAAGGATTTAATATGCGGTCACTTCTAATGGGAAAATAGTAACTATCTCATGGCGTTGATTTGAGGATTAACTTAGATAATGGACAAGAAAATGCTTGGTAAGGTTTTAAAATCTATAAAAAATGTTTTTTGTTATTATTTGATTTGTTGCTATTTCAACTTTAGCTGACAGTTGTTTGTGACCTTGCTTATGTGAGAAAATGCCTTCTGGTTTATTGTTTTGAAAGCCAGATTATATTTTTCAATAGCTCAATGGAAATGGCATCATTTGTGAAGTTGAAGGGTGAAGGCATAAATGTTTCTTGACATTTGAATCAACTATTGGTCTTCTGGGGCTTGTCCTTATTCTCCTGCAGTCTCTAATCAACATGGCATCCAGAGAGATCCTGTTAAAACGTAAGTCAGATCATGTCACTCCAGGCTCTTCAGTGGCTTCTTCACAGGAAAAGCAAAGTCCTCAAAGTGCCTCCACAGCCCTAGAAATCTGGGCCTCTGTTTCCTCTCTGACGGTTTCCTTCTCCTCTCCACTTTGCTCCCTCTGTTTTCCACACACTGACATCCTTTCTGCTCCTTGGATACTCCAAGCCCACTCTTGCCTCATTGCCTTTCCATCTGACTGTTCCCTCTGCTTGTACTATTCACTTCCCAGATATGCACCTTGCTCCCTCTCACAACCTTAGGTTCCCTCTTAAATTTTATCTTCCCCAGAAAGCCCTCAGTGATCACTTAGTTTCAGATCGCAGCCTCCTCCTACCAGCTAACAATCTCCATCCCCCTTCCCTGCTTGCTGTTTTTCTCCAGCACTTACCTGATATACTAGTTATTCTACCCATTTATTCAATTTTTATTTACGTATTTACACTTACGATTTTATATTTGCTTCTTTACTTTTGTCTCTCCCCTCAGCTCGAGAGAGGCTATATTCATCTGTGTTAATCACTGCTGTGTTTCCTGAACATGCCTAGAAAACATACTGAAGAAGGGTGCCTGAAATTTGGTAAGGGAGCCATCAGTTTTCTTGGCTGAATGAAGAAATATGCTCATAAATTAATGAACAAATCTCTGGGGTTTCTGAATTAAGGACTAATGGGAAGAGGAAGGCAAATGGTTGGGACAGGGTACTGCAAGAAGGAGTATTTGGAGTACTCTGATAGCTCTCCTAATAGATAACATTTTGTTCATTTAAATAGTTTTAACGAGAGAGCTGGGAACTAGGGACACACAGCATCGAGGTTTTATAATGCATTCTGTAGAGTTCTTTTCGAGTGTGTTCAAATATCATTGAAAATATATGCATGCATATAAACCTCTGTTACTTTATTTAGTGCTTTACAAGAGCCCCTCAAGGAAGGGGTAGTAGCAACTATCAGTATCCTTCCTTTATGATGAGCTTAATTTATTCAAAATTACATCCTAATTTATTTGTAACTGTGAAACTAGACTTAGTTATTTAGTAGACCCTCCCTAGAAACCTATGACGTTAATAAAACCAACAAAAATGTGTTCAGGTTCCAGTGATACACACACTACAGACTCAATTATGTGTCATCCATTTTAATGAAGGGAAGAAGTGATTTAACAAACACAGAGCAAACAAACAGAATATGAAGGTTTGTCCTCCATTAATATTAGTAATGGATAAAGTGGGCTCCAACGCCTTCAACGTAGCTTGAGACCCATCATCTCTGTGTCATGGGAAGGGGGATGCTCGGCCAGGATGTCTTTCTGTGTCACTGAGAAAATTTTCCGTAATGTATAACGATACTTACTGAAACGGATATGGGGCATTTGGGTAATTAGGAATCCGTTAGCATATTTTTCCGGAAGCCTTGACTACGAAACGAAGATAGTAGATTTGGACACTTGCAGCTATGCAGAAGTTGTTTGGGTATTCATCTTTATGCCGAATGAAGTAAGCTTATTTCATCTCTGCAGCTTCCCATATGCCATTTTCCCACCTCTGTTTTGTGTTTGCAAAGACTTTTAGAAATTAAAACTCAAGTTAAAAAGTGAGTGACGGGCTTCCCTGGTGGCTCAGTGGTTGAGAGTCCGCCTGCCGATGCAGGGGACACGGGTTCGTGCTCCGGTCCGGGAAGATCCCACATGCCGCGGAGCGGCTAGGCCCGTGAGCCATGGCCGCTGAGCCTGCGCTCCGCAACGGGAGAGGCCACAGCAGTGAGAGGCCCGTGTACCGCAAAAAAAAAAAAAAAAAAAAAAAAAAAAAAAAAAAAGAGAAAAAGAAAGAAAAGAAAAGAGAGTGAGTGACAACTTAACTGATATATGGAATATTTTGCTGACTTAGAAGAGCATGCAGAATTAAATATGACCCAGTTGAAATGTTAATTTTATTTTAATGTGTATATTGGGGTGGAGTCTTAAAGGTGCCAGAAAACAAGCATTCACCCATCCTGTTTGGAACTGCAGCACACAGGCACCTTCAGTTACCAGTTCTGTTCATTCCACAGAATCATCTTGGGAAAACATACTGTGTTTTAGGTACCTGGTGTATATCTTAACCAGTTTGAAGAATTTCCCAAATACCTGTTAATATGTAGTTCTCCGATTCCAATCTTGCCACGTCCTGTACCAGTGACACAGCACATAGGAGTTTTATTTCTCTTTCTTTCTCTGGGTTGTTGAGAACCCAACGAAAGAACAATGGAATGGCATCAAAGAGATCAGGGTTCTTGACTCAGATTTACCAAAGAATAATAGTGTCCTCTTGGGAAAATTATAGTTGTTCTAGGCCCCTTTCCTTTTCTTTACTTTGACAGAGCTGCACTAGATGACCCCAAGTAACACTGCGCTCTTTGCAGTAGTAGCTTAGACGTTATTGGTTTTCTGAAACAAATGAAGACAGTGACACAGGAAACCGTGCAACATCTCTGTAACGATGTTTTCTTAGAGTTGCCTCCAGTTTTCAGATGATAAGATGGCTGAGCACAGAAGTAGGTGTTTTGACCAGAGGTTCCAGAGTAGATGGAACTGAACCACAAGTTTCCTTCATTCCTGAAGCTCACTTAGCCAAAACATAGGCTTCTGAATATTAAGCTGTAAAGCATATTATCAGTGTGCTTTAAAAGAAGCGGTTCTTCTAGGATTTCTAATTAATAGCAGGCGGTTTTGAAATTCTTAGAAGATCATCGAATTTTGTGAGATTTACAGCTCTATTTTCCTGTCAAGCAAGTTGTATCAGTGCCAGACAATCATCTGAGCTTCTGGATGCTTCTCTGAACCTCTTGAATTTTTCTTCTTGCTATCTGAAATTCATGCCAGATGAGCCTTTTTGTAGAGAGCGTGTACAGACTTGTCTATTTTCATATAAGAAAGCGATGCAGTGAGCCAGGTCGGGGGTTAAGCCCTCATTCTCAGAGTGGTATTGAGCTCCTGGTGAAATGTAATCCTCATTTCCTCAGAATAGAAAAGCAGTTATCTCACGTTTTTAATGCCATTAACTCTTTATACATTTATGTATAATACATATATGTATTGTACCTACGAGGTGTGCTCTCTTTGGGAAGTACAAAGCTATTTGAGACGTAAGTTGTTCATTTTTTTGTTTTCCCACAAATACTGTGACCCTTTGAGCAGGAAGGTCTATGTTTTACTAACATCTAGAACAAGCAGCTAACACGGTGTCTAAGATGTAGTCAATAAATATGAAATAGGTAAATGAACACATTTTTAAGGAAGGGCCAGGGCATGAACAAATAGAAAATTTTCATTTTCGGTCACAAAGCCACAACAGACATAAAAATGATACAGACAACAAGTGCTACGGTCATTCAAAGAAGGCATAGAATTGAAACAACAAGGATCTCCCCTATGGCACAGGGAACTGTACTCAATATTTTGTAATAACTTATAAGGGAAAAGAATCTGAAAACGGGAATCAGTGCGCCGTACACCTGAAACGGACACGACATTGTAAATCAACTATATTTCAATTAAAAAACAAACAAGCAGACAACAGCAACAACAAAAAACCAAAGAGGTCATAGAAGTTCTTATGAGATTCCAGAAGAGAAGAGAAGCCAAATGAGGACGGGAGAGGCGGCTTTTGAATCCGTTCAGAGGAGAAGTCACAGAGGAACTAGTCATTGATCTGAACTTGAGATTAAGATTAAGATGAATTAATCTGAATTAATTAAGATTGCAACACAGGGATATTACAGATGAAGGTAATCACATAAACTTACTATACTGAAACTTGCAGAGGTTATGAGTGTTGCTCAAGATCCCAAAGCAAGTGCATTGTGGAATCAGAATTTTAAGTGAGGCCTAATGAACTAAAAACAAACCAACACAGAAACAAGCCCTTCCTGTGACACCACGTTGCCTTTGAAGTCGTTTTTTTTGGTGGGTTGGCAGAAACTGGTTCCAGTGTTTCTTGCAGGAATGACTGGCCATAGGACTGGGCGTCGTAGCTTCCTGCCAGGCGGCCGAAGGTCGCAGGCAGGTGGGTCACTGGGACACACGCGGAGGGGCTCCTGGCCGGCCCCCTGGCCGCTCAGTGCCCCTGCCCCAGAGCGGGGGTGGGGGCCTCAAAGCAGCCTTGTCTGAGTCCCCTGCCACTAGAGAGAGTATTGGCCCAACACTTGTAGAAAACGGGGACCTTGCTGGCAGTTCAGTGGAGGGACACAAATAAATCTTTGCCGACTTTCTGCTGAAGCTCACGAGGGTTCACTCCTAAGCCTCTTACAAGGCCAGCTGCCGAGGCTGCGAGAGATGAGTCAGGGCTCTCCCTCCACCACGGGGAGATCGCTGGTTAAAGCGCTCACGAGGGAGTGAACCGCGTGTCCGCACCGACACGCATGGGCAGACCTCGTCGATGCCTTCTGTCCGGGGTATGAAGCCCTCTCCTGCCTCTTCCAGGCTCTCTAGAAAGCATGTGCAGAGCCTCCCACTCCACCCTCGGACTCCGTGGGCCACAGCTGGAGGGACCAGCCAAGGAGCCGTGGCAGGAGGAGGCCAGAGGGCAGTGGGCCTCGGCCGGAGCCCGTCAGTCGGTCCCCATTCACACACCACCAGACGATCCTCTTGACCTGGGCAGTAGCCGCCAACCGACCGCTAAGGTGAGCCCGGCGCGCGCTTGGCTACCTGGCATGGCTGGGAACCCCAGGATCTCCTGGCAGAGGCGGGCATTCTCCTGGGCCGGGTCCGCGGGCGTCTGCGTGTGCAGGGCCTGAACCACCTTGGCCAGGACGATCTGGCACAGGTTGAAGAGGCCTGGGGCGTGGGAGGAAGGAGACGGGGGGCTGGCACCGTGTCCAGGCCGCGCTTGCCAGCCGGGCAGACCGGAAGCCCCCTTCCCTTCCCTCGGTCCGGCCGCATCTGGGTTGGCCTCCCGGGACTTGATGAGCTTGTCCAGCAGCTCCTGAGGGACGGTGCTGCCCGTGCCCCACCAAGACTGGCAGCAGCGCCAAGGGCCTCACAGGGCACGGCGCCCCCGGCCCCAGAGCCTTCCCTCTGGTTCTCATCACCGGCTGTCACCAGACTTGCATGCAACGTGCTTTTCTTTTCTCTTGTCTTCTTTACGTCCCTCAGCCACGCAATGCGGTGAAGCCCTGACGCTCGCTGCCACGTCGGTACACCCTGAGAACACGATGCTCAGCGAGAGAAGTCATACACAGAAGGACACACAGGGCGTGACCCCACTGAGGAGAAACATCCAGAGCAGGTAGATCCACAGAGTCAGCGAGTGGGTTCCTGGTTGTCAGGGGCTGGCGAGGGGACGCAGTGATAGCTAAGGGCGTGAGGGACATTTTCGGGATGATGGAAATGGTCCAAAGCAGTAGTGACGTCTGTACGGCTCAGTAAACTGTCCCCACACGCCCCGGTGCAGCCTGTGAGAGCATCGCTCTCAGGATGAAGGGCTGACCACAGGAAGACCGAACGAGCAGTGGGTCCTGGGCCCAGACTCTCAGCTGGCGCCCCCCACGTGGGGAAGTCACCGGGACTTGCTGAGCCTCCACGGAGACTGGCAGCAGCCCCCGAGCTCACAGGGCACTGCGCCCCCGGCCCCAGAGCCTTCCCTCTGGTTCTCATCACCGGCTGTCAGCAGACTTGCAGGCAACGTTCCTTTCTTTTCTTTTGTCTTTTTTAAAGGCAACTCTTGAGTACATGTATTTAACATGCAGGGAACCAGCCCTGACTCCTTGATCTGGGTCTTCCAGCCTCTAGAGCCTCGAGGACATCCATTTCCGTTATTTACGCGCCCAGTGCCTGGGGTTTGATGATGGAAGCTGACACCGAGGGCGTCACCACGTGTGGGGTGATGTCAGTGAAAGAATCCCGCGGCGAGGGCCTGCCTGAGGACCACGCATGCCCGGGCCCTCCCCGCCCCCTGCCTGCAGCCCTGCGCCTGGGAGCGGAGCTGGTGCATCGCATGCCCGACGTCGTGGAAGTTGGTCTCCCGCTCATCGTGCCGCAGCAGGGAGGGCAGGTTGGGCGTAGGCTTGGTGAAGTTGGCCACCGTGGCCACGATGGCGATCTGGCAGCTCCCATCGTGCTGTAGGCAGGCCGAAGCAGGCCGCGTGCCCGGACTTCCCCACCCTGCGGAGGGACGTGGATGGGGCCCCGCTTCCACAGAGGAGCCCCGGCCCACGGCCGACCGGGGACAGGTTCCCCCACGCACGCACCGAGGATAGAGGTCAGGTAGAACTTGCCGATGGATGACCTTGCCCGAGGCCGCGTCCCAGACCGTTTAGAGCCTCACGTCTTCGTGACCCATGCTGGTGCCCTCCTCCAGGTCGAAGGTCAGCCCCAGCAGCTCCTGGGAGATGCCCAGCAGCCCGCGTGTGACCGCCTGCACGGGGAAGGACTCATTGAGCAGGTACTGGCCCACGTGGTAGCGCGTCTCCTCCCCCTGGTTCACGTAGTAGCGCAGGTCCCAGGCGTTGATGGGGCCGTCAAAGTGCAGGCCCCGCCTCTGGCACTCGGCCTTCTTTAGCTCCAGGATCACGGCCGCTCCTGCTCCCCGAGGGGCTTCAGCTTCTGGGCCAGCTCACCTGCGGGCGGAGGGGAGAGGCTCGGCTACGTCCCTGGGGCGGCCCCCCAGCCACCCCCGACCCTGTGCCCCTCGAGGCAGAATGAAGGGTCTGGGAAGGTGACCCCCAAGGGCTGACACAGTGGGGTCTCAGGCAGCACCACGTCCGGTCAAGGTCCGCCTGACCCCGTCCCCACTGGGACTCAGGGGGAGGCGGTGTTACCTAGGACAGTGGCCACCACCTGGCTGGTCTTGTCCGTGTTCATCTCCAGCACAGAGTCGGCATGGTGCGGAACCCCAGCAGGCGGGACTTCAGGGCCTGCAGCCTCACCGGCTCCCTGAGGATCACGCAGTTCTCCTGGAAGCCAGAGACGGAAGGCGCTGGGGACCGAGGGCCACGCCCTCCCCGCGGGCCCCGGGCCAGGTCTCTGCAGGCGGGCAGGGCTCCCAGGCCACTGGCGGGCACAGCCAATCCCCCTCCCTCCTCCTCCTGGCCCGGATTTCTAGACACTTTGGTGCTGTCCTAACACGTGGTCTTTATTAACACAGGTCCTTTTGGAAGCAGAAACGGCATGAACGTGATGGGCTCTAAGGCCAAGGGCAGGAAGAAATGCGGCCAGGCTCTCCAGGAGCCACCAAGGGGCCTCCCCGGGCTCAACAAGACAAACACGGCTGCCGTGCAGACAGTAGCTCAACCCCACGGCGCCCGAACACCCAGCCCCTGGACGGTGAGACACCTGTTGCCGCAGGTGGCCCGTGGCTCACTGATGAGGCCCGGCCCCAGGCGTACGCCACCTTCTCGGGGGCCACCTCTCCGGTCTGCAGCGGGGTTCTCCTGGGAGCCCCCAGTCACCACAGCACCAGCGTGGCCTGTCTGCAGCCCAAGAAGGTGGGGACACAAGACTGTCCCCCGTGCCCCCCGCATCCCCCGCGAGGCCGAGCGAGCACCAGTGGTGTCTGCGGGGAAGATGAAGGGCTCACGCACAGCCCGCATCTACAGAAGCACAGACTGCAGCCACATGCGCTATGGAACAAACACAAGTGTCCATGCAGGACCCGATGTCTGAATGTCAAGGCCATGCCCGGGCCACAGTGAGAAGGTGCATCCCCCATGCAAGCCACAGAGAGGGGATGGGGGGGTCCATCTGCGATTCTGAGCTCATCGGGCATCACCCCAGAGGGAGAGGGAGAGGGAGAGAGGTAGACAGACGTACAGAGGGAGAGAGAGAGAGAGGGAGGGAGAGACGTCTCTCCCTTCCCTGGGGGTTCTCGAGTGCAGCCAAGGCTGAAAACCACTGCATTTTGGGAGATGGGTCCTCGTGGAAGAGTTAAATAGTCGCTCATGGCATTATCGACACATACTAAAAAGGCCCCAAATCTTGGGGAGTCAGGGAGGGGAGTGTCGGCTGCCTCGTAAACGAGGAGAGATTGGGCATCAGAGGAGGTGCCTGTGCAGCCTGCGCCCAGGGCCCCGCAGACTTCATCTCCCAGCGGTGGTCCTGGGCTGGAAGTCAGCGGAGAGGTCAGGCTGTCCAAGCATCAACGTTGACTTCAGGGCTGATCTAAAAGGCGCCTGGGGTTTGTTGAAGCAGAAAAAAGAGAAAGCAGTAGGGAGAGGATGGGAGTGGGAGGGGGAGGGAGCCCCCCTCCTCAGCACTTCTACCGCTCTCCCTCTCTCTCTCTCTCTCTCTCCCTCTCTCCCTCTACCTCGCTGCCTCTCACTCTCCCTCTCCCTCCATCTCTCCCTCTGCCTCTCTCCCTCCCTCTCTCCCTGTCCCTCTTTCCCTGTCCCTCTCTCTCTCTCCCTCTTTCCCTCCCCCTCTCCCTCTCCCCCTTTCCCTCTCCGTCTCCCCTTCTCCCTCTCTCCCTTCCTCTCTCCCTGTCCCTGTTTCCCTGTTCCGCACGCTCTGGCTCTACCTCTACCTCTTTCCCTCTCCCTCTCCCTCCACCTCCTTCCCTCTCTGGAGAGGGAAGGAGGTGGAGGGAGAGGGAGAGAGAGATGGAGAGGGAGGGGGGAGAGGGAGAGGGAGAGGGATGGGGGAGAGCAAGGGGGAGACGGAGGTGGAGAGGGAGTTGGGAGAGGGACGGGGAGGGGGGAGAGGGAGGGGGGAGGGAGAGAGGGAAAGAGAGAGACGCAGAGGAAAGAGGGAGAGGGAAGAGAGTGAGGGACAGAGGGAGAGGGAGAGAGGGAGGAGGAGAGGGACGAGAGGAAGCAGGGAGAAAAGAGAGAAAGAACACACCATCTACATTTCTGTCAAATGACACCGGGGATCCTTACACAACCAGGAGAAAATAAGACAGCGAGGCTCTTTCTCAGCTGGAACTGGAACTGCAGATGGGGCCAAACACCACCAGGGTGGCCACACATGTCCAGCTGCCGCCCCAGCCCCCTGAGTCTGGTCACCAGGGCTCTGAGTGTTTGCTCCAGGGACCTGGGGTTCACCCTGTCACCCTGGAGGTCGGGCCTAGACAGCATGGCCCCGGGCTGGACACATAGGGGGAAAAGCATCCCCACAGGGCAGCTTGTGCGAGCCGATTCAGCTGCCAGATTCTAGAGGCCCGGGATCACCCTGTGGCCCATGAAAGCCAGGAGCCAGGAGGGTCTTGCATCGGGATTCCTGTCCGTTGGACTGGAACGTTTATGTAAGGAGTGTTGGAAACAGTGGTAACAAGACTGAATTCGAAGGAGCTTTAGGATATTATGGACCACTCCGAAGTGTGTGGGTTGCTAAAAACCCTCCCGGCTTCACTCTTGTTGAAAATGAAGATCCCCGAGATGCAGCGGATGCTGTCTGAGAAGTAGACGGGAGAACACTCTGTGGCTGCCGAGTAAGAGTGGACCTGTCGAATGGGGAAGGGAGAAGTCGAAATCGTGGCCGCCTCCTTCTTGGGGTCGTCGCCCTCGAGATGATTATCGGAGGAGGAGTCCTCCCCCTCACCACAGATCTCCAAGACGGAGAAGCTTCTCCCGCAGCCGGAGCAGGTCCCTTTAGTAGATAGAGGAGAAGAGAGAGATCACTGTCCCGGGAGAGAAATCGCAAGCCGTCCCGATCTTTCTCTAGGTCTCCTAGCCGATCCAGGTCAAATGAAAGGAAATAGCAGACCACTTTGCAAGAGGAGTGGTGCACAGGAAATACCTTCATTTGACAGGAGTATGTACAGAAAATTCAAGTTTCGTTTGAGACTTCCGAAGCTTGATGCACTTTTTAAATGTTTTAGCTGTTCCCGTTTGTTTGTCTCTTGGGACAGTGACACATAAAGGTGTCATTCTCTATGGTTTGAAATGGGTCATATGAGGCATGTAATATGAAGAATTGTTTCTTTACAGTGTTCTCTTAAGCAGAATTGAATTTGCTTTGAATTTTTGGTCTTGCCTAGACTGATAATAAAACTCTAACTCCTGCCCACCTAAAGTGTGATGTTTATTATTATGGAAACAACACTGGCAAACATTGAAAAGACTTTCTGTAGCTGGGATGTGGTATGCAGCTGTAGTCAAGCAAGCAGTCTTTAAAAGGTGCTGTGAACACAAGCCAGCAGGTAGAAATGAAAGCCGCACCCTTACCCTAGATGAGAGGTTTAAGAATTCCACTAGTCTTCACACTGGACAAGAGGTTGTCCAGTGAGTTTAGCATCTAAGAAGTTTCAAGGAAGTTAGTTTACCTTTGAGTTAGGTCATAAGTCCCCTCTGTGATTGCTGTACATGAATACATAGCTCCTTGTAAAGTTTTTTGGAAGTTGAGATTATCAAGATACCAATGTCCTGCCAGATAAAGAGTATACTGTAGAGCTGAACTTTGAGTTACTGTGCAATTTTTTTTTTCATGCTGTCATTTGTAATATGTTTTGTGAGACTCCTTGGGATTAAAGTTTTGGTTCCAAACGGAACAAAGAAAACAAAAAAAGGATCCACCTGCCAATGCAGGGGACCCGGGTTCGAGCCCTGGTCCGGGAAGGTCCCATGTGCCGCAGATCAACTAAGCCCGTGGGCCACAACTATTGAGCCTGCGCTCTAGATCCTGGGAGCCACAACTACTGAGCCCCCATGCCACAACTACGGAAGCCTGCACATCTAGAGCCCGTGCTCCGAAACGAAGCCACTGTAATGAGAAGCACGTGCCCGCCACAAAGAGGAGGCCCTGCTCACCGCAACTAGAGAAAGCCCGTGTGCAGCAATGAAGACCCAACGCAGCAAAAAAAAAAAAAAAAAAAAAAAAAAGACGCTACTGGCCAGGTGATCAAGGGTAAAATTGTTTGTCACAAGTCCCGTTGACGGTGTGTATCCTTGATGTGTGTATCCTTGATGGTGTGTATCCTTGATGATGTGACCTGAGGAGAATGACATTTTTATCTCTGTCTGCATCTTCCGCCCCAAACCCCATAACTCCAGCGCAACCATAAGAAAAACATCAGAAAACCAACAGACAAACAAATTGAGGGACAAAATACCTGACCAATCCTCTTCAAAACTTTCAAGGTATCAAAACCCAGGGACGTCTGAGAAATGTCACAGCCCAGAGGAGACTGGGACAGAAAAAGGATGTTAGGGGAAAGCTAGGGAAATTCTAATAAAGTGTGGACTTCAGTTAATAATAACGTATCCATCTCGGTTCCTTAGTTGGATAAGCATGTCGTACTAACGTACTAAAGTACTAACGTGTTGGAAATAGGGGTACTGGGTCGGGGGTCCACAGCACTCTGTACACTCTGTACAGATCTTTGCAACTTTTTTGTAACTTTAAGCTATTCTAAAATTAAGCAACTACTAAACAGAGATAAGAATGTTATTTCCCTGATTTGAACATGGCTGAGTTTGTTTTCATGGTCACATTTGTGCTATCTGGATGTGTCTTGGAATCAGTAGCAAAGGAGAGTTGCCAGCCCCTGGGAAGATGCGGCTGGTTTGCAGGTGGCTTGCTCTGGAGCTGAAGAGCATGGTGGGAAGTCTGCAGCCTCGGGCTGCACTTAGAACCATGGGAGGGGATGGGCCAGCTCAGTTAGGGATGGAACCTATAAATAAAACTTTTTCTTTTCCATTATGGCTTATCACAGGATATTGAATATAGTTCCCTGTGCTAGACAGTAGGACCTTGTAGCTTATCCATCCTATATTTAATAGTTTGCGTCTGCTAACCCCAAACTCCCAATCCAACCCTCCCTCACTCTTTCTCCCCCTTGGCAACCACAAGTCTGTTCTCTATGTCTGTGAGTCTGTTTTTGTTTCGTAGACAAGTTCATTTGTGTCGTATTTTAGATTTCACATATAAGAGAGATCATATATGTGTCTTTCTCTTCTGACTTACTTCACTTAGTATGATAATCTCTAGGTCCATCCGCGACGTTGCTGCAAATAGCATTATTTCATTCTTTTTATGGCTGAATATATTCCATTGTATATATGTACCACATCTTGTTTATCCATTCACCCATCAGTGGACATTTAGGCAGCTTCCACATGTTGCCTATTATAAATAGTGATGCAATGAACATTGGGGTACATGTATCTTTTCTTTCTTTTTCTTTTTTTCTTTCTTTTTCTTTCTTTCTTTCTTTTTCTTTCTTTCTTTCTCTCTCTCTTTCTTTATTTTTTTGTTACACAGCATGTGGGATCTTAGTTCCCTGGCCAGAGATGGAACCCATGCTCCCTGCACTGGAAGCACAGAGTCTTAACCACTAGACCACCAGGGAAACCCCAGGGGTGTATGTATATTTTTGAATTAGAGTTTTCTCCAGATCTATGCCCAGGAGTGGAATTGCGGGACCCTATGGCAGCTGTATCTGTTCTCTGCACGTCTCACATCAACCACCTGCACTCCAATCCTTGCTCTCAACGTCATCTTCTGGGAACACAACCTGCGACAGGGACCTTGACAAGAAGAAATGGCTCAGGGAGAAGCTAGCTGCACAGGGAGGAGATAGAGGCCATCGACCCTGGGGTGTGGCGGGGAGAGTGGGCACAGAGATTGGTCATTTCATCCCTGATACTCAGCCCTCCTGGCTGCCCCACTCTAGGTCACCTCGGGATACAGAGGTGACCCGGTTAGAGTCCCAGCCTGTGCAGGAATCTCGGGGCCCCAGCGGGTCTGAATAATATTAGTGCAGGGTCTCCCCCATGGCACTGGGGTTATTTGGGGCGGGTCATTCTCTGCTGGGGGCCCCTCTTGGGCACTGTGTGGGGTTCAGCAGCATCCCTGTCCCCACCCATTTGATTCCAGGGTACCCTCCCCCCGAGTTGTGACAACCACAGATTTTCCCCAGACATCACTGAAGAACTGGGGGAGGCGGAAGCAGGATGGCCCTGGGTGAGGACAGCTGTGTTGAAGCAAGCAGCCTGGCTTAGGGCAAGGTCTGCCCCAATCCCGTCAGAGCCTGCACTTAGAACTGCCCCTTCCCTCTCCCACCTCCCATGCCCTGCAGTGGTCTCCGAGACATCATCCCCATGTAAGAAATCACACCTTCTCAGTTTACTGTCCCCAGCACCTAGAAGAGTGTCTGCTATGTAGTAGATGCTTCATAAATACTTGCTGAATAAAGGAGTTGAATAAAGGGATGAGTGGATGAATGAATGAAGGTTACCATGGAAGGAAGGGGGAGATTCCCTTTCTGGCTCTCGGGGATTGGGATATCAAGTGAAAGATCCATCCTAAATAGGCTGACCAGCCTTCTGGGTTCCCCAGAAATGAGGGTTTCCCCATAGTTCCAGCGCTCAAACCTGAGCGGTCCTGGGCAAAGTGGGGGCGGGTGTTGGTCACCCTGTGTAAACACAGTAACAATTCCAACTGCAATAGCAATGGCCAAGGACCTCTACGGTCTTACTGACCAGGCACAGTTCTTCACCTGGCGGGGAAGGGTGGGCCAGGATTGGAATTCCGGTGATCCAGGGTGGGCGGGTGAGGGCACACCCCGGGCTTGTGTAGGGGAGTCCAGGAAGGTTCTGGAGGAAGTGACAGTGACACAGGAGGGAGGGAGGAGTCTAAGGAAGAACGTCCCACACGACAACGTGTGCCAATGGCCCTGGGCCCAAGGTCACACCTGACCAGGGCTTGCTTGTTTTCTTTTTTTCTAATTTACTTTTCCCCACATAGATATGCAATTGTCCTAATGCCATTTATTGAAAACTCCTTAATTTCCTCACTTTCTGTCATATCAAGTTCTCATCTATCTGTTTCTGGACCTTTATTCTCTACCATAGAGCTATACGTCCCATCCTTGCACCACTAGGGCTGTTTCATCACTATAACTTTATTTTTTACTCATTTATTTCTTTGGCCGTGCTGGGCGGCATGTGGGATCTTATTTCCCTGACCAGGCTTTGAACCCGCACCCCTTGCAGTGGAAGCTCGGAGTCTTAATCGCTGGACCTCCAGGGAAGTCCCCAGGGCTTGCTTTGACATCCATCGAATGGTGGCGGGTGGGCACGGGGAGCAGCTGTCTGTGAGCCACCCTGTGTAGAAATGCAGGGTGGAGGGCAGGACAGCTGGAGCGGGAGGGGAAAAGGCGGAGGAGGGAGGGAGGGAGGGATGGCGGGCGGGCGAGAGACAGACAGAGAGTTTCCGGAGACAATAGCTCTGGCCGTGTCCTAGGGCATGAAAGCTGAAAATAGCTCCTAGTGCCGGGAGCCCTGGAGCCGGAGCCTGGGAGCCATTGTGACTGGCTCTCCTCCCTGGTGTGTGTGTGTGCGGGGGCGGGGGGCTCTGGACTTCTCAGGCTGGGAATGGGGTGCACGGAGCAAGGACGGAGCAGGGACGGAGCAGGGACCCTTCTCTCTGGGACCTCGCAGGCCATCCTTAGCTCACAAAGCTGAGCCACGCCTGGCCCTACGAGTGGGGGGCTTATCCTCCCTGCCCCCTGGATCACACCCCCTCACACACAACTTCCCCTTGTGTGCTCCCAGCAACCAAGAGAACCTGTTTTTAAAAGATTTGGGGGAGGGAGGTAAACAGACAAACAAGAGCAGAATGGATACTTTTTCCGAATGGGAATGGCTCTGTGTAACCCCATTCCCAGGGTAACCAGAGTCCTGACCTCTAACACCCTTGACGAGTCAGCCTTGGTCTGGGCTTGCAGACCCATGGAAGCTTCCTCATCCCCTCCTTCAGACCCCAGTCTCTCCCTCGGCGTCTTTGTGAGAGGCACCCGGGGAAGTGGGACTGCTAGGCTGTACTGCTGCTAGAACTCCACCTGGGCTCCACCAGGCTCCAGCCCCCCGCCCTGTGCACCTCTCTGACCCTGAGGCACCTCAACTGGTAGGAGCGGCATCACCTTCCCTCCCGGGACATGTGACACTTAAGTGAGACACAGAAAGGACAAGCGTTTGGCTCCCTGGCTGGCAAAGAGCAGGTGCTCAATTGTCATAAGTGGCCGTATCAGTGAGGGTTCTCCAGACAAACAGAATCCGTAGGGTGTGTGTGTATATACACACACACGTACATATGTACACGCATACAAAAATATACAGCTGTGTATATATGCAGTACGCATACAGACATATACACATATAGTATATACAATACGCAAATACATATATACACACATATATATAAAATGCATAGTTTGTATATATACAGTATGTATACACACATATACACGTAATGTATACAATAGACACATACATATACACTATACATACACACATATGAAATGCATCGTTTGTGTATATACAGTATGTACACATACGTATAACATATGCAATATACACACCTAGGTACGTCTATATCATACATATATACACACATAGAAAGATATTTAGGTGTGTATATATACAGTATACATACATACACATATAATATATGCAATACATACACGTACATACATATAGACACACATATACACCTACATAGAAAAGCATGTAGAATAAAAATATATATGTACTGCATATATAAATTCCTTGTATTCGTTCCTCCTTTACGCAAAGTGGACCAATTTCAGTGTTAATCTCTTCTGAAAAATACCTTCCCGGCCACATCTGGAATAATGTTTGTGGTTGCCGGGGCCCCACGCAGTGCGCACATGAGATTAACCATCCCCGTGGCGATGATGACACTTTATTTTCTCCCTTGACCATTGTCACTACTATTCCAATTAAAATAGCAGTGCTATGAGGGCAGGGCATTTCCTTTTTGGCCAGTACTGAGCGTCCGCGGTCTGGTGCCTAGCATAGGCTAAATACACGGCAATTTTGTGAACAGAAGCCGGGATTCCAGCTGTCATATTTAATAGGAATTATAGTCTTATTATTGGGGGGGAGGGGTTGTGTCACGGTACGTCGAGGTCGGGAGTCGAACTCGCCACCACTGGCCCTGAGAGGTTTGGCCGGGTCCCCACTTCGGGCCGGTGGGTGTGGCCAGGGGCAGCCGATGACGTGCGTACGTGCGTGCGTGGGAGCGTGCGTGCGTGGGAGCGTGCGTGCGTGGGAGCGTGCGTGCGTGAGAGCGTGCGAGTCCACGGGGCGGGCCGCGCGCGCCGGTAGTGTTTCAGCCCGGCCCCCGGCTCATTGTGGTCGCCTCACGCCGGCCCGAGTTCGCAGCAGCGCTGGAGGCCCCGGGCCTGTGAGCACAAAGAGGGAGCCGGGGGCCGGACGATAGTGTGGCGGCGGCAGCTGGGGCCCAGGCCAGGCCCCCTCCCCTCAGCCTCCCGCCTGCCCGTCTGCCCCGCCCCCGGCGGTGGCGCCGCGCCCCTCCCCCAACCGCCAGACTAGCGCGGTGCGGGTGCCGCGCGCGAAGGAATGGGGGAGAAGCTGGAGCCGAGGCTGGAGTCGCTCTTGGGGACCGAGCCCGCCGTCTACCCGTGGCCGCTGCCGGTCTACGTAAGTGCCGCCCGTCCCCTCCTCCCGGACCCCCGCTCCTGTTCCCCCACGGCGCGCGCTGAGCCCACCGAGAAACGGAGCGACTCGAGTCGCTAGACCCTCTTTGGAGCCCCCCTTCCCGCCCCGCCGTGGTTCTCCGCGGCAGTTTCCAGCCCCCGCGCGCAGGGTGGGCAGAGGGGAGCCGGCGCCGGCCGGGGGCGCCGACTCGGCCGCGGGGACCCCGCGCTTCCGAGGGGCGCCTGAGCCGGTCTGCGGTTGGCTCTGCAGGGCTGGGGACCCCGGTCCCCCCGGGCCTGGACTGCCGGCGGGCTTGCCCTTCTGTACTTTAGGATCTGACACGTAGGGTTTCTTTTTCCTGGTAGTTTATTCTTAGCTCTGTCAACGTACTTAGTTTTTAAAATTTGTTTTTATTTTTCAGGGCACCCTTTCCTCCCTCTCTCCAGTTTTTTTGTGTTTCTCTTTTGTTTTGTTTTAGTGAGGCATTTTGTCCCTCTGATCTTGAGTGGGTGGGCTGGCAGGACACTTGGAGAGGAGGCGTTCTGTCCCCTGATCTTGAGTGGCCTTTGGAAAATGACGGGCCAGACGGAAATTAAATTTAATTGATATATAATATTGTATCCGTCCAAGGTGTACAATGTGATGATTAATATATATAGTGTGTGTGTGAAATGATTACCACAATAAGTTTAGTTAACCTTAATTCACATAATTACATATGTTATCTTTGTGATGAGAACTTTCAAGATCTACTCTCTTAGCAACTTTCAAACATAAAATACGGTATTGTTAACTGTAGTGACCGAGCTGTACATTACATCACCATTACTCACTTGTCTTATAACTAGAAGTTTTTACCTTTTGATCATCTTCCCTCATTTTCGTCACCTCCAGCCCCCAGCTCTGGCAACCGTCATTCCATTCTTTCTATCATGAGTTCAGTATTTTAGATTTCACATATGAGATCATAAAGTATTTATCTTTCTCTGTCTGACATTTCATTTAGCATAATGCCCCCCAAACCCACCCATGTGGTCACAAATAGCCAGATTTCCTTCTTTATCATGGCTGAATAATAGTAGGTTGTATGCACCCCATTTTCTTCATCCATTCATCCACAAGAAAACACTGAGGTTGTTTCCATGTCTTGGCTACTGTATTGGGTTGGCCAGAAAGTTCATACAGTTAATGAATACACTGTTCAATCAAACTTGGTGAAAATGAGTCTTTTATTTTTACTTAAAATAAATCTTTGACAAAGCCAGCTAGGCATCCCTTTGAGTAACGACTTATATCACATTGAAATATTTTAAACATATGAACAGTAATAGCTGAAATGACAAATGTTACTAATATGGACACAATTTATCAAGGAGAATATGTTAGAATATGTCAAAATGCAGGTGGACAGTGAAAGAACAACTATAACTTTTAACTAAATATTGTCTTGATATTTAGACTATTGGTTAAAATCATGATAACAGGTTTCATCCGTTTCAAGAAAGCAGAATATTTGCAGATCACTTAACATTTACTAGGTATGTTCTCAGTCTGGAAGGATGTATTTCACTTACATGTGTCATTTAATTTAACCACATCCCTCTGTAATAGATAGTGGTATCCCTATTTGCAGATAGGAGACAGGCTCAGAAAGATTAAGAATGTTACCTAATTCTAGTAAGTAGCCAAACCTAAACTGATCTAATTCCAGGGCAAAGCTCTTTCTGGCACATCAGTGTGGGTCTTTATCTCTTTGAGAATTGTTGAACATTAAAAGCCTTCTTCCAGGTAAATGCATAAAGAAACAACATGAGCAATGATATAACAATACAAGTCTCACTAAATAATTGGTGTGTTTGGCCTTGCTTTTGCTGATAGATCTTTTGCAAAATTGCTTTTCTCTGAGATATTTAAAGTGGACTTTAACTATTTTCTTGGAAGACTTTCCTAAATTATACCTATCAGAAAGCTGCTTTGCTTTAAGGCCGAAGAAAAATGAAAGCTTACTTAACTACACTTAGGTGCCAGGGTCATACTATGAGCTCTACACCTGCCAGGATTCACGCTAAGATAGATAGGGTGGCTCAGCAAACTGTCCATAGTCCTGTGATTTCTTTCTGATATTCTGAAGTAGAAATAATTTCATAACTGTTCACAAAAGAGAGAAACACTGTTTCTTGGTCCTCAATATCATACCGCTGTAGGCTAATTCTTTCTCTCTTCTGTTGCCCCTTAGTATAGAGAGTGTGTTTTGGGAACCCTCCTTCACGATCTTCTCCATTCCAAGAGCATCTTACATAAATCCAGGACTTCTCAAGCAGCCAGTTTTGCCAGATGGTCTTAGGGTTGGTTGTACCCATATATGTATAATCTGAACTTCTCAAGTAAGGTCCTTAGAGAGCATAATGGCTAAGAGAATTGGTGCTGATACCAGACCTGAGTCCAAATACTGCCTATGCCCCTAACTAGCTGTGTAACCTTGGAGAAGTGACTTCAGCCCCTTAAAGGGATTAGATTTCTCACCTGGAAAATGGTATAATAAATGCATCTACCTCATATGGTTAGTGTGTAAATTAATGTAACTTGAGATGGTGCATGTTAAGCATTAGCACAGTGCCTGTCTCTTGTTAGTAATACCTGCTTTTCTTATTAATTATTCTCTTTATATTGCCAGTTCCAGCTGGGTGCCTAACATATAATAGTTGTTCAGCAAATAGTTACTGGATTGAACCAGCTCTGAAATTGAAGCATTGGGTCAACAGCAAAGTAGTCACCCCACCATCATTTCTCCCAGAGAAAGGGAGAATAGATGGAAGCCAGCCATCATACTTTCTTTTCTTATTCTAAACTTCCCATCCAGCCCCAGCAATAAAATAATCTTCCTGGACCCTAACAATTTCAAGAATTTTTCAAATCACACTATTTGAAAATAGCTGGGTTGCCCTAATCTAATATGTCCCAGGACCCCAAGGTCACCAAGCTTCTATTAATGAAGTCTAGTTAAGATAAATGATAACAGTTAGTAAACCAACTGCTTATGAGCTCATTGGGCTTTTTAAAATTTACTATCTGCGCTTCATAGAGACACAGGTATTTTGCTTTTGTAGGACATTCAACAGTCAAAGTAGTCTTTTAAAAAGCACAAATCAGACGCTGTTATTGCACTGCTTCTAACCTCTAAAGGCTATCTATTGTAAAGAGATGAAATTTTCAACTACTTAGCCAGGCTCACAGAGACCATGTGCTCTGGTCACTTACTACATCTTTCCCTGACCTTCATGGGGCTCGAGGCACAGTTGTCCTTTTCAGTCCCTCAGATGCAACAAGCTCTACTTCTTGCTCTCCCAGCTTTAGATTGGCTAATCCATCTACCCAGACCAATTTCCCTCTTATCGTTAAGGCCTCGGTTCAAACGCCACCACTACTATCTTGACCAAAGAGACCTGCCTCCTCAGTGCCTCTCCATCCCTTTGTCCGGTCGTATTTCTGTCACTGTACAACATTTATTTACATGTTTACTCTGTCTTCCTCCACCACTGGACATTTGCTTAAGAGCAGGGACTTTGTAATTTTTTGCTTCCAAGGCTTGCAGCAGACACTGGCACATAGGTGTGTAGGAAATGTGTGTCTAATAAAGAATAAATATGTGGATGAAAAAAAAAACTGAAACACTAACACAAGATTATTCTTCTTTCAAAAGAATAATGAAAAATAATTTCATTCAATAAAAGTCATTCTTAGTTACTGATCCATGACTTAGTAGATCCCATTCAATTTAAAATGTCCCCTTTTTTTCTGATACTTTCACAAGTCATTAATTAAATGTTGCTCACTTTTAAGGCCAATCGGTGAGACATTATTTAACTTGTCTCCTCTAAAGTTCCAGCATTAACTCAGGCGGGGGCTTCACCAAGTACTGATCATGTGACCTTGGCCTCTCATTGCCTCAGTTTTCTCATTTGTAACATGGGTATAATAATCGGCTTATTTCATACGCCTATGAGGAGGAAAACTTCATATGTGTGTGTGTGTGTGTGTGTGTGTGTGTGTGTGTGTCTATATATATGTATTTAAACAGTGTCTTAGAATAGTGTCTGGCACATGATAAGCATTATAGAAGTATTGACTGCTGCTACTAGTACTGTTATTATGAGAACTAACTGTTGAGAATAATCCTTCATATAGGGGTTTATTCCACTGAAGATAAAGGAAACTCATAGAATGTTAGAGATCAGATTAAACACGGAAAGCCAGTAAAATATACCAGGACAGAAGATGATGAGAGTGTGAAAGGATAGAGGAAAAAGAATGGTTTTTGTTTTTCTTTTTCTTTTTTAAAGAAGGAAAGAGCCTAGAAATAGGACAAAAACTATTCATTGGCTATACTGACATGGAGATCGCTGGTGACCTTCATAAGTAAAATTTCAGGACAGTGGGCAGAGAGATTACGGTGAGGGAAGTCAGATGGATGTAAATTATAGAGTAAATGGGACGTGAGGAAATGGAAACAATATATGATGATAACAATTTTGAAAAGTTCAGACATGAATTGGCTAAAGAAGATATGCAGGGATTAGAGGAGGAGGGAGGCTTTCGTGTTACACGTATAGTTTTTAACATTTTAAGTTGGAGTTACTAGTCTAGAATGAGGTTGAATTTTGGCAAGAATCATTCATAAGGAGTAGATGGGTTGTAGAAAATGCAGTGCTGTGAAGTACTTGAGAAGATGAGAGAAAATGAAATGCTATCTCTAGTGCACGTGGCTTTTGAACTTGAACTCCTGTAGTGCAAGGGAATACAAAGATCAATGCAAATGCTAATGAATTAACGGATTTGGCAGTGGACTATTTACTGACTTCTGTGTTCCTAATGAGTTAGGAAGCGCCTCACCAGCCCAGAGTGAAGGAAGTAGAGAGGATGGAGGGAAATTTGAGGAGGGTAGGGAAAGCTTCTAAGAAAATAGTCCTTAAGGAGAATTAGAAAGAACTTACTGTAAGTCAGAGCAATATTTCCAGTCTTGAAAATCCATTTGAAGTTGGTGTTTATTAATTTATTGGAATACCAATTTTCCCTGCCACATGATGTTTCTCCAGCTACCTGGATATAAGTTACACAGAGGCAGAAAAGAATGAGAGATAACAATCGAGGGAAAATACAATTAGTATTTTTTTTTTACCTTTTTCCACTTCCCCGCTCCAACTCTGGGGAGCCTTCATGGACATGGCTGCCCTCGCAGCCTCCAGCAGCACCCTGTTATCAAAGAATTCAAAGAAATGGAACATAGGTTTCCAACTTAATAATTCAGCAAAATCAAAAATTGTATATAATGTTTTCTGTTGGCAAAGATTTTTGCAATATAATTTGGTTCCATCTTTTGACAAGTAATTTGGCAATGTCTAGCAAGATAAAAATGTTAATAGCTTTTTACACATTAATTCTAATTCTGGAAGCTTATGCCGATAAATAATTTATAATCCAGAAAATTATTATATAAAGATGCTCATTGTCATGTCATTTGTAATAACAAAACATTGGAAACACCTTTAATTGTTAAGAATAGGAAAACAGTTTAGGAAATTATATCCACTTAGTAGAAAGTGACACAGTTACTATATTATAATTACAAGATGATGGAGCAAAATAAAATAATGCTTAATAAAGAAAGAATGAAGAAAGCTGACCTAAAATTGTGTCTTCCTTATGACAGTAATTATGTAAACATATCAATATTTATTAAAACTTAAAACCAAGATAAAGTTTTAAAAGCTCTGTACCAGTAATGGGGATTTTATGTTCATTTCAAAATATTTTTTGACACAACTCTTAGAATTTTGTTTTGTCTACTCCTTTTCTTAAGAATTTCTGATTATTACCTCACTTTTCATTTCATAGTTTCAAATAAAGCCAGCAATTTTATCATCAGAGAAGATTAGACTTATTTGACAGTTCATAATTCCAAGTTTTTTGGTATAAAAAGACCATATACAGTTGTAGGTGCTTTCAAAATAAAATTCCGAGAATTTTTTTTTTTTGCTTAGTCTTTCCTAGTAGGAGATGAAGCAAACTACCTAAAATTGCTAGCCATTCTTTTTTCATTTTTCTCATTTTATTGATTTATCTTGCCCTTCACAGAAATGATAAGAAATGAGTCTGCAGTTGCATCTGCCAATTTCTTAAATCCTCTATTATCCACATTATGAAATCATACTAGTATGAATGCTTCCAGTATTTTCAGAACTCTTTAGTTAGTATACTTTAGCATTCTGTATGAAGTATCTTATGTAAGTGTAAAATTTAGACTCAACTTCTGGAAGCTTTTGATTTCTTAGTTCAAAAGTGAGAGATCCTTAGTTCAGCCATATGATTAACAATTACTTGTATAGTAAGAAGCTCCTAAATTAGTGTTTTATGGGTACCTGGCAGTTTTCTTGCCATTTCTCAGAAGTTCTCTATTAAACACATTCTCTCTCTTTCTCTCTCTCTATCTCTCTGTCTCTCTCTGTCTCTCTCTCTCTCTGTCTCTCTCTCTCTCTCTCTGTCTCTCTCTCTCTCTCTCACACACACACACACACACACACACATTGTGATTAAAAGCACAGATTTTGGCATTATGAAATCTAAGGTTCAATTTCCAGTTGTGTAGTTTCTGGGCCACTTCACTTTAGGCAAGTAACCTAATGTCTCTGAACCTTGTTATTTTCATCTGTAAAATAGAAATTGCAATTATATCAGACAATCCTCAAAACATCCGTAATGATTTTAGAGTTTCAGAGTCAGGTAAAAGCAGGCACTCAGTAAATGGCTAGTGCTTTTATTACTTTATTATTATTTAGGTCTTGGTTTTCCTTGAGTGTGTGAGTCCCCATAATGAAATGTAATTTCCAGTAGATTGAGTAACACCTGTTTTCACCAAAAATTTTAACTGAGTTCATTACTTTCTGTGCAACCCAGATTAGTTTTCTGCCTCCTTTTCTGTGCCGTATGTAGGTGTTCAGTAGATTTATTTAATAAATGTATGAATGCATGAACGCGTAGATGAATTTTTAAATGCTTCTTTTTGAGAAGGTAGAACAAATGTGACACAGTAGAACAGATAAGAAAATAATCCATGGAAAAAATGGCAAAGTCATGTATGTGTCCAGGGCCAGCCTAAGAAGAATTACTTTTTTTTTTTTTTTTAGGAAAAATGTGTTGAATAGCTTATTTTAATTATTCTTAAAAGTTAAGTACAGGGACTTCCCTGGCGGTCCAGTGGTTAAGACTTCGCCTTCCAATGCAGGGGGGTGTGGGTTCAATCCCTAGTCGGGGAGCTATGGTCCCACATGCCTCGCAGCCAAAAAACCAGAACATAAAACAGAAGCAGTATTGTAACAAATTCAATGAAGACTTTAACAAATGGTCCACATCCAAAAAAAAAGTTAAGTACAAAACTTTGCTGATGATTTACATATTTAGGACCAATAAAATAATGTGAGATTAGCTGTACTAAAACAGAATGTTGAGCTACATTCACATTAAGTGACATTATATAGTCTGAGTTTATGGAAAACTTCTGAGATGGTGAGTGACCTTTGAGCAGAAAAAGACAGAAGGAGAAATGGCCTTTTCTACATTCTATTGTGCCTCTAAGTAAAATGCTTGGTAATCTAGCTACAAAGCTCTATGTCATTGGCCTTAGGCACGTACTATGATCTACCTTGTGAAGATCAGATTTTGCCATGGAGAGGATTTGTAAAAGTATCACACATTCCAGTACCGTTGGCAACCACAGCTACCAAAAACTCCAATTTAAATTGATGAGCCTAATATCAGATGATAGTATCATTTCCTTGTGGGTGTTCTGGGAAAAGGTGGGTAGGAAATGTATAAAAGTGAATACTTTATTGACTGAAATAACACTTCATCATTTTGAAAACATAAAATACATTAAAGTTGTTATAGCATCATACATGAATATTTCACTGTATTTTAGACCTTGCCTACAAGCAATGTTTTCTGCCCTTTGAAAGAGAACCATGCTTGTGGTATGCATTAATCATAGAAAAGATTAAACACTGAAAAGAAATTCAGCCTTTAAAGACAATTTGCTTTGATTGATTCAGTGGGTTCTCCTAAAAAGTTAATACCCAGAATTATTGCTTGTTAAATTGGAGTTACAAATTCTTTCAGAGTTACTTAGTATTTTCTTTAATATCAGTATCAAGGAAGGCAAAGCAAATTTACATATTTATTAGGAAATACAGGCACATAATCATAAAACAAGAAAACACAACGTTTTTATAGACTTTATTTTTTAGAAGTGTTTTAATTTTACAGAAAAATTGAGAAGATAGTATAAAGTGTTTCCATATACACTATACCCATTTCCCTCTGTGACGATCAACTTATATTAGTATGTTACAGTTACAATCAGTGAACAAATATTGATACATTATTGTTTACTATAGTCCATACATTAGTCCAGTTCCTTAGTTTTTACCTAATGTCCTTTTTCTATTCCAGGATTTCATCCAAAACATCACATTACATTTAGTTGCCATGTTTCCTTAGGCTCCTCTTGGGTTTGATAGCTTCTCAGATTTTCCTTGCATGACCTTGGCAATTTTGAGTAGTTAGGCTTGTGTAGGATGCCCGCTACTAGAATTTGTTTGATGCATGTTTCATGATAATATTGGGATTATGTGTTTGGGGGAGGAAGACCACAAGAGTAGAAGGGTTATTTTGTCAGATCACATCAAGTGTACAAAGTATCAATATGCATTATGAATGCTGAGGTCGACCTTGATCACCAGGCTGAGGTAGTGTTTTTCAGGTTTCTCCATTGTAAAATTACTGTTTTCCCTTCTCCATATTGTACTTTTTGGAAGGAAGTCAATATGCTCAGCCCACAACTAAGGAATAGAGAGTTATGCTTAAGATGGAGTACTACATAAACTATTTGGAATTCTTTTGCACTGGAGATTTATCTATTCTCCCGCATTTATTTATGTATCCAATTATTTATTTATATCAGAAGAACTCACGGATTTTTATTTTATACTTTGGGTCATAATCTAATTCTACGTTAGTTACTTTGTTCCTCAAATTGCTCTAGTCCTGACCCTTGTGAACTCTTTTCAGTTCAGTGGCTCGTGCGCCACTCTGAGGTATCCCCATCCTATATATTTTTTTGGAACTTCCTTACTTTCTGACACTATAAGATGGCCTTGTATATAAATCTTGTATATTTACTGCCCCAGTCCTAGAATCAGCTATTTCTTCAAGGATAACTAGGTCTTTTTAGTGGAGAACAGCATTAGACAGCAGGATCTGGGTGTGGGGTGTGCTAATTGCTGCCCGGATGTCATTGCTTCTAGATCTTCTCAGCTGACAGAGCAAAGAGATAACATGTGTGTACATTCCCCACGTATATGGACATATCTATAAGTATCTCTCTACATAACCATGTGTGTTAAGGTAATATGAAGCAATATTAAGCTAAGCATGAATGTATATTGATGTTTCCAACTTTAATCTGTTACCACATAGATCATCTTAGCCTCATCTCTTGCTTATCTTTAAATTTCAACTGCGGCAAAACACTTGACTTTTAGAAGTATGAAAATCAAATTGTAGCTACTTTGGGAAGCCACATCATCTAGCAGAAGAATTCTTAAAGGGCAAGGTGTATATCATCAAATTTTAATTTACAGTCAGCAGTACTTTGTAACATCCATAGGCCTCCAGACCTCTGCTTCCAAGAAGATGAAGTAGCCCATTTCTCCCAGGTTCTTCCACTTAAAACTAAAACCCTGAACATAACAACAGACAAACATAGGAAGACACTGAAAGGTGGAAATGAGAAGGCAGACTTAACTAGGGACTTTGGGACTTGAGGAATAACATGGTGATGAGTCCCCTGTGTTTCCTGTTGCTTCCCATACATCCTGGAGAGGGTATTACAGGAACCCCCAATCAATAACCACCAACAGAACAACAGACAAAAAAGCTTCAAAAAAGAAAACACAAAACCCCCGTTCCCCCTAGCCAAGGTATGAGGAAAGGGGTTGTCAAAGACAGAAAACCATTTGGGCAATAATATACACACTACTCGAGCCAAGTGCCAGTGGAATATTGCACCCATCCCCTATGTCCTGTGGTTTCAGTTGGGCCAAGCTACGATTTGATCTTCCACACCACCCCACTCCTGCCCTCCAGAAGAGGCAGTGCTCTGATTCGCCACCAGGGCTGTTTCAGTGTGGTGCAGTGGTGAGCTGAGCCTCCACCCCTTTGCATTAGCAAAGAGACTTTCAAAGGTGGTGCCTGACAGGCTAGTTAACACTGGGCTGCCCTCACACAGTCGTGGGGTCCAGTGGTGGGACCTAGCCTCCGTCTCTCCCTGACATCGATAAGAATAGGATGTTACAGGTTGGAGGGAGTAGGCACCCCACTAACCCCCAACACATGGTGTCAGTGAGACCCAATGGGGTGCTGAATCCCCATAACCGTCCTGAGGCAGTAAGACAGAATGAGATGGCACAAGCAGGGCTAGTTGGCAGTTCTCTTCCTCTTACCCTGGTGTCAGTGGGGCCAGCAGGTAGCTGACCCTCTACCCACACCCGGCATCAACAAGAAGGAATGAAGTGGGAGGAAGGACAGCAAACACAGCAAACACTTCACCTCTCCCCTCCCCTGGTGTCAAGAAATCTACTGGGGAGATGAACTTCCACTCCTACTAAAAGGCAACAGAATGATATTAATGTTCCCACTTTTGGGGGGAAGGTGTCAGAAGGGCCAGTAGGATAGCTGAACTTCTACTTGATCTGTCTGCAGTGAGAGAATGTAAGTGCCCACTTTTGCTGGGGTTTTGACAGTAGGGCCCAGTGGAAATCTGTACGTAACCCCCCAGTCCTCATACTCCACCTCCAATAGGATGACTTCCTTCTAAAAAGTAATAATAAAATTAAATGGGATACAGAGTCATATAATAACTCACAATGTTTAGAATCCAATTGAAAAATACTCATGGCACCAAGAAGCAGGAAATCACAGAATAAATGAGAAAAGACAATAGACCTACACCAGCACTGAGATAAAACATCTATTGAAATTATCAGACAGGGGTTTTAAATAAGCTGTCACATAAATGCTTCAATTAGCAATTATGTGTTCCTTGACGGAAATGGGAAAAATAGAAAATGTGAACAAAGAACTAGAAGTTATAAGAATAAAAACAAATGAGAACAGTAGAACTGAAAAATACAACAATCCAAAAACTTTGCTCAAGAGTAGAGTGGAGATTACAAAGCACAGAATCATGAACTTAGAAGAGATCAATACAATGTACCACATGTACAGAGAAAAATAGGCTGAGGGGTAGAGATGGGAGAAAGAACAGGATCTCAAGAACCTGTAAACAGTAACGAAAGCACTAACATTCATATCATCAAGGTTCCAGAATGAAAAAAGAGAGCACGTAGGACTGACAAAGTATTCAGAGAAATAATGACTAAAACGTTCCCAATTTTTTAGAAGACATAAGCACACATCCAAGGATCTGAGCAAATCCAAAGAGGAAAAACACAAAGGTATCCTTGTCAAGACGCGTCATAATTAAACTTCTGAAAAGTAGAGACAAAACAAATCTCGAAAGTGGACAGGCAGAAACGATGCATCACTTATTGAGAAACCAATTCCAATGACAGCATATTTCTTGTCTAAAATTATGGAGTCAGAAGCATTGACATAACATTTTTCAAGTAGTAAAAGAAAAGAACTCTCAGCCACAAATTCACACTTTTTATATCCACTTTCTTGTTTGACTTATATTAATGGACTACCAACTCATCTTTCTATATCCGGGCCTGCCATCAGACTTCTCCAAAAATCTAGTCACAGTATTTCCAGAGTGATCTTTCTGAAAAAGAAACAGATTTTTCTTATAAAAGTACCTGATTGTGTTATGAAACTTTTCTCTCTTCTAAGTTACCAGGTAAAATCCTTCAATGGATTCCCATCTTTCTTGGAGTAAAATCTCACATCCAAACTCTCTTTGTCCTTTTGGGCTGCTGTAAGATTATACTGCAGGTTGGGTGGCTCATAAACACCAGGAATTTTTTTTCTCACGGCTCCGGAGGCTGCGAGTTCAAGAATAGGGTGCCAGTATGGTCAGATGAGGGCCCTCTTCTGAATCACAGACTTCTCATTGTATCCTCACATGGCAGAAGAGCTTAGGGAGCTCTGTGGGGTCTCTTTTATTAAGAGCACTAATACCATAATCATTTCCCAAAGGCCCCACCTACTAATACTATCAGCTACGGAAATTAAGATTTCAACGTATGAATTTGGAGGGGAACACAAAGACTAGACCATAGCACTTTATACATACATGGACTATGCATGATCTGGCTTCTACCCCCCTCTCCATTGTCTTCTTTTTCTACACGCCAGTGAGCATTTCTCTTTTTTTTTTTTTCCTTTTTTTTGCGGTACGCGGGCCTCTCACTGTTGTGGCCTCTCCCGTTGCGGAGCACAGGCTCCGGACGCGCAGGCTCAGTGTCCATGGCTCACGGGGCCTAGCCGCTCCGCGGCATGTGGGATCTTCCCGGACCGGGACACGAACCCGTGTCCCCTGCATCGGCAGGTGGCCTCTCAACCACTGCGCCACGAGGGAAGCCCTAGTGAGCATTTCTTATACTGATTATGAATGGAACTCCTTTCTGGACTGATCCTTAACCATTCATTTTCTGGCAACTGTGAATTTATCTTCTCTTTTCCTCAAAACTTCACCCTTCCTTCATGTTACATATCCATTTCAATTGCCTTCTACAGGAAGCCCTACTGATATCGCCCATATACTACTGTCCACAGCATGAATTAAGGTCTTACTGTGTCTTCCTATAGCACTCTGTAATATCTTTTACGGTAACTATGGATTTTCTTACTTGAGTGTCACAATACATTGAATTGTAGGTGGCACTATAATGATTTTAGTAACAGTAACACTGGTGCCTAGTTTATCCCATGACATACTTTAGGTGTTCAATAAATGTGTGTTGAATGAGTGAATGAATGAATGGTCAATTTGAAATCTTAATCATGTTACTTTTCAAAAATCTGTTAAAAGATACCACAGTTTTCCAGAAGATTAGGGAGTTAGGACCTGAAACTTGATTTAACAGAGGAAATTTTTACTCATACATCATGCTTAAATACCTCAAAGTAAAACCATAAACCCAGGAATTTAAGGTTATCCATTTGGACTTTCAAGCCAATAGTTAATATCTCCTGCCCCGACTGTATTAGATGGTTTCGATGCTCCACTCATATCTCCCCAGCACTCATCATTCCAGTATATGCTGATAGAATCATGCTGCCGCCTGCAATTATCCACCTTAGGGCAGGCCAGAAGTGTACAGGAGTTAATGTATCTGGGTGTAGCTTTCAACCAAGGACAGAGGGGACTGGAAGATAAGTACTTCAAGTTTCTCACCGATTCTTGGGATAACTCTGAGACATGTTCTGTAGAGTTTCACAGAACTCGCCTGAAGTACTGGCAGCAGTTCCCTGCAGGAGTAATTTATTCGGTAATACACCTCTGTTGGCTTCCTTCCATGCCTCCATTCTCAATTCCCACTCCACTTCTGAGTTTTCTGGAAGCACCTCCCAGATGAGCAGTTTGCACTCAAATTATCGCCTCAAGTTCTGCTTCTAGGGGAACTCAGTTGATAGCCTCCTAACAACCCAGTGCTCCTTACAGAGCCGTCACTGGTACAAGTACCAAGGCACGGCACATTACGTATCACTCCTCCTAAATCCTAATATTTTTAAACAGATAGGAAAGAGCATGACCTTGAAGAGAAAAAGAGTTCATATGAGGATGGCCAATGGATAAAGGGAAGGAGAGACAGTGCCATTTGTTTTCCATTAATGATAGTGTGAAATGTATGGGCAGATGGTCTAACAGGTGTGACTATAATTTGAGGAGCCTGCTCCCTTGGTTACAGAAGACTGCTATTGTTATTATTTTGGAACCACAACCTCATGACTTTATAGTTTCACTTGATGTAACCTTCTCCTTTACCTTTAAATCTTCGTACATCACTGAATTGCAGCCAATAGATTTATTTTCTCCCTATGGCTCCATCACAGAAAAAGACACACACGTGTACACACACACACACGCGCGCGCACACACACACACACACACACAGAGTTTTGTGTATGCCAGTGCTAGAAAAGACAAGCTCATGGTGCATGTATGCAATGGATATTGTACATTACAGGTCTCTGTGAAATAGTCTTCTGCAGGTTCCTATGTTTATTTTATGAATAATTAACTTTAGTAAAGTTAATTTCCTGAAGATCTTGTTGAAGACTGAAGAAAGGAAGTAAATTGTAAAGAAAAAGACTTCGAAACTTGCCCTTTTCGCCCTCTCTTTGTGTCTTAATGAACAAAGGATAACTGGGCCTTTTTTGAAGCCTTTGCTTGAGTTGAAGACACAAAATGCAACCTGTACTCTTATCATAATATGTTCAGTTTATGAGTACCCAAACTTATAAACCGTGAATTTCCCTAAAGTTATTATACCATCTAGAAGATGTTTGCTTGGACGTTTACTTAAAACCAAACAATTGAGGTCTATGTGTCCAAATAATTTCCTTCTCTCTTGCTGTCTCCCTTTCAGTTTCCTGAGTTTCTGGGAAGGCCTGGTTTCCCCAAAGGAACGATTTCTGGTAGAAGTCTGAAGGTCTGACCCAAGAAGAAAAAATCCAGTACAGCCAATGAATTGAGGACAAGAAGTTTTCCGATCAGGTAGGAACATTTAATCTCATACATTACGATCGCCTTAAGTAAGGTGTGCTGATAGCTGGATATGATTTAACTGCTTGGAAAAAGATGCATATATATTATATGACCTACCCCACAAGGAAGCTGTTCTCAGTTCTCTTAGAGGTTGTGGTGTTTATCAGAGAGCGCCTTGGGGGAAAATGAATACAATAACAGTATGATGCTTTTTTTTATTATTAGCTCATTGTTGCCAAGTACACTTGGTGACCTTGGTGCCTGTGGTTTAATCCAGGGGGTTAGACATGTGGAACAGCACATTAACCCTCTTTAGTATTTTCTCCCAAGACAAATCATTTTTATAGGTTGTCTCCATGGTCTTCTAGTTGCTTATCAAAATTAAGCATCAAGCCTTCTAAGTGTGCAATAGCCCCAGTCAGTGTGAGGAAATCAGCTTGGTTCTTATTGGGGCACAGCTTCTTGGCCTTGGCACAAAGTGACTTCACATAGGGAGTTAGAAGGAGGAGAACGGGACATGAGAAAGGGGAGTTCTGTGTTCTCATTTACCTATGCATGTTGAAACTCCACTAACAGCTTTATTTTCATTAGCAATTTGTGATAAAAACTTAGGGTAAAGGGAATAATGAAGCTGTCCCATTATATGGCAGGACAAAAGATAGTAGTGACATCAAAATCAGGGCCTGTCCATCTCGTTTGCAGCTATATACTGAGTGTTTAGCATAGCATTTGACCCCTCATCAGTATTCAATAAGAAGATGCGTGTTGAATGATTTAGGGATGAATTGATGAATGAAAAAAGTTAATATGGTAGAAAATGTGTTTTATCCTTGTATTTTCGTGTGTTGACTTCTGTATTTCAAGACCCAGCACTGTAACTGACACATAGAATATAAGCAATAAAATGTGTTGAAAGAATGAATGAGTCCCCACTATTCTAAGAATAATTTTAAGACCAACACAGACCCCATATCTGCCAGAGGTATCCAGAGGTGAAAGCCTGGATCTCAGCTAGTGGTAGAGCTGACAGGATTTATCTAGTTTTAATAATTTACAGCTCATCCCATTACATTTAGGCATAGTACCTACATGAGCCATACAATTAAATGTTGACTGAAAAACAATGCACAACCTAGAAGTTGAGAATTATGTTTTATGTGGAAGACATACTGAGGACTGAAATCAGGAGACAGCCTCTCAGATAGCTCTGAGGGACTGTTCTGAAGAGCTAAGGGAGGGCACAGGGTATTTAGAGGTTCTTGCAAAAAAAAAAAAAAAGACAGGTAGTTGGAACATCAAAAGATTACTGTTAATTAAAGAAACTAGACATCTTAAGTTAATAAATGTAGCACTTTTCCATATATGGTGAGATGCAAGAATCTGGTCTCCTGGAAATCATTCCCTTGATTTGCACTTTAATTATCTAGGGCCAGTATCCTGTTTTCTCCATCCTGAATCCCCTCAGGGTGCGGCTTTGGGTGTGGCTTCAGTGGCTGATGGCTTGATGGCTGTAACATCCTGTGTTACTGATAAGGCTGGCTACATTCTTTCTCCACATAAATGACTTGAATATGGATAGTAAATCTGTGGATTTGCAAAACGTAATTCTTGGAGCATTTTTATAAGGACAAAGTTAAGGGCAATTTCAGAATCACTAGTGGCTAAAATTGCTATTTATACTTTTCCACTGGTAGGTAGTAATCTGCTGTTGCTGTCTTCAGTATTCCCAAGGGATAACAAAAGCCATTTAATTCAAGAAAGAAAGGTAAAATTTAGCACAATGCAGCTTCCACAAAACCAAACACACACCCAACTCTCTCAGATATGAAGTAGTAATCTAAAATAGAATCCTGGAACTAATTGCAAAACAAGAGCAAATGTACTCATATTGGATAATTTTATTCTTTTATTAATGTTTGATACATATATGTATTTATTATTAAAATTCAAAGTTGCTGTATGGAGAAATAGTTTTGTACCAATAGTGTCTTTGTATGTGTTTATCAATAATGTATGAGATTGCCTCCTATGCTCCTTTTCTTTTATTGGGGGGGGGAGGGGGTGTGTCACGCTACGTCAAGGTCGGGAGTCAAACCCGCCACGACTGTCCATGAGGGGTTTTCCCGGGTCCCCACTTCAGGCCGGTGGGGGTGGCCAGGGGCAGCCGAAGACGTGCGTACGTGCGTGCGTGCGTGCGTGCGTGCGAGCCTGCGAGTCCACGGGGCGGATCGCGCGTGCCGGGAGTGTTTCAGCCCGGCCCCCGGCTCATTGTGGTCGCCTCACGCCGGCCCGAGTTCGCAGCAGCGCTGGAGGCCCCGGGCCTGTGACCACAAAGAGGGAGCCGGGGGTCGGACGGGAGCGCTGCGGCGGCAGCTGAGGCCCAGACCAGGCCCCCCTCAGCCTCCCGCCTGCCCGCCTGCCCCGCCCCCGCCGGCGGCGCCGCGCCCCTCCCCCAACCGCCAGACTAGCGCGGTGCGGGGCCCGCGCGCGAAGACATGGGGGAGAAGCTGGAGCTGAGGCTGGAGTCGCTCTTGGGGACCGAGCCCGCCGTCTACCCGTGGCCGCTGCCGGTCTACGTAAGTGCCGTCCGTCCCCTCCTCCCGGACCCCCGCTCCTGTTCCCCCACGGCGCGCGCTGAGCCCACCGAGAAACGGAGCGACTCGAGTCGCCAGACCCTCTTTGGAGCCCCCCTTCCCGCCCCGCCGTGGTTCTCCGCGGCAGTTTCCAGCCCCCGCGCGCAGGGTGGGCAGAGGGGAGCCGGCGCCGGCCGGGGGTCACAGACTCGGCCGCGGGGATCCCGCGCTTCCGAGGGGCGCCCGAGCCGGTCTGCGGTTGGCTCTGCAGGGCTGGGGACCCCGGTCCCCCCGGTCCTGGAATGTCGGCGGGCTTGCCCTTCTGTACTTTAGGATCTGACATGTAGGGTTTCTTTTTCCTGGTAGTTTATTCTTAGCGCTGTCAACGTGCTTAGTTTTTTTAATTTTTTTTTATTTTTCAGGGCACCCTTTCCTCCCTCTCTCCAGTTTTTTTGTGTTTCTGTTTCTGTTTTGTTTTAGTGAGGCATTTTGTCCCTCTGATCTTGAGTGGGTGGGCTGGCAGGACACTTGGAGAGGAGGCGTTCTGTCCCCTGATCTTGAGTGGCCTTTGGAAAATGACAGGCCAGACGGAAATTTACACAGGCGTCCGGTGATTGCAGAAATGCAGGGTGTCCGGCTAGGTGGGCGCCCGGCCTGTCGTCCCCCGTGGCGGCGTGGTGCGCGTGTTCCTTGTCTCAGGGTTTACGCTTGGGCCCCGCAGCCCAGCTTCCAAAGGGAAAGCGCAGCGGGCGCCTTGGGCCGGCGCCTTTGGGGCGCCCTTTCGTGCGCTCGGCTTGCGGGGGACCGGCCTCCAGGCGACCCGGCGGGGAAGCCCGCGCGACCCGGCCCTCGCGCGGGCTCCGTGTGTGTCAGTTTGTGGAAAGTGTGTCGCGCGCGGCCGGGGTCGGGGTCGGGACGCTGGGACCACCTGGGAGCCGATGTAGAGGGATATGATTTCCATTTTCAAGGCGCATTCATCCTGTGCAGGGAGACAGCCTAACATAAAATTTGCCTAACAAAAACTATATTAACAGGTGGAAAGACTATCTCCCAGTTGAACAGCGGATGCCTGGGACTCGTTTCATTGCTTTCAAAGTTCCTTTAAAAAAGGTGAGCAAAAGTTAATACCGTATTCTTCCAGAAATCTGAATTCACCATATAGAGCCCTGGCTCTCAACCCCGTCGTACTCCATTTTCCCTTTTTATAGCAAATACTTTTTAATACCTCTTTTACTATCCAGAAATGGGATTCATAGACAAATACAACCAACTTTTGTACTTAATTAAAAAACAAAAAAAAACAATGCAATGCCCTAACTATAAATAAAGAATAAAGTAATTTATAAGAAAGTAATATGTATCTCAGTATGTAAATGTTTGGGGATGACTATACTAGAAATAAAGAAATAGTCGGTTACTTGTACCATGAATGCAATAAACTGTGGACTTTGATTGATAACGATGTGTCAGTGTTGGTTCATGAATTCTAACAAATGAAGCACACTGGTATGGCATGTTGATAATGGGGAAGGCTGTGTGGGATGAAGGAGAGAGGGTGTAAGTGGGAACTGTGTACATTTTGCTCAGTTTTGCTGTGAATCTCAAACTGCTCTAAAACTAGTCTACCAATTAAGAAAAAAAGTGTGTGTTGCTGACACTTGAATAACCAAAGAGATCAATGGAACAGGGTACATGTATAAGCCAAATACATGAAAGAATATTTAGCAGTGAAAGCCATCCTTCCTATATGTAGATGTTCAAGAAGTATTTATTTCTGTGTCTATTTTCAGGCACTCCGCTTGGAGCTGGCAATACAGTGGTAGGCAAAATTGATGTGGTCCCTGCCTTCTGGGAGTTTAGAGTCAGGTTAGGAGACCAACATGAAATAAACAAACATAGAAATAACTATATAGAAGTGAGCTTATTTTCTTCGGTCTAATCTCTCTGGAAGAAAGGATTGTAATATCGCTTGTAAGCTGCAGAGGAGGAAACTTGACTTTGAATCTCATATGTTAGCATCCCAGGGTTTGAATAAATGGATAACATAGTAAAGGATTTTAAACATATGTTCTTCCTTATTTTATTCTTTCTGACAGAGTTTTGAAAAGAATCTTGCTCCAGAAGAACGTTTCTCCCCCTTGGATCTCTTAACAAAATCCAAGGACAGAATGAAGAACTTGGGCTGATTATTGACTTAGCAAATACTCGCCGCTCTTACAAGCCAGAGGTAAATGGAAGGCGTAATTGAAAATGACCTTCTTTCTGATACTGTAATAATTCATAGTAGTTCAGTAGTTATCATCTTATGCTAAGGT